>NC_043755.1:9687835-10431108 GCF_902148845.1 Salarias fasciatus | reverse complement strand
TTTATTGCCTAAAAGATTGTTTTGTTCCAGTTATAGATTTTAATTTCGAATAATTGTCACTCAGAGGAATGTTTTACGCAAGAGATCATGGGACCGTTTGTTCCCTTGTAAACCACTGGCTTGGTTTCCCATGATACCCTGTGGATTCCATTATGTTTGTTTTGTTTCAGTGGAGCTTAAAATGACCGCCTGCAATCAATCTTTCCTTATCTGACTGTTATACTTCTATAGCTGGAATATTTGAATTTGTGATTTCCTTTTTCAAAATTACCGGGAAAAAAAGCATCTTAGTGAAATTGCATGTTTGAAATATGAACACTATATCACTTAACCGTCCAAACACACGCTGCAGACTGTTGATTATTCTGATTATATGCATCATTGGACGGAGCCTTTTTGGAGTTTCTTTAGACAAAGACCCTGCGTAACAGATGTTTATTTTTCCCCATCAGCTTTAAAGCCGGATGCTGGAGGTTTGCCATATATTAGATGGAAACGCTACGCGCCAGTCCCCGTAATGTTTGGTTCTAAGAGGTAAATTTTGTGCTTGGCTGGACTTGCTGGCAGACAGTGTCTTCTTGAATAGCACAACATCTCACTGCTTTCTTCAGCTTGCTGTAGGCGTTGGAATTGTTAATATTGCTGGCCATTGTTTAAACATGCTTGTGAGAAGAGCCATTAGATAACGGATGAATATGAACTTTCACAGTAGTTGGCAGAATTTTTATGTGAAACATTGTCTCAGGGATCATTTCTCTGTTGCTTTCACAGCACTCTGTAAGTCTCACCAATAGTAAGCTTGCATGAAGGCGTGCTGCCCCCTTTTAATTTCCCACAAAACCAATATCTCTGTGATGCCGATGTCTCTTTTAACACATTTAAACAGCTTGTTAAAGGCAGAACGGTGTTGATTGGAGTTGGGATGTTGTGACCATTACAGCGCTAATTTATAATGCTAATTTATATTCATTTTGGAAAACCCCAATGAATGGCTATGTGCTTTCTCCTGAAGCCTTTGGCTCGTCTCACAGCTAGCTGAGGAATGTGCATCCCGCTCTCCACACATGCCTTCAGGGGACCTCACACAAGATATCTGTTTGTGTTCAAGCAGTTATCACTGAATACCTTTGTTAGCCCACCTGGGTCCGGTGGATTGGAGTAGCTGCTTGTTCTCTAATGAACCTCTCCACTGACTTGCATTGCCAGGAAACAAAATCTCAGTGGAGCATTTAAAATAAGGCATCTCTTACAAACTTTCCTCAGAGCTCCAAACCTACAGCTGCACAGCTGTGGAGCCCACAGGCATACGCTTGTTGAGCCTGTGTTCTGAAACACTTACAGTGTTGTCTTTAAGCTGTCAAAGCCCTCAGCACCACGGCCACAGACGTCCTGTGTGAACCAAAGCAAATCAGGGATGCTGCAAAGCCACGTGACACTGAAATGATCATTTTATTCATGATAGATGCACCTAAACATCATGCTTGAATTATGATTGATCTGTTTACTTTTGGGCTTTAAGTCATGAACTTGTAGAGCAATTTTAAAGCGATTGCATAACATCTGTGATGCACAGTGACTGAGCATTATCGTCTCTACCATCCGCCTTGTGTAAATGAAAGCGAATTCATGCAGACTGGCCCTGTTCACTTTGCTTACCCCTCACTCTTCATTCAGGAAAGAGCTTGCACACCCTGTGGTTACTTTGCAAGGTGCAGCTGCTGTCGCTACACCCTTCATTCTCATCTCAAAGAGCTTCTGCTCCTGAGACTTGGTGTTAATTAGCAGTTTAACACATTGCCTTTCCTGCATGTATTTTGGAAAGTCTTGCAGCACCTCTGGGAAAAATTCTTCGTGCCAGTGTTGCCCGAGGAAGCATCCTAGCGTGGGTGGACTTTATGTTTCCATGTAATAGCTGCAGGCGAGGGTGGATGGTAACGCGCATCTTGTTGACGCGGATCAATCCGCACATTAATTTTTCTGTCGCTGTTTGTTAATCTAAAGACACCTTGAGTTTAAATGCATTTATGATTTGAATCAAGTGGCGTTTCACGTTCAGGGAATTTTATTTGCATATAATTATTGAAATAGCAAATTGTGTGAATGTCTAAAGCGTTATTAAACTGGTATGATTATTTCTAAATATATTATATAGTTTGACTCTGTTTTTAATGGCATCCAGTGTCCTGTTATCCAACCCGATGAGATTGTTCTGTATGCATGCAGCATTACCTGCTTCATATTTCAACGCGTGTGTTGTGTGGCAGTGCATCGCTGGGTAATTTAGTGCCTGCCTCATGTCCTCATGCTGCGATAGAGTACAGTAAATATAGCCAGTGAAAGACTTCACACTATGGGATCTATGCTGGACTCTCTTTGAACGCTTAACCCCCCGTGTTTACTTTTTTCCTAAAGCTGCAGTTGTCCTGAGCCTTCAGTGAAAAGTAGAGACCATTCCAGGGCTTTTACAGTGAAAGATTTGATGGTTTGTCAGACAATAGTGGAGTCTAAATGCCTGTGGAGAGATGGAGAAGTCTGGCTGCGGAGGTGGTTGTGCTGTGAGCCGTTCAGCCTAAAGCAGCGTAGCAACTGTAAAAGGTTATATCAATTATGAATTGAACTGTTTCAAAAGTGAATTACCCCATAAACAAACAACCAAACAAAAAAGAATTAGAAATATGTCTTCTTCTTTTTCAGTCTTCTTTAAGTGGTGCTGCTTACTTTTATTTTCAAATGCATTTAAGCTCTGGGACTGACCATGTGTGATCTGTGACAATAAATGTTTTGCATGCTATTTTCATTTTTTCCTCCAAGAAATCCCCACAGTGTCAGCTTTAGCAGCTATGCAGGAATCACTTGTTGCGTTCTTACCTAACTGACAGCTCGACATGAGGAAGTATGTGATTTTTTTTTTTTTTAACAGGTTGTAAATAAATTGAATGAATGAAAACAGGCGTGCCTCAGCATGTCGGCACAGGCTGCAAACCAGAAGCACTTCTTTTAGCATTTCTAGCCACCCTGAGTAGCCTGCAGGCAGTGGCACTTCCTTTTACCGATGAACTGTACACAGTGAATTTAAAAAACAAAAACAGATTTTTGTTTTGTTTTTTTTTTTTTGTCTGGTTGTTGTACCTCAGAAGAGTTGCATGTCACACGTGATTTCCCCTGGAATGTAGCGTTGGCAAACGTTCAGAATGCTGCCGTTTCTGAAGTAAGAAGGAGGAGGTCATGCAGGTCACTTCAAGGTTGCAATTTATGTTTGTTCCCCTAAAGCTGTATTTTTCTACTCATATCTACTTACAGTTTACACATAGACCGACTGCTGTTGTGTTCTGGATGCTTTGTGTAGATGACCTGCAACCTAATACAATGCCGAGATGCTCCCGATGAGGACAAACAGTCTTATTGTTGTTGTTATGCTCATGTTTTATTGATTGTTCAGTCGCTTGTGTCGACAGCTGAGACATTCATTGAATAGACTGCCAGTCAACGCATGGACTGTTGTAATAATGAACTACTTTTCCTGATATAATAGCCTGCCTGCTCGAAAAAGAAGCGCAATAAATGATTAACTTGTGAATGCAAAGTCAAAACCTGTCTTGAGTGCACAGCAGCTGGCAGGCTTGTCTCGTTATTCAGGCATTTTTCCATGGTACAAACACTCGCGCACACAATTGGTTTCCAGTGAATCCCTCCCTTTTTCTTGCTTATCTTCTAAATGTTGTTGCTTCCTGTTTTGTGTTTTTTTTTCCCCAGGCTTCCATCTGATTCCTCGTCTCTCCGGCATCGTGCCAGAGAGCTGCCTGCTGATTGTGGTGGGCCTGCTGGTCGGTGGGCTCATCAGACTCGCTGGAGAGAAGGTCCCACCGGTGCTGGACTCCAGGCTGTTCTTCCTCTGCCTGCTGCCCCCCATCATCCTCGATGCCGGCTACTTCCTGCCCATCCGCCCCTTCATGGAGAACATGGGGACGATCCTGATGTTCGCCGTCGTGGGGACTCTGTGGAACGCCTTCTTCGTCGGGGGCTTGCTGTACGCGGTGTGTCAGATCCAGCCGGACAACCCGTCGATACTCCACCAGCTGGAGCTTCTGCCCTGCCTGCTGTTTGGCTCCATCATCTCGGCCGTGGACCCCGTCGCTGTGCTCGCCGTGTTCGAGGAGATCCACATTAATGAGCTGCTGCACATCCTGGTGTTTGGTGAATCACTGCTCAATGATGCTGTGACTGTGGTGAGTGACCAAATGTAGAAATGACACATTTTTATTTAAACCATCATAATCAAGCCAAATAAAAAAGCTGCAAAAAACAGAAAAATGACAAAATATTTGTCAGGTAATTAATTACTCCTCACTGTGGAATCAAAACTTATGCATCTTTCCACATGCATGGATGTTAAGACGTCAAGAACAAGAAGATTGGGGTTTTTTTCCTAATTTGTAGGGTGAAAAGTAACGACTACATAAGGTCCTTAAACAAAGCAGATCTGCCTCCTCTCACAGCATAGACCACACTTCTAAAACCAGCTGCAGACCCAGGTCTATCTTTGGACCTGTCCAACAATCCAGCCTTGAAACGTCAGTGGGACGTTTGCATCTACACGAAAGGTTTCCCTTCAACTCTCTAATCTCGCAGATTAAAGAGAAACAATGACCAGACTGACTGAGACCACTGCAGTGATACAATATAATAAATGCTGCTATGCTGCGGTGTTTCTTTGATATTTTCACAGAGTGACATGAAGTACAATCTGTGAACACTTTGTTGGTCCTGGAGAGTTTTTTTTGGCACACATTTGGATGCAGGCTTTTGCAAAAGCTTCAGATAGCTTCAGATTTATCCAGTTTTATTTGATTTTCGTTGCCTCTTGTTGCTATGGGTTTTTAAAATTTTAATGCTTGTTGTGACTGGCACTCTCTGTTTTAGCGACGCACTCCCATCGTTGTGTTTTCCTGTCCGTTGCAGGTGCTGTACCACCTCTTCGAGGAGTTTGCCGGAGCTGGCACGGTGACGGTGCTGGACGGGTTCCTGGGAGTCATCTCCTTCCTCGTGGTTTCGCTGGGTGGCGTTCTAGTGGGAGCTATCTATGGCATCTTGGCTGCCTTCACCTCCCGCTTCACCTCCCACACGCGTGTCATCGAGCCCCTGTTTGTCTTCGTGTACAGCTACATGGCCTACCTGTCAGCCGAGATGTTCCACCTCTCTGGCATCATGGCGTGAGTTTCCTCACTGTGTTCAGAATGGTGAAGTGTGCTGAGCACTCCATTGCAAAAACTGTTAAAACTTTACCTGCTGTTAAAATTTTTGTTACTTAAATTATGTTTCTTGCACCTACCATTAAATGTGAACTGAACTAAACCTGTTTGTATTTACCAGTAAAGGCAGAATGCTGATATTATAGTAGTCATCATGTCGATATTTCAGTCTGTCATCAGGAACAGTCACAACTTCCTTGTCTGTACTATATTTTGTGGAATTGTTGAAACCATGTAATTGATTCCTTGACCGTGCTTTCTAGGTTTTCTTCTCGTTCTGTCTGGTGCTTTGCTGCTGTGTGCAGATTCAGTGATTAGAAATAAGTAGTGAGACTAGCATGTCTGCTTCCTGGTATCTGTTCTGCTTATTTGTTGAACGACGCCCTCCTGATGCAGCATTTTTTTTTTTAACAAATGGCTTTTCCCTCTGTGCCATGTGTCATCCACAAGCTGCGAGGAAACTCTTTGGCGTCATACATCTGTGCAGATTACGCTCCATATAAACCTGCACTGTAATGAATTCGTCTGATTTAAACCGAGCTCAGATTTATTGACATATCAACATTTCCTGCAGTGCCATTTCATCAACTCTTCCACTACGTAGCAATCTATTTTCAGTTTAAGGCTGGGGGTGTTATTGATGCTGCTGCTGACAGGAGAAGCTGATATACTATGTCTCTACCCAGTGTCACGGCCGGCGGATGTGTAGCTCCAAGGACAATCACTTCTGATGCCTGCTGCCGTTGCATTTCACAATAAAACATGGATTTTTTTTTTTCTTTTATAAATATAATTTGTTTGTGAAAGAGCAGCTTTCTGGGGTGCATTTCTTCAGTCCTGCTATAATAGCTTTAAAGCCAGACTGATATTGACAATGAGGATGACTGGCTGAATGTTAAGCAGCTGCTGCAGCTTATGCGACCTCCGCATTCTTTGACGTTGAGACATTTGCACGGCCAAAATGAAAGAGAGAAGTGGTTACTAGACAGATGTTTTGTCACAAACTACAATAGCCAGGACTGCATCTGACTTAAAATATAACACGCATGTCTCTTTGCTTTATTTTAGTAATATATTCAACAATGTTTGGATTTGATGAGACAGGGAATTTAGAAACGTGCATTGTTTTGTTTTGTTTTTTTTTTCCCAAGAAGGCTTCCTGTAATTCACATATCTCCCCTTCATCCTCTTATTTCACTATCTTTCATCTGAGCCAACTTTTCTGTTTATTTCTTTTTTTTCCAGGCTAATAGCATGCGGAGCTGTGATGCGACCCTACGTGGAAGCTAACATATCCCACAAGTCCCACACCACCATCAAGTACTTCCTGAAAATGTGGAGCAGCGTCAGCGAGACGCTGATCTTCATCTTTCTGGGCGTCGCCACGGTGGACGGCCCTCACTCCTGGAACTGGACCTTCGTCTCTGTCACGGTCATTCTGTGTCTGGTTGCACGGGTAATAGGTCAGCGCCACCACACTCGCTTTTTACACCTTCTTTAAAGAGAGCCATGTTCAGATTGAATTCATTCAAAATCCTTTCAATTATGTGTTTGGCTTTTTTTTTCTAGATCTCTTTTAAGCTATTTTAATCTCAGCATCGGAGTGTATTTCAAGGACAATTGCAATATCCGTTTGCACCGCTCTATAGGCATCAAAAGGCAGCGTCCTCATGAGTGAACTGAGAAGTGTTGCGATCATGTTTCATCACACAGCCGTTGGTGCGTGAAGGCAGGAATCGCTGAGGGTTTCCTCATTTTCAGGATGTCAGAAGTCCTTCTGCTGATGATTTGTCATACCCGTGCTTGTGTTTTTGTACGACTGATTGAAAAAGAGAGAAAGCAGTGTTCTGTCATGGAGTTATAGATTGTCATCATTTTAAAGGTTTAGCATGGAGGAGTGAATCCCTGTGCACAGAAATCAGTCAATAATTGCTCACACCTTACTGCAGAATATACAATACTACATCTTCTAATGATAAAACAGCCAAAATTGCTCTTATCTACTGTATTAAGAGGGATATTTTGTCAATGTTTAGGCACTTTTTGTGCACAGGGTTGAATTTTGACCTTGACTGTTGGAGAACTGGGTTTGAACTGTGGTTGCATAAGAGAAGGGCGTTCAGCGTAGAAACCAGCCCCTTGCACAGTGCACGGCAGCTGAATGTGCTCTCGCTTTAAGTTTTTTGACCGCTTTCCAAAGCAAACTTAGTATTAAATACCTCTTCTACCCTCCAAGCAGCACTTGCTTTAACAAGCCATATTACAAATTCAAATTGAGAATGATGGACTGTTAAAGTACCCAAATCAGACAGTGGAATGAAAAGAGTCAGTTGAACGAACAAAGAGTCATGCATCTACAGCTTTTACCAACAATATTGTGAAAAATGCCACTCAGTCACAAATACCGTACTTTGTGTAAAACAAATCACGTGTGGCTGCGAGACACGATGCATTTCACCAGCTGTTCTCAATACTGGGAATTATCAGGCAGTGTTCAGTACTTTTTTATTGACACACACCCTCATATCTGGCATGTTAAGACAAAGACTGACTGCATGTGAAACAGTTTATAGTATACTACTGGAGATCTTCACTGTCAGCCACATGAGATCATTGGATTTCTAGAATGCAACTAACCTAAAAGACTTTAAATGCTTCATTGTCTTAAAGAAATCATAATAAGAGTCACCTCAGACTGTTTTCAGAATGTGCATTACTCAAGTCCCTACTGCTCTTAAAAGCGACCTAAATGTAAAAGACTGATGTTTTGACTCTGATCTTGTTTACTGATGCCACATGTTGGATTTTGCAGGCGTGGTGGGTCTGACCTACATCATCAACAAGTTCCGCATCGTTAAGCTGACCACCAAGGATCAGTTCATTGTGGCCTACGGCGGCCTGCGAGGAGCCATCGCCTTCTCCCTTTGCTACCTGCTGGACAAGGACCACTTTCCATTGAGGGAGCTGTTCCTTACTGCCATCATCACTGTTATCTTCTTCACTGTCTTTGTTCAGGTACGTTTATTCGGTCAAGGCCACTAAATGTGGTCTCAACTCACCTTTTGTTTGGACTTGATCCAGATGAGGGTTACTAGAAACTGCTTGGATGTGCGATCATGCCAATATCTTTGATCGTGATTTGAAATCGGCACTGTGATGTTGTGATAGACATTGTCACAGTTGTGCAACCACAGACTGGAATAATGTGACTGGAAAAGAAATTTCACTACTAATACTGTTTGAATCAATATTTTCTCTCACAGCTTGATCTAGTCTGGTTGAGACATAATGAGCTCGCAGTTAGCGATGCAGAAAATTGATCATTAAATGATTGTCTGTTTCAGGAGAGAAGAGTTTGTCTCACATCAGTTGTCCTGTCTCAAGTAGTCTGCTTCTTCTCTTTTGTGTGAAACAAGAGTTTCTCACTTTTGTATTATCAAGCAGAAAAACAGGTTTAACAGTGTTCCAGCAAACAGATGCAGCGACTGTAGTTATTTTGTTCATGTTGAGCGCCGAGCCCAACGCCGCTCAGCCGTGTCGGATAAATCCGTCTCCAGGTGCCGGCGTAGGAAGATACTGGGAAGCGAGGCGGACCCAGAACAACGGCGACTGCTAAAATAAAACACAGGAAAGAAGTTCTGTCAGCTCAGAGGCAAGATTAGAAACATATTTTATTCATGGCGATGGATTGAGCTCTCGCTCTGGCACTCTGATGCAATGACTGATGCAGACCAGGCAGTGCCGACCAGAGGCCATTGATTTGGAGGTAAAAATAAAAGTTTGTATGAGCGAAAGGGAGATCGACTAGTTTCTAATTTGGGAGTTGCTAGGTTGGGGAAAATCTTATCTTGACACATTGTCAGTTTTAGTTGTTAATAGATAGAAATAACTCAAAATAAAATAGAAGTATCATATCTTTAGAAAAAGCATAAAATAAATGCAGAGTCATTTAGGCACAGACTTGTAAGGTTAGAATGACAAAGGACAGTTTAAAAGTATTACACCTTATACGACTTGAGAAGCATGTTACCTCATACCTTCATTGTTTGGAATAAGCCGAGATGATAGATTCACAGTAGGGGTTATTAGTCAGGAGAGCAGGAATCTTCCGTCAGACACTTCATGTTACAGTTAACCAGATGGTCAGCTTAATGTCAGCAAGAAGCACAAAGATACTGTCAAGACACACACACACACACACACACACACACACACACACACACACACACACACACACACACACACACAACCTTTTTTGTCATGCTGTTGCGATCTCACCATGATGTTGCATTATGTTGGAAGTTTTCATTCGTGGACACACACACACTGGTTTTGCTCATTTGCGGTCACTAACCAGTTACCACATCAGTATGACTTTACTTAAAATGCAACAGAGTTCACATTAACACACAAGAAGAGGTTGTATTCACTGTATTTGCGTAAATCATCAGGTGATTTGAGAAACTCAGTGATTGATGACGGGGATCTTCAGCCTTTCTTAAAAGAAGTCAGGAGGCTACGAGGAAAACTATTCAGGAACTTTCTTATACAATGTTCAAGTGTGTAATGCTCAATTTTTAGAATTGAGCCACAATTGAGTTTTTTTTGTTGATGTTGAAAAGATCAGTTATCCGTATGAACATCACTTATAATGTTACACTTTAGATGTTGTTAAATGAAACAAAATGACAAAACAAGACGACAAAACAAGACCCAACAATGTGAGTTTTAAAGCTGGATCCCAATAATCAGTAAAGGGCTACATGTTGTAGAAGACATGTAAGATATCATATTACTGAGTTACCAATTGGTTTCAGTAAACAGGACATGTGCAAATGACCTGGAGAACACTGGTTCACGTGTACATGACCCACAAAGGAGTCATGAAAAACACTTTGAGATAAGAGTTTCAAATCAGGAGCTCAAAGTTGGTCATAAGATCCTGTTGGGAACAAAGGTCAGGAGGTGTTTCCACAGAATGATGTCAGGTTGTTCTTCTCCCCCCCTGCAGGGCATGACCATCAAACCTTTAGTGGAGCTGCTGGCAGTAAAGAAGAAACAGGAGGCCAAACGCTCAATAAATGAGGAGATCCACACCCAGGTAACCGCCTTTTAACCTCCACTGTGCATAACCTTCACCACATTTGAAGGGCTGTCTTTAGCTTGACAAATAAAACACCCATAAACTTTAAGGATCTTCTGGAAAAATCAATGTAATACAAAATACTAATGAATGAGCACCTTCCCCTTTTACCAAAATTCTTTAAGCTGTCATGCTTTCCATTGACTTAGTCACTATTACCACTAATGTCTGACGGTTTCCTGGATTAATGAATCTAAAACATTACACACATAATGGATATTGTGTAATTAGTCTTGGGCTGGTGTTGCTCTGCCTTTTAAATGGGGCTTCATTTTATTTTTAAAAAATGTATTTCACATCCTCTTACGCAAGCTACTTTTTCAAAACCTGATCATTGCTTCCACCTGCTGTTTGGACAGCGTTACTTCATCTCAGTGCAGCACAGCAGTGGTGCAACGCTGGATGTAGACACTTCTGTGAAGAACAGTGTGTTCCTGCATTACTTAAAAACACTGTCTTCACTCCAATGATTAATGCAGTGTGTGTACGTTGCATGTGTTGTGTCTGCTTTAAGGAAGCACACACACACACACAAAAACACACAAATGCATTAGCACACTCAGGTTTTGGAACTGAAATCCATAAGTAATAGTGGTGTCTTACAATTCCTGAGAGTTTTAAAGTAACTGTTAAAATGGACGTGAATACTCATGGCTTTTACTCACGCACTCGTGTGCACACAGCGGACACACACACACACACACACTCACACACACAGAGCCCTCTCTGGGACTTGGCAGTGAGTGAGTCACCGGCGCTGTAGGCTAAAACAGCAGACTGTCCTAATGGCTTTCTGCGCTGTGAAGCCGCAGTGAGCAGATTCACCAGAGCTGCTGGAGAAGAATCAAACTGGGCAAATATGTGGTCATGAACCCGAATGCAGCACGACCCAGGCTTCTGGCTTTTCTCCTGAAAGACGTTTCATGGCATAGTAGTTTTAGCTCTTACAGAAAAGTTGCAGAAGTTTCACAGCATCTTTACTGTTATTTAATGTTCTTGTTAAAATAAAAAAGTCATTGTCAAGTGTTTTTATAATTCTGATACATAAATCTCACAATATTAATCACATGTGTTCACCAGTATAGTTTTGGGATTTGTTAATATTTGTGCAATTGCAAAGAAAGGCTGTACAATGATGTTGACGACAGTCTTCAGATTGCTGTTTTGTCATTGTCTGCATGTGCATCTTCACCTCTGCTGATCCGTTCTTCCTGCTAATCTGCCATGTTTCAGTCATTTCAAAAAGCACACACGCTCTCCAGATGTCAGGTTTCTTCAGTTTTGTTAAGGACTCAAGGGTGTAAAAATAAATTGTCAGGCCTCTGAAGCACTGGCACTCAACAGAGTACTCAACTTGCACTCAACAAATATGTCAGACAAGTATACAAAAACCTGGGAAAGAAGAAGCTGCGCTTTAAAAAGGAAGCCTTGAAATAATAGCAAAGTAGATCAGTGTGGAGGATTTTATGTTCTTTTTCTCTCGTTATGCTCTCATACTTCTCCTGTATAAAAACTTTGCGTCGGGACACCGCTGTGACTGTTTCACCCCCGCAGTTTGAGGTTATCTTTATATAAATCAGTCAATCTTGACAGAGCAGAAGTGGATTCCGCGGCTCTGCTTAACGACCCGTTTCCATGGCAACGCCGGCTGTCAGACTGTCATCTTACAGGCTTAGTCAGAGCACCCGGGCGATCCGCGGACCGGCTGCAGCCCGAACAACAAACGCACGGGCGCTTTACCGCGGTTCTCCAGGCAGGCCCGGCGCCACCGTTAATAAAGCCAGTCCAGTCAATCACCTGCCTGCTGCTGGCTTCCTCTGCCGGACGCGGCTGGAAAGCTGCTCGCCTGTTGTTGTTGATAATGATGTTGGCAGGCTTACGTGGGAGAGTGTTGCATCAGTGCGTCTGCAAATTTCTCTTCACATTCAAGTCGCATCGAAAAGAAAGATCAGATCTGGGAGCAGCAGGAGGAGATCCACCAAACGACGTGGGATTTGTTGTCGTGAGGAGCAGAGGTTTCAAACTGTGAGAGGACGGGTCCCCATCTCGGAGCTACCTGAAAAATAATGCAAAAAATAAAAAAAGGCATCTTTCAGTTTTGAAAGCCGCTGAAGTGCACAACAGAGTGTGAATGAGATTACCGGGAAATGACACGGCATTTCAGGAGCCGTACCGCGGACCGTGAGGAGTCCTGTTTGCTCTTTCATTCAGTTTGCACCTTGCTGACTGAGCCTGTTTTAGAGTAAATAAGAAACACTTCCCAGAGGGAGGCCTGGGGAGATTTGAGTCCAGAGAGTGTGTGTGTGTGTGTTTTTCATCCCCTTCAACAGCTTCTCTTCTTTCTAATCCCCAGTTCCTGGACCACTTGTTGACTGGGATTGAAGATATCTGTGGGCACTATGGACACCACCACTGGAAGGACAAGTATGGATTTCAGTGGAAATCACTCATATCTGGTCGAACACACTCTCCAGTGTTCATCACCTTATCCCAAATGACATTCATTATATTGATATTTTCAAATAACAACCGAACAGATATTTTGCAGATATTTAATTTAAAAAAAAAAAAAAAAAAGCTTTCACTGTTCCAATATAACACTTCTCTCCGGCTGCTCTCGCTACATAATCTTTTTGTCTCCAGTGTCTGTTTTCATCTCTGACTTTACTCTCCTCCTCTCAGGCTGAACCGCTTCAACAAGAAGTATGTGAAGAAGTGCCTGATTGCCGGCGAGCGCTCCAAGGAGCCACAGCTCATTGCCTTCTACCACAAGATGGAGATGAAACAGGCCATTGAGCTGGTGGAGAGCGGGGGAGGAGTCAAGCTTCCGTCTGCGATGCCATCCACGGTTTCCATGCAGTGAGTGTTGAGCGGCTTCATTAGCTGCCAGCTGTACTGTCTCTTTTACAGTTTATTTTCCTGCTGGTTCAGATTTTTTGCATTTTTCCTCAGTTGAAGTCAGTGAATTCTACATTTGGAGCTCATCAAATATATTTTCATACGTCAATGTACTCGACGCAGCTAAGACATCGTCAGTGATCCATTGCCAAATTCAGCCTGATTTCTAGATCATCATCATTCTTTGTTGAATATGGAGTCATCTGTTGCAAAATACAAAATCCTTGTTTGATATTCTTGTGCATTTTTCAGGAATATTCAGCCCAAGAAGCCTCCTCCTGCCAAGCCCGTCGAGAGAGCACTCCCTCAGCTGCCCAAAGGCCGAGAAGAGGAGATCAGGAAAATCCTCCGGAGTAACCTTCAGAGGACACGACAGAGGGTAACACTGAATACCTGACTTCTCTAAGATTATCACCAAATTATATTGCAGCCCAGCATTAGTATTGATTCTCACTTACGGTCCAAATTACCTGTGAGCTATTACCCTGTAATGCATTGATTGTTTTGAGGAAAGAATAGAATCAGTGGGGCTACTTTAACTAACAGTGACTTTAAGGACACAGAAAAGCAATTTTCATTGATTTATACTGGTCATGAATAATGTTACCATGGTGATGATGGCCTTAACAAATGTGCAGTGACGTGACTGTAGCAATCCAGCCTCTTTTTATAGAGTCTTTCTTTATTTTGCAGCTGCGCTCCTACAACAGACACACTCTGGTGGCCGATCCTTATGAGGATGGATTCAGCGACTTACTTCTCAAGAAGCAGAGGATGATTGAGCTGGAGAAGAAGGTAAACAACACCTCTTAAATCAGCAGTCACCTCCTTAATCAGGCCAGCTGGTACAATCTTTACAGAACACATCGGGTCTTTTGTACCATTTTCTCACCGAGGCTGATCTGTTGATGTAGACGATTTGTGAAACGAGTCTGCGACGCGTTAGCATCCGAGAGGTTTCGTCTTAACAGCCGACCCGGGTTCAGCGCACAGGAGGCGGTCTGCGCTCCCCCCCCACCCTCCTTACTCTGTTGTACCAGTGTCACCACGTTGGTGACACCGTCACCAAGGCAACAACACAGCGAGCTAAACAAAGGTCATGTTACGACCCCTGTGACCGGCCGACACGTCTCGTCCCTGCAGATCCCGAACAGTTCGGCTCGGTTTTCAACGCAGGCCGCTCACCGTTTGTCGGCAGATGCTCCGCATAGCCGTGATGCCTTGGCAGCTTCCTTAAGCTGGGTTGGCATTCACCACGTTATTGATCACCAGCCAACCTGCCGGCAAATCTGGAGGTGAACGGTTTGGCTGGCCGTGCTCCCAGCGCCAATAAAACACTTTCTCAGGAGCCGCTCACCCACCACAATGTTGTTCTGATCCACAGGCTGCCGGGTCAGTGTGGCAGTAAAAGAAGCGTGATATGTAAAATTTGAGTTTTGTTTTGTAACATCACCTTGTACACTTCTTGCTTTTAGAAACCTAAAAGTTATGTCACAGTCAAAAAAAAGGAGAAAAAAAAAAAGAATAAAAGACTGAAGCAGCCTTTCATAAATCCTGAGGCACAAATTAGAAACAGTAACTTTTCCCACAGGGCCAGCAGCAGTTGTACAATCAGATAAAACTATGATTTGTGTTGTAATTAGAATCCACCCTCAGTCTTCTAAATTAAATTTCTCAACACAAAACGGGAGCTGATTTATTTGCACAGTGGACGGACCCCAGCGCCATCTTTTATTCCAGCAGGTTAAAGCACAATGAAATCAGACTCCGCTTTAGGCGGAATCGAATGTGTTGGAGGCCACTTTAGACTTGAGAGGATTTGTGCAGTCGGAAGAAGCAACACACAGTTTTAATGAAGTTTCTCCTCAGCGTTGATTAACAGGGACCTGCTGATGTGGCGGTGCCGCTTGGTCGCCGAGTTTCCCACATGAATAAAAGAGGAAGACTGTCTTTTTTTATGGCATCTCTGGGCTGTTCAAGCTTTTTTTCTTGAATAATTATGAATCCTCACGGAAAGTACATTATGCCGTTGTGATTCCAACAAGTCCAACTTTTTGCTTTTTGTGTTTCTTTCTCTTTTAGATAAAAGAGATGAATAACTACCTGACAGTGCCTGCTGCTCCCCCTGATTCGCCCACCATGTGTCGAGCCAGACTGGCCTCAGGTGAGCACTTCCATCTTCGCCGGAGCCAGACGAGGCACTCAGTCGGCAGCACGGGTTTACTGTCGGGTATCGCCTGAAGTAAAAGGAGAGAAGTCAGAATGTCACTAATGGGAACCAGAAGCCGCAGACATTACGCTCTGTGAGGTTCACCAGGCAGCATTTCCACAATACCCGCAGAAACACTGCTGCTGCTCGCAGCCGCAGCAACATATCTAGACTGATATATTTCCCCGCTGATGGAAATATTGTTTGCATGAACCAGCCGGCATGTAAACCAGTTTGTGGTTTCATTTTAGGAAAAGGTACTGATTTCAAACCTGCTCAGCAGCAAAAAGGAAGCAAAATCTCTTCAGGTATGTCACTGAGTGTAGCGACCGTTCATCGTAATTTGCGACGACCTAACAGCAGTCCTAACACGCATGCTCCAATGACCCTGCTTGTAAACATTCATTAATTATCCATCACTAATGAAGGGAATGTCATTCTGAGACTGACAGGGCCGCGCTCAGAAGGACTGAAGTTCTTCAGCAGAGTTGAGCATGTTCCGTCCCGTGACGTTCCGTTTCTGTTCAGTCAAAAAGTACAGCGGTTCCAGCATGCATTGTACCATGAATCATCGTGACCTCCTTTGCCCTGTTTGTTCTGTCCTGTGGAAAACCAGGAAAGGTCCTGAAGCCTGCCAGTGTTCAGTTTGGAGTCACTTTGTCATTTGTGGTTCACATTTTCCTCCCTTCATACGTCGACGACGCGAGGATGGATTCGGCCCTGCGACTTTCCCGAAGCACTAACCTTGTCTCGTCTGTAGACCCTCAGGCCTACAGCGTGAAGCCGGCGGCAGACAACGTACCGACCATCCAGGTGGACCTGGCCTCTCCTCAGTCTCCGGACTCCGTCAACCTCCTGGATGAGTTCCGGCGGGCCGAGCAGGAGGACCAGGGCCTGGTGATGGTGCCGCCGCCGCCATCGGCGCCCGGCAGACCCGGCGGCAAGCCGGGCGGCGCCGATGACGCCCGGGATCAGCAGAAGCTAATGCGGTGTCTGAGCGACCCCGGCCCCAGCGCGGACGAGGAAGAGGACGAGCCCTTCCTGCCCTGAGAGGGCGGAGCGGGTGTCGAGGAGTCGGGCTGCTTTCCCACCTTCACTCGCTACAGCGGAACGGGCTGCCTCACCGCTCACAAACCCAACAAGCCAAAACTGCAAATGCTGTATGAACCAGGAGCTAAAAGCTGAAGGAGATTATCCGAAACAGAGGAAAAAAAAAAAAGAGCCATCACCGTGTTGTTGTCATTGCTCTTTATTTTTTCAGACAGGAGTGAAACAGCAACTGCTGGAACTGACTTTACAGTCGGAAAGTCTGAGACATTCAGCAAAGAACTATGCATTACCAAAGGTTTGGACTGTTTTAGTGTTAGGAGATGTGATATTTACGTTGTCTTACCGTTTAATTTTCTCTTTTTAATGACAGCATGGTTGATTTTCTCATTTGTTTCAACAACTTCACATATCCAGCCAACAAAACGAGCCACTTCAGTCCCGTTTATCCTTTCAAACACTCAAGTCTGATTGTCCGGTTTGTCACTTGAAAGTGCTGGATACCCAAACACTTAGATTGTAGCTAATTTAAGATATTCTTGCCTTATTTGATGTCAAACTTTTTCACTTGTGTCTTATTTTAAATCAACATATATTGACATTTCTTGAGGGCAGGAAAGTCGGTTTGGTCTGAGTTTGCTCTGGTGTTTGTGGAATATAGATTAAAAGATAAATTTATTTTATCTTCCATGTAGAAGAATCACAACTGGCTGAGGATGGAGGGATGTGGACCTCGAGAAAAAAAGATGTTACAACTCAGAAACTGAATGTCTGGGGAGTTTATCATGAGCCGTGACGTCGCGCGGATGTGTCCCGCCTCCATCCCAGTTAATTCACACGTCTTTTATCACCTTTCTCTGTAAATATGAGGAAAACCACCCTTTAAAGTTGATAAAGACGACCCTGTTGATTTTTAAGTATTCAACAAGTGCCCCTCAGCAGACACATTGAAACCACTGACATTCTGACTGGATTTTAAAAAATCACAAGATTCAGTCTTTTACGTGCTTATTTGTGTTGTTCTGTTCATAAGAGGCAGTTCTTCCTTCAGTTACTGTCGAGGGACTGGCAGCGAAGGTCAGCTGGTACAGGAACACCTGGATCTTTACCTGAAATCAAACACTGTAGGCATGACTGGGCAAAAAAAACAAGAAACAAAAAAATATATATATAATTCTATGCAACTTAAATGTGTAAAATATGTAGAATAATTCTAATATCCAGTATTTATGAATACCCTTTGGAAGACTTAATCATCAAGACATGCAGAATGCAACACTGACGCAAATCACAGCTAAACTCGCGGCTAGAATCGAACCAGGGCATTAAGGCGAACCGTACCGCAGCAAAATCACCTGAAAACTCAGTCAAATACTGAACTGGAGCTGTACAGCGTGTATGATAGCCACCGAAGATTATGTTGCATGTCTTTTGTACACAGCTACGCAGTGAACTGGTATATAGATGATTGAAATGGTCGATGTGTTGATGTAAGAACTTCATCTTTCTTCTTTTTTTTTTTTTCTCTCATTTGATCATGAAGAACACCCACCACCGTGTCGCAGGTGCTCAGTCAACAACCGCTCAGTTTTAAACCCACAAGCATTTTCTGTCTGAGAACAAAAAAAACAAAAACAGAAGGCGACCTGCCTCTGGAGAGCGGAGTTAGTCTTTGAAACCGAGTCTGACGGAGTGAGTCACTGTTCCAGTTTTCTGGCTGTTTTCTAGGTGTTAGTGACGGCCGGATCCTTCCTGATCCTCTTAGCGCTCGGAGGACTCGCCTTACAGCTGAGGGGAAAGCGCAGAACAAGTTCCCGACAGACCGGAGTCTTTCCTCCGCTCTTCTTCTCTTAGGCGTCTGTAAATGATTTGCTGTGGCTGCGAAGGTTCCGTGCACACGTTCATGTTAACCGGTGTGCACGACACGTTATACTTTGATACAGAGATTTGAAAAGAAATTCTGAAAATGTAAACGAATATGGCAACTGATGAAAGGATGATTCCTTCATCAGGTTGCCTTTAATTGGGTTAAAGGAATGTTTTAAAGCAGCGATGATCAAACCTTTTTGCAACCCAGAAAAGGATGAGCACATCAGAAAATGAACGAATGAATGAACTTTACAAATAAAACTTCATTCTGTCTTTGCAGCCGGGCACCAAATGATCCACGGATCTGTACCAGTCCACGCCACGTTTTAAAGTGTAGTTCTTACCGCCACTGTGGGGCGCCAGAGAGCTTCAGCAGCAGGAAAAACCTCAATCAAGAGGAAGTCTTACCTGTATGATGTTTCCTTCTTCCCTTTAAAACAAATAATTGGAGAGTAAAACTAGCATTTATTCAATCAAAACACACATTTTCAGAACAGAATTTATTCCCCACAGCTCTGCTGTTTGAACAATCTCCCAGGATTCCTTTATAATTTGCACACTCCTGAACCTGCAAATGTTTGTACCCTTTAACACTCTGCTGCAGGAGATGTCGGGACGTTTGCAGCAGTCAATGCACGTGTGATTTATTTCTGCCTGTGAAATGTTCCACTCTGTGAATGAGCGGCTCTCAGAGCGTGTGTGTGTTCCCGACTCAAGAGTCTGAGTATATTTTTATGTCGGAACGATAACAGGAGTGAATGTGTTCAGGTAAAGGGAAGCCAAAAGGTTTGTTTTGTCCTTAAATTAACTGTTGCCATTTCTCTGATTATTTCACATTATTCCAAAGAGTTCTGAAAGAAAAAAAAAAGATATTTTCATATGTTTATTTTTCATACCAAAAGCATCTTTAGGGCAAACATTGTCACACTTTGGAGGGTAATGTTTGGTGCAGAAAACCTTAATCTGAAGCCATACAGCCTATAGAAGAACTTATTTAATTGTATTCATATATGATATGGAATGTCATATATAAACACATGTTCCTTTTTTCTTTTTACTTTTTCTTTGTTCCTGCTCGACGCACAAATCAAACCAAAATTGTAAGCGTGAACTCCTCCACACTGGATGATTTTCTGCAGGATGCGTCTGGATTTTGTCGACCATGTTCCCTCACCAGCATTCACTTCAGCTTCTCTGTGCTTTACTTCAAATGCTTGATTGTAAAAATGTTTTCTCTTTCTTTTTTTTTTTCCGTCAACTTTATGGGACATTTAAAGCCCTTTCGTTTCATTCTCAAGTATTGTATTTATACCTTGTGTGCGATACAGAGGGGGTTTTTCTCATTTGTTCACCTGTGGCGGCGCTCCAGAAGCTGCCGCACATAAAACAGTCCAGACAACAGGCTGAATTTACTGCGACGCACCAGTTCAGCGTCCAAACTTTATGTTCCAGTTCGGCTCTGTTGAAGCAGAATAAAGTGAGGGCGTCTGTTACAGTCTGGGTTTATCTGGACTGCGTCAGTGCAGGTACTGCACTCTGGACGGAAGTGAATGGATTGTAATGGTCTCACAGGGGGGGCTGGGGGAGACAAGTGTAATTTGATTACAACATAATTTGTACTGTGTGGACCAAAATATGCAAAAACACTAGTGTTCAACACTGAGACATGAGGAGACATTTCACTGAGAGTTATGAGGTGCAGTAATCAATCTGACACACACACATCAGCAAAGCGATCCTGCAGCGTCGTCAGTCGGCCATCCACCAAAGACTGTTTAGTTCTTTGTTTAACGTGCGCCGACTCTCGCCGTCTAGCCACACCGGGCACTTTACTGAAGCAGTACCTTTATCTCGCTGGTAGAGAGAGCAATAAACGGCTTCATTACCGTGTGTGAATGGTCAACAGGTGACGCATCGCAGGGAGGAGGAATGTAGATGATGATGAGGATAATGATGATGGGCCTTATTAGTGGGGATGCAGAAACACTGAGGTCAATCCCAGTGAACATCAGGCTATGATTTATTGATAGATTAAGTATAAATCCCTCTTGCTCGTGTTTTTTTTTTTATCTTCATGTGTCAGTCTTACATGCAGTTTGCGAACGACAAAAATTTGCAATGATTAAGATTTGTTTTTATTTGATTTCAACATAAATGGAAGTCTAATATATTAAGAAAAGAAAAGAAAGAAACATATGTATTAGAAGTTTATTATATAACGTGCAAACCCAGATCTGAGAAATGTAGTGTGCACTTTCTTGGTGACTAATCTTCAGCTTTCAGCATTCCACTGTAACGATCAGTCAAACTAACAACCAGTGATGAAACTACGTCTGCAACTGTATCCTAGATTAAAGATCTACTTTATAACACACCGTCGTCTCTGTGTCGTGATTTGGAGGACAGAGTGGAAAGCTTGGTTCTTCGTTTACATTCACCAACCCACTAAACACAGACGTCTTTGAATCAGTGCTGCTTCTGTTTCACATAAAAGTTCTGTCAGATCAGATGAGTGTGAAGCTGAGACACTGATTCCAACCTGTTGAAAACATATTATTCCAGCCCCATGTCAATGCACAGCTGTAGTGTATATAAACCCACTTCCACACCCTTTTCTATCTTCTTTTTCTTCGTTTTGTTTTTGACTTCCTCTGATCTGATAAACAGGGAAGTCTTTATTAAAAAAATAGGTAATAAATTGTCCCTATTTTCTAAAATTCTTCCTTTGTATGCAGTGTGTAAAATCTGATCAAAATAATATGCAAATTAGAGAAAAAAATTGTTTAGGTGTTTTAAAGATTAATGGAATTTAGAGTGATATTCATCTCAAGAGTACTTTTTTAATACTGTATTTAATTTTTATATTGATTCACTTTATCTTCTATACACTTGAAGGTCTGGAATACACTGGGAGGTATACACTGCTAGGACTGTGCCATATATCTCAAACTCATCAATATTTTCAATATACTTATTGCATAAACGTGACTGAGCTGCAGTGAATTCCATGTTTTCATGCACTCTGCATTCATCAACGCATCCGACCAATCAGACGGAGCCCAGCTGCTCCGGACTCTGTTGTAAACAAGTCGTATTTCACTTCATTATTTTAACTGCACATGATAGTTGGTGGCAACAGGCCAGAAGCAAGAATGCAGAAAGATTCTTTAGCAAACCAACTGCTGCAGACGCCTGGTGGAGAGCAGCAGAGACCAGGCCGTTCATCTGGTTCAGCTCAGGTCAAAGAAGAGAAAACGTTTCAGGGAGACATTTTATTATTGGATACTTTGTTGAGTGTAATAAAATGTGAGCGAACTGTCTGCCTTGTTAAGATATAATGGCTGAATGGGCGACGCCGAAATGCTTTCTTTATTCCACTTCTATTTCTGGATGGGAAATCACAATGACTCTGTGCTCTATAACCGACTCCACTCCACAAACACCCTCGCAAACATTTTTGGAAGGGGATCGGCTCTGTTTATATGATTGGCTCATTTCAGTCGTTGGCATGTGTTGCATTCGATCATTTTCCCGCGGAGTCGCTGGGTCGGCAAGTCAATTTTACATCTGAGGAGGCTAAATGAGAGTCCAATTACTGCAACTGTTGTCAGCTGAAAAATCCTCTTCCTTTGCAAATTGCTTGGTATTCAGCTGATACTCATCCAGAGGAATTAACAGTAAATTAACAGCACAAAAAAAAAAGCTTAAATTCACAGATTACATTTATTAGAAGCAAACAATAGCTAAGCCTTTGTAAATCTATGATATCACTGATGCAAAGCAAACTGCTGTGTGAAAGTGACAGGAATTTATCTGGCCTGTTTAGGATGACGTCAGACGATTTATAGATGGATATTAGACTTTCTCAGAGTCAGACGGAGCTGGAGTTGATCCACACTGGTGGCCAATTCGGAGCTCAAACCTCACCAGACATCCATGTCTTTAGACTGAGGAAGTACCTGGAGAAAAATCCCATGCATGCACAGGGAGAACATGTAAACTCCGCTCAGAAGAACTATGGGCCTGATCTACAACAGCTTTGTGTGAAAAGAGTGAGTCAGAAGACGTTAGAACCAGCAGGCCCCTGGTCCTCCGGGGAATGGATTTAACATATGAGCTGCTGATAAGACTGAGGTCTGAGTCTGCATTAAAGCAGCAGAGCTTCATCTGAAGACATCAGGGGAACTGGAAGAGGCCGAGAATTCACCAGTCATTTCAGCAGTGGATTAAAGACACTCCCAAAAGCCAGATATTAAATATCCGTCTGTCCCACTACTTCAGATTTACATGTGGAGTGTGAAATAAGCCTGAGAGCTTCTCAGACGGATCTGTCTAAGAGTTCATTTATCTCTGTTTTGCTCTGGTTGAATCGTCGTGTCTAATTTGTCCGTCAGCCCGGCTCTCCTGTCATCACAGGGCGCCAGAGGGCTCTTCTGTTTGTTTCCTCCTGATGGCTCTTTAGTGCTGAGAGGGGTTGTCCTTTTGCACGTCCTGACGCTGTGTGTCTGGGATGTCGGAGCAGTCTGAACCCTCACTTACCCTCCTCTGCACTGAGGAGCAGAGTTTTGTTATTGCCGGTCAACTTTTGGGCTTCACAGTGTTTTTTTTTTTCAGCATCGAATTTACTCAACTGTGATGTGTGTTTACTGAGCTTAAAGGTCAATTTCATGCCAATCTGAATATGTGCTGCACTGATTGAGTGTGCACCGCCCTGATCCACCAGCAGAGGGCACTATGTCACTATGGAATCACTCTTGAACGGTTTTTGCACAGTTTGTGTGTGTGTGTGTGTGTGTTGAGGGAGGGGGTCAGCTACTTCTTGTTCCTCCATCCTATCAGCTTAATGGTGTGTTTGCTATTTCATTCCCTCTCATTTACATGGCCCATATACCCCATCCCAATGTATGGCTAATTGTTGTGTTCAGGCAGTAAAAAACCCTGAATCATCGCGCCGATGTTCCTCACAAATGTTCTGATTACCGGCCTCAGCTGCTCGCCTCTGAAAACACAACATGCTTTGCTACACAACATGAAATGTTTTGATTATGAATCTGGTGGAGGAGGGTCACCGGAGAGGCCGCGTGCAGCGCACACACGCGAGCCGCCGCCGCCGCCGCCGCTATTCGCTATTTTGTTTTGTCTATAAAAGGAACAGACAAATATAACTGCGGAGAGGCAGTGAGGCTGAGTTTATTGTTCCACTGATACTATTTGTGCTGATGGCTGATCTGAGCTGGATTCACGCCGGAGCCGGGATGCAGCGTGACGCCTGGACTAACTTCTTTTTTCGAAGGAATTATGATCATAATGGCTGCACAGGAAGCGCTGCGCGGCAATATTTGCTGACAAGTATATTTATTTGGATGCTGTTCACCTCTGTGGTTTCTGAGTTGGTGTTATGCTGTTTGCACATGAGATACAAATTTCACAAACAAACGTATATTGATACTGAACAAACGGTCCCGTGGAAGAAAGACTACATTATTTCAAACCAGATGTCCCAATGTTTTTCTGAGTATTTTATGAATGATCGGAGCTTCAGTTTGCATGTTCTTCCTTGTATGTACAATCTAATAATGTAACCTAACAGCGAGCGTGCAACTGGTGAAGTTCAGAAGTCAAATCGCATCATGTTAGGTGATCAGACTGTAAACTGCAGACAGGCCCAATCCCATTTCTCTTTCTAGCCCTCCCCCTTGCCCCTACCCCTTTGAAATGGAGTGCTAAGGGGTAGGGCCGAAAGTAAATTCCTCCGAATTGGGACACCCCTTCGACAATCGCGTATGTCATCAGTAGTCGCCGCTGCCGATGACGTAGGCAGATGCGACAATTGTTTGCCGAAGAAGAATGTTTTTCTTACATTTTAAAACTTTACTCATTGAGAAAATACTTACATTTATGAACTTCTTTCGTCTTGCAAGGCTTTCTGGGAAATCTAGTGGCGGCCGGTGGTGCGGGGCGGCGGCGGAAGCGCTTGTTTTGTCCGCCTACACCACGAGTTTACGGGCGGGGTTAGTTCACTTCACACTCCACAGTGTTGAAGAAACCAGTTTATTGAAAATAATCATCTATCTGTTGTGTTTGGAATGCGCGGGTGTGGACAGGAGCGCTCCCGCCAATGCGGAAGTGAACTAACCCCGCCCGTCGCTCGCGGTGTAGGCGGACGAAACAGGCGCTCCCGTCGCCGCCCCTCGCCACCGGCCGCCACCGGATCATATCCCTCCGCTTGGAGTGTGCCTCGGGAGAATCTCCGTTTGGAGGGGTGAATAGCCCTCCCCCTTGGCCCTACCACGCAAAACGGAGGGGTAGGGCCAAGGAGGAGGGCTGAGGGGTGAAATGGGATTCAGCGTAAGAATGTTGAGGGCTTATTTATTCGGAAAACTGATTGATGAGGAAGCAAAGAGCACCCTGAAAAAACCCCAGACATGCATGGGGGGAACATGCAAACTCTGCAGAGAAAGGCCTTGTTGTGAGAGAAACGTGCTAGCTTCTACAAAGCTACGTAGATCTTCATTTGATCCCCGATTATCTCCATCCTGCAAAGACACACACACACTCATTCACACGAGTGTGATTTTGAGTCATCGTTTAAATTCTAATGTATATTTTGGAACTTTGGAGAGAAACAAAGCCACAGGGAGAACGTAGAAACACCTTGCAGATAGATAAACCAAACCTTGACCCAAATACAGCCTCTCAGTAAAACTATGACTGCAGTAGTTTCTCCAAATAACCTTCGACTGTAACTGGAAGTAACACGACTTCAACAAACTGTGAGAAAGTTCAGAGTTCTCTGAGCCTCAAATGCCAGAGTGTCATCCTGTCTGGTGACCCAGAAATCATTACAGTTTGGATTGGGGTGTGTGTGTGTGTGTGTGCGTGTGTGTGTGTGTGTGTGTGTGTGTGTGTGTGTGTCTACAGTATTTCCTGGCAGGGCTCGTACATCTCCGGCATCACGCTGCAGAGTTAGCACCCCATCCCCCCCCCCCCCAAAAAAAAATCGATCTTTGATATTTATTGCTCGACATCAAGCACCCTGCAGAGCCGCGATCCCCGGCATCAGGGAATGCTTTGCAGCGGCGCTTAAAGAAACAAATAGCAGGCAGGGTGACATTATTAATCCAGACACACTGACACGGGCTGATACATCTCTGCCTCCCGCCTGATGTATGAGAATGAGCAGAACACAGAGATGGACTTTTTCATTGGCATCTCGTTTGATGAATAAAACATCAAGGTGGGTCGGGACAGGATTGAATTTTTGAATGCGAGCGGTTACAGCTCGCAGGACGCATCGCCGCGTGTGCAGAAAATGTTTTGAAGGCAGTCAGCTGTTTCAGCCGCGTCCCCGCACGCGCGTGGAGAAACTTCAATATGCGGCTGATTAACCTGAAACTCGAGCGATTTCACCCCCAAAATGTAAGAAAACAGTCCGTTTCAACACGATCCTCCATGACATCTGTCCTCTGAATGGAGGAAAAATAATGCTTCTGTGGGTCTCTTCCTTCTTATTAATCGAATGCAAACAACATCGCATGCAATGCCAGATTTCCCTCGTAAATTATGTTTGCACAGGAATGATCTGTGTGTTTGTCTGCGCATGCAAGTTTTACTAATAAGACCTGAGAACCTGTGATTTTGGGTCTTGCCTTCCTTGCAGCGACCAAATGTTGATGCGGCTTCATGTTTAGTTTCATGAAGGTCAGGCTTTGAGTTAAGGTGAGGAGGGTTCTGGTAGGGTCTGGGGGTGTTTATGGGGAACATCCTAACTTGTGGTACCAACTGTGCAAAGATTTCATGTGTATTTGTCCCTTTTGAGAAGAAAAATCAAATCCTCAAATCAAGAATCGTCTAATTTTGAGTTGAAGGCATGTTTAAGATGAGACAGTTGAAGGTTAGACGTAGTTATGGAATAGACAGAGACAATTCTGCAGGATAAAAATGCTTGAATGCATCCAATGTGGCATTATAAAATTAGACACTGCGACAAATGACAGTGAAACACCACCCAGACAACTGCAGCTCCTTTTAAAGATGAGAGTGCATGCAAAGTATCCAGAATACGGCCTCTGTAGGAGCAATTTACGCCTATACACCTTTTTCTTTCTTTCTTTTTGGAAAAAAAAAACGGTCTGCACTGGCTTCCCCCCGTCCTGCTTCCTGTAGTAAGACTGCATTGCCTTGCCCATCTATCGCGGTGATAAACTAGGCTGTCAGTGGCCGGCGCAGCTTCATGCAAGCTCAATGACTGGACTCATGTATAACTTGGCCTTTTGAGAAACACCGACTTGACGTGTCTATTAAAAGCCGTTTTTACAAAGGTCAGTAATTCTTTTTTTTTTTTCCCCTCTTAATCAGCATAAACATAAGAGTAGTGCAAATAAAGCTGATATAATGATAACTGTTGTAATAAAGCTGCAGATTGTACAATGTGTTTGGTTTTTTCAGGTGTGCCTGGGGTCTGTGGGGTCAAACGCTGCACAAATTACCTCAGAATTAACTCGTCCCGCCGTATGAACCTCATAACCACAAAGACAGGGCCTGGGGATTCCATGTGTCAGATGTTAATAAGTTCTTATTACTTCTGCAGGTAATGTTAAAATTCTAGTCTGTCTTTTATTTTTTTTTTTTGCCTCTGAGGAAGAAAAACATCCACTTTTATACTGAAATAAGGAATTTCAAGGCGCGAGAGGGAAATGCGTAAAGAGGTTACCGACTCACGGTTGGAGTTTATCAGGACTTATCAGACATTTTTCTTCTAAATATATTGATTTTAAAACATCGTGAGGCAGGTTTTGGACAGCAGAACAACAACCGTCCCCCTCAGGGAGCCAGACAACCGTGTAGGAGTTGGACTTTAATTGATTTCCAATTACAGACCAATATTGAAACCAATCAGGCCTTTTTCTTTCTCGTTCCTACCGTCAGGAGCGTCCCTCCAATAGTGCTGTGCAGGCTCTTCAGTAATTGTCGACTCATTTGGCCATCTATCCTACTTAATCCCGAGAAAGCACTGTGTTTACAGTTCAGCTGCGATCCTGCTTGTGTAGACATAATGTAAACACACTTTGTGACCTTTTCTGATAACTTGTGAGGAAGCGAAACTCAGGAAATGAGTTAAGTGAACCACAGAATTAGCAGTAAGAAAGTTTAAATGTATCAGAAATTTGTAGAGAGACGTGTCATCATTGGCTTTTCGCAGCTCTTTTAAGAGTCTGTTGGAGCTGAGACGAACAGCGGCTTTTCCAAATATTTCCCACATTGCTGCTCTTTCGTTCAGCCAGGAAAAGACTTGAAGCCATGGTGACATTTTTTTGGTATGAAGCAGGAAAAAAAAAAGAACTAATTGTGGACATAAAACATCAGACTTAAAAAAAAAACCAGATGAAAAGTCTTGGCTGCACAACTCTTGATGAATATGTAGAGGAACATAGCGGCGGGAGCTTCAGTGCTGCTCCTGGTAACCAACATGCGTCACTGCCGGCCCGGAGAGAGCACAAACACCAGAAACTCGCTGAAGATCTTCTTTTATGATCATCTTGTGAAGTACTTTAAATCAGTTTGGCAGAGGAAGTAGAAATGCGAAAGGTCTGGGATACATGGAGGATGAGAAGGAGCAATGAGGTCAAAGCCAAATTGCTGCATGGGTGAAGGTTTTACATGAGAGGCAGAAAAATATTCCTTTAAAAAGATATAAAAAAACAAACTAGATGAGAAGGAAGGAATGCATGAGAGCGCAGGTGTCAAACTCATTTCACTTCAGGTGAGAGGTAAAACTAAGCCTTTATATAATAACTAAAACTCCACATGCTCCCTTTGGATTAGTGCAAAGACCTTTTTAAAGAAAAAATATGTGCTCTTTTGACATTATGTCATCTTGAATTAGGCCTTCCATTGCACAATGTAATCAAGTGTCCAAAAGCAGGATTTCTGCAGGATCAAGCTTGCAATTAAAAAAAAAAAATACTCATGCTAATGCTACTTTGCTAGCAGTACTGTAGCAGGTTTCCAGGCTTGGGTTGGAAATGAAATGCCTGAATGCAACATGGTAAGAGACAGCATGCATCAATTCTGGCTGACAAAAAGAAAAATCCAATAAGAATAGTCTTTTCTTGACCTTTCTTGACATCCCATGATGCACTTTAAGTGGTAAAATGGCTGCAGATGTGTGCAGGTCTGAGGTAAGCAGAGGCTGAAGTACATACTGGACCTTTCTCTGTGGGGTTTCTCAAGGTTTCGTCTTCACATAAATGGTATGCACCTGAGGCCAAGTGGTGACCCTGGGCGTGGATGTGTGTTTGTGTTCGCCCTGTGATGGACCGGTTATCCTTGGTCCCATTGTCATCCTGGTTCAGCCTGCAAGTTTAAAACAGAATGGAAGCTTGATGAGCAAAAACAAACAATTCACAAGCTCTAACAACAAACCAGATGGAAAATAAGGAATGCAGTGGACTGGAAACCTTTAATGAAACTGTGAAGCTGTTGGCTCTCTGCATAGAAATAAAATTTTAAAAAAGCTCCATAGGTGGAAATCAAAAGGGTCACAGTTTGGACCATTGCAATTCTGACCTGAAAAGATGTTGTGCGCCCCCCTGTAAAGACTCTGGGACCAGGAATGGGATGTGTCAGGAGGATTTCCCCCTGGAATCAGAGCGATGAGTTGCTAATCATCGGCACTTCATTACTGCCTGCAGGGTCACTGCAGAGACATCTGTAGCAGATATGTCTATCCTCTCCAGCTTTCCCAGGATTAAACGAGCTCGCTTCCTCGGGCATGTGTGTGAGTGTGAGTGTATGTGTGTGTGTGTGTGTAAGGTTCTCTACAACATGGAAAGCCATTCAGACCTCTCTCCTATTGTCCAAATGGCTCAAAACGGCTTAACTGTGTTTTGATAAGCTGCTGTGAATATCCATCAAGAAATCCGACCAGCCCACTGGATTGCTGAGCGGCGGACCGTTTCGTATCTCCCCCAACCTCCTCCTCCTCCTCCTCTCCTCCTCTCCTCTCCTCACCCTGCCTGCACTATATGTTACATTTCCAGCCCTCTTCTCCTCTCGCTTCTTTACGCAAGCGGACGTCCACGGCACAGCGACACCAGTACGCACCGAGAGAGAGAGAGAGAGAGAGAGAGAGAGAGAGAGAGAGAGAGAGAGAGAGAGAGAGAGAGAGAGAGAGAGAGAGAGGCGGGCGGAGGACAGCGGCGGCGGCGGCGGGTACCGGAGCGACGACGCGGCGTGTGTCTTTGTTGGGAAGCGGCGGACTGGATGGTGGATCTGTTTATCTGACGGAATTGGACCGGGGGGGCGAGTATAACTTCGCACGGGACAAAACCCGCCTTCTTTCATGTCATCCAGCGATCTGTTTCGCCCGGCGTGTTGACGCCAGCGGAGAGAGAGAGAGAGAGAGAGGAGAGGAGAGGAGGAGGGAGAGAGAGAGAGAGAGAGACGGAGGCTGTCGGAGGAGCGCAATTTGACAGATCGGCGACATGAATATACACGCGTCTCCGTGCGCCAGCCGTACGGGGTAGATGCACCAGACGTCCGCGGCATCGGAGGAGGGGACGCATCCGTGATTTGTTGGGAGCCTGCGATGCAGCAGCAGCGTGGGTCTGCGTGAAGGGGAGACGAGGAAGGAGGAGATGCTCTGCCGCTCGCCGGAGGTTCTGCGCCGCAGGGCAGCGCGTTATTGACGACCCGCACGCCGTGCAATAATGCACCGACTCACAACTTTGTCCACGCGCCTCACGCAACGCGAGACGTGTCGTGATCGCCTCTAAAAAGTGCATTTCCTCTGTCAGCCCGGCGACACCAACCCTTCTTACCCTTGAACAGAGCTTCTGTTAAAAAAATACGCCTGTGCCATTTATCTCCCGGCTCTTTGTGCTGCTTCATGGTTTTTACACGCCGGGATCCTGCAGCCTGCTGATGCCACCGATAAAAAAAAAACAAAACCAAACAACCTCTGGAGTTGTGTTGGCAGATGATTGGTAAACTGCAGATGTAGGCAGGCCCAAACCTTCGCTTATGCAGATCCGATCGATGGCGAGATAAAGACAGCTCGATCTGGCTCGATCGGGCTGTGCGCGCTCCTGTCTGCCGCTGTGCCACGGGGGTGTGTTTCCAGTCGAGGATTTTTATTTTTTTTATTTTTATTTTTTTACACAAGTCGCGAGGAGACGCAGCAGAGATCACACACACACACACACACATCGCCGGGAGACGTCTCAAGAAAAGTTTCAATGGTGTTCCGAAAGTTGCCCGGTGTGTCGGCATCGGGCATGGGTCTGCGCCTGTCCCAGAAGTTCGTCTTCCTGCTCTTCCTCTCCGGGTTGGTCACTCTGTGCTTCGGGGCCCTTTTCTTTCTGCCGGACTCGGTCCGGCTCAAGCGCATCTTCCTGTCCAAGACGGAGATCCAGCCGGTGACGGTGGGCTCCGGGTCCGAGAACGATGTCCGGGAGCACGTGAAGAGACCCAAGGAGCAGGAGCACCTGCGGGGCATGACCCCGGCCAAGGGGGACGGCGGCGGGGGGAAGGCGAAGGGTCTGAGCCGGAAGCCCTCCGTGTCTCACGAGGCCACCGAGGAGCGGCTGCCCGGGGGCAGAGCGCAGGAGGAGCCCGGCCTGTCCCGGTCCAAACCGGAGTCCGCCTCGGAGAGGGCGACCTCCTCCGACCACCGCTCCGACTCGGATACTTTCAGCTTCCACAGGTTCAAGAGGTGTCTGGCCAAAGCCCCCCTGGGGAGGGACGGCGGCAAACCCAGCGACCCCCAGACCCACGAGCGCAGGGAGAAAGTCAAAGAGGTAAGGAGGAATGCCACCGCACGAGACTGCTTCTAGAACTCATTCATCCTGTCAAAACACAGCAGATAAATGTCATTCTGCATAAAGAAACAGTCTTTCATGAAAGATGTAATTACATTCCCAACGCTGAATGCTATTTGTCTGAATGTGACTGACAATACAGACAATCTCTGTTTAGAAGCAGAGGGACTTTTGTTTGCAGAGCTGCTGCCAAACAGACAAAATAAATCCCCCTTCAGTCAGATCTGTTGTCTAAATGTATCCAGCATCTCTGACCTCACTTGATGAACTCCTGTTGGAGTTTTTCCAATAAAGACAGAGAAGAGTATTCAGAAACAGGGATTATTCAGTTGGTTTCGCTTTGTATTCTTCCTTCAGTATAAAGAAGAGATAACTAACATCAACATTATTCCATGTAACCAGAAAGATGCCAAAGACAGCAGAAACATCGAGAGTGAAGTAACAGTTCGAGAAGGTTTGAGTTAGGGTTAGTTAATGAAGAATATCATTTAAATTATTGAAATGTGTGATTGTCAGAGTGTGGACTGGTCCCTCTGTGGAACACCAGAGAGCTCCGAAAGCAGGAAGAGCAGCGAGATAAATCTGGAAGTTAGACTGATTCCTTTTCCCAGCAGATTTTTTTCGGCAACCTATTATAAAACTGATAAATGTGAGGGCAAAACTATGAAATATTTAATTTAAAGACATATTTGAATTTACTGAAACTGCAACAGCAATAAATTAAATCGCAAATGCAACATTTGAAGACTTTACTACTGAGGATTCGTGCTTGAAAAATCATCTGATTTCCTGTTAAATGAAAGCGTTCGGTCGCGTTCTGTTCGTTCATTCTGAATGATTCTGCTTTTAGCTGCAGCACCTCCTCCACCTCCTTCACGCAATCGTCTGCAGATGATATGACTGTGTGCAGCGACTCTTTAGCCAGGAGCTCTTCAAGCTGTGTGCCAGCCTTTGTTGAGCCCTGTGGGTCCAATAAGGGCTCCGGAGTGGGAGCGTCTGTGGATCACACATCTGTACCCACTCAAGGCGAGTGAGGCTTTGGAGGAGGAGAATGAGAGGAGGACGGGGGAGGGGGGGTGGAGGGTGATGGGGACAGTCAGCGGCCGCCGTGTACAGATGGGTTTCAGCCTTGGCATGTGACACAGACGCGTCCTGTTGTCACTGGCGCTCCGGGTGTCACCCCCCCGCCTCGCGCTGCTCTCATGCCTCTCGTAGCTGGGGGTGATGTGCTGCATGGCGGCCGAGGTGTCAGCGGACGGAGCGTGATTTGCCCTTGTGCACCGAGCTCGCACTGACTCATGGCTTCTCCTTTTGATGCTCTTTCAAGTGAATGTCAGTGTGACTTTGCCTCCCTGGCTTGCCCAGCTGAGCTTTGCAAAATTCATGTCTTGGAGGGGAGTCACAGTCAGGCAGGGAGACGTTATTACCGCCACGCCTTCCTCCTGCAAGATATCAGCTGTGCTTCCTTATATTAGAACCTAATTGAGGGCGCGTTCATTGCGCTGCTCCTTGCTAGTGTGCTTTTGTGTGATTTTGTTTTGTTGTTGCCACAGTTTCTACTTCCCTGATCCCCCTGGCAGTGTGGCCGACAGATTCCCTTCTCCCTGCCAGTGCGGGCTGACACACAGTGAACCTCTGCTTTGTCCGGGTTTACAGATGTAGAACCAAAAGGTAGCAGTAATGAAGTCGGCTGTGTTTTGATGGTTTCTGATGTGTGTTTCTGTGGTCAGTCTCTGAGCTCATGTTTTGGTCCACAGACAGAGCAGCTCTGTAAACGCGGTCTGTGTTTTTTTTCAGTGTGATGGAATGTAGAAAGAGGGTATTCCCCCTCCCAACGCCAACAAAAAGGGGTCCGGCCAGCCCACAGAGGGCTTCAATGCCCAAACTGTGAATGGGCATCGTTTTTCTCAACTGCCAACAACTAGAAAGCAGACTCCCCACCTTCCTCCTCTGTGTGTGCGTCCGCTGCCAAGAGAGGGTGAAACGAGGGACAATGACTGCCTGATCACACATCACAAATGTTGAAAGACGGCCCTCGGTGAATGGGGGACCCTCAGCATCCCAGAAAAATGCTGCCAAAGTCACTAAGTTGCTGTGTAGCGAATCCAGAAACTTCCAAAAGTTCTCAGCAGGACGATGAGAACGGAGAGTGGTGAAACCTCCTGTTTGTTCGGTGATTCTCACCGGGCCTGGTGTAAGAAGTCATGCGGCCTGGACTGCGCCGCAAAACAGTCCAGCCAGATCAACAGGAGGGTTTCCTTTTCTTTATTCTGTGCACATTCTGTTGCTTTGCATTTTGAGGTGTTCTGGCTGAGAGTGCAGTAAAAAAGAAAAAAAAAAAAAGTGGGATGTGGAGAGCACATCGAAATAAACACAACAGCAGAGCCGAGAGAACACGAGAGAGACATGGGAGCCGTGCAGCTTCATTCACAGAACGAAGCCTCGGCGTCTGTCTCCTCTGTTGGTCTCTGCAACATCACACACATCAAAAAGCGCAGTGTGAATTAAAAGACAACTCCTTGTAAAGTCAGAGATTTGATTTTCCCTTCATCTTTGAATATTTACCAGAGATACGCTGGTGTAGTTGAATCAAAGCCTTTTTTATGGGGGAAATTTTAATATATTCCATAGCGTGGCCTGTTACCTGTGATGCGTTTGAAAGGGAAGAATTCAAAACGGAGAGATGAGGGAGCCGACAGACTCACTGCCTGCAGAAAAACTCCAGAATAAAATAAAAATATTTCAGTTTCTATATAACAAATCTAAAATGTGTAGAAAAAAAACCCGTTTCTATAGTTTCATGATTTTATAATATGCTCTTGCATTGATTTGCAGCCTGTCAGATATTCTCGCTATAGGCACGTGTACGTGCACATGTCGGATCATGGAGCTGATGAAGAGCTGTGCGACTGTTGTGACTGTTTATTCATTCTGTTTGAAGCCCACCTGTACCACCGCGATGACTAACAACAATCAATCAGCTGCGTCTGTTCCCTTTTAAAGCGCATCTTTTTAATGGTCAGCTGGCTGCCAGTGTGTTCCTGCACATGGGATGAAATTTTCTCTGGAAAAATGAACTCCTGTCTGTGCCCCGTGCGCCCGTCACTGTTTAAAGAACAGACTTTTAGACACGTGGGCAGTTCAGTCTGAAAGAAAAAGGAAATAAGTGCACAGTGGTGATAAGACTGTTTCGTTAAACCGTCCGTCAGCGTGCTGGTGAACCAGCAGGAACCTCATCCGCTTTCTTTAAACCTCCAAATGAACAGCGAAGAAACACAGTTGGCAGAATTCATCAAAAGACAGTCAGTTTTTTTTTTAATTTTCTAGAACCCGATTTAAGAGCTCAACAATTCAGGTTTTACGTGACTACAGATAAATACAGAAATACCTCATTAATCCTGACATAAAATTCACATTATCAGCTGCTTTTACAAAATACTAAAATAGATTGGAAAAAAAAAAAAAAACAGGAGTCATCAGACAAATACTAAAATCAAAACTACAAATAATTGAACTGGAAGATAAAATAAAGGTGATATTACCAATGTCAGCTGCTACCAGCTGCTCACAACATGAAGGAAATGCAGCATTGAAAGTCCTTCAATATTTGATGTTTGTAAAGTGAATATAGTCTTTAGTTGTTGTTTAAAAGTAGGATTTGTCTCTGGTGTAGCAGGTCTGTGCTGCCTCATTACACACACACACACACACACACACACACACACACACAGGGACACACAAACCGAACAAAAAGCCTTAGAAATAGGTGCGCTTGTTGTTCGGACCTGAAATCCCCTTATAGCGGTAATGACCGGCGAGCCGGGCGACTGTCTGAATAAAACGCTGCCGTTAAGCTGGCGCCTCCTGGCCGGCTCCAAAGCGCCGTGACCTCCCCGCGCCCCTCGTTCCCCTGCTGTCTCCCGCTACGAATCAGGTGTGCCAAGCAGCCCTCGGTCTGAGCCAGGAAAATGGCCGCCCGCCGAGCGAGAAGAAAGGAACGGAAGATGAACAGAGTCTGAAGAAAAGGCTCACACTTTGCCTGTGTTCCCACAGAGCCGGAACGGCGGCGCATTTCCTCTCCTCGGTGGACGCTGTGCAAATGTCAACGGCTGGTGTTTGGGAATCTGAGTCCGCCGCCGCCTTGGCTTTGTTTATGTAGGGGAGTGAGCCGCTGGGCTCCTCTGGGTATTGATATATTGTGCAAGTCATTGGCATCAGAGGCTTATCATATCACTGATGTGGACCTTCTCTGCCGCAGAAGACAGGACGGACCCTTTAATGTATTTTCTTTGTCTTAAAATTTATATAGACATCCTACACACCCCGGTGGATTTATCCAGTCGTTATGTTAATAGATCATCTCCCTTTGTTGTTAAGCTTATGAGCAGCTAACAATGCATGAGGAGCTGGGAGATAGAGGACTAATTACTTTAAGGTAAAGCAGTGCGTGTCGGCCGTCGTCCTCACAGGGTTTGTTCTTGTCACATTTGAGCTTTATGCCTACTAGAGTGGCATCGAACCTGATATTTCTCCTCAGACTGCAATAAACTATCAGCAATGAGGAAGTAAAGGCTTTATTGGTGTGGCAGGCCTAAGTAAATGGGAGAGGCGTGAAGAGATTTCAGTGAAACTTGCACTTGCTCAAAGGTGTGAGTCTTCTTTTAAAATTTTTGTATGTTTTGCAGTATTACACAACAAAACCCAGCAAGTTCCAGTTTTGTGTGTTGATGAAACAAACAACCATTAACTGCTGCAGGTGGAGTCACAGTCTGTGTATCCTTTATGAAACTATCTCGCAAGCTTTTCTTAAAGGAAACTGCAAACAAAGTGCATGCAAAGTGCAAGATCCAGCAGGCCAAGCACCGCGGCTCTGATCTGTTTGTGCAAATTTGGCATTGTGTGCACGCTTATGTGAAAGTAGATCTACTCTCAGATTGCCTCTGAAAAATACTTGTGTGTTGGTCTTAATGCATGCAATGTGAATCACAACACCTGAAAGATTGTGAATGTTTCTATTTGAAGATCAGTTGTTAAACGGCTCAGTCTTCAGCGGAGATGCTGCTCTCATTGTGGCGACAGTCATTTCCTCAGCAGCCGACCCACGACTTTTATTTTCAGACTTTATTTTAAGATGTCTTCTGTGTGTCTCCTGCATTCTGAGGTCTTGCTGTGTGACTTCTGTTGCTGTGATGCTCCATGTTGAATAACCTCCTCCACCAACGTGTCCAACTCTGTGTTATCACGTTTTGTTTTATGCATGTGGGAGCTCAGTGCTCCATTTAATCTCTCCACGCCAAACTCAAGCAAACAGACATGGGAATGATGCATGTTTGCAGCAGACTGTTATTTCATCTCTTATAAACAGGACTTAAGCGCACAAAGCATTCATTTGAATCCTCCAGTTTGCACTTGATTCCACTTCTAGTTTTGTTCTTAGTTGATCACTCTGAAATTGCTCACAATTTAAAGGCATTTTGACCTTTGTGTGATGCAATTCAGCAGGCATTATGCAGGCTCTTCATAAGGCCAAGTGTTTGTGTTAATCTGTTGTGTTGCTCCATTTTTGATACCAATTTGCTCAGCTCAGGGTCGCCGAGGGCTGGATCTGATCCACTTTGGCTATTAAGCGAAGGCAGAACACCCTGGATAGGCTGCCAGTCCATCACAGACAGACAAACCGTCGCCCACACTTTAACATTCGCTAAGGGCCAATTAATTTCAAATGTTTTTATGCTGCAGAAAGAAACCAGAGAAGCGATGCAGACATCCTGAGAACATGCAAACTCCTCACACTGGGGGACAGTCTGGGCGAGTCAACCGTTACAGCATTGTTTGACCCTGGGGCCAGTTTTTGGTTTTTAATTATACCTCCTGTCGTGTTATCCGGTATAAATGCCATTTTGTGTAACATGTCAACACTTTTAAAACTCACACCTTTTTATTGGAGTGTTTCTGTGTCCCGGCGCTGGTGACAGCTGTGTCCAGAGGCTTTATGTTTTCAGGTCGATATAGTTGTGAGGGTGATACATCAGGATTGCCTGGAGGGTTTTTTCATTAAATCCGACACAAATGATCACGTGTGCCCGAGGATGAACTGATTAGATTGTGCCGGCTGAAGGTCAGCGCGTCCTCAGAAAACATGATAGCGGCCAGTGTTTTTTTGGCAAAATGTCACAGAGACGTGTTGATGGATGGCGTTGTAACGCGATGGCATTTTCTGTCCATCAAGGTCAAGGATCAGCTTCACAGTAGCATCATAATGTGGTCCACGAGCCGTAACTCAGGAGCAGGAGGAGACGCCGTTTAAATGGAGCGGAGTAATGATTCTGTGACACTAAACCTGGAGACCTTGGAACTGTGGCGCTTCACTATTCACTCCATGTTAGGATTTGTAGCTCCGTCATGTGAAGACTTCACCGTACGATCGCATCCTGCCGTAAACTGCTCGGTTTGTAGAAGCATGCACCTTATCTAGTTTAACTATCGCTGTGGTTTGATGCGAGCGCCGTTCAGTGGGGAAGTGGTTTTACATGCTGTTGTAGACAGCCCATCTGAACACGGTTTTATCTTTTCATATAACCTCGGGGGCTGGTTTGGCTCATCTTTTTGATTCCTTCATCTTGTTCTTAAACGCAAGTAGCTTGTGCTTCTCAATCTCTGTGCTGAACTGTCTGTTTTAATGAAACTTACAGAGCAGCAAGGTTTAATGCTTATATTGAATTTACTCACATTTATCTACAAAGCGAGATTCACTCATCCATATTCAAAGACTGTAACGCTTCATCCGCATTAGGGTGTCTGGGAGCTCGAGACAACCTTTAACTGGCTAAAAGGCAGGGTAGTCCCTGGACGCAGCGGTCCATCGCTGCAAATCATAAACACAAATTCACTCCTGAGTTCCATTTAGAGACACTGGCTTATGTGACTCGGCGTCTCACATGTGCACGTGCCATTAATCATGTGTCTTAGTGCTGTGGGAGGAAACTGAAGGCCGTATATCCATCTTCTCCCCTGTTTTGTCCGACTCTCCGGGGGCTGCAGCTTATCCCAGCTAACTATGGGTGAAAGACCAATTTGGAGTCAACAATTACCCTCAAGTGCATGAGTTTCTGGAGAAAACCTCTGCACACACACACACACACACACACACACACATACACACACACACAGAACATGCAAACCACACACAGAAAAGCGCTCAAACTTGTAACTGAAGCTGTAAAGCTTGTTTTTAACGTGAGGCATTCAGTGTTTCCACACAGGACAGTTGACAGGATTCTTCTGTCCTGGTTTTGTTTGGGTTGTTGACTCCTTTTTGTGGGAGCAATGCATCGATGTACACAGACTCGTCCTTTTCAGAAACTCCACATGACCCCTTTATCTCAGTGCTTGCTGTCCTAAGCAGAAGCTCCCAGGGTGCTGGTTGTTGCACTTCCACGGATCCTGCCGCCACACTTGAAATATCCGATGCTGATGTGGTGATGACCAGTTAAAAAACAGGCTTCCTGAAACTTACGTTTCCTTTGACACAGCTCTTTAAGCTCAGGCTGACCCCTAGTCTGCATGGACACAGTTCAATGTTTTTTTTTATGCCCCTATAGTGGGAATCATGTCTCTCCAGGAAGTGTGAGCTCTGCGGAATAATAGCAAGATACGGGCACATCAGGTAAAAAACATAAGAGCCCAGCAGAAAAGCGTATTTTTCTGTGGGTAATAAAGGCTGATTAAGCTATACAATACCAGGTCTCTTCCCTGAGGCTATCACTGCAGGAAGCAAGTGATCGGGTGAAATGGAGAGAGGAAAAGGAAGGATGTGAGGGAAAAGGGGGGGATTTTCGCTAACATCCTTCTGCATTCGATGCAGTTTTTCAGTTTTTCTCCCCACATTCCCTTTGTGGTGGGGGCTCTGGCTTGGGGGGGAAAGTTTCGCTGTTGAGGCATGCTTTTCCGAGAGGTGTGTATGTGTCCGTGTGTGTCTCGGTGCGTGTTTGTGTGTATGCATATCTCATGTGCAGGGGCATGCACACGCAGCCCTTTGTATGTAGTCATGAGATGCACACGGGCTTCGATATGCAGCCACCTTTATTTTGGTCGGTGCATATTTGTGTGTGTTGGTGTGGGCTGCAGGCGGACGTGGAGGATTAGATCACATCTTGAATGAATAAAATCCCTCGAGTGCCCTTCTCTCCTGAGAGACCAGTCAGGTCCCTTCTGTTCATGCAGGATTTAACAACTGAAGGGTTTATGGATGTAATCTGCATTTTGTGTGCGTGCGTGCGTGTGTGTGTGTGTTTGTGTGTGTGTATGAGGCTGGTTTACGAGAGCATTGCGAGGCTGTTTCTCAGCAGCTTCGCGCTCACACCCGGGCGGCTCACAGCTTTCTTCTCCTCCCGATGACGTGGCCCGGTCAACAGTTTGCAGATGCTCTTCACTCGCTATTTGGTGAAAATACTCTTTTTCACAGAAAGTCCCCGCTGCTGTTGTTATCTCCTCCACTTATTTGCAGTCCTGACCACTGTGTTTGTTTGCTGCGCTTGCCCAAGGCCTGTCCACCTCTGTTTGCTGAAGGCCTGCAGGTATTGCATCAGTGGCCTCAGACTGCATGTTGTCACATTCTGATGCCCCCCCCCCCCCCCCCCCCCCCCCCCCCCCCCCCCCTTCCTCCCCTCTTTCACTCAAAGGAGCTCCTGAGGTTATGAGTGGGTAACAGTCTTGGCAGTGTGTGTATGTTTTTCTTGAAAGTAGATTTCCGTTTTTCTCAGATTTCATCACCCCGACTCTGAAAAGTCTTTCTTACACTATCAGCCATTGCTGCAATGTTGCAATAAGTTCCATGGAAGCCCATTTATCTTAGGTTCACAGTACTGCTGACATAATGGGGTCATTGTGCGTAGACCTCTTAATCCTGGCTCCTAAAGGCCTGTGATTTCTGGAAAAAACACTCATTCATCCCTGACTTGATCTCAACTTTTCTCATGTTTTCTTACTGGACCTTGTCCTTGACTTTTTGATAAGGCCGAAGTTACATCAGCTAATGTAATATGTAGTTGTTGCTTTTTGTCAGAGCCTTCTCCCATCTTTGATATTTCTTGGTTTTTACTAAACAAGGCCTGCGAGGTCTATTTTCATACCATTAGTCTCACTTACATCATGTTTCCTTCAAGAAAATTTGTTTGTCCAGACAGCCAGGAGCCATTTTCAACAACAAAACAGACCTCTGAGCTTTTTGTGTTCCTTTTGTTACCTGAAAATACAGCGGTTTATTATTGTTAAGGTTCATTCAGAAGGTTTACAAGGACTTCAGTAACTCAGCTAACAAAAGAGGGGAGAAAATTCCAGTCTCCATAAACATGATGAACTGAATCCCAGTTACTGACGGCTGTGCTCTTCTTCTGTAACATTATTCTGGTATGATTTTGGCAAATTAGACATCTTTTGTTCATGAGAAGGCCTAGTGGTGCCATGTTTTACAAAGTTAGTTTTATTCTTTTCCTTTTAATTCTATTCTAATCTATTCTATTCTATTCTATTCTATTCTATTCTATTCTATTCTATTCTATTCTATTCTCGAGCTCTTCAGCTCTGTAGCTGTTTCCTGTCCAAACACCAGCATGTATCTGTGCCAGCCTTCTTTTGTGGCGGTAAACATCATGTTGTTATGCTGCTGCTGCTGCTGTCAGGACATCAAACACTTCTTCTTAAATATGTGCACATTCTACACATGGCCGGTTTTTACCTGTTTCATTCAATCAGGCATAAGTAACACTTAATTTCTCTAGCCTGTCATTTTTTGCAGACATGTTGTTATTGTGCTGACAGCCCTGCAGCGGCTGTGTTTACAGCAGAGTCCCTGCACTCCACTCCAGTGTTTTCCTTTTTTTTTTTTTTTAAACATATTAAAAATACATTAAAAATCCCGATGCTTAGACACAGCAGAGGATCAACTTAGTCCCAGCAGGTTACAGGTTTGCAATATACTGTCGGGAGCTGCGATAACAACAGAGCAAAAGAAAGAAATGGCCTTTTGTGGCTGCTGGTTGTGTGTGAATGAATGCCTTCTTGAGTTTTCACAATAAACAGTGGTGTGTTTGTGTGTGTGTGTGTGTGTGTGTGTGTGTGTGTGTGTGTGTGTGTGTGTGTGTGTGTTTGCTGAAAATTGTGGAGATGAAAGGTCCAGGGATGGTCTTGTTTGCTGTGCGCTCTGCTTGACATCCTCTCCTCGGTACTGAACGAAATTGTGCAGCCCCCCCCCGCCCTTCCCTTCCATTCCACAACAACCTCACCTTTCTCTCGTTGGCCCACTTGGGCAGATTCAGCAGACAGAGGGGGCAGAGTGGCCTAGATGTGCCCGGCAGACTATCGGAGCCCCTCGCTGAGTCCCAGCCCCCTTCCTTTATGCCTGCTTAATTGGTCAGAAACAACATGCATGGCTGTGTTCAGCGGGGTAATGGCGAGACATTAGAGTGAGCTGGGGGGGTGGCTGGCTCACTCCCACATGTCTTACTCACTTTATCACTCCTTGCTTGTCTTTGTTTGGTCCCACTTGTGATTCCCCCCCCCCCCCCCCCCCCCCCCCTTCCCTTTCTGTTTGTCCTCCTCGCTCTTCCTCCTCCCTGCTTTCTTGGCCATGTGTGGCCCCAGGCCTGTTTACAGCCGCTGCCCTGCCAACTAACCCCTCCTCGGCATTGCGAGCGAGCCAGTGCGAGCTGCCCGGCCGCTGTCCGCTCAGATCGGCGCTCCTGCTTCATTGCCGTTGTGTTGTGACACGACTTCAGCCTACTTTCAAGATGGACGAATAAAACTGTCAAGCTTCTGACCCACAGCTTAGGCGGATCCCCGGAAGACAGCGTCATATTTTATGTAGCGGCGCCGGTTTCGTGGCCCCACGTGGAAAAACTCATGGTCAGTCAAGCGATGCGGACGTTTTCCTAGGTTGAGAGGAAAATGTACCTCCCTGGTGATTTTCCCCTTCATGAGCATCAGTGGGCAAATTGCCATTAATTAGCTGAATGCTTACAAGACCGTTTTAGCCCGGGCCGGGTGTATTTGTTCATTATTATCACAATTAAGTCCCTAATCAAATGGCAGCAGTGGTGCTCAGTACTCATTAGGGAGCTGTATAGATTTCTCCCGTTTCCATCAAGGTTGGATGATGGGTTAGCCAGATAATTGCAATTTTCATCCGTCCACAAGTCGGTGCGAAGGCAGTGAAAAAAAAGGAAAAACAAATAAACTGATTCGATAGCCTACTAATGAATGTTTGCGTGTGTGAGAACAACCAGTTTGCCGATCATTAATTGGATGAGAAGTGTGGCTGACAGGCTCCCCTGAATATTTCTCTCACAGTATTGCGGCGGGGCGCAGAGACAGCTGGATGCGGAGCGGAGGCAGCGTCGTTTCCAAACGAAAAAGGTCCTTTAGAAAAGCAAGACAGTCCGTAGTGTCCTCTGTGAAAGATCACTCGAAGTCCTCCTGTTATGGAGAGCTGAGAACATTTAAGAGCTTCTCTGAACAAAAAAAAAAAAAAAAAAAAAATTGTGGTTAAAAAAGTGCAGCAAAAGTCTACTGGGTGTTTTTTTTTTTTTTTTTTGTGGAGGGGAAGTTCTCATGTTCTGGTGACACACTGCACCTCAACAACAGGAAATGGGTGTAACTGGCCGTCCACTTTCAGAAGTGGCTGTGGCGGCGGCTTTCATCCGTTTCAGCCCAGATGTGTCGTTCCTGTCAGCCAGCTGTGACGGCGTGTGGACCCGCGGCACGGCGCTGAACTGCTGCTGAACCTGTTTAATAATGAAGTGATGGCTGATGGGAACCGTTTCCACTAGGAATTAAAACAAGAAAAAAAAAAAAAAACACCCCGACATGTTCTCAAGTTGTTAATGTAATGCTTCACAGACACTTTTATAGATTTTTTTCTTTTTTCGACCCTTCTCTTCCAATTCTTTCACTGTTGAGAGGATTTAGGATGCTTGCTTCATAACAGCAACTACCGGAGCATTTATGATCGCTATAAAACACCAGGAAAGGAGCAGAGAAATGGTTTTATGTCCATATTCCAGCCTTTACAGTGCCCCCAGAACTTCCTCAATCACAGACAAAAAAACACAATAACATCAAAGAACTGGCAAATTTTAAAAGTTAAACACACACAGAATTAAAATCAGTTCAGTCAATCAAGTAGTAAATCCTTCATTTCATCATTCCTAGTCCATTTTATGTTTTTCTTTTTTTGTTGTAAATTTATTCTTTGAAATATTTATATTAATATTTCCATATTTACAAGGTTATTATTCTATTTTAATTCAACTTTGGCTTTCATTTAATTGAATTCAGCTGACCTAGTTTGATATGTGCATCTTTACTGCTTTTGGATAATAATTTAAGGCTTTTTAATTGAAATTAATTAGATTCTTGTGTGAGCCAAAATTCAAACCAAAGTTGAACAGATGGTGGAGTCATGGTGGCTCTAAGACCCAACAAACAAACACACACAACAAAATCCCCCCCCAAAAAAAAGTCAGGGAGTTTTGACCTCTGCTGTGGTTCCTGTGCCACATGTTGGAGTTCTGTTGTACTTCCTGTGGCAGGTAGGAAACAGGAAGTAATTCAGGAACCATACAAACAGGAAGGCTGCTCCTGATCTGTGTCAGAAGAAAGTCTTCCTCTTATTCAGGGTGCTATGTGACTGTAAGTTCTCCTTCTTTTTCCTAGAAGCTGTGACTTTCATATCCATGGTTATTGTTGACAAGTGATGTTCAATTTGTTGGACTTGATAGAGTTAAAATACTTTTGTAGCTTCGGTGTCACATGTTTGAAAGGATGAGCAAAAACGTCACTTGATTCACAAGCATTATTTTTACTGCTTCTAAGATGTGTTTGTTTCAGTTTAAACTGCATTCTTTAGAGAATTCAATGCGAATCCCATCGCATAAGGCAATCTAACTGACTGAAGTAACTGTTTAAATATTTATATGCGAATGTTTAAATATCTTGAAATAGTAGTCTGTCAACAACAGACTTTGTATTATCTGGCACTGTATTATTAAAAGAGGGTCATCTAATGTCCACATTTAAAAAAAAAAAAACATGTGCCGAGTAACAGTTTTGGGGAATAACTGGAGAAACTGAATCTCCACAGAAACATCTGATCCTGGAGAAGAACCGAGACTGGTTTAAGGCCGTTCTACCTCACCAAGACATTTATTCTGAATTGATTTCAATAGTAAATCCATCTTTCTTTGAACTGCTTTATCCAACGGAGGATTGTTGGGGGCTGTCATTGATCTCAGCAGATGATGGATAACAGGGCTTTAGGCCCAGTTTATCAGCTGCTTCTACTTTCACTTTGCATTCGTTTTATGGATGATTTACTTAGAATAACACCATGAAAGACATCGTGCATAAGCAGGAGAGTTAATAATGTCTGCAAATAAAAGTCATTGTGAGCCAGTTGTGGAAATTCTTTGATCAGGCCTGATATTGGTTGAAAGAAAGTTTTTATAGATGAAAAGGCAACAGTTTCCTAAAGTTTTCTTAACTTCTGTGTTTGACTGTCTTTGTGATAAATGTAATAAAAAAAGTCCCCCAGAATAATTAGTGGTTTGAACACCTTGAGTGGACTCGGTTAGCCGGTTGGCAAACCAATCGCTGAACGCAGCTCGGCTCGGCTCGGCTCGGCTCGGCTCGGCTCGTCTCGGCGGCCGTTACCAGCCAATCAGTCCCTCCCTTTCATCCCCTGTGTTCGGAGCCCGGAGCTTCTGAGTCATGCAAATGATGTAATTAGACTTTTAATGCGCTAACTGTATTGAAACAGTGATCCATTCGAGTTCATTTGGTGGAAACCTGCCGCTAACTAAACCGCCCCTCTGAAGATGTGCTCAGCCGCTCGCTGGTAATGATGTCTGCCGGGAGACCGCCGCGCACAATGGGAGAGATAAAAATGAGGGTCACATGCCTGAAAGGTCGAGGCCAGAGATGTTTCACTCATTCACCTACGAGATAGGAGCTGTTTTGTGTCAGGCGTGAAGATCATGTCACTTTTAATTTAAAGCGATTCAATGTTTAAATTAAAAAAAAAAATGCAGTTCACATGGTAACGGCAAAGCAGCCAATTCCAATATTATGGTAATTATAGATTTGATAAAAGGAGCTTTAATTATGAACAGAGCACAGTATGTTCAGGCATTAAGGGTTTAATAAATTCAGTCCTTACACGGGGAAGAAATTGATCTTTCACATGAATTTCTATTGAATTTTGTGAGATCAGCCTGGCCTTTACATCGGTTGTGTACTTTTATATGAAGACTTGTTTCTCAGCAACACAACTTTATTTTTGCTTCGGCTACTAGAAAATAAGAAAATTTGAACTTCATAAACGGCCAAGACTTTCATACACCGTGCTGTAGAGATTAATTTTTGTTTGCGTGAGTCTTCCAGCTGATTCAATGCTTATATTTTCATTTAAAAGTGAGTACATGTAAAAGAAACGGCAACAAACTAACATCAAAAAACAAACTGCGCTCCTCCGAGCCTCCACGAGCCTTGAAAAGCGTTTGAGGCTGGAGTTCAGCCGTGTTCAGAAGTCGCGCACGGCGTGTCAGAATACAAATGCAGTGTTTTCTTTTTAAATTATTTGTGTGGAAAGTAGCCGCGGATAATCCCTCGGTGTGAGAATCCGAGCTAAAAGTCTTTATTGTGATGTCCTCCGGAGGTTTTCGCTCTATTTTTGCGATGAAGAGGTGTAGTAAATATGTGTACTTTCAGGGGTCAGATGAGCGGTAAACCTTAAGCTATTTAATCCAGGGGAGGTCAGGGAAGCGGCGCCGCTAAGTCACAGTTTAAAGTTAAATTTACAGTGTGGGTTTGTTGCTGGAATCCACTCGGAAAACATTGTGCGGAGCGCTTTAATCGCCGAGGCCTTTGAAGATTTTCTGAAAGGAGCTTCGCACGAGGCAGGAAACACTCGCAGTCAGTCAGAGAGATCGTAAACAAGATGACATTTTTTTTTTGCCAGATCAGCTGCCGCTTGATAGCAATGAGTGCGAGCCTGCGTGTAATCTCAAGAGAAAAGTTCAGTACCACGCTGACGAAGTGCAGCAGGTCAAAGTTTCACTGTGCTGGAAGAGCATGTGGCTCTCTGTTCCGTCTAAAATAGTAGAAAAAAGACGCCTTCAGCTACATCCATAACACCTCGCTGCAATAAAAGTCAGATGATATTAGCCATTTTGTTCGATCTGGAACTTATTGTTAAGTTTCACTCTGGATGGAGAAACGTGTAGCATCTGCAGGCCCTGCTTTTTTTGTTTTTTTTTTCATCCTCCTCGAAACCCAGCCAGGTTTGCGCTCAAAAAAGTGACTGAGTTCTGTGGAAACAAAGTTTAGGGGAAAGTACCGTAAATGAAAAGCACAGCCATCTCCAGGGGGGTACAGAGTGCGCAATATGTGTGTGTTTCAGTGTGTGGGAGGCTGCTGGGACCATTGCCATTGTGTTTTCCAAGTAAAATGAGATGAATGCTTGCAATTAATTCTGCAGTGACCATTAGCTTACGAGGCGAGCCCTGCAGAATCAGCAGCGGGGGGGGTGGCAGACAAAAGCTGCGTGTGTGTGTGTCGTGCTTTAAACAGTTTGCTCGAGGACCTTTTGAGGCCACTGAGTCTTTACAAGCGGCGACTATATGCTGACTGGAGTGAATGAAACCCATCAGGCTTCCTTCAACATCTGCTCCAGATGTCTTCTTTGTGCACGTGAAGGTGGCGGCGAGCAAACAGTGAAGCTTATCGCTGTGGTCCGATGACCGGTTTAGGACTGTAAAGCAGAACAGTGCGGGGGTTTTCTTTAGTATTCGAGGGGAAGCAGGAAAACAGGCTGGCCACCTCTGAAGATAAGTGAGGTCCTGAGGGCTTTTTCCTCAGGAAGAGAGTTCAGCGTGAATATGCATGAAATCTTAAGCTGATCTCCGGTTAGTCTGATTATTCAGCATTACTGTGCTGTGCTTTCTCTCAACTACCACCGTAGAGGAAGACAGTTAAAAAAAAAGGAAAAAGCCTGTAGATCCAGCGTTAGTTCTGTCTTCATTACGTCTGGAGGCAGCTCCTTCACTTGCTCCTTTATTTATATCCACTGCAAGGGTTTGTTACAATCAGAAACATGCATAAATACACCTGATATATAAATGACATTCAAGGTATATTCAGTAACTGCTATATGTAATTATTGTCACTAGAAGAAAATAGAAATTCTATTCTAAGGCGCCGTACTGCATATGAGCGGTAAAGTCTTCCAATCCTGGATGGTTTATAATCTCTTGAAAATTAAGACTTCCAAAAGTGAAGAAATCAAGCTTTTTAATGAGGCATTACAGTGGCCAACAGGATAAGATTCACAAGCAGATCACACATTTTGGAACAGTAACTCCTCAGTGCCATCAAAACACACAATATTCGTGAGTATCTTCCAGATATTGAAAGTTAAAGTTGTTTTTAAGAGAGGACAAGCCCCAGTCATGCATTGCACATTTTGTGATAATTTGAAAGATAAAACAAATAATAAATAAAAAAAAAAAAATCCAATGGATCTCACCACAAATTAAAGAACTGCATCATATTTTGGATTATTTTTGAATAAATGAGCCTAAATCTGTTGGGAATGTAGTGAGTTATTGACTATTTCTATTCATGCTTTGAAGAAAATCAGACTTTAATGTAATGAGACATTCTGGCCTTGTTGGTATGTGTTACAAACACTGAACCCAAAATGTGAAATTCACAAGTGATAATGAATTTATTTACCATGAAAAGAGCGCGCTCGCTGGGGCTCGTCTGTGTTTTGCGTTCCTCCCAGCAGCATGGACATGAATGTGGATGTCTTTTTTTATTATTATTTTTTTTTCCCTCCTTTGTTTTTTTTTTTTCTGAAACGGCGCCTGCAAGAGCGTCGCTATCACACGCGCCGAGGCCTGTTGGCCAGGGGACAAACTTATTTTAGCAGCAAAGCTGACACGCGAGTGAACTCGCAATGCTAACAGAGCTAAAGGAGCTAACAGAGCAGAAAAGCCAGAACCAAAACAAACAGAGGGCGGATGTTTGGCGCGCGCCGCTACAGGCAAACCGAGCTGACAGCGGTGGAGGTGGCACCGCGACAAAGAAGCAGCATTCATATTAATGCGACACTGCTTCTTCCAGGTTCGGCATTATTTATTATGTCCCCGTGGCATGGCGATCTGGCAGCCATGTCCCATCAGCTCCTCTGTTAGGATGGGTGTCTCTTTGAAACCGTCGGCACGCGGGGATTAAAGTGCATCGTGGTGAACTTGACCTGAATTTCTGCTGCAAGTTTGACATTCAGTCACATCGTGAATACAACATTCAGATCTTTTCTTTATAGATTAACCCCACTGCTATAGCATAAAACTCGAATCACAATATGTATTCCTAATCTCGCCATGTGGCCTATTAGAAATGAATAAATCACCTAAACAGGCATGAAATTGAGAAAGAGAGAAAAAAAATCTGCTCATATTTTACTCTTTGAACACTTTACACACAATAATGACAATACCTGGAAACAATAAGACAGAAAAGCTTCACCTTAAAGGTGTAATACAACATTTTGATTTCCGGGTGGATCACCTAAATAATTGGTGGGTCTGTTTGTCAATCATTCTGACGAGCTGCTTTCGTAAGGCGGTTCTCCGTGCTTGCGCCCAATCAGCTTCTCCCTTTTGCGCATGCGCATTAAGAGTGTTTATGTAGCCGGTGAGCTTCTGAGCTCGTACTTACCGATAGCGAGTCTGACATAATGAAACTGTAACTGTTTCGGGAAAAAAGCTTTATTTATGAGCGAGGCGGATCGCAGAAACTGTACAGAGCCGTGCACGCCGGAGAAGAGGAGATCGCGCTCGTACACTTCCGCGTTTTCTGGGAGAAGCAGGAGAGCCGGGCGGATGGTCTGGCGCATGCGCGTTGTTCAAAAAGTGAGTAACAGACGTGGGGCTTCGTCTTTTCGAGAAAATGTTGTATTATACCTTTAATATAATAAGCTTGGGTTCACGGTGCATTCATGGTCATCAGGTAATTGACAGTTTCACTTATTTGGAAACAGGTTTCTACTTCCAAAATTCAACCATTAAAAAATAAAATTAACTTAGTGAAACCAGTGTTTCAGAGCACAGGAAATATGTCAAACACAGCAAGAGATTTGAAAGTTTTGAACCAGCAGCATTAAGTAGTTTGAAGCAGACAAAGAAAACTTCCACTGTGTCTCTAAGTGAGTCGGAAACTCTCCTGCATCAATAAGTAAAACTTTCAATTGACTCTAAACTCCCACTGTGCTCATGCTTTTGAAAAGATGGACGCTTAAATAAAATAAATGACTGTTTCAAGATTTGTTTTTATCAAAGAAATGACAGATTTTTTCCCAATTCTGGTTTGTCACCAATTGCACACTATAGTTGTATAATGAAAATAAAACAAACGCATAAAACATAGCAGTATGGATGAAAAACAATTGATTTTCTTTTTGTGAGAAAGGAAATTATAGCAAGGCTTTCATAAGAAGTTTTTATTTTAGCTTTTTTCAGTGAAAACATGTTTTCTTTTTTTTTGTTGAAAAACATGAGAACTGAACACAAAAGGTAAACAGACCATTGATTGTATCATTTTAACACTTCGCCAAGCCGTCCCTTGTGAGTATTTGATTTTTTTAGAATCAGTGTAAAAGTCAGGTGGTTGAAGGCTTTTACTGCATATTGTCCTCTGAGAAGTGCGACCATATTGCGTGTCTCTCGGTCTGGACTTCTCAGCCTCATTAACAGCTCTCTGGTGCCATTCGGAGTTCACGCTGTGCCCTTTAGGTTTGACATCTTTAATTAGTTCCAAAAGATTGCTCATGTTGAATACGATTTTCAGATTCAGCAAAGGGTTTGTCAAAAGAGCGCCTGGCACGAGAAGTCTTTGCCGTGGATTAATGGTGGCATATTGATGATCCCGAGCATTCATGCTTTTTTTTTCTTCCTGTCACTCTCGGCGTCCTGGAGCTCGTCTGATTTTGGAGGTTATCTCGGGGGAAGTCACACTGTGATTCATCTCCCCCTCCCTGTGTGCTCCACTCATTTGTTCAGTGCTTGTGTTAATCATTTATGGGAAGTGTGAAGTAAGGGAGGGGGTTTTCAGGTTTCTCTGCTGTGGAGCCTCCTCTTCAGGTTTCCAGCCTTTTAGCTCCTCGCACTCGGTTTTGGATGAATTTCAAGCCGCCGTCTTTCAGTCCGTCACTTTGTTGCGCCCACTCTTCCGTCTGCAGGCTTGTTGTTCATCCCTCGCTACTGTATTTGAAATCTTGAATCGGCGTCTGTACGACTGTACTCTCCCAGCAAACCGAGGGAGAGAGAGAGAGAGAGAGAGAGACGGTGCTCTTCATGTGCCTACCCAAACAGATGGACTCATTGGCAGGCGGTCCTCGCATTCAGACGATTCTGTTAACACCGCAGGTCAAAAGGCCGCGCTGATTAAATTTCCAGCTATGACAGTGACGCAAACCGCGATTATACAGTGTCTGTCAAAAAAAAAAAAAAAAAAAAAACGCGTCGCAGCGAGCGGTGAATTGTGGAGCAGATCAGCGTTCTGTTATTAAAGGTTAGGCCGGCTCCTCAGCTGGGCGTTGCAGCAAGCTCGGGCAGGATCTCGCTCAGGTATTTGATTGCTCACAGGGATTTAGTCACATTGAACTGATGCGGCTTTGCTATTGTTGAAGGACTGCAGGTCCTCCATGCTTCTCTCCTCGCAGGAACACAGGAAATAAAAAAAAAAAGGCAGAGAGTTCATGTGGACACAGCTGCGTCTCTTCAGGCGATGCTGTTATGTTGACACATAGAGACAAAATGAACGTCCTCACAAGGAGCGTCATTACAGTTCTGTGTGGCGGGTACGGTTGAGTTTAGAATGGATCTGCAGCAAATGATGTAATTCAATGTAATGTCCATGAAAAGCATGGAAATCTCATTGTGTGTGTTCTTGTTTCTCGGTGATGGCGGGGATGTCAGGCTGATTGCCCATTGATATACGACGACTCATTTTCTGCAGGGACAAATAATGAGATACCTGTGGGGGAGCATGATTGAATTTTTAGGTAAAGACATGTTTTTAGGCAGGGGTTCTCAAAGTTCAGCAGGAAGATGAGAGATGAGGTGAGATGCAGCCACATCGCCCCCCCCTCAGCCCATCGACCCCCAACTCTCACAACACATTCTGTCTCTCACCGAGTAGTAATTTCTGGTTGAATGACAGACTTCCTGATGTTTTTCACATCACAAGACATCATTTATAACTACTATTGAAATCCATAGGCAAGAAGAACCATGATTGTTTTTTGATTTTTCTAGTTTGAGGCTTTCGATGTGAATTATTCTAAGTCTTCATACATTGTGTACAACTGATGTTATATTTATGGCTTTTTAGGAATGCTTATGATGGTGTTTTGTTTCAATGTTTCAATTTCCTTACAACTAATTCAGTAATACAAATGTCTTTTAACAGTTTTGCTCTCCACTTATTAAAATCTTCAAATTTTTAATTAAAAAGTGATTTTGCAGCAATACATTGAAGTCAAGAAAAACTTTAGAACATTATTTGCGTGTTGTTCTGTGGAAAAGTCACACTCATTGCATCCTAACACATCGTGAAGCCGTGAAGCAACAATGGCCAAGTCATATTTTAAGGTTGTAGAAATAAACTAAATAAACTAGTGTTTTGTTCGGGGAAACGGTTTAAAGCACACATCCAGCCATCATCGGCCTGCGCCATCATTGTTAAGTTGTCTCTGCTGCTGCTGGCACCAGTTTTGACTCTCCTCTGTGAACAGTGAGCAGGGTCCGCACGATGTAATCCCGAACATCAGGCTCATAAACGTAACCTCCGGCTCTTATCCTGTTCTAACATGTAGGAAGCTGCGATGCAGCTCGGAGAGGTGAGCTGATTAATGAGCACTTAAACTCCCACGGCATTGGACGCTGAAATATATAGAGTGAACGCCATTGGATGAAAGCCAAGTGAAAACCCACACGGAGGAGTTGTTGCCATGGACTTCGCAGGTCGTCTTTATTCTGCTGATGAAAATGCTACCTGATGAGGGAACGTCCACTTCGTCCTGCAGAAGCTGGATCGCTGGGCGCCTCTTAGAGTCGTCACACACCGAACGCAATGCAAGATAGTGTCCCTGTGATTAAGGCTTTTGAATAAAGGTCTAGTGTTCCTCCAGCATTCCCACATACTTCAGAGGTTGCACATAGTTTTAGAAACATTCCCCAAGATAAGGAATACCTCATAAGATTCACTGTGGATAAGGTTGATCAAGAAGGTGTAAGTACATGTAAACATGTGAATAAATGTAAGCGTGTTCAGAGCGGATTGAAACTCTGCTGTTTCTTCCTCCAGATCCCACTTCAAGGTGCTATTTTCAGTCTGTGTTACTGACTGATTTCCAAGAACTGTTGAGACATGTGAGTGAGCCGCGATGCGCTCAAACGGCCCCTGAGTGACAGATAAAGCTTGTCAGTGTATCTGGCCGAGCAGCTGGAAACAATGGCCGAGGCATGCTTCCCGGGTTCTGATACGGGGAGCAGGAAGTGGAGTCAGCAGATGTGCCTTGCTTTCTTTTCCTCTTCTCAGAGATCAACATTATCAGTGTCTGCCTGGTGCCTGGTTTCCGTCTCATGTCGTCCCTTTTCCATTCACCCTTATCAGGGTCAGAGGTCACCTCACACTCTTCCATGTCAGCTGAGGCCAGGCAGGAATCAGGGGGAAGGAATTTCTCCACAGCCTGTTACTGGGACTTCAAAAGACCTGGGAAAGCAGCACTTAAAAAGTGCTTACTCAGCGCCTCCATAGTCTCCAGCCCCGGGCCCTGCAGCGAGAGCTGCTTCATTTTATGGGACAACACAAGAAAAACAATTGAGATTTATGAGTGATGTTGCTCCGCGCTCTAAACACGTGGCTCCTCTTCTCTTTCTGGGGAGTGTTTGAATTGTGTTGGAGGTTTAATGCGTCCCCGGGGTCATTTGTGGCACGATAACCTCGTGAGACATCTGGCTATAATTCAGTTGTTGTCTCTCAGACTACATGCAAGTGAAAGCACTGAGATAACTGCGCTGTGAACGTATTCCAGGATATCACAGTTTTTACATCAATACAGAAAAAAAAAAAGGTAACACTTTACTTGAAGCCCCCCTGCATAACACATTATAAGTACATTCATAAAGCATTATAATGCCATTATAACATGTGTAGCTGTAGTTATAAACATTCATAGATGATCACAATGCCAGGACCAAACCCTAACCCTAACCCTAACCCTAACCCTAACCCTAACCTTAATCCTATGCTGTATACTGCTGTATAGTGAGTTATAAAGCATTGTGATCATGTATTAGTGTTTATAACTACTTATAATGTGTTATAAAGAGGGGCTTCAAGTAAAGTGTTACCAAAAAAAATTATATAAAACATCTCTGATCACAGCTTAAGTTAGGTTAAATCAAGAGTAGCTTCCCCCGCACTTCATAATCGATACTCCAGTTTCTCAAATGTTCAGATAGTTTGGCATTGTCAAACAAACAAATGTATATAGGATATATTACACTGCAGATTAGAAGTCCTTCTTTAGGAAGTATTAATTCACTTTGATGTGAAAATGAAAATGTATTAAAAATGACTTAAGATCAGATGTTTTTACACAGATGTTGAATATATGTGTGTGTGTGTGTGTGTGTGTGTGTGTGTGTGTGTGTGTGTGTGTGTGTGTGTGTGTGTGTGTGTGTGTTCTTGTATTTCTATCCTTGTCGAGGCCAAATGTCCCCACAAGGATAGCAAAACGTGGAACGACGTGCCTTGTGGGGACCTTTTTCCGGTCCTAAGTAGGAGAAACAGTGTTCTCTTGACCATGTTGTTGTTACTGAAAAAAGTAAAAGTGCAAAAACATTTCTTTAGGGTTAGGCTTTGTTGTGGTGTGGGTTAGGGTTAGGGTAAGGGTCAGGGTTAGGGGCTAGACATGAATGGGAGTCAATGGACGGTCCCCACAAGGATAGAAATACAAGACTGTGTGTGTGTGTGTGTGTGTGTGTGTGTGTGTGTGTGTGTGTGTGTGTGTGTGTGTGTACACACACTTGTACGTGTTTATTAACAAGGTGATATTTCAGCAGTCGTTTTCATAGAAAACTCGGTGGTCAGCAAACCAGCCTTTAATGCAGCATGTTGGCAATCTCTATGTGGTTGAACTCAGTGAGTATAAAGCCATCCGTCCTTCCATCTGTGATAGTGGTCAAGGGTGCAGGATATTGGAGTGGATCTCAGCTGACTGGAGGTGAAGGGAGCTGGACGAGTCACCTGTACTAAGGCTCATCAGTCGCATTCAAACCCACGGACAATTTACAGAGACCCAGTAGAGTTCATGTGTTTGAACTGCGGGTCAAATCAGAGTCATCTGCGTACAGGGAGAACATGAAAACTGCTTCCACTGAGCCAGGAGAAGACGCATCGTATTTCTGAAATGCAGCTCCAGATTGTGGAGAAACCCTGAAAAATGAAAATAAAAGAACACAGTGTTTCTCCTTTCAGTCAAACAACACAGGAAGCTTCTCAATTAATGTATTTATTATAAGGAGCATCATACTCCTCAAACTCAAGCGTGCTGCTTGAAAAGAGGCTTTTTTCTTTTCTGCCGAGCCCAAACTAACTTCAGCTCTGTTTCCCCAGGCCTGGCGATGAGCACCTTGAGTGTACGGGCATTAAAAAGACATGAAACTGTGCAGCACTTTACCTTTACTCTTAGTGTTTTCGGTCAGGAAAGAGTTTCAGGTTTTTACTGGGAATGTATTTTTGGTCAGACACGAGTGTTTGCGCTCAGCCTTCTCAGTCCGCTTCCCACTGTGACAGTTCATAAACAATAACTCGCGCCGTCCGATTGCAGGGGAAAAAAAGTTTGACAAAAAGAAAACACTTTTGAAGTAAGGAGCACAACTGTAAGAAGAAAGCAAGCATATGTGTGAAGTATGGATTGGTGTTTGTGTGCGTTTCCTGACACTTTCCTCTGCGGCGTGTTAAACAGTGCCCCAAGGCTGAACACACTACGACTGGATTGACAGGGCTTTTCTTTGCTTTTTCTTTCTTTATTTTTTTACAAGACAGATCCTACCCCAGGGGTCTTCTGTAGATTACAGCGAAGTGCACAGACTGGGAAAGGAAGAAGGTGCACGTCTGCTTTGGTTGGGTGTGCATTTCATTTCGTATTAGGAATGTATCGCCATGAGACAGCTCAGTACGTCATGCATGCTTTTCCCCCACATTTTCACTTCCCAGGACACTAAATATGTGAAAAAGCAATTTCCCATGTGTTTCACCTGAGTCTGAGGGGGGAGAAAAAAAGGACTCGGCGTGACTGTCTAATCCCACAAAATCCCCCATAAACACTCCTTGCTGCCTCACTAACACATGTATGAGTTTACAGTACGCTTCCCCCTGCAGAACGCCGGACAAAAGTCCAGCGAGTTTCCTGTGGAGAAAAGGCCACACTGGGAAATGGCTGAGGAGATCAATAAGGCAATTTTCTGTTGGGTCAGCAGCTGACACTTTGGTTATTTACTCTGAGGGGGGTCCGGAGGTCGACAGCGGGGATTGGCAGTTACGGCTTGCGTATGTTGGTTGACATATTGCCTCGGTTGGCCAATCTCTCACAGAACGCTGATCACATCAAACGGCTTCTGCAATGTCCTCTTGACACAAATAAGATAGGAATGTAGTGTCTGGAGATATAGTTCTACACAGCAATCAGCATTCAGCATTACAACCACTCACCAGTGATGTGAATAATGCAGACAATGATGGTCTCTTTTTTTATGGGGGCCAGTTATAAATTGGGCAACAAAGGAATGTTTTGAACACAGGAAGTGAGAAAAAGGTTTTTAGAAATTGTTCCTGGGCTACGAGAGTTTCCATAGTCCAGGTTACTTTAGCTGCAAAAATGGTGCCTGCACAATTTTCAGCCTGGATATAATGTCATGGCTGATTGGTGTTTATCTGTATTTAAAGGATGTGAGACTTTTGGATGGTCCTGGATGCATCTGGTTGCTAGATTTTAAGCACACATATATCAAGCTCATAAAGGGACATAATGACACAGCAGCAGATGGCTTATCCTACTTGGATGATCCAAACTTGGAGTTATTTCAAAACTCTTAATTATGTCTAATGCATCTGATTGGGCGGCAGTTGCAGGTGAAGTTATTCTGAAGTTGGTTGCAGCAGCTCAGAGCAGCTCCTGCTGGAGAGTAAATGACTAATAGCAGAAAGTTATCGCCAGGCGATGTGTTTATTTAAAGCTTTGGCTGAGGGGGAATCTATTGGAATATCTAATGGTTCAACAAGGGAGAAAACCTGCATGAAAAAAATATTCCTTCCAGCTTTAAGATTTTCCAGACTAAGAGATAATTGTCGATGATCATGTCAGTATTAATGAACCTAGCAGGTCCGTACAGTATACTATGAAGCTGCAAGTATCAGAGAAGGCATAACATATGCAGAAAAAAGTCCATCATGATAATACAGTTCAAGCATTAAAGCCCCTCTCTTCACGCTTCCGGGCTTAAAAAATGATTAATGCCACATTACAGGTTGAGAATGATGTTTTCAAGGTGAACTGGAAGCCAGAGATGATCAATCAGACTTAATGAAGAACATCATTTCTTATACTTGCAACAACTGACATTTTGTCAATAAGAGGACAGGGATGCTGAGTAACCATTAAAGCTTGTCAAATTTGTTGCCATGAAATTGCGTGTGGTATTTCACTAAATTCACACTTATAGATGCTCGTTTAACTGATTATGAGCCATGGATGTGTCAGTGTCTCATTATAATGGCTCTTCTTCCACAGCTTTACTTTAATGGAAACTGTACTCTGACCTTGCCAGCTACAATTTTAATACCTTTTGATTCAATGTCTCATCAGGCTTCCATGCCACACTAATCGCAGTAATTGTCCACGCTGCCAAGTGTCACAGTCTATTGTGCCCCAGAGTCAATAGCTGCGAGTGCAGATGCATTCAGAGCAGCTCTCTTTAGTGTTGCAGGTCTATAATGTCGCCACAAAGATCAGAGCACGCTCGCGGGGAGTCAGAACGCGGGCTTCACGTAAATTGTCTGCAGCACATACTTACATACCTACATCGGGCATATCACTGAGACATCCAATTTGCCAGCCTGGCCCAGGAGAAATGCTCTCAGAGCAGAGGCCCATTTTCTTTCCAATTACAGCAGCGGAGCAGGTGAAGTGGCCTATTTGCTTGTTGAGGCGCGCGGGGCATGCTCGGTGAGCCAGGATGACTGGCAGCCGGGATCAGGATGAGAGAGGGAAAAGGTTTGCATCCATGCAGATGCGCCGTCTGAGAACAGTCGGTCCTGTTGAGCAGCGTCCTGCTGCTGCCGTTCATCCTCCCAGTGTGTCCCTTTATGGGACGAGGTGCTGAGTCTCTGATGGACTGATCTCTGTACTTCCACTCTCTCTAGACTGACCATCCCTGCAGGGCTTTTGCCTGATGTCAGCTTGGATTGACTCTGGCTCCCTGAAACCTTAATAAAGTGGACAGTTCAGTCAGTTTCCTCTTCTAAGTTTTCGCTGTCTACATTTACATTTGCTGTTGCTCTGTTTGAAGTTTGTGTTTCTTGCCGTTTCCAGTGCTTGGCTCTGAAAAGCGTGACTAGTAATGTCACATTTTAGAGTGTAATTAGGGTGTCTGGTGAATAGTGATTAATTATTTCATTCTTAATCCTCTCTCTCATTCTTGTTGGTGTATTTTCACTCAGTGTGTGTTACCTGCAGGAGTAGCACATCTCTTATTGGATTTATTTGCACGTCTGTCACAAGGAGTCACAGGATTGTTGAGCTTTTTTTTTTTTATGTGTCACCTTTTGTTGTTTACTTTTCGACTTGCAATCATGCACACTGGTGGGTATTTTCTTGTGTCTTGTTCTGCTTTTCTTGCTCAGTTTCTATTATTTCCCATTGATTTTTGTCAGTTTCAAGTGAAAGCTGTCCAGTCACGGCTTGAGATCTCCGGTCTTGTCACGCACCACCACTACTGGATACAAGCAGCGCTGCACCAAAACGATAGTTAGCAAATACCAAAGGAAGTGAAACGCTGGATCACTTCCATGTTTTCCTTTTTCTTTCTTGGATCATTTCTTCTTTTTATGTCTCAAAGGCACTGGTGGCGTATTGAAGTGCGTGGCAGCGGTTGTCATCTCTGATTCAGCGCAGAGCGACATCATGCAGACTGCTGAAATCGGTCCGTAGGAGCCTTCTCAAGCCCCTTTTCATTCATAAAAAGCTTGCCATTGTACACAGCAGACTTGATCGTGTCAGCTGTAAGACGTTCACATAATTTAGTCAAACTGAAGAGTCGCTCACCGCTCTGCTGAACGCTTCATTTTCTGTTCTGTCTAAATTAATCCTTGATATCAGCATAGACTGTTTTTCCCTTTGCAGGTTTTCGTCTTTCAGTAGTGCCTGTGAGAGTTTATTACATGCATAATGCATCTGGAAATCCACATTCCTGAGTCTTACATAGGTTTGGAATTGTCAAACAGCACACCATACTTTGCAAGTTGCTCTCAGTCAAACAATAAGTTCACGTTTTGAGTACTGAGCAGAGGTTTGAGTCTTTGACCTGGATTTTGAAGCCAGACGTGAATTTTCTAGCATTTCCATCAACAAAAAAAGGAGTAAAAAAAAAAACAAAAACAAAATGTTTATTCATGACTTAATAGCAATGCCCTTAAAACCAAAATAATTGCATAAAACTACCAGTTCAAATATATGTATATTTTTTTTCTTCCCCTGAGTTTATGCAGCTCTGGAACTGTGTGTTTTATTTCCAGCTAAAACTCCCAGAACATGACTGAGCTCTTGAGTTGTTATTAAAAAAAGAAGATCTTTGTGGGAGAGGAAGATAAGTGGACGTGTGATGCACAGAGCGATGGGGTAGTAAACAGCGACTGGAGCAGATAAAACAATTTGTGAGTCGACCGAAGATTTCGGTGTTCAAGGGAGGGAGGAGCGGGCGGCGATATCCAGCCTGTGTCTGTCTTTCACAAAAGACAGAATTGCTTCCTTTGTGCGCCTCCTAAGATATCTCTGGCTGGCGCGGACGTGAATGAGGAGCGGCGGAGCTTGTTTCTGTCTGACACCGAGGCCGAGTCCTCACCTCCCCCTGCTCACGCCCCGGCACCCAACCTCCTGTTGGTGGAAAGTGGAGGGAAGAACAAAGATGGGTATTGTTTTACCGTCTGCTTTTGGGGGAGGCGGGGGTCTAACGTGGCTTATACCTCAAAAACAAGAATGAGAGAGAGGCCTCTGCAACCCAGCCTGACACCTAATTGGGTGAGTGGCAACCCAGTTATTACAGCAAAGGATTCTGGGAGGCTTTGTGGGAGGTGGGAAAGGACAGCTATTCATAGGCTGCCTTGACCAGAGGGGAAACTAAACGGTTTTATTCTTTGTCATCGCTGAAGTCATGGACGCATTCAGCGCTTCAGTTTGCCGCCGAGCCGGCGTGGCTGACGTAGCGCTGAATGGGTGGCAGAGGGGCGAGCTCGCAGGCTTTTGAGCGACTGGGGGAGGCATCCCCCGCCCGGCCCCCGCGGCCTCACGGGGATGTCAGTGCCGCTTTATGTTTCTGCCCCCTGCAAAGCAGCAATTACCCCATCGCTGCCTGCCACAGGAAAACAAGCTTTTCTTTTTCTTATTTTTTCGGGTTTGGTTCGTTTTTGCTTTGGCTTTGCTCAACGTGGCAACCGGTCAGGAAACGGGACGCTGCGGCGACAGGCGATAACAGATATAAGCTGTCGCTCACTCGCTTTATCTGGCATTGAATTAAGAGACTTTTATACTCTGATGCTTATATAGTCTTATCTTCTTCATACGGTAGAACCATTTTTTTTGGTTGCTTTTATGATACATTGGCACAGATACAAAAGAAAATAATGAAAGTTAAGATGCTTGAAAGACAATGTGTTTCTGTGAAAACAGTATTTTTTTATTTAATAACCTTTGTCCTTAAAGCGCCTTTAACCTGCTAGGAGCTGGCAGCCGTAATATGTTGTGCCATCATGTCTGAGATGCCTGTGCTGTGTTGTGTTTGGTTCTGTACCTGCGAGCCTTGATTTTATAAGCTGCGACCGTGTGTCCGTTGCAGAGTGGACACAGGTTTGCACAAGGTGATGTTTTGAGAATAAAAATAGAAGAGATAGAACAGGGTTTGCTTTTCTCTTTTTCTTTAAAGAACGATGCAGCTCTCCATCTGTTACCGAGGAGATTTTAATTAACAGCTGTACCTGTTTTCTTAAATCCATTAGAAAACCTTTTTGCCTCGTTCTATTCATCTAACTAAAAGAAGGAACAAAAACTAGAAATACTCTTATTTTTCTTTGTGTGCTTCTATAGAATCATGACTTAATGGCGGGCTTTGCGGAATAGTTTTTAAAACTAATTCATTTTAGCTGAACTACGGTGCGACGTCTCAGGCGTAAAACCTTCGGACCAGCTCAGTACCTTTCTAATGAGTCTGTATTAGTGCTTCAGCTTTAAAAATACCCAAATTTCACCTTGTATTTATTTATTTTTTTACAAACCACCTTTAATTCTCAGGTGAAGTGAGTCTCGCCTTTAAGCTGGTGAATCTGAATAACATTCCTTGCTTTGCCTTCCTGTCACATCTGACTTTTGGCTAATCTGAGGATTGGTGGCGACTCATTCAAAGGACACTCACAATGGCGGCTGGTGGCAGGATTATGAGGGACGTCGGGGGGTGGAGGTGGGGGGCTGAATGGGGATTCAGCTCGCTTCATTGAGAGTTTGGCTGCCTGAAATGTCAGCCGTGCTCCAGACTGACTCCTGAACTGACCGCAGCGTGGCGGCTGGTTGGCTTACAGGTCGTCCTCTGTGGCTTTTGTCGCTGCTGTTTCCTGACACCTGTTTTCCTTTAGTCCCCAGAACAACATTGTGTTTTGTTTCTTTATCTTTTCTCACCTTGGTTCCATTACAGCGGAATGGGCTTCATTCTGTCGACGAACAGGGGGTTATTTCGCCGAGCGGCTAACTCTCTTCCCATTCTTGTAACGGATCACCTCTGTTCTCGGCAGACTTTATATTTTCGCTGGGTGGGCTCCGACTCTTGACCACCGTGAATCAGCTTCCCTGTTACAATCTGTCAGAGTTACGGCGTGTCAACCTAAAAGCTGGCTCAGCATGAATTTTTGATTTTCTATAAATCACCCGATGGATTTTGCTCACAGTTTAGCTTTAAATTCAATTAAATGCACATAAAAAAATTTCAAGAACTTACATTTTTCTTCAAAACCAGCCATGCTGCGACAGCGCTGATCATCAATCCTTCTCATCTTGCTTTCACACCTCAGAACTACAAACATAGTAACACATTTTTCCCATGGCAGTTTGCGCCTTCCTTTTTTTTCTGGTATTCGCTTATGAGGCTGAAAGTTGTTGATGTTTGTTATAGAGAAGCTGACATGTTTATTTTTCCTCTCCCTCGAACCTTCGTCAAGCCTCTTCCCCTTTGCGCCATACTCTCCCTCCACTGCGTCTGACCATAGAACACAGTATTATGATGGAAAAAGAATTTTGAGACATAAATTTCATCCTCAGGTAAATTATTTTGGAGAAACGAACTAGAACCAAAACATTCTGGCCTACAGAGCTTTAGTATTAGGTGAGAATAGAAATGAAATCTCGCGCCTTCCATGCCGTCTTTGTTGTATCACTGTACGGTTGCGTACAGTGGCCCACTGTTTACAGTACAATAAGCTATAGATCACATGCCTGCTGTACAATAGAGGCATAGATGAGACTTTGCACCACTTGCTTCACTGAGTCCTGCTGGATGACAGCATTCTGACACTGTCTCTTGAAAGGTTTTGTGACATGGAAGCTGGACTGTATGTTTGATACTGATCAACATCTCCAAAAAACAAAAGAAAAAGAATCTTGTGTCAACAGTCATGTTGTTTACACCAAACTTCATCTGGTTGCTAATAAACTTGCAAATTCAAGGGTTCTGATTCACTGAAGCTGTTTCAGCTGTGCGGTCACACCTGCGGTCCTCATCCGGTCGTTACAAAAGATCTCATTGTTCTCTGGTTTATTTTACATCCACAGTGACCTTTTTCCCAAAATATTAGATCAGAAGATTTAGACAAATGACTGTTGTTGTTTTGGCAGATATCATGCGACTGAACGATCATATCCTCTAAGGAAAGCTGTGTTATTGTTGTGTTGGTATTTCTTTTGTCTGTAAAGACTCATAAACATGGGGCTTCCTTACCTGCTGCTTCTGTTCTGATGTTTCTGTTTTCGTACTACAGTCACAAGATCCCCTCTCCCGGTGAGTTTCTGTCCATTTCTACGGTCCTCAGTATGAGTCGCCTTGTTCACACTTTCTTCTGGCTGAAGCAGAACTCCACGTGCTAACAGGCCTTTAGACTCCTAATTGTCAATCAGTTCTACATGTCATTCAACTCATGCACTCATACGCCAGCTTCCTGCTGAGTGACACCTTGAATGAGGAGGCTTCCTGTCTCTGAAGGACGGTTCTCCCTTCACCGGTGAAGTGCCGATGATTGACATCCTATTATTGGAACTTGCCGTTCTTTGACAGAGCTATCACAAAACTGAGCGGGTGATTATATGATAATGACGCTGCAGAGCAATAGCTTTTTTTTTTTTGTTAAATATTCCCACATTACCTGACATTCTGTGGAAATAGAATGGCTGTGCAGAGAGGTGTCAAGATATGGCAACGGGACATCAGCATGCGACTCCACAACATCTGTTTGTTATGTTTGTATGATACGCCTATAGAAAGGGAAAATTAATGAATTCTGCAGATAATGGTTGCCTCTCACTTGTCATAACCACATTTCTCCCGAAGCATCTTGGGTACCGGCATCCTATTCTCACAGCAAAACGTCCTCTGAAACCGTAATACTGAGTCATTTTGGGAATTGTGTGTCGTATTTCCTAAAACAGTGACTCACATTCTTTTTCATGATGAACCAACATTTTTTTTAGCATTGTGAACCTCAGTGACCCCAAAACACGCCCCCCCCCCAAAAAAAAACAACAACCAAAAAAAAAAAACGTGTGAGTAAGTGTAAAATTGATATTACTTCCAGGTTTTCAACATATTTTTTTTTTACTTTAACTTCATTCCATGATATATATTTCTTTTCATTGTGGTGTGATAAAATTTTAATATATATTGTGGGAGTTTATTACCATGTTAAAATGTTAATTTGGAGGTTTTGCTCTGGGACCATCATCCTTCTGTTTGCTCCTTTGGTACAATTAGGATCATTAAATTTGATAGGAAACAAAATATTGTGACAGAAAACTTACAGCTGTGTCAGTCAAAATGTCAGGCAACAGGAAAATCTCCTTCTCGCCACCACATCCATAAACTTTACACATTTCAACCTCAACACGTGCTACTTGATCTTCTATGTTTTGTAACAGTAAAGTCATTTTCCTTTATGAGTCTGTAAAGACAGAATTTTTACAGGCATGGTTGCTCCTGTAGATGTGAGATGGCCGGTTTCTCTCTGCGGTCACAGGATGTGATAACAGTTGTTTTCTGGTTTAACGGCCGTCCCCTGTCCCGTCTCTCTCTCGCAGCTGTGTAATTCAGCGTCTTTTTTACTCTCCCAAAATGTCTCGTATACTTCAACGCCAGGCCCTAATTAGGAAGTGGATGTTTTCCTTTGTGGCGTCAGTGTGTATGTTTCCCTGAGTGAGTGTGTGCGTGTGCGCGTGTGTGTGTGTGGGTGTGTGTGTGTGTGTGTGTGTGTGTGGGGGCTATGTGTGTGTCAGTGCTTCTATGAAAGAAGAGGAAGTCGACGTTGGTTTACTTTTCCTGAACCTAATATGGAATCTGCGTGAGCAGAAGAAGCGTCATCTAACCTCTTTCATCTCGCTGAAATATTCCATCATTACTGTGTTAAAGGCACAAGACGTCTAGAGGGAAAAACTGGAATTTAAGAGGGTTTCAAAGCCATTAATGTGTTAAGTAGTTGGGGAGAAAAATGAATGGCTCTGTCCTGTGAGGCTCCCGTGTGTTCTGCTCATTACCCATAATGCATGCACAGTAGTGCAGAAAACAACAGGACTCTGAAATGCTGATTATTGTTTGTATATGTCTGCATGGTACTCAGTCGATGGAGATTCGGTCAGTCTGTTGTCTACAGCTGCGTCTTCAGTTTATTTGCTGGGTGGATGTTTGAAATTATGGTTCATAGCCATTTTACTGATCAGTTCACTGGAACATCACTAAAAAGTCACAGTAATGTAATCAAATTATCCTCTTTTGAACTGAATACTTTCTGTTTGCTAAAGGTCTGAATAGTCCATTTGAGGACTTGTAGTCTTTCAGCGTGAAACCGAGCTGCTGCTGTGAATGCAGGATGCGCTCTGGCATTGTTTTGCAGATATTTGCAAGGCTTTCATGGAAAGACATGTTGTTCTCGGGCTTTTATGCTTCAGAACTGAATGAATGTTTCCTTTTTGCAAACAAGCCCACAAAATAGGCAGAGTCATCAACAACTAACCAGATGTGGACTTTTAATCTGTGCAGTAATAACAAGCTGGTCCCTTTACTCTTTAGTCATCATGACGTATCTGTAACACCCGGAGAGAGTTCCAGTGTCTGTTTCGATTACCTTTGGATTGTTTGGTGAAACGTGCGCTGGAGATGGATTCATTCATTATAATCTTTGAAAATTGTGCACTGGGGAAGATTTTGTTTTTCACGTACTGCTGAAGCTTTGTTATTCTAGACTGTCTCTCTTAAATCCTCTTTTTATGCCCAGTCATGTCAGAGACCTGATGCTCAGTTGGTTTGATAAAAACAACAATCTTCAAACTGAAGTTTTTCTATTAAAAAAAAAAAAAAAGTTTTATGAGCTGAACAAAGTAAACCAACTCATACTTTTGTTAAATTTGACTATTTTATGCGATATTTTGTTTCCGAACCAAAAAATCTGAAACAATTCATGAATTTGAACAGAACAGAGTTTCAAATTGGCAAAACAGCCGGTTATATTCACGTAAGGAAATACTGTAGATTATCACCTCAAACTGTTGTTTGCACGGCGTAAAATCGTGTCCTTGGATCAGTCCGAGACTCACGCCTGTCACGCACACATTACCGCAGGCGCGCCGGCCGTCCTTCATCATCCCATTATTCCAATTAACTGCGGCCCGCGGCTTCGGCGGTATTGTGTCGGAGAGACGGCTCTATCAATCTCTCCCTCGCTTGGCCGCAGCGCCGCACACAAAGCATGACAAATGAGAGAGACCTCTCCCTCATTACCTGAACTGTAATCACTGTGTTGTCTGATAAGATAACTGTCACAGTGCGTTGCCCGAGTATCGACAACCTCAGCAGTCCGGATCGGCTATCTGCACTGTCTGTACAGGCGTGCTGAAACAAAACAAATGTTCTTCATTCACTGCACTTTTGACCTTTTGACGGATTTTTCAGGCACTCTGTTGGATTAGTTGGCCTTGTAAAAGATAAGCTGAGGCTCGGACGCATGCAAATCTATTCCAATAACCCCCTGTACTCTTTTATACTATCGTCATTTATTAAGTTTGCCCCGCGTTATCTGGCGGGCAGCGTGGGGAAATGTGACTTTTCAAGGAGTCCGTCCTTCGATCCCTGCCCGGGTCCCAAGGGGAGCCCCGGGCCAGCGGTAGATAAGGGTGCTGCTGTTTGAGGCTTGTCCACATCTGTTGTTGGCTTTTCCTCTGTTCTCCTCCACATCCAGTTTAAGAAGAAGCAGTTGGTTGAACAAAGCTTAATATCATTAGGCAGAAAAAGAAGCTTTTCAAGGAAGCGTGGACTTGGCACCTCTATAAGTTGGAGATCATACTGCAGTCAAACAAGCTTGGTTTGTTCCTGCATTGCTTCTAAATGGCCTGGTTAATGCGGCGTTTGGTGCCTTTTCGCTGAAAGAGTCTCAGAAACAGCTGGAGGAACGACATAAAAATAGACATTTGGCTGAAAAAGCCGACCGCTTGTGACACGGCTGATCTTTGTAACTCTATCCAAGGCGGCGCTTGGAAAGGAATGTGAGCTTGTGTGTCGGTTTACTGTAAGTGTGCAGTTGCTCGTAAGCAAAGGTACACTGGCCCCGTCCCAGTGATTAGTCATACAGACGGTGGTCGGCGGGCCACGTTGCGTAATTTGGCCCAGATGTAGGTGGAGACTCGGCAGCCAAACACTGAGCTGGAAGCCGTTAACTCCCCTGATCCCCCTCGACTCTTGTTTTCCCTTTGACGCCGGCTCAGGGCTTTCCCGCAAGAATTTCTGAGTCGTTGCGGTCAGCATGTTGGATGGTTGGAGAAACCTTGTTTAAGTCTTTGGTGCTGGAAACATCCTGCATACTGTTTGGCATCTTCATTTCCTTGGGGGTTTATATTCATGTTCTGTCTTTTTCAAAAAAGAAAAAAGAAGAAGAAGAAGAAAACCTGCCTGGGCTTGCTTTGTGCTTTTCTTGTTCCCTTTCTGGCATTCCCCCCTGGTGATGCATGGTGCTTGTCAAAGAACTGAGCAATGCAGACACGTAAAAAAAAACAAAAAAAAAAACAAAAAGATGACCATAGGTTCCAGCTGAGACTGCACAGGATTATACATTTTACTCTTTCACCGCTGACGAGAGTAGCCTTTGACAGACTCTCGTTTTCGGTGCTTAAAAAGCTGCGTCTTCTCTCCCTCTCTCGTGAAACTGAACGCGCACGGCGATGGCGAAAAGCAGAGGAGCATGAATGTCAGCAACCGATTAGACACAGTTTGGCTGTACAGACTCAAGTCACCTACTCTGCTCATTTACACAGTCGGCTGGTGCGGTAGTGCTGCTCGCTGCAATGAGGCATAATCAATTCTAATTGCACATTATCTACCACATCTCATTTATGTCGTTGCGTGACGGAGGAGTTCTGCAGTCGGGCTGCTTCAGGTCTCCGTCTGTGTGTTTGAACTCTAGTCTTGCCACAGTCTTTGCCTCTGCTCAGTCTAATTGAACAAGACCCCACATAGGATTTCTTAGTTTATTGCTTGAAGGTATCGCTCTCCTTTGTGAATATTTAATAGGGAAACGCTTCCGGAAGGACATTTGCATATTTGCATTGATATGCAATTCCCTTGAAAGTTGCCTTTTATTTGACCTACTTGTTTTCAAGGTGGTGGTGCAACTTTGGCGCTATCCGCTCTTTCCGGTAAAGCTTTTTCGTTAATGGATTTGTATGCTCAAGACCAGACCGGACAGTGAGGAGTTGTTGCTTGAGGAGTGTTACGCCAAAGGATGGTGTGACGATTGGTCATCGGAGCCTTATCAGCCGAGTGCAGGAATATTAAGTGGGCGTGAAAGATGGAAGCAAAATCTGTGATGCTTCAGAAACAGACCGAGACTAAGAGGGGTGTTCATAGAGCGGGGAGACAACAAAGGAGCGCGCAGCATCCCAGACGATAAAGACCAGTCTGGAAGATAAATGGCCAGCAAACTTCTCTGTGAACTCATAGGAGATTCACTCTGGTGACCACAGATGCGCTATTTTAATCATCGATTGGAAAAAAAATGAAAAAAGTATTCTTCGTGACTATACCTCACACCCCAAACCCCGTCGGAAGAGCCCAGCCTCGTCGGCCGGATGATAAACGGATGCTAACACTAATTTGCAGGTTTCTCACTGGAATAAATGAGCTGTGTCCTCCACCGAGGTTCAAATTACTGCCATATATCCAAACATTTGTTTCCTGCGGGGAAAATCTGAGGCCATGCAGAGCAACCTCTCCTGAGGTGATCATTATCATTTCTGTCAGGCGCTTGTTAGGCCAACCTCGCAGCTCCAGCTGTCTGTGTCCTTGAGGCTTTTCCCTGACCCGCCAGTCGATGTTTAGCAACACTCTCTATAACGCTGATAGAAGAGCTGGCTAACCCGGACAGCCCAGGACACGCAAACAAGACAGTGGTCATTTAACGCTGGGTTTCATCTTAAAACTAGATGAAAACAGACAGACTTCATATCAGATGTTGCTTAAACTTGTCCTTAAAACAACCCTCTTAAAGGAATCGAAGCGAATCATTAATTTACCACTTAACGTAGCATCAAGCTCATTTCCTCCCTGCTGCACGTCAGCACCGTGTTTTGACTGAGACCTCGTCTGGATCAGATATTAGCAAGAAGAGATAAGTCTACAGAGGAGTCTTTGACACACACTCAAGTCTTCAGTATCTCTTAAAACACTTCTTCTGCACTTAATCCATAGTTGGATTCGTGCAGGGTTTTCTTTTTGCTGGAAGGCGCCACTTACCAAGAGTGTACACAACAACACCAAATTCACTCCAACACCACCGACTTGCAGTAAATGCGTCATCGGTGGCCTCTTGCTGCCTGGGGAAACCAAGCATCCAGACTTTTTGCATTTCTGCAGCTCTGGCAGAGTGAACGGGAGCGAGGAGGCAGACCGCTTCACGTAGAAATGTTTATTATGTTTCCTCAGTGAGCATGGGGCTGAATTCTGACCCCTCACCTTTGACCTTGGGGGTCATAATGCTTCTGACGAGCCCCTCCAGACCAGAGTTCTGCTGGTGTGAAGTCGGTCAGAGCCTTTGAGGAGTGAAAGGAAATGCAGCCGCAGACGTCTGAGAGGAAATTGATTTGTGTACATTTGAATGAGCATTTGTCTACTTAATTTTCTCCTTCTGCCGTCCTTTGCATCAGCATTTCATCCCATCTGTGTGTGTGTGTGTGTGTGTGTGTGTGTGTGTGTGTGTGTGTGTGTGTGCCTGTGCGTGCTTGTGTGGTCTCGTAGCTCGCTGCCTCGCCCTTTCCATCCATCACATTCCCCTAGGGAAAGGTGTATGTGTGTCCATGTGCATGTGTGTTTATTTCTCCTCAGCAGATAAAAATCCTGCAGTATTTTGACATATAGACTAACAAGAGAACTGCTATCTTCAAAATATTGCCTGACAGACAGTGTAATAACATTAAACCCACCCGTTGTATACCAGATGAATAGACTGACATTTGAAGAAATGCACTTCCTGTGCCTCTCGGTAAATATCAAGAGTGATCAGCAAGTCATCATCTTACCAAAGCATCAAAACTGGAAACTGGAATTTGACAATGATTCTCTATGTGATGAAACTGTTTAGGGGAATAAATCCATCCTAGTCCTACTTACTTATTTTCGCCTCAACATTGATAGAATAATGCCGTACACCAGTAGCTGTGTTGTGTATTGGGTCAGATACTGTGTGCATGCCTCCATAGTTAGCTGTGTTTGTTGTGGTTCATCTTTCCGACAGAAGCAGCTTCGTGCTTCACTCTGTGAACAATACACACACACACACAGCAAGTCTGTTTTTGAAACACCCACATCAAAGACATGGTGAATTTGGTAATTTTGTTTCTAGAAATATCTCATACCGACTTTACCAACAGGGCAGAAGGCGAAGTTTGACATTGTGGTTGTATTTTACTGAAGTGTATGTGGTGAAGTCATGTCTGAGAAGATCACAGTGACTGTTAAAGCGTCTATTATAGTCAGGAGACAGAATCGAACAGAAATAAAACCTTTTCTTTTTAAAGCCATTCCAAGAATTGTTATCACATTATTCATTGCTCATAGCAGCAGTTGGGATTAACAGTTACACAAATAGTGGTGCTTTTCATTTAATATATATCTTTGAGGCATTAAAATTATAATATCTCTTAAAATTGAACACAATCTAAGTTTGATGACCTTCTGGGTTAAAATATAAAAGGCCTCTAGAACTACAAAGCACTTAAACCTAAGCTAGCGACAAAAACGTGGTTAATAGACATGTGAACTGTAACTGTTATCTCAGGCTCCAACAATAGCCCAGCTTCATTTTGCTCTTTCATTGTTGTTATTTGAGGAGCTGCTGTGACTGAGCAACAGCAGATCTGACCTGACACTGGTGATATTTGTCACTTCATACGTTGATAATTAGAGGCTGAATACAACAGACTGAATTTCTGTTCCCAATATAACCGTCAACTTTAGAGGCTGCAATATTTTTAGATGAGCTCAATGAGCCATGCTATTAAATTGACTTATTATTCACTTTGAAAAAAGCTGCAAGAGTAATCTGATGACTCCATTAGGGAATTGAAGGAAAATAATTACATTTACTATATGGGTTTTTTCCAAAATAGATGCCTCATATATTTTGGTCGTTGGCTAAAGATTAAGACACATTGGTATTTTGCTAATTTTTTCATGCATTGAAAAAGGTCTTAATCACTTACTACAATAAAGTACTAATTCCATAGAAAGTTACCACAATAAATACAGAAGTCATCATAGCATTAAAAGCAAAATTTTAGCCAGATCATGTTTGAATCGGACACTCAAACCCTAACTCTACTTATTTAAGTATAGATGTTTTCTTTTAATCACTGCTTTGAATGTTTTACTGCCTTCAGGCACCAGAAGGCATTAACTTATCTTCACTCCTGACAACTGACCCAGTAATGCTATAACGCAGCACTGATCATGCAGAACCAGTCTTATAGGGGCAAATAGTGGAATGATGTTAAATGTCATGAGAAGTCTTTGTTGTAAATTGCATCATGCAGAATAATTGAATTAAAAGGTCGTGAGTTGCGGCGGGCCATGAGATATCCTGTGTTTTGTGTTCAGATCCTATTAAACAGCTCAACCTGTCAGCACAGGAAGGGTTATTAAATGTTGTTATGTTCCATCTGCCTCAGCATTGAGATTATTAAACAGACATTGCACATGCATGTTCCTCATGAGACATGTTTAACCTGTTTGAATCACAGTTGGTGTGTATATGTATATAAGGACTAACTGAGAATCCCTTTGATATCATACCATATGATGAAGCTCCTGTCAAGCGTGAATTGAGATGGAGTAGGTTGCAAGCGAGCGCTTGTCACGGCGTATCCTCGTCTGTGAGCCGTGGTTTCTGAGAGCGGCGTGCTGTGGCTGGTCATATGACTCTATGTGGTGAGTCAGGGATGACAGTGGGAGCTCCGCTGCCTGTCTGACCAGCCTGAGTGCGACCCCCACCCCCACCCCACCCCCTTGGGGCAAATGCTCTTCCCCGATGAGCCGAGCCCCAACCACTCGCCGCGGCTGTTTTCCCATTAGCTTTAGTAGGCCAGCGGACCTCCCTCTCCTCCAGCAGCATTAATAACATAATAGAGGTCATGGTCGAGGGTAATTCTGTGTGCGTGCTGGTACAGTGTTTGTGTGTAAACGAAAGCGTGTGTACTATTCGGACTTGCTGATGTGAGTTGACAAAAGTTCAGTAATTCTGATAATTGGGGGGCCTGATCGACTAAATTATATTGTCGGCGAACAGACGTACAGTAGATACAGTGGCATGCAAAAGAATTCATATCCCTTGAAACTTTTCCACATTTTGCCACATTGCAATCACAAATGTAAATTTGTTTTATTGGTAGAGGAGCACAGGCATCACTCGGCTCAGCCTTAAGCAGAGATTCTGCTGATTTTGTGATGAAAGACGTTTCTTCAGCTGGCTCCCCACAGCTTCCATTTGTGGACTTTTTCAGAAGTTCTTTTCTGTGTTGGATGCCTTCTCAGGTCTTTTTGGAATTTCTTCTGTTCTTTTTTATGTGTTTATTTACCTATTTACCTTCCCCCATCATCATGTCCGACATGTCTCATTTCACTGTTACGGGGTTCAGCACACACGCATACGAACCAGAACAGAACCAGCATCTTCTCCAGCAGATCGTTCTCTTGTGAACAGGAGTCAACATCTAAGGCCAGTGTCGATCGTGGTTATTCTGAGTTGATCGTCTACAAACGCAGCCAAACTGCAATTGCAATGAAGTGCATTTGTATGAGCATGCCATTGAGCAAGCTTTATGCAAATCGGTTTCTTAATATGGAGAATGTGATATCAGTTTGATTTTATTTTAATAAATAATGGATTTAGGGTTGACATATTTGTGATATATTGAATCTACTCAATGTATCACAGCTTGTTCTCTGTGTAATGTAGAAAATGACTTTATTGTGCATATTCGTGTACACATTGCCACACAGTTGCTTTTGGCCGTAGGCATTAAACCACAGGCTTCGAGGAAGGCAGAGGAAGAGAAGTTAATGCCAAAGAAAAAGAGCCCCGGGTCCATCGTATGGTGGTCGTTCAGGTTCAAAAAGGAAAACGCAAATAGTGTCGTGCAAAATGTACCGCAGTAGCATCGCCACAAATGGCTATCATCATTTGAAGTCCACCCAGTAGAAAATGAGGAGTGTTTGGATCTCCACATGTCGTCATCATGTCCCACCAGTTCCACAACAAATAAAATGCCAGTGCAACAGTAAGATGAAATTGCTTGCTTATACCTCCTGTATAATAAATTAAAGACCTATTATCAGATATTTAGACAAATATATTGAGACAAATTGCCATCGTTTTGAGATGCCTTAAACAATTTTTACATAGTGAAATCTGGCTTTTGTCAAAACATTCATGCATGCCTGACACTGGTCTTCGAGCAGCATGTCTGAGCTGGGATGTTTAAAAAGGTCGATAGTTGGAGGAAGGTGCTTTTGGTCCAACCGTTTACAGTTATTGCATCAGAAGGGCTCACAGTCTCAGCTCAGCTTCCATTCAGAGAGATATTGAGTCGTCAGACTCCACAATGAGGTCTCGCTCTGCCCTCAATTGTCTGAGGACATATTTGTGTGTGTGCTATGAAGAAACGCTACACCACTCCAGTAGAATATAGCAATATCTCGCAATCTCGATTGGCGTCTTCCCTCTGATCTGACTGGAAATTTCATCTCACGCTTTTGCGACAGTGGGAAGCATCTCGGTTTTTTAAAGCACCCTTCTGGCAGAGGATAGATATAGCTTTCCACTCTGCCACTCACTGTGTCACATGGCTGCCATTTCCCTCCTCAGGGTCTCCTCTCTTGAGAGCTGGCCTGTCAGGCGTAGACGACGCGGGTTAGGGGTGTCAGATTTGACTGGGCTGTGGAGGAGGGGAGGGGAGAGGTGGGAGAAAGGGTGAATCCGAGGTTATCAGCTAAAATGATGATGATTACCCTGCTGTGGCACACACAGAGAGGTTCCTTTCCTCTGAAGGCACCCTTAAAGAAGTTATTATCTTTGTGCACCTCTGAATGAACTGTTTTTTTGTAAATGGAAGTGAGTTGGCCTTTATAGACAGCCAAGCTCGCCACGGCAGTCTTTACCTGTTTAACCTTTGCCAGCTTCAAGCTCCAGTGACGACCCGTGAAGCTGGAGGAGAGCAGCTCTCTGATCCATTTTTGTCCTCGTGCTGACTCCTCCTGAGACTGGAGAGTTTTGCCCAACTCCTGAGCCTTTCCTCGGTTGAAGCATCCAGACCAATTGCACGCGCTTTCACCCAGAATCTCCGCCCACCGCCATAAACAACCACCACTCTGGCACTCTATTTAGCTGATGGATACGGTATTGACTTTATGGGCTCTTGCACCGTCTGCAAGGGGCTGACATGGTTGGTTTCCCGCGTTTGGAGGGAGTTAGCCGAGGTGGATGGATTGACTTGCATATCGATAACTCTCTCCTCTTCTGTGGAGGCGAGTGTTTTATGGCCACACGACGACAGTATGTCGAGGGTAGAGAGGTTGGAGATATCTCAGTGGAGGATGATGAACACAGATGGGCACATCCTGTTTGCAACTTTCAACACAATATTCTCGTGAAAACAACATTAGACAAGGTGAAAATTTAAATGTCCCTTGAGCAGATTGAATAAAGCAGAGATGAACATGCCAGTGTCCGTACTGGCATGCACTGTCATGTCATTTACTGTCATGGGTCTGAAATGTTGCTTTTATGGAAACAACCTAAAACTTTAATGGCTGAGGATTTGTTGCCGGGCCCTGCTTGTGTAAGCCTGCCACGTCCACCACAGCCCGCTGTCTCTTGTGAAATGTAATAGGATTAAAGATAAAGGAACATCTTAAGACATGTCAATGTTATGTGTTTTGGCTTGAGTGCGTCGCAGTAAATAAAATGCAGCTTGTTCTGAACTGATCCTTTTAAAAGATCCCCACTGCTTTGCAGTTTTAAAACTCAACTTTTGTCTTCAGAGTCCTTTTTATTCGCCCGTTTTTGCCTCTGTTGTTTTTATTTTAGCGCAGCGTTGCTAAAAACTTCACTCACTTGCACTTTGTTAAACACCCCGGTGCTGGCTAAGGCCTCTGCTCCAACACCAGGCACTGACTTTGCATTTGTCTGAATTCCGTTGTGCCTCCTCTGTAAAGGTTATTGATGGAGCTACGGTAAGTAGCTGCATCCTGCAAACGAAATGGCCCGAGCTTTTGTTTTCTCATCTCACACAAGCTCTTAATGGCCTTATTGGATCAATTAGAGTCCCTTATATAAAGGTGCTCAGTAACTCATGATTTGGCCCGCCTTCATTAGCTTATTGGGATTGTAAATAGGATTAGTCTGTGAGTGTGTGTGCATTTGTTGGGATTAGGAGTGACATTATTTTTAATCTTTTCTGTTACTTAGTATATTGACAGATTGGATGCGTGCTATCTACTCTCGCTTGAAGTTTAAACAAGTGTAAAGTAGTTCCTTCCAAGTACTTTAAGGTGGAAAAATACTAATTTGCTACAGATTTGTAAAATACACAGCTGCGGCATGGTTTGCATCTCTTTTCCATGTTATCCTCGTGCATGCGGTAGTTTTCTCCGGTACTGATGTGAAAGTGTGATCGCCCCTCTTCTTGTTGGCACTGTGACGGCCTGTAAGCTGGGATATGCTCCAGCCCCACTGCTTCCCTAAGATGGATAAAGTAGGTGTGGAGAATGGATGGCTGGAGCTGCTGTTTTCATCTACTTAATGGAAAGGATGTGGACAATTATAAAGACATAAACCAGACGTGCCATCTCATACATTTTACCACTATCCACCAACCGCACAAGACTTGTAGGCCTTCTCATAGGCCTGGATGCAGTTTGTTTCGTAAGGCTTCTGAAGATAGATTTCAAGCCAGGAAGACTTCCATCCTGTCTTCCATCTGGGATTAGGACCACAAATGTCCAGCTCATGTGGGCTCAGATGTTCAGAGCGTTCATCTGACCTCAAACGTGCATAAAAGAAGCACATTGAACATGCTCACATGCAAAAGAAATAGAGTGTGAAACAATCCCCTCTGTGTCTTCACATGCAAAATCATTTCCCATTGGCTTGGTTTATTTCGTTTGTACCACCCAACACTGAGCCCTCCTCATTAAAAGCACAGCGGGAAGGAAGAAATGAAATGGTTGCAAGTGTTACATCAATTATTCAAATTTTTGTTCAGGAAAAAGAATCCCTGGCCAATGTCAGTGGAAGAATGTGGAGTACAGTGTATCTCAAAACTGCAAACAAAAGGATACTTATATGCTATATTTATCTATTTTTTTTTAATTCAGTATCATTGAACCAGCCATGTATGTAGTGTTATATTAATGTTATATTAAAAATGTTGCGTGCAGTGATTACTTAATCTGAGCAATGATAAAACTGAAACACTGCATGAAGTTGTGACCTTTTAACTGAGTCAGAATCATTGAAAAAGAGATTGTTCGCCCAGCCGACAGTCAACAAAGGGTCGTATTGACTCCGGACGTGTTGACTCTCCATCACTGCCACAGACACGGGATCACCCTGAAGGGCAATTCAGCCCACCATTTAACCCTCACATGACCATGAAATCTGGCTTTATTTTGATTTCATGGCTGTAAAAACGTCATAAGATGTGCGGTGGGTGAGTTTGTTTGCATCTATTATTCAATGCCTGGCAGTGTTTTTCACTGTACTCCAGTAGAACGAGAGCAGTCAGAGAAAACTTACATGGAGCCTCCGTTCAACAAACCCCCGCCTTCCTGCTGTGATATGACTAAACTGTTGATTGTTACATTTAATAACCCTACTGAGACTTTATCTTTTTAATTAATTACTAATATTTCTTAGGGTAAATGTGGTGGTGTAGTTTTTTTTGCATTTTTTATATTTTTTGTACATGCATGGCGTTGCTCCATCATTTATTCATGAGTGACGTCGAGAAGATGAGTTGGTTCTTTTCAAGTTCGATCCTAAAATGGCCATTAAAGCAACATTTTAAAAACCAGATGGTGAACCTCAACATCAATGGAGCATGTGCTGTTGGAAACTTTGACTTCCTTTCCAGAATTATTACCAGTTGCTGAGAGCCGTCATTGGAATCTGCGATCTAATGAAAGACATTAACCAGCTTCGACACTTCAGTGAGGCTTCCTCCCAACCTCGGTACAGTAGAGTAGCCGATCGCCGTATCTGGCACATGGAAGAGCTGTGTTTATCTAATTTTTGTAAAGTAAAGGAGCTCGCTGAAATTTGCCAGATCGTAGATGACAGGCCTATTATCAGCCTCAACCTTCCGCGCTCCCGCTGTGAAGAAATCCCAGATACTGTGGGAGACGTATTTGGACAGCCTTCCTGAGTCGAGTTTCTGCATCAGTAAGAAACCACACAAGCCGCCCGGCCCCCCGTGTCAATCACATCTCCACTCGCTGACTGGCTTTCATCTGAATCTTTCATGGCGCGGCCGACATCCGAGATTCGCCAAAATGATAAGTGTTGCCGCTGCAGTTGAGACAACGGAACCTTTTTTGACAGGCGTGATGCGTTTTTACACGAGACCCTTTACCAGACACAGAGCCTCTGCCAATGAAATTAACTAGCGTATGTCAATAAGTCTGCAGTTCAGCGGAGGTGAGCTGAGGCCTGCGGCCAGTGAAGCACCGGGATGAACCCGGGAGTCTAACAGACATTTCAGTTCAAGAAGCACAAAGGAGCGACTCTGATATCAACTGGAACATTTCTCAGATTTGCTTAATGGTTTCCTCCTGAAAGGGCTCTCTTGTTGTTGCGTGATATTTCTTCGATGTTAATTATAATGAGGCTGCTCGCTTTAAATGGCGCATCGATTTGCGAGCCAGCGAGCATGTTTACCGCTTTCAAGGTCATCCCCGGTTTGAACCTCCTTGCGTGCCAGTTCGGCCCGCAGGCTGCGTGTTTGGCTCCCCTTCCTGTAGCGATTCTGTTGCTGTGTATTTTGAGATGGTTTTAGAGGCTGATGTGTTGGAGAACACGCTGCGTATCAGTAGGCCAAATGAGATTAAGCCAATTCAAAAGAGCTCAGTTATTGTGTGTAAACTCCCACCCACCACCCCCGCTCCCCACAGCAATGGAGCCCTTTCATATCCATTTCTAGGAAGGAAAAAAAAAGAAGAAAAAAAAAAGAAAAAGTGTGGGCTTGTGAATTAACACACTTATTTGAGTCACTGCATGAAACTCACATTTACAGGGATTTCCCGTTTTCACCCTCTTGCTTCTCCCTTTGAAGCTTTTCTGAAGTGATGCCGGTAAACATCTCTAAAGGTTGAAGAATTCGTTTAGACTTTATTTTTATCACTTCCCTCGCTCGGCGGAAGTGATTAAATGGAAGTAGATGTTGTGGGTGATGTTATCTCTGAATGCTTTGCATGGAGAGACGCTGGAGCGGCGGCGCGGCGTGCAAACAGACCGCAGCAGGATTAGACAGTGATGTCAGGGCGTTTCATTATGTCCTGCGTTCCTGGTCGTTCCCATCACTCTGTGGCTGATTCACTTTCCGCCTTCTGCTCCCTCTTTGCTCTCCAAACGTTGGCAATTTGTCCGAGTTTGCCTCCGTGACTCAGACGGCTCGCATCCCACTCCGCTCACCTCCAGCCAAGCGATCCTCCAAAGGACGGAGAATGTAAAACGAGGGAAAGAGAGGCGGCGGCGAGGGACAATCAAAGACTGGCGGTTCTGAGATGTTAGTAGTCTGTTGGTCTGCCGTCGTGAGTCCGGTCCAGCCCCGCCGCAGAAGCACCAGCGCCCTGACATTTTGACTAACAAGAGAGCGCAGCCGGGCAGAAGCGATGCGGGCGCTCATGCATGCTCATCGCTCATCAAGCGCCGTCTTCAGGCCCCGCGATCCCAGCGCAAACAAACATCCAGCCGGAGCCAGCGACGGGCCGCAGAGAGGCCTCCAAGCTCAATTTAATTTCTCTCATTTATACACATGCACGCTCTGTGTGTGTGTGTGTGTGTTGGGTGTCTGTATACACAACAGTATGCCTTTAATGTGCTTTCCTAATACCCCAGTGCTGAGAGTCAGCTTTTATTTAATTACGCCTTCATGCACTTTTATACGTGCAGAGGGGAATATAGTCGACGCTTTTCATATCGGAGTAAGTGACACATTAATGTGCTTTTGCGTGCATGAGTGGAGTTTTTTAAAGCGGAGAAAGTGAAAATACACTGAAAAAGCATCCCAGCTCGGCTCTCGCTCGTTTGCTCCACATCCAGGCCCGTGTTGACTTTACAGACTGGCCCAGACGCTTCCCTCCTGTACTGTACATTCCTCGAACACAACAAGCGTTGATGTGGGTCAAATGGAGACGGTTCTGGAAGCGAAGGAGAGTGTGTGCGTGTGTGTGTGTAGAGGAGAGGAAGACAAAAGCAGGGACAGAAAAAAGAAGACTGGGTGTTTGTTGTTGAGCAGACACCCGTTTTATTGCATTGACGATTGTTAAGTATTTATGGTTCAAAAAAAGCATGAAAAATACGCTAAAACTGAGAGCTTCACATCGTCCAACTGCTTTTATTTGCAGTCAGTGTGTCTGATTCATGCATTTAATTAGACTGTGTACATAAAATGAGTGGAAGGGATTTTATATCTGTCTTTATTTCCACATCCGCGCCCAGTGATTATATTTTCTCTTTTTTTTCCCTAATAATTCATCATATTGAAAGGAAGTAGTGTTCAATGGTGTGAATCAGTTGCTAACAGGATTGCATAAAATCCAATGATCCATTAATTATGAATGATGTGACACACTTTCAAGCAGAATTTACATTACATGTAAATTATATATTGTTTTTTTTCTTAAGAGAACACAGAAAAAAAAATGAAGAAAACCTTTCAAATACACTTTATTTAACAATCTAGGGCTGAAATGTTCGAGTGCTTCCAGAGGTGCATAATGATTGAATACATTATTTAAAATATGAGAGCTAGTCAAGAGTTAAATTTCCCTGAACTAAAGAGGAAGTGCAGGCTTTATATCTCATCGACTGGTTTAATCAAGATATGGCTTCCTTATTAATCCATGTCAATACAATTTCACACAAGCATAATTCTCCAGGCAGCAAGCGACAAAACAAAACTCCTCAGGCTGAATAATCAATGATATGCTAATTAATTCCATATCAACAAATCTGCTGTGCCACTCTGGGTGAATCTGACCCGTGATACATCCACTAATTACCCAAGAATGGCGTTCGCTTGCAGGATAATGCCTCTCTGTGGAAAATGGAAATGTTTAGCTCTGAATTCAAAAGACACTTACATTCGCCAGTAAATAGAAATTCTAACCAGTACTTTTCTTTCTGTCTCTCTTTGCATTTGCTGCTGCCCTGATTGCTGCCTCCTCGACGCCTTTTCAACAGGTAATGTGATTTTTTTTTTTCTTTTTCCTTTCTGCCTTTCTCTCTCTTTCTATCTGGCTTCTCTGTGTTATGCTGCAAGGTTCAGGCCTGCAAATAACAGTGTCAAAGACAGAAGCAATGGCAGTTATTTATTAGATATGACCTCACTGGGGCTTGGAAAATACATATATTATTCCACGTAATCTCCCTCTGGAGAGATGCACTTAAGTTGTCTCCTACTTTCTGCAGACGGAGACGGAAAGAAAAGCTGGAGAAATGTGCAGCAATGTTTGGGTCAGGACGGGGCTGAACCTACACGGATGTAGAGGAGTCTTTGTTCGAGGAATTTTGAGGCATTGAGTTGGCCGGACCTGCCTGAACTGAAGCAACAAAAATATAAATAAATAGTAATAAAAAAAATAAATAAATAAAAGCACAGCATATGATTCCAGCTGTTGTTCAGAGTCAGGAGAGGGTTGGATGTGCCTGGCCTGTGTGGGGCTCAGTGAGGACGAATAACCCTGCTTTAATCCCTTGAGGGCCATCTGGTGTGTGTATCTGTGTGCGTCTGTGTGTGTGTGTGTGTGTGTGTGTGTGTGTGTGTGTGTGTGTGTGTGTGTGTGTGTGTGTGTCTGTGTGTGTGTGTCTGTGTGTGTGTGTGCAGGGGGATGCCACACTGCCCTCATTCACAGCCGTCCATATTTCAAATCCTCTGGTGGCCCTGTGTGCCAGTTTACTCCCGCCGCAGCGCTGTGGTTGTTGTTGTTGTTGTTGTTGTTGTTGTTTGATGTTTTCCTCCCTCTTCATTTGCCTCTCTCCTCCATTTCATTGTCTTAAGCCGGCGATATTACAAACCACCCTCCTTCTGTCTGACTTGACCCTGTTCCCTTCTTAACCATCCCCCTCACCTCCTGACTCCCGGGCGCTGCGATCCGCCCGTCGCTCGGTTAAACAATCCTGAAAAAAATGTTGGATTTATTTGTTCTTTCCTGTGTGGCTGCGCTGAAGGGATTTGGTGTTCGACAAGACGCCACGTAACACGGCGGCTCGCGGCCTGTAGCGCGCCGCCGCCGCCGAGCAGCTGCGTTTCAGGCTTCCCGTCTCTCCGCTGTTTGTGTTTGTGGCTGCTTTGTCAGCTGTGCGCTGCCTGACAGCGACTCCTCCACTGTAACCGCTCGCAGGTTATTCTGAGGTCACATTTCTGCTCAGCTGAAGCTGCTTTTTTGGATTTCTGTGCTTGTTTTTTTTTTTCTTGGTTTCCCTCCAAAATCTGCTCTCACCTCTGGATCTTTCTGGGAGGAGACTGTTAATGCACTCCGAATGTCATCATGTGTCAGACCCGGTTCCCTAAAACGGCTGTCCTCTGTCCTCATGCGTCCGTTTGTCTGAGTAAACAAACTGTCGGGTCCTCGCACCAAACGCCACCCCGGTGGCTCGTCTCCGCTTCAATCAACTGCGTGGCTGCGGAGGCGGAGATTATGAACTGATTAATTTGCAGTGGAAGATTTCGGGGGGCCAAAGGAGACGTGATGGCAGTGAGCTAAGCATCTGAGATTATCCAGACTTAATGGAGAGAATAAAGCAGCCTATGGGTGGCAATCCGCTTTCCATCCGCGCAGATTTCCGTCACGTTGACGTGTGATGCGGCGCCGCAGGAAGCCCCCTGGCAGAGGGGGAGAGGTCACACACCGGCTCGGCGGACGAAGCCGTCCCAAGTTTCTATTGTTGTTTTTAGTTTTCTTCCATCACGGACGTACGAAATGTGACATTTACAAAGTCCTCGGCTGGTACGTTCGTACGGGGGCTTTGTGAGAGTGTGATGTTGTGTTTTCTGTAAGAGAGGGATTTAAAGGACGGCCGCCGTTTCCATTGTCACAGTCAGATACCTGGGAATTTCTTTGTACTGAGGAAGAAAAGCAACAAAAACATCCTTTTCTATGTATAAAAGAAGAGCAAACAAAAGGTGACCATGGCTGTTAGTTCCAGTCTGAAGAAACCAGCAGTGGCATTTCTTATCTCAGCATGCTTTATTCCCTTCACATTTTTGTGAAAATCACGATAAAACAGGAAAAAGGTCAAGTTTAAAACTGTTTATTTCGCTAATGCATTTTAATAACTGATGGCAAATCAACGTGATTGAAGAGGCTGCAGTGAAGATCAATCAGAGGAAGAGGAATTAGACTGAATAGCTGCATATACTGACGAATACACCGAATTTCTGCTTTCAAATAAAATCCCCTCATGAGCACAGTTTTGATAACACTTCAAAAAGAATGTGAATGCTATCAGTTAATAAAATAAATCACTCAAAAACAGTGAGGAAACTAAACTACACACAAAAGGGACAGTTGTTTTGTTTGTTTGTTTTCACGGTGTGTTTTAGGAATAAATGTCATGCCATTTAAAAGTCTGGGCTCAGTTCGTCTTTAAATCACAAAGTTACAGGATCAATCAAAACTCCACCACCCGACCAGATGTCAAAATGTCCTTGAGTAAAACACTGAAAGGAAATCCATTTACATTTTAACGTGTATTTAAGGTGCGTGTTTTTTCCACAGATCGTTTAGCACGTTGCTAAAAATCCCCTCACGTTTGGTGATGCTCATCACAGACAAACTTCTTTTTTTTCTGATTAGCAACACGGCGGGAAAAAAAAAAATACTGGCACAAAAAAATGCTAATCAGTCGAAAGAAGGGAGAATCCGACTTCAAACGGTTGTTTGCACAGTCAACAAAAGAAATATGATTGCGTGCCAGTGCGATTGCACATTGTGCGACGAAGACCACACTGTGAATTAACACAGTCAGATTCTTTTTAACTGGGTCTTTTGTGCAGCTATTACATTTTTTTTTTTTCGCTGGCTGTGTCCTTTTGAATTGTGCCTGCAAAGTTCGAACTGCGGCGTGAAATAAGCCAAGTTCTCAGTGACGGCGTGTTCTTGGAAAGCCCGAACCCCCGTGAAAATCCTCCCGGAGCGACGGGACTCTCGCCGTCTGCGTTTAAACCAGACTGAACCCGGCGTCCACGCATCGCTCGCCATCATCAATCAAACGGCGTCGTGGGGCTCCGCCGTGTGTTGTCTTGACTTTGAGCGCCAGGTTTTGCAAGGTTGATTATCCAGGAGAAAGGGCTCCGTGATGAATTAACTCCATCTGGATTGATGCGCGTTAATAAGCTCAAGCAGACTTGCTGACCTCGTCCTCCGCAGATGGAACGCTATCAAACTAAATGAATGTCTGACGGTTCAGGAGGTTTCCACTCAGAACTCCCCTGCTGTGATGTGTGTGTGGGTATGTGTGTGTGTGTGTGTGTGTGTGTGTGTGTGTGTGTCTTCGGGGCAGAAGATGTGAACAATGGGTGGGTGGTTTGTGTTAAGATGTCTGCATGTGTTTTTTAGGCGCCTGTGGGTGGTTTAATTTGTGTCTCTGTGTGTCTATGCGTGTTTGACTGCGTGCGTGCGTGCATGTGTGTTTGTGTGTGTGAGATTCTTTATTTATGCTCATGCAGCAGAGTGCACATAAAAATAAAACGCTCCAATGTATGTCATGCGGAGTGCGGCCCTGTGCAGCTGGCCCGAGCATGCACACCCTTGGGCTGAGGAATTCAAAGCAATCTATCCTTCTCAAGCCAGAAGTTCTTGAAATCCACAGTGTATGCCCTTGTAGGCCTACTATTTAAAGATTTATGATATTTACTATCTGCTATTCTTCTTATAGATAGAGATGAATACCCTGAAGGCGCAACAAGACATGTGCCTGTTCACTTGGTTTTGCTCGATAAAGCAGCCAGCGCTCCTCCTGTGACCTTGACCGTCTCAGGTGAGGAGAGATTGCACTGCGTTGCCCAATTACCAAACGTTTTAGACACATTACCGTCTTTTCGTGACTCCTACACTGTTGTTACAGGTTATTTAGAGAAACCAGTGTTTTACAGACACTACAGTAGAAATGGTGCGATATTGAGATCAGCATTTTTTTTTCCCCCCTTCAAGAAGCTGCGGACATCCGGCAGCTGGTCGGGGAGGAAAGAGCCGACTATATTTCCCAGGTGTCTCTCTGTTTCCACATAGAGGGACCTCGCTTGTCAGCACAAAGCCGAGCCACCTTTCCGTACTTCTCTCTCTTTTTTCTGCCCACTGGCAAATATTTGAAGTCTCCCGATTTGCGGTGAAATCACCTTCACGTGTTTGACCTCACTCCTCAAACCGTCTAAATTAATCTCCTCCTCTTTCAACTCCTCCTTTGCTTAGTTAACAGCAAGTATCCTGTATTTTTCTTTATTTAATGTGAAAATCCTTGAGGGCAAGGCTTCCATTGAAAACGTCAAACAGGAAGGACAATCAATAAAAAAATAGGCCTATTAAAAGGAGCATCAGCCAGTTCAGTTAAAGCAGGTGATGAAGAGAAATGAAAAGGATTAAATGTAAAATGAAAAAGAGTTGCCAATGGATTCATTTCTGATGTTTCTGATGAAGCATTTCTTATATTGATGCCCGGGACAAGACAGTCTAACATTGGTCTGAAAGGCAAAACATCACAACATATCAACAGTAATGTAAGACCAAGCCAGCTCATGTTCCATACTAGTGGGTCAAGAATCCAGTTGAATTCATCTGTACAGAGATGGAAAGATCTGCCATCAAAATGGCCAAATTAGCATGAAATTAATCCGATAAGGCAACTTTTAAATATACAAATCTAAGAGCCTCTCGGGGGAAAGACCAGTCATAAATCTGAGTGTGTAATGACAGACTGTGTGAGTCTTTATGGTGGTCATTTGGTGACTCCACATTTACTCATTGGGGCGTTTATCTTTGTCTTTCCTCTGTTATCAAAGATGGGCCTGCCTTCCCTCGTAGTCGGCTGCGGTTGCCTGCAGCCTCCAGAGCTCCATAAGTCTGTTCTAAAAAGGAGGCAAACTTGACATTGCGTGCAAACTCATGAAAGCTTATCTGAGGATTGCATCTGTCAGACGTGCAAAATTCTGTGCATAATAAATGAAGTGCATTTGCTTCGCGACGAGGAAATGTCTGGCATGTGTGCCGGATTATGCAAAATGCTGGGAGAAGTTTATGTTAATTAATTTGATTGATTTACATCGTCTGAAAATCACGTTGCTTGTTTATAGTTGCATGAGGCCCGTATCAACTCGGCATTTAGCAGAGCTGCTGCGTTAACTGTGCCGAGAAGTATTTCTTCGACTGGCTCTGCATGACTTTTATTTGCAAACTCTTATCGCTTTTTACACAGCTTTGACAATCTCCTATCATAACTTCCTCCTGTATGTTGGTTCTCACTGATTCATTTTTCCAAAAATAAATTAATCATAGTAGAAAAAAGTATCACTTTTTTAAGGTATAAACTGAAGAGGACCTCGGACTGAGCCTTGTTGGATCCCTTTAGCAAACATTCAAATTTACCAGAATCATGTAGGTACACACTGCAGTCGGTGCAGACAAAAAAAAAAACGTGGATGCAAGTATATGCAAGATCCTGCTTTGAAACAGCGTCTCACTTTGAGAAAGTCAAGATACTTCTGACTCTGACTTTCGCTGCAGCTTTTATCCAAATGCTTTCCTCCAAAGAAGCACTTCACGGGAATAAGTTCTCCTCTAATCCCTTCAAAAGGTCCCCCCCCCCCTCCTCCCCCTCCTTTTTTAATTACTCTGCATATCTCCCCTCCGATGTGAGCACTTTCAAAGAATTCCTCGTTCATTATGAGTCTCAATACTGTTTGCAGGAACAATGGAGGTGTTTAGGTGATCACATGCCTCCGCCTCCGCCCAGCCTCCTCCACTCCCTCATCAGCCAGATAGCGGTCTTATCTCGCCGCTGCCCTCTCTCTCGCAGAGGAGTGCAGCCTTTTCACTTCACAGCTCTCCTCTGCCTCAGATCCCTTCGCTCCAAAAATTGATTTTAATCTTTTGGGAATATGTACCTGGAGGAGGGAGGGAAGTTTGTGCCGTCCTCCACCACCTTTGATGAGCACGTTGGAGACTGTGTGTCATATTCAATAAGGTATACGCGCTATCTTTGTGTGTATGCCAGTGTTTTATGAGAGAACGTGGTTGAAATCCCTCGCGGTTTGCTTCCTGGCTGTTTCAGAAGAGGTTAGAAATGGCAAAGCACAGATAAACGTAATTGAGTAGGATTCACTTGGTAATGTTTTCCTGCTTTATCTATTTTATTATCACCAACACCAACATTTTTTTAGTCATGTTCCTCACATTTGATTCCATTTCTGCTTGCATGCCATCTTCTGTTTGTGTTATAATCCGTTCAGGAGTCTGATTGTGACTCTGCTTGCCGTCATTCTGTCTCGGTGCTGCTGGTGAGACCACCTCAACGTCAGATTGATTCTCATTTCTTAAGCAGCACTCAACGTGTTGCCATTTCTAATTGTACAGCAAATTCATGCAGTTTTTATTTATTGGTGATTTGCTTTCACCGCTCACCTGCATACATTTGTCTGAGATTTTAATGGTTTAAATTCCTCCTTCATTCACAGAGTATTCATCTTGTTGTTGTGTGATGTTGCCATTTGTATCACTGATTCTCTAATCGCTTCATCAATCTTCTCCATATGTTCATTTGCCGTTAGATCTGACAGGCAGCTTGGGTTTGAAAATTGGGAATTTCAAACCAAGAGCGTGTTTTGTCTGACTTTGGCCGTGGTGATATAGAGCTGATTATCCTCCAGTCTTTGAAGGTTCGATAACTGACTGGATCTGTCGATGTGTTGAAGTGCGATTGGGATAGAAACTGAATTTCAATCTGCTGTGTGAGCGTTTTGTGTGTCATCCTTGTTATTTGGCTCTGTGTGAACATGCAAGTGAATATGATAGTGATGTGAATGTGCCTCAAACGAGCATTTGCAAAAACTTATTTTTCAATTATTTAGAACCAAGGTTATGCTTGAAAGTATAAGTTTGGAAATTTGTCCACCGTTTATGAATCCCGCAGGCAGGTCAAGAGTACCAGATCAATACCTTAATTGTCTGAAATACCCTTTTTGTAAAAGGCCATCATCACATATTTTCTTCTTTTTATTTCTGAATCATTTGCGCTGCTGAAGCCAAGCATGTGGAATCAGATCTGATTTATTTATCAGTCCCGTAGCGAAGATCAATATCTGCGGAAGTGAAATATCATCAGCAACAAACTATGAACATGTTTCACTTTGAGAAAACACACACAAAAAAGTGCAGTACCTTCTTTAGAAAACTGACAGCTGTTTCTCTCTGCAGACACAGAGTCGTCGTCCAAACAAAATTTCCAAAAATGCCACAAAAATCTACATTTTAATCTGCTTGGCTTCTTATGGTGGTCTAATCCCAATCCGCTGGGAGATTATGATGCTAATAGATGGAGCTGAAAACTAGTAGTGTCGAAAGTTCTTAAATATAAGCAATTAAAAATGATGACATAGTCTCAGATAATCCACTTTGTTGCTGTTCTTCCAAACATCCAGTTTCTACTTTGGCACAGACACCGAAATCCCTTTGACTCCATTTGGCTTCTTTCTATCTTTTTCTTGAGGTTTCTGTTCAAAGCTCAGTTCTCTTCTCAGGACTGCCGAGTTTCCGCCGCCCTCCCCTCGGTCTGCCCTGCGTCATTCTGCATTCATCCAGTATGCACAGAAATCGTTCACCTCAATTGTGAGCACATTTAACAGACTGGAGCTGTGAGTATTTACAGATATTTATAGACGGATTGACCAAGAGAGAGAACGCTGCAGCTGGCTGCTGTGACAATAAATAGTTCTTTTAGTGACCAATTTTGTGGTTTCACTGGATTTAGAAGATGCGTTTGATGCAGAAAATGCTTTTATTTAATCTGTTTTTGGAATTTACAGAGGACTTTAAAGTGATTAAGCCAACAAAACATGTCTTTCGTTCCCAGTTAAACTTATTGTATGTAATTGGCGACTGCATAAATCACAGCCTTAATACTAAAAATAAAAAAGGATTCTTAGCAGGAGTGAGCTGAATAGCTGTTGTTTGGCTCTAAAGCAGCGTGGATGTGTCGTCTTCGGTCTCTGTAATGGAAAATCCTAATGTAGTTGTCGTCCTCGGTTTGTGGCCGCGCCGCTGCGTCGGTGATGAAGGAGGGAACGATGCTGCAGAGCGAAGTCTACATCTGGGTTGCAGAGGTTAAGAACCAATGAGCTCCTCTGGGTAATGGGATTGTCCCGGTGGGTGGGCTGCATGCGTGTGTGTGCGAGTGTGTGTGTGTGTGTGTGTGAGCTCATGCAGCCTGCTATGAAATGTGATTGGGGAGAGGCGGAGTGACGTGGCTGCAGACCATGTGTGTCATTATGAGAGATGATTTCAGGGAAGGCCGTGACGCGCACAATGTGGCGCGCTGTGGAAGAATCAATGCGGTGATTGAATGAGCGACTGTCATCTCTCCACCGTCCGTCCCGAGGTGTAATTACCGAGGTGGAGCGGCCGTGTCTCCGCGGGCCATAAATCCCTTCCCCAGTGCGACGGTGACCAGGAACGGTGCCGCATGTCCGCTGTAGTCCGCCGACTTTTACAAGTTTCACTGAAAATCCCGATCCGCCGCAAGTCTGTGTCTCTGGATTTCGGTGTGGCTTCGTCTTTATGCTGTAATTATAATGCAGAGTTCTCAATAGCTGACTTGCACTGTAAGCTACATCGAAAAAGAAATGAGTCAGCAACACAACACAGTATAATGTGTTTTATTCCATTTCTGGAGGGACTTGATGATCTTACCTCATATGAACTGAGGCTGGAGCTCCAGCTTAATGCCCCGAGGTGTTTAGAAAGATCAGTTTACTTAATCCTATTGCCATGTTAAGTGTCAGTGTAAATAAACATCAAGTACAAAAAGAAAATGATCACAGCAGCCGACTGGAGATAGTCTACCGTCAGACGTTCACCGAGCACTTTTAACAGTTTTTAAACCCGGTGATCAACAAACAACCGGATCAGGATCCTCACTGGGTTTTGGTGCATTTAGGAACCAGCTGGTCTGATGTGATTCAAGGAGGAAAGCAGCAGGGACAGAAAAATATCAGAGTTACGATCTCTATCTGCTGTTTATACTCACTGAGCTCGTCAAGAGGTCTTAGATGATAAAAAAAAAAAAAAAAAGCATTATAGTAATCTCATAAGCCAGAACATCAGGCTGTTGAGGAAATTATGAAGCTTATCATCGTGTTACCATTTTTTCAGGTTTGGTTGTTTTCAGATCAGAACACCAGAACGCTGTAACTTCTCTCATCAAGCTTTGGGTTTTAGAGTGTTTCCACTTCTGTTGTACAGTGCAGCAGTCAGATGTGTTTCTCCCACCTGACACTGGGCTACAACGGCTCCCATAGCCCAGTGTGTCTCATGATGGTTCTCTCAATCACTACTGCGCTTTGTTCAACATGAAACACACAAACTAAAATACACACATTGGCACAACTGATTAACTTCTGTGTGTATTGTTTTCCCGTTCACGGGGATTATGGCGTCCTTTTTTGTTATCATGTTGTGATGGAAGCATAAACAGAAATGTGATGGCCCACCAGTCTTTTTACTTCACATTATCTAAACTCAAATTTGATGCGTTTTCTTTAAATTTCTGGTTCCTTCTTCACCAATCTTCCTGCAGTTACGAGTGTGTGAGAAGCTGTTTCTAATCAGCCCAGCCCCCATGGAGCTGTTTGTTTGGGAGGCGTTTTTATTTTTTGAACGGCCGGCTCCGCTTCCAGAAGCTACAGCTAAGCAGCATCAGCGGCGCGGCCTCCAGGGTCCTGAGTTAAAGCAAGACTGTGTCGACTGCTCTCATGCATAAGGAACGACGGCAGGAATCAGACGACCATGCAGCCGCCGTGTGCTGGCATGTGGTGAAGTTTTTTTGATTTGCATTTATTTGCGCTAGCGACGTTAGAGGTGTTGGACTTGTGACTTCTGTGATTGCAGGTTCACTTTGTTCAGCCATGCAGCGTGTCGGATGGGGGGGGGGGGGGGGGGGGGGGGGGGTGGGGGGGGGGTGGGGGGGGGGGGTGGGGGGGGGGTGCGGGGGGGGGTCTCCGCCGCATCATGTTTTCTTCTGTATCTTCTTTACAGTGTGTTTAAATGTGTGTATGAGTGTGTGCTGTCTCTGTGACTGGCTGAATATGTATGAGTGGGCAGCAAAGAGGAAACAGCCCCCCCCCCCCCCCCCCCCCCCCCCACCTGCAGACTGTATTCCCCAGCTCTCTGACTCCCTCTGCTTACCCGGTGTACAGTACACTCGGCTCCCTCGGCCCCCTCCTGATGTGTGTGATCAGCATTCAGCAGCCGGGGGAGAAAGTGTCACAGGTTGCCCGTGAGTTCAGCGCAGTTAAAAAGACAACACGAGGAGCTCATTTCCCCCGAACTGATCTACATTTTGACCATGTCACGGCCTCCCTGCACCTCCCTACATATGCAATTTACATATAAATGTGTTTGTGAGAGTTTCTGTGCAGGCGCGCACGCCGTGTTCATGCGTCATCTTATTGCAGTCCCCGCTGCTTTGCATGTGTGGTTCTGTGAGTGTGTATTTTCCACAGCATTTTGTATTCCTTGGCCCCTCTGCGGGATTGTAACACCCCAAAAAATTGATTTTTTTTTTAAATGTAATAATTCTTGGGTCTTGCATTTTTTGTCTGAATCTCTTCTTTTGCCACAAGTTTCACTTCATGAAAGATGATCTTCCATAGTGTATTGTTCTTTTTTAAGCCAGATTCACATTTATTTACTGTGATGCTTGGATATATTTGATAATCAACTGTATCGTGTCACATTTCACTATGTGCCTGTGGAGCCTCAATACAGTGTGGAATCACACCATTGAAAATGCAAGAGATCAAATATGGAAACTATTCTCATTACAGCCGATAGCTTTCATGAAAACAAGGTTAAAAACATGCAAAACCCTCGTTTAAATACTCTTTTTTGCACTTAATACATCTCAGTAAATCAGGTTTATAGTATTATGTTATGAGAGGATTTTAACAACCCTCTTAAAGAATTGGTGCTTCCTGCTCCTGCTCTGTATAGAAAGTGACACATTTTAACCTCGTGCCTCACCCTCTCTCATTAATGAGTTCCACAACTTTATCGGGCTGTTTCTTTTTAAGATGGCCGGCTCTTGTCAGGAGAGTGAAGCCCTCCTGTTCCTTTTGACTTTGAATTAGGTCGGAGTCGCTCGGATAATCAGAAGACAATCTGATTTTGTTTCCGGGCCGATCCGAATCCTACAGCCATCGGATTTACATTTACATTATATTACTGCATATTTATTCAGCCCGGGCTGTCACGCCGGGGCCTGAGTGGAATGACAGATGCAGATAATGCGTTTTACCGGGAGATGGATGAAGGAGCAGAATCGATAAGATCTCCAGCCGTGCGCAAAGAAAAACTTGAGTGCAGAGTCAACAGCGTTACCAAAGAGACCGGAGCCGAGGAGCAGAGGGGAAGAATAATCTTTTTTTTTTTTTTGTTAGTGTTTGATTGAATAATTGACAGATATTCCCACACACTCTCATGCATTACACGGCCGGTGGATGTAACAAGTGGCACCCATGCGGTGTCCCTCTAAATGAGTAAAGGGCAGCGGCGGGCGTGAGTGGGCTCATTGCTCACACAGGCGTGATGTTCTCCGATGTTCTCTCTCGTCTCAGGCTGATGTGGACGAAGGCGCGTCCCAACGGGTTGTGGAGAAGTTTCAAGAAAACGAATGGGACTGTAATGGTAGAGTTGATTTCTGAACATGTGGAAATAGCTTAAACTTTATATTCTTGGAGTTGAGGCTCTCCTGTTTAATTTAATGTGTGCTATTTCTATAATCTTACATTATTGATATGTTGTTTTATGCTGTTTGTGGCAGAGCTTTCCGTGAAGACAGACCGTTTCTCCCTCCTTATTCAGCTGTAACTTGTTCATTTTGATCACTTGGTGAAGGACGCTGCTCAAAAAACTGAAGAAGTGTTACTGTCAAGCATTTCCACGCTTAATGTGGGCAGCTATTCTTTGTGTGTAAGTTGCCGTAGCCAGCTGCCAACCAATACATCCTGCATTCAATATGCAATTACTGTCAGAATTTACCCTGAAACAGAAGCTCCATAGATCGTTTTGTCCTCTCGGTTTAGCTTTTACCCATCAATATCTTCCCTCCTTTGAACAGCCGATCAATCCCCGCTGGCCTCTCCACAGCGTGTCAGTTTATGTTCCCCCTCCAGACCATGTAAAGTGGCTTCGGTGACCCCGTTGTGATGGAGGTCTCTGGACGCCTTGAGAAACCCTCTGCCGGCGGTCTGAAACGCCGCACACACCCACATGTGCTCGCTGTGTTGTGAGTCATGGCTGCGATGGGGAGGAAGGGTGACGGGGGGCAGAAATGTGACCGTCCTCAGTAATAAAAATGAATTGTATCGTGGATGCAGGCGTTTATTTTGGAATTGCTGTGGGACTGTAGGGGACGGCGAGTTTCTGCCCGAGGCTTTTGTTAAGCAGCTTCAGGATGAAATTCCAGGCGTGTCTGTATTTATGGGAACTGCTCCGGTAGCACACTGACCCCCGAGTCCCACAGCTATAGTCCCATTTGTTCAGCTTCTAGTGTGTCTCATCTGCACATGTTGCAACCCGCAGTGCATGAAATACTACATGCATATCCCACGTGTTTAAGGTACTGGTCATGCATCCGTCCAGTGCCGGGGTCACCGGTCCGTCACAGGACTGACACACAGCGAGAAGACACGTGTGTGTGTGTGAGGAAACTGAGATACCAAAAGAAAAGCCAAGATGGAAAACATGAAACTCTGGGGTTATCTACCCTCTGGCCACTACTCCTGCCCTGTCAGGGGAAATAACCAGTTGTTTTTCATCCAACATGTGATTGAAAAGCCTCTCAGCACGAACCTGCTTCTTCCAGAACATCTTTACTTTGCGGTTCCAGTTTTGTGCCTGAACACTGCAGCCTCCTAAATGTGTCTCTAGTCTATTAAAAATGCCTTTCGCTGACTTTTTTTTTTTTTTTTTTTCACAGTCTCAGGTCCCCAAGGCCTGGTTTAATTTTGCCTCACCCACTCTTTTGCTCCTCCCTCTCCTAAACTGCTCCGAGTGTCGGTGAAGCCGGCGGTTCAGCTGTGGAGCGCACCCTTACATACTGTTTGGTCGTATAACCCTCAGGGACTTCTTTACTGTCGGCACATTAAATCGCCGCTAAATCACAGGCTGTCGTCTCGGCGGGCCATCGTTTTTATTTTTCCACTGCATTTACAACAAAAGTTTTATTCTTCAGTTCAAGTGCGTCACTTTAAAGCGAGGTTATCGATTTTTCTTTTTTTCTTTCTGTACCTGGCACCGTTTGCAAGGGGAGCGTCACCTGAGCCGATATGGCAGTTTTATCTGTGTATTCAGTTCTGTATTTTTCTACTTCTCTTTCTGCATTTTGCAGTTGATTTGATTGAACCTGGCTTTACTTACAGGACCTGATCTCACATTTGGCAAATTAGCAGTGGAGTTATGAAATTAAATTGAGCGTTGATGTGACAGTGTGATCAAGAAGGAGCTGTGTGTGTGTGTGTGTGTGTGTGTGTGTGTGTGTGTGTGTGTGTGTGTGTGTGTGTGTGTGTGTGTGTGTGTGTGTGTGTGTGTGTGCTTATTACACTCAAACTGTGTGTGTGTGTGTGTGTGTGTGTGTGCCCTCGCCCTAATGCATGCTAATCATTAGGAAGCACTGAGTTTTCCCTGCATGCGGTTTTTCCATACTGTGCAGTTTTTCCCCATTTCAGTCCTCCTTCCTGTTGCTTCCTGTTTTTTTCATTCATCAGCTATTTAGAGATTTTTTTTTCTTTCCAGACAGTTTCAGGAACTATTTCACACAGTCTTCCCACTTTTCTATCTTTATTCAAACGTTAAAAACATGTATATTTTCCTATTCTGCAGGTTTTTTCAGGTTGGGTGTGAAGCCAAGTTTAATCAGGAAGTTTCTTGCACTGAAGTGATTCTTAGGTAGAACTTCAGCAAGTTCCTTAAGTATCACCGTGTTGCTTTTTGTAGCTGTGTGTCTGATCTCTCTCTAGAGGAGGAAGTGATGCAGGGAAACATCGTTGGAGCTGCTAAAAAGCAGACAGAGATACTCTAAATGTCCATCCCTGAGAGCGTATTCTGCTGTACGTCTCATGGCCTAAAGCGAACAGTGATAAACACTCCTCTCAAACTCACTTTAAAGCATTTGCATTAAAAGTAAGTGAGACCCTAAAGGTTTTTTTTTTTTTCTTTTCGCTGCTCTCTTTCTCTTCTGCTTCTCTTATTCCTTTTCTTTTGTCCTTTTTCTTTTACTCTCTATCCTCTGCAATCTCCTCCAGTTTCCCTTGATATGCGCGCCTTCTTTTGAGTCCGTCCCCTGCTCTCCGCTCTTCCTATCTCACTCTTTTTTCTCTCTTTTGTTCCAGAGTGGAGGCGCTCCCTTTACTTGTGGTTTAAAAAAAAAAAAAAAAAAATCTGAGATTAGTCAGGAACTTGAACAATCGCGCCGCTCAGTTTTACTCCTGGTGGACACTTAAGGAGAAATGAGTTGGGGATGACTTTGTGCCGGGACAAGGGGACCTGGACGGGCTTGACTAAAGCCTTTGTCAATATGTTTTTCACAGGGTGAAGATCAATGTTAACTTCATCTGCTCGCTCCGCCAAAGAGGGCCTGATGGGAATCCTGATGGTCCCACTTGAAAGGAGGTAGCAGAGGGGGGAAAAAAAAAGGAGAGCGGCTCCAGCCAGAGGTTAAATGGGCTTTAGATGCTGCTGTTATGAATCGTTTTAGCGACTAGAAAAAATTTTGAGAGAGAGAGAGAGAGAGACCTATTGTGGAGCAATTACTTTATGGGGCGGGGCTTAAAGGGCTCAGAGCTCCATATAACCGGGGCGATCTCCGTCTCAATTGCCATTTCTCTTTCAGTTTGTTTGCGAATTTCATTGTGATATATTTTTATAACTTCATTTTCCTTTCATTTGGCTACTTGCTGAGCCAGATGATAAGCTTGCCGCCGCCCTCATGTGTAGTTTTGTAATTAGTCAGCAGCTGTTTAGCTCATTACGCTTCTTTAAGTGATAAACACTTTGGATGTGAAAATAAAAATTCTGTATGGATCAAGCAGGCATGATGAGTCCAGATGGTTAAATCTTTGGGACATTAGCCAAGTGGCTGGAGACGCTGTCAAACAGTGGTGGGATCGGATTGTGAAGTGCTGGATGGAGCTTTGTGAAAACACAATAAGCATTGTTGAGTAAAAGTAAAAAAAAAAAAAAAAGAAGAAATGTTGCAAAAAAACCCCAAATAAAAAAGTGCATTTCTGATGATAACCTTTCAAAAAATATAAAGGTTTTGAGAAAAAAACGTTCCCAGTGAAGAGAAGGATACTGGAAATTTCAAGCAAAGCTGCACAAATTAGAAGTGTTTTTTCAGATGCACTGTAACAAGTTAGCGCCGTTTGTGGCCTTCAGGCTAGAACCGCATATTGACCCGGTCTGGATCAGGCCTGGATTTTCACCTCTGATCGATGCCTGGTCAGTGAAAAACATCAATTAGAAACAGTGTGTTTGGTGGGTTCACATTCCAGTATCGATCAGCAGAGGACACAGCCGCTGCAGGAGCCACAACCCAACGGGACAAAAGTCAGCAAAGCCAGCAGAGAAATGAAGCCGATGTGCACATGGTGCGACCATCAAACCCGTTTTAAGACTTGACTTTCATATGATTGTTCCTGTTCATATCTCCCCCACTGGTTCTCATATGCAGCAGCTGCAGTTTTATCATTTCTGTCACATGCAACATGACGGAGTACATATTTATCAGGCTCTTATTTACAGTCCCTGATGTGCGGAGCCGGGCTACCCGCGGGTTTCGCCACTTCCGTCCCCCCCCGCCGCCTGCCGGGTAAATAATGCGAGCGGCGACGCCGACACCTGCCTGGAACCGCTGCCGAGCAGATTAACAATAAACGCCGCCTCGTCCTCCCTCCTTCTCTCACCCATCTGTTTTTGCTCACGTTTCCAATCAGCCTTGTGCTTTCTGCCCTTTTTTTGTTTCCCTCTCTCTCCACGCAAGCATCCACTGATACAACTGTACACACACACACACACACACACACACACACACACACACACACACACACACACACACACACACACACACACACTGGAGTAATAACTAAAAGCCCCAGGGTATGATCACAAAAGAGGGGAGCGAGAGAGAAAGCGAAGTGTAATATGAGCCTTTCTGGAACTTATCAGCATTTTGCAGAGACACAAACATCAGAGTGAAAAATGCATTTAAAGCCCACCATAACAGAGCGTGCCGCATGTGCTTGGCAAATATCCCAACCAACGGTATTGACTAAAGTAGTCTGTTCTCAAAGCTTTAACCACTAAATGTATGCGGTTTATAAGTTGACCTTATGGTGTTGTGGCCATCGCTCTCGCCTCACAGGTAGAACGTTCTTGGTTGAAGTCTGGGCTCGGGGCCCTTTTGCATGGAGTTTGCATGTGCTCAAGGCACATTAGTTTCCTCCAAAAGTCTAAAAAAACATACGTTTGAAGCCAATTGGTGACTTAGGATTGCCTGTCAGTGTGAATTTGTGTTTGATAATCTTTGTTTGAGTTAGGTCCTTATTGCAGCCCTGGATCTCTTACTTGGTTGCAAAAGTTCTGCATCTTAAGTTCTGCGTGTTAATGAACCCTGTATGAACAGAACTCTGATCTGGACCAAACAGTGGAAGCATCCTGTCCCTTCAAACTGGAACTGCACTGCTTTATGAGCTTTTGCACTTTCGTCGGCAAACATCAGACGGGAGGTTTAAAAGTCTCTCCCGGTGTTTTATGCCCGCAAATATCACCAAACAAAATAAAAATTTACCTCCGCTGCACCTTTTCCCGTCGCTCGTCAGGTGAACCAAAATAGAAGATGAGATGAGACGAGAGGGGAGACGAGGGCGGGAGGCAGAAAATGGAAGAGGGGATTAAAACCAGGCGTGCAAACAAAAACAACAAAAAGAGAATCAAAGATAAAACAGCTAAGCAAAGGTAAGCACAGCAGAGGCGAGGAGGAAAAAAAAACAAAAAACAAGCCGAAGAACCCAAAGCAATAAAAATAGAAGGGATCGAGAGGTGAAACAATAATTTTGAACAAAACAGCCGGGATGGACCTCTTGCTTCTTCGGAGCGTCTTGTTGCGTCTCTGTGGATCTTCCGTCTAATGGCCGCGCTCAGAAAAGCCAGACTCATTTCCTCTCGGTCCCCGGACGCGTTTTAAGGGGTAAAATGGATAGAAACTGGGCCGCCGAAAGCTTTCCTGACACACGGGGCGGCTCTAACACCGTGCCGCTGCTCTGCGCTGGAGGAGGATCTCAGGGGATGGACGGTCTCTGAAACGTGGGAGGCGAGGACTCGCATGGAGCAGACTGGTTTCAGTTGTGATTCTTGGAGGGAAATCTGTTAAAAAAGAATTTGATAGAAACACAAGTCTGCAAAAGCTGTTCCTTTTTTGTTTTCTTTTTTCATTTGCCCTTCTCAGCAGGCTTTAATCCAAGGTCCTTTACTTTTGATAGATTTCGTGGAAATGGAGCTTCTCCCTTCGCAGGCTTGCTTTCCACGTTCGATATTTCTGCATGTTTCTCGCCACATTACGCCAATATAAGTTATTTATCGGCTCCTATTTGTTGCATTTCCGTGTCGTTCTGCTGCATAAACAACAGCAATGTCACAGCAGGCAACCCTGCGCCTGCAGCCCCCCCGGAGGGAATGGGGGGGGGGGGGGGGGGGGGGGGGGGGGGGGCAACGCAGCAGGTTTCATCCTGACTTATTATTAAGCGCATTTTTTTGATGGCTTCATCCATACGAAAAATCAGCCTCCCCTCTGAATTTCAATGCGGCGTATCAAAATAGCGGTTTTATCGTAATTAAATCTGACAGACAGGAAAGGCCAAACATTTCCAGAGATGCCCTTCGACTTAATTAAGCGGCGTTTTGTGGAAGTTTAAGCATCGCAGGCACATATTCATTAGGCCTGAAATGTGTAAATATCTGAGAAAAAAGTTGTATTCAAAGAGCATTTTGAGGCCATTTCTTATAGAGATCGCTAATGCTTTGAAGATGAAGCCCCTCGTCCTCCACTTGAGTGTTTAATACACCTGAAAGAGAGCAGAAGTTGCGTGCGATTGCAGAGTGGTTACTGGCAGAGAGAAAGGAGGCATCCAGCGATTTCTCCTCCAACAATCAAAATATATTGTTCTGTTGCAATACTGTTAAAATTGCATTAGTAGTGAGTTTTTGACTGCACTTCTTGTTCTGCCCCAAAGACTTGTTCTCGAAGTTTTCCTACACTTTTTAAAACTTAATTTTGACTTTCCTGATTGATTTTCTCTTGTTTCTGTGATTTTCATGAACATTGGTCATGTTTTTTTTTTTTTTCCAGTAATTCATTTCATTCTGCTATATGAGCTATATTTATCCCATCTCACCAGCCGCTAAAGAAAATAACCCCTTTTGCTCTTTTTGAGTTTCATTCATCTTTTCCTGTTTGGAAATGGAGGCCGCCTCAGCGTTTTGTGCTCAAGTATCTGCACCGATACGATCAAGAGGGTAATTATTATTCTCTATTGTTGTCAAGAGATTTGATTTTGCATCAGCAGGGAGTAATTTGCAGGGTTACAAAAGGAAGGATTCTACACAGGAATATAAATTAATCTGATGTAATGTCATGAGAAAATGTTAAATAACTTTCTTACTATGTCTAACTTATTTTTTTTTTCACTTATGAGCATTTTTCTTTTGTAAACTAGTTTTTTTTTTAGTCACAAGCACCTTTTGTTGCAAAGAGTTTCACTCTTTATGCATGAGGGCTTTTATTTACCCAGACTATTAGTTCTTTCGCCTGAAACCAAAACAATAAAACGCTGAAGGTTCCTGGTCAAACACTCCTGGACTGGCTTGCGGAGACTTCATTTCCCTGCTCTCGTTATTCCACTCGTCTCGGCCGAGGCGTGAGCTCCTGCCTCCGAAATGAAGCCGTCCGAGGACACGGCGCTTGTTTGCTCGCCGTCCATGTCCAAACAGAGCTACGACCAGAGGCGACCGGAGCTCAGCGCCAGAATCGCTCCGCACTTATGAGAAGCTTGTTCCCCGCAACCTCTCTCGCCCTGTCTCTCTATACCGTCCCACAATCCTCTGCTTCAGCAGTGTAATAGCTGTTATCTGCGGGGCTGGAAGGTGATATGATTGGTGTTTGTGAGGGTCGGGTTTTTACTGTAAAGAAGACGGACTAATCCTCGGGCACGGGAGCTGTCTTTACGGGGTAATGGACTACAGGGTCACCTTTAGCCGGTGATATTTCAAACTTTGTGATTGTTTTCCACCTGGCCTGCTTTTTTGCTTCTGGTTAGGCGAAGCTCTCTGTTCCTGACACTTCCGGACGACGATGCTTCAAGGGAAATAAGGCCTCTGTTGTTGATGCATTTCGAGTGGATTAATAACTTTGTGCACCAGTGTTTCCTGTCACACTAATGTCCTTGGCCTTTCGCTTGCAGCTTTCCCCAAACGACTGAATGCGCTCTCGGTCATTCTTGCAAAAAAAGCAATAATATCCAATGTGGTTAATCTGTTTTTTTTTTTTTTTTTTTTTTTTTGTATTTTCCAGATTTATAAATTATACAACAGATGTAAGTGATCAGTAATCCCTTGTAGGCTTTACAAAGGGCTCAAATGCCTTTACACCCGAATAATGATATGATTTGCAGACATTGCAGTGGGCGAGAAGAGAATAACATGTTGCCACTGGAAAGACAAGCGGCGAACTGAATCCAGCTATTTCTCATCTGGGATTTAGGAGTGTCTGTTTAAGGTTGTTTACGCTACTCCTTTATTTATACCAGTGGTTATTAGTCCCCATTCCCATGTTTGCTCTTAACCACATCCTTCCCGGAAAACCCTCTATTGAGACCGGGCCATTAAAATGCAGCTGGCTTTGTTTTTTTGATATGAACACTACAATTGTCAGAGTAGTGAGGGTGTGACCATTGTCGATTTGCATTTTGAAATTGATCAAGTTTCAACAAAAAGTGTCTGAAGTTGGCCGTTTAAAGACCCAGTCAAAAGGTAAAAACACTTCCACACATTTTGGTTTGTCTGGTCTGTTGATCGTTTCTATCTTTTGATCTGTGCGAAGTTGTTTCACATCATATTTTCCATTTAAATCAGTCTCAGTTGTCGTCTACGCTGCTGTTTTCAAGTCAGCGTGCCGGAGCTGATCCCAGCTGAGTGAGATTCCGCCCTGGACAGGCGATCGTCCCTCTCAGGGTACAAACGCAGGGCCAGACCGTCACATATATTCACACCCAAGGGCAATTTACAGCAACCACTCGATGGCAAATGGATGATTTTGAATTCTGGCGGGGAAGTGGAGTACCTGGAGAAAATCCACATATGCAGAGAGAAACTCCCCAAAACCAACTCTTAATTCAAATCAGGAATCTTTTCGTGAAGCAAAGCTGGATTTCTAATGTGTCTCAAGTTTCTTATCGCAAAGTTTGGGGTTTTTGGTCTGCAGTTGTTTTTACTGACTGAACGGCCGAATGAGGAAAATAATGTGAAGACAAAAACATGTTTTATAACAATAATGTATTATTATTTTGTCAAACATCATAAATGTGGCTTTTAATCAACAGTATGCACATTTCTACATAAAGCTTGTGCTTCATACAAAAAATAGGGGTATATTTTTCAGAAAGAAATAATCAGACATGATTATTAAAGACTCACAAGAGTCACCTTGACAAATTTACAGTTTGTCTCCACCTTCATCTGGTTACGGCATGTAAAAAACACAGGGTTGACCAATAATCTCTAAGTTTCTTAGAACCAGATTAACATAATCACCTTGTTTTCAGATTGTAGTTTCAAGGTGTGTTTTTAGGCATTGTATTTTAAAATTACTTAAAAAAAAGGAATTATTTTATGTGAGTATATAATAAAGTTTTATGGTGTATCTCCTTAATGAAAAGGAAACAAAATAAATGTTAAGAATATAGAATAATATTTAAAAAAAAAAAAAAAATAAGAATGCAATTTGCTTCCACTGCGTTGTTCTGAACTTAAGTCTTCATAGCGTCGTTATTTATAACTTTAGCTATTTGCAAATAATGAAAGCCGAACTTGATGAGATTCGGTTGAGGATTTGAAAGGATTTTGTTATATTGTGGATTTATATTTGATTAAATTCTCTCGATTCACAACGCTAAGAACACATTTGATATGTGGGCCTCGGATGGCGGGCTAGATTATTCCAGACGGAGTAAGAATATATTTTGAAGGGCTTATTGTCATCAAAATGGGGAAAATAATAATGTGCAGAGCGCTCGTGAAGCCAGTAAATAACTGTGTATTTTTTCATTGGCAGCCCTCTGATTTTAACAGTATTGATATAAATACGTAATATTCAGTGATTTTCTGATCGTAAGTTGCCAAATGTCACTAGAACTCCCGAAAGATCGACTGATGTGTTAATATAGTCGTGATCCGCTCAAGAGCTTAGCCTCCCATTGTTTTTAATTGAAGATGATATTTGAGGGATTTGCTGGGTGTGGGCGGACGCAGCGAGACGCTCTGACACGCGGGGATAAGGAAGTGTGGAGTTTATTGACGGGACGCATTGAAATTGGCTCTTTTTCTGAGTTGGGATTTCATTAAAGTGAGAAAATGGGACTGTCAGACCGCTCTGGCAAGGTGACTGATGTCTCGCCACAACCTCAAAGGCGAAGGAACCGAATGTATAACTTTCTTTCAACCTGCGTTCATAACGCAGCAAAAAAAACATGCTTCTTGCATTTTAAACCGCCGGTGCCTGAAAGTGATAATAAATTACCGAGCGCTTCCTCCGTGAGGTTATTCCAGCTTATCTGTACATGTGGCGTCTGCAGGCCGACTTATTAAATTAGAATTTAGGAGGTCTGTTGGTTTCTGGTTCCCCTAATGGAAAGAAAACCTGTGTAGTTTAATCCATTTTATTGAGTACTTCCTTTGTGATTTATGATCTGGGTCAGGACAGAGAGGCATTTGCGCCTCAGTCTTCCTGGAGAACCGACAAGAGGCAGTTTTATTTTGAATAAAATTAAACTGCAGCAATAAATAACCTCATTTCTCATTGCTTCTATCTCATTGGTCGGCTGTATTCTAATTAATTAAACACAAAACAGAAAGTTTTTATACGCCGAGTAGGATTTATCTGAGAAAGTGCTAAATTAGCTGGTTTCTCTGCTCCAAAATGTCATTTTCGGGGGAAAACATGCCAGACTCCGTCGTCACCGACAACATTTGGTATCAGAAATTATTTTTTTCCCGGCTGATACACTCATGACATGTTTGAGTTCAAAGGCTTGTCTCGCTCTGTGTTTGAACCATGCAGAGGCCGCTTCAGAGCTGCCAGCCCGTATACGGAAAAGCATCAGGATAATTAATATCTGCTGTGAGCTCGCGCCATTAGCGAACGGGTCCGCAAAGTTTTCTTTCGCTTTATTAGTGAGAAACAGAGTTTTCACGCTTGTGACACATTATTAAGGCTTTACTGTACCAGTAAATTGGTTCCCCTTCTGTCAGCTGATGTGAATTGTGGCAATTATAAAGGAAAATGTATGAATTTCAAAGTTTAAAGTGAAGAAATGGAAGAAGGTTTTGATGCTTTAAAGTCAATAAAAAAAAATGAATCTGTCTTTAGTGTAAACAGAATAAAGTGATGTGGATGTTGAGTTCAGTTCCTTGTCTTTAAGAGGAAATCCCTGAAGTAGTAATAGCTAGAATGAGAAAGACGTGATGGTCAAAGGAAATAAGAACACAAATGTAGGAGAAAGTTCATGATAAACTACATGAATGAAGATGAAAACATGATAAAGTGCAGTCAGCGAATTGCTTTTTTTCCTTTAGTAACTGTGTATTCAGAAGACTTTCTACTTTCTGGTTGATTTTTTTGTTGTCTTTTTTTAAGTTGGAATGATTTGCCAGAAAAAGGTTGTTTTTCTAGAAATCTTGGGAGAGCTCCCAGCCTCACTCCTGATTGATACGTTCCCCACGTTTGCAATCACTGACTTTGTATTGATTTATGTAGCCAGAGCTCTCCGTGGGGGTCTTTCTGACCCCAGACCTCCAGCAGTGTTGAGAAATATAATGTTGAAGTAACCGCAGAACCGAACAAAGTTGTTTTCTAACTAATCTGATGGAGAATCCAACAAAAATAAATAAATAAATAAATAAATAAATAAATAAATAAATAAACACTCTTGTGACACATTGAGACAATCTGGGATCAATCTCAGACTGAGAGCTTTTTGCAATGAATTGAATTTGCATATTTTTCTTCCTGTTCTTGTCTGAGGATTCCAGCTTCCTCTCGCAGTCCAAAAAGCAGGCTTGTTAGAATAATTGCCAACTCTAAATTGCCTGTAGCGGTGATTGTGTGCGGGGAGTCGCATGTCTTTCTCTGTTCAGCAACATATCTGGGGAGCTTTTTGCTCAGTGTTAGTGGAAATAAACTCCATCCCTGTTGATTCTGACTACGAGAAAGTGAGGGTAGAATATAAATGAATGGGTGGATGGATGATAAGAATCCTTTCTGTCATTGCTTTGCAGATTAGGAGCTTTTGATTGGTTAAATGTTCGGGTAAATATGCTCACCTCGGCAACAGGACTTTGCAAAACTGGTGAATTTTAGAGTTCTCGACTCCACGAATTCTGCTTCTGACTGAAAAAGAATAAAATAAAACTGTGAAGGTTACATCAGGTAGGCCTTCAGACACACTTCATGAAAAATGAACTTTTTTCAAACCCTCTCCAGGAATCCGTCTCTCCTCATCTTACCTTGATGAGTCTATTAATGGCGCTCCCTTTTTTCCTCTCCCCGGCGCATTTGAGTGAGACCTGATCTACTTGCACGTCTCCCTCTCAAAATAACTTGCGCTTCGACTCTTCCCACAGTTCCGCAGCCTCTGAAAAGAAAGTCACATTGCTGAGAACTTTCCCAATGCAGGGAGCGGTAAACTCATTTCTAATAAGCGCCCTCGCCATGCGCCCCACAAGAGGCGGCGTGCCGCAGGAGGGAACCCCGTCCCTCGACGGTCCACTCAGATTGTCTTCCAAGACAAATGACTTCACACTTTTCTGCGTGTCCTTCTCTCCCCGCCTCGCTCCTCCTAATGATACAGTAAAAGCTCTGTAATGGGGTTGTAGTTACCTCCACCAACCCTTCATTTTCTGCACCATCCCTGCAATTTCATGACTGGCTGTGGCTGCTGTCAGCAGGAACAATGTAGTGGAGGATAGTCAGGGTTTTTTTTTTTTTTTTTGGGTTGCATGCGCAAGACCTGTTTGAAAGTTACTTCACCAACTCTAAAAAACACTCAGCTCCTCACTCCATCAGGTTCCATCAACTTTCCCTGGCAGGGTCTATTGATCCTGCCGGCTCAGTGAAGCCCAGAAAGTGGAAAGAAGAAGACAAAAAAAAAACCCTGGAGCCCAATGCTCTGAACACTGAGTTAAAACAAGTGTTAATTTAGTGTTTCAGTCTAATTTCAAGTCCAAACACCAACTGCCCATGCAGCAGCTCCACAACTCACACCAAGCCAGACTGTTCATATTTCTCGCTTTACTTACTGAGGGGAATATGTATTTGTCTTCAATCTGTAATTGGGCCAGTGTTTCCCCCAGTTAGTCACAAACCTTTTGTTTTTATTGCCTAGTTCTCGGCAGATAGTTTCCAGTCAGAATGAGTTTTTATGCAGAAAAAAGAGGCTTCCTTCCTGACATCCTGAATAAAGTCGACGTCAGATGTTGAGCTTATGGTTTGTTGTGAGCAAAGTCAATTTGACCCATCTGTTTTGCCATTTTGCCTTAAAACCCTTCTGTATCTTACCCATCATGCTTGCAGCTCACCTCTTCCAGGCTGAAGCTCACACAGAAGGGTAGAAACTCTTGAAACAATATTAACACTGAAACTCTTCAAGCCACATATCTCTCATATCTCTTCACTTATCATCAGTGTTCTCTGCCGGGGCCATTTAACCACGTTAATACCCTGAGTTTACTTTCCCAACAATTCAATGCCTGAATCCAGACATTTTAATAGGCACCGTGTGGCGATTCCATTTTTTTTGGCATGAATCTTTCATGCTCTCCACCCACTGGGGAGAAACGCTCAGGAGACGTTTTGGCACGGGCCACATATTGCTCCTAATCATCTGTTAGAGAGTGAGTGCTGAGGACACCTGCCAGAGAAAGACCCATGCAGATAGCTATATGTAAATAATATACATGCAACCAATGAGGGAGCCAGTGCTCATTAATTTAAACTTAAATAGATACAAGTCTGCAAATGTACCTATTTTAGTTAATGTAAGGCCACCAGTTCACAATCACACACAGGTATTGCAAGGATTTTTGAAATAAAATGAAAGCGTTTAAGCTGGTTATTTTAGTAACAAAAAAAAAAAAAAATCTCTAAAAATGTGAAGGCAATGTGTCTGGGAACACGTACCATTACTTTTCCTTTAGAAAAGAATAAATGTCTCTAACTAGCACGCATCCTGAAATGCTATGAGGTGTGAGCTTCGAGGTATTGGAGTTTGGCTCTTGAAGCTGTAGTTCTGGGGAAAGCATTAAAATAAAAAGACCTTGCACCGACACAATGGAAGTTAATTATTTAGTTATGCAAAAGCAGATCTGAGGCTTGCAGCCAAGATCCAGGTGTCCTTATGAGTTCTGACAGTGATTTGCTTAAATTATGTGCGTTGCAGCTGGATATCAGCTATTTGAGGGTGCCGATGCTCGCTCACTCAGTCATTGTTAATTACAAACACCATGTGAACTTATTCTAATCAGGAAGCTGTTGTGGAAGCCATGTTTTGCAGCTTCTCTGAACAGTGTCCCAAATGATCAAGCTGTGTTTCCTTATGAAATTAGAGCCTTATTTCAAGACACTCATTTTTTTTTACCCTGCTTATAATAATTTTGAATTATATAAGATGTGTGCATATATAAATACATCTATAATAGGTTTTGATGGGCTGATGTTGATTCTACGCATTTATTAATTCCATGCATGACTGATCTGCAGCTCAGCGCTGCCTGCCTGTCCTGCGCCGCCTCCTGTTTTGGGGCTTGCTTGTAATTGACCACAGTGTTGTGCTGACTCATCATGGCTTCGGTGGCCTTCGGAGACCTGCGAGGCTCCGTCCCCGCTCTCCACAAATGTGACTTTAATAGCCCGGAAATGGCTGTACTCCAGAGCGGGTCTGACGATGGAGGCAGGAGGAAGCGCGATCGGGGGAAAAGCTTGTGACTGGAGGTGGGAAGTTCAGGGGGAAAAAGGATGGTGAAAAGCTGATCCTGTGTTTTCTCTGCCAGAGGTCTCTTTGGTTTCAGGTGATGACACAGCAGCTCGTTAACGCGGCGCCGACTTGGGGCTGACGTGCCGGGGCGCTCAGATGATTTATTATCCATGATCCACCAAAAGTCTCCTCACATTAAAGAGATGCCTCGCTCGCGGAACCAGATGTAACAGCTGCATTACAAAATGTCCATGTTAGGAAGGTGTCGAGGGCACTCTGAGAAATGTAAACTCAATTTGTTAATGAGATTATGATAGTGAATACACTTACAAATGACTTAGAAATGACGACTTGTATGCTATATACAATGATTAGCTCAAGCCTAAAAGACAAGACAGTATCATCTACAAAGAGAGAAGCATTCCTTTCTACCCTCAATGTGAAAAGTCAATGAAAAATGAAAAGTCTAAGCTCATCCATGTCAAGACTTGGCCACCTAAAGCTCTCATTTTTGGTTATTTTAAACCCTGGTGACTTTAAAAACCCTTCAATTCAATCCTGTTATCAGATGCAATGTGATTCCTATCAAGTCTGGCCGAAAGACCGATCAGGGCGAATGTTTTCTCAACAGCATCATTGACATCTGGTGGTTGGCCGTAAAGGAAGAATTTTTATGAATGCTTTCTTATTATACAGAGTCGTTCTTATGCTGCGTGCTGTTTATTGGTTGTTCAGGTCAAAAGTACCAGATGGAACCAACGGATGTTTTTTCAATATTCACCGTCTCGCTATGGTTATTTATACTCTAACCCTAGACATAGTTTACCATCAGTATTACTACTGGGCACTGTTGCAATACTCAAGAAACTACTGTATGGCCTATTTTTTTAAGGCCTATTTCAGCTTTGTTTCTGTTTTAGTGCTTTTCTCTACTACATACATGTCCTGTTGGTTACTGCAACACACACCACACATCTCTAGTCATTTGCAGGCGACACTGTGGGCTCATTCGTCACCGTGGTTCACTGGCATCCAAACAGTTTCTCTCAAAGAACGGGCACGACAATGTACAGTTTAATTAGCCACAAAAAGTCCTTGTTTTCCACTGGGAGTGAGAAAGCAGAGCTCCTCAATGCTGACATTGTGTGAGTTTAATGATTTTCTGTCAGCATATACAGACAATCCAAATGTAACTTTCTTAACAACCTTCACTCGACATATCTTCGTAACATTGACTGCTTTTCTCAACCATATAGGCTTTTGATATATTTATATATTGTATCCCTCAATTTTGCCAAATGTCTTCCTTTGTTTTTTGTAGTTTTGAGTCATTGTACTCTGTTCTCAGTTGACACAGCGAAGTACTTTGAAGAAGCCCAAGCTGCTGCAGAAAGCGGCGATATCAGGGGGTTTGGGACCGTCGCTGTGCCTTAAGCAGACCGTCTCTAATTAGTTGTCCAAAATAAGCCACAGATTGTTCAGCCCACCGGTTCATCTCTGTATGTCTCCCTCTCCTGGGCCGTGCGAGGAGCCGCTGAGTCAAAGCCCAGCTGCCGCGCCATATTTACAATGAATCACTTAAGTGATCTTCACTGGTGGCGCGGCCCACTTCACCACACACTGTTAATTAATGATCTTTTCCTGCTTTTTTTTTTGTTTTTTTGTTCTTGTAAAACCCTCACAGCTCTTTTGTCGAGTGGTTCTAACAAAGACCCTCGGAAAGTGAAATCCCGGGTGTCCGGCAGAGGACAGTCGGAGCAGCATGTCGTCCCGCAAAGTGGTTTTTCTGTGAGACCAAAATGTGAAGGCAGCGTATGACTCACAGGGGGAATCATTTTATTCCTGAGGAGTAATCTCACGGGAGCCCCCCCGCCTCCCCTGCTCCGCTGATGGATGTGACAGTAATTTCATTTTGTTTTTTGGCGCCTGTCGATAGCCCGATGGTCAGATTATTAAGACGTTAACTCAAACCTTCCATTCAGGAGACGTATCGCTTCATCTAGACTCCAGATTCAGAATGTACCCCCCTCCGGCGTCCTCTCATTATACCGTCTCTTTCTCTGTATCAGTGCTTTTGGTTTAAGACGCTGCTTGTTATCTCTTCTTTTTCTTACATCATTGCCTCAGAGAAACCTCAGCTCACATTGTCTCTGCTCTGTGCCAGATGGGGCTTTTTCTCCCTCAGCATCATCCTTTGAAGTTATTAAACGTAGACCTTGTTGAATAAGTCTCATCTCTGTTTTGTTGGGCAAAACAAATTTTATTGGATGCAGCTCACCACTTTACCATTAGATTCTCAACCTTTTTCTGTAATCAGTCCACTAAATTAGTTTTTAATGAATTCTAACATTTACATTCCAGCAAAACCTCATTTGATTGTTGTTATTTTAATTGTTTGTATCAGAAATCACGTCAGCAAAGTCTGAAACAAACACAGAAAGTAAAATTTACTTATGGAAAGGTAATCTTTTACTTTTTCAAATGTGTGAAAATACACCCATTAACACTAATTTCCTTTTGAAGTCATGCTCAAGTGGCGCTGGTCTTTGGTTTTTGGCCTGGAGTTCACCAGATATGATTAGAAATTTATGGCCCCGGCAGTCGTCTTGCCGCAAATGCAGATATAGATACAGGAGTATAACATCCATCTATTCAACAGTGATGTGGGAAGAAGTGCAGAAGCTGATAGACGTGCTGAAAGCACGCATCTCTCATTCGTCACGCTTTTTTGTTGTTCTTTCTTTTTTGTCACAACCTGTTGCATCCAGGTGTGAAGGAACTTTGAAGACTCTGCCTTGAATGACCCCGAGCTTCTGCTTCGTGATGAAGGCCATGTTTCTCACTGTTCTCACTTTCCCTCCTCTGTCTGAAGTGTTGTGAGGAGCTCTGCATGGCGCAGAAGAAGCCCTGCAGAGGTTTGACGTGCACACTGAACGGACCATGACTGGGATAACTGTACTCCCCTGTGGTCTTCTTTCCTCTGGGACTCGAAACTTGATGAAGCTCCTGATATAAACATGATCATCTATTCTCAAGAAATACAGCGATTAGCATTAATATCCTCACATGTCTGTCTGGCGTGTTAACTCTAGGTAATGCTGGATCTGTTTTACGATCCGCTCGGTGTGGGACCACCCTGGAGAGAGTGATCAGCAGCATGTGACCTCTGACCGCCACTATTGTTTCCCCGACTCTTTTTAATCACTGGCTCTCTGTTTACTTATTGATCCGCTTTGCCAAACAACTAGCCAATTAGTTAAGGCAAAGAACGGTCAGAGTCTTGTCAGATCACGTCTGCGTCTGCTTTGTCTGCCCCTGGAAACGAGCCATTCATCCACTCGCTCACTTGGCGAAGCAGCTTTGGGGGCGGCGTGTTCGGCTCTGGCTGCAGCTATTGATTAGCCGCTGTGTGTGTTGTGAAGCCGCGATGAAGTGTTGTTGCACCAACAAATCCTACGGCGATGCGACCTCGGCCCTCCCACGCTCTGACCCTGCGCCGCGCACAGCAGCGGAGATGCGAAACACGACAGCGAGTATCTGTTTTCCCTCCAGTGCGATAAAACATCTTCAGTGTGTCGCAGCAGGAAGCCCCCCCCCCCAAAAAAAAAAAAAAACCTAATGGTGGGAGTTGGATTATGCTGACATTTTGGCTTAAAAACAAAGCTTTTACATGTTAAAGAGCCCGATGGCTCAAAGCAAAAGCTGCTGCTGATGATTAGATTCACCAGTTAATCTGGTTTTTGCTTTTTTACTCGTCAAAAATAGACGGAATTGCTGAATTTTTTTCCCTTTAATTGCTCAATTTGTCTGAAAACCTTCAAGTTTTACAACACAAAAAAACTGAACAAATCAAACGAGGTGCACAATTAAGGGCACAAAACACATGACATTTGAACATGTTACTTTGATGAAAAGAAATTATTGAACCATTCCTGACAGCAGTTTCGTCGATGGCTTTTCTGAAGTAGGCTAGCTGGTGATGTGAGAACCGATCAGAGACACCAGTAATGGAGCCATATTGCAATGGCAACACATCCAAGGCCATTTTTAAGTAGTTAGCTTCGTCATACAGCCCTGTTTTTATCCTCCACCAGTCAGACCGAAGCACAGCTGCTGCACTTCAGGGTTACCAGACAGTGGGAAGCTCGATTGACAAGTTGAATGAATGATGGTCGTGTCAATACAACACCGCACCGCTGTTTATCTCATCCAGCGACTGCTGCCATATTTTATGCAGATACGGACTCGTACTTGTACTTAAAGTTCCAATGTTGACTGGAAGTATAGGAGTCAGCGAACCTGAATGTCGATGGTCCACTTTTTTCGAGTTTTTCTGGCGAGTTACAGCTTGAAAAACGAGAGCCATTGCTGATTATTGCTGCCACTTTACTGCTTTTGTGCCCACAGTCGTGTGTTTTAAGCCTCCCATCTGCCGGCTTTCGACTTTGTCCAACATTTATTTTACATCAGTTGTAAAGTCCTGCTTCTCTTGCAGGTATTTCACGTTTTATCTCCAGTTACCTTTTGCTAAAATGTCATAACATACAGTCTGTAACGTCGTGGGAAGCGGAGAGGAATGTGGATTGGTAATGGCAAAAATCCCTCGATCTGTGCTCATTTTTCCCCATTATTTTTATTCTCTGGCTCTTAACACCACAACAGGCGCTGAGGCAGGCTGGCAATATAAAGGACGGAGTGAGTTTCAAATAAATCTTGAGATATTTTTGCCGGCTTTTATTTGGTGAGGTCGAGCGCTCCGTGGAGGCATGGTGGGGGTAGATCCGGTTGGTTTATTTTTTTCGCTCCACAAATACTCGGCGAACATATTTCCGCCATGAGATTCATCGTTGCTGCCTCCCTTAATCATATTGCCCGCATTGTTTTTCACTTTCCTATGAGATTGCTGGCGGTTATTGTCGGTATTTATTTGCGTAAACGGGAAAAGCGCCGCCTGAAATGCAGCTTTGTTGCATTTTCCGCCAGTCTAAATGAAGAAAAGGCACAAACAATGATGACTGTAATGCAGACTGTTTTGTTTTGCGTTTTTTGTGCTGAAAATCAGGAACGCTAAATCACATATGAAACCATGCTCTGCAGCTCTAAAGCAGGTATATGGATCATAATTCCTTCATGATCATATCTAAGCTCCTTGACCCGCAGTCGCTGTTTTCTGAACATTAAGGAATTCAACATTTGTTTGTGGTTGTTTTTCCCATGACCAGAAGTGGCTGGAGCTCTGAAATCTTTGAGGTGTCTGTAATGAGCTTTTGGGGTGAGAGGATTTTCAGCCGGGGGCCTTGTCAGAGGTAATCGGATTCGTGTTTTCTATTTCCCGGCAGGCTTATACGAGGCCACCTCTGGAGAGCAAGGAGCCTCATGTCATATTGATAATAAAGATGACATTTTGCACCAAAGAAAGCCGGGGAAAAAAAGAAAAAAAAAAAACAAGAAAAGAAAAGCGTAATCCTCATCTTGTCCGTCCGGCTGCCTGTTTCCTTCATGTTTGTTGCGTTGCTCAGTGATTCGATTTAATGAACATGCAATTTTTTAAAGCTCTTGAGTCAAGTGTGCTTTGAACCGGCGTTAGTTTTCAATTTATTTTCAAGCGGTCTACATATGCGCACCCATTGTTGCTTCGCTTTGATGAAGAAAAACCAATCATTTCTATTCAGTCTGCCTCTCTGGCAATAATAGATGCTAGACACGAAGTCACAGGTAAAGGCTGCTTACATGACAACTGCTCCATTGTGAGGAATCAGGAAAGGCGCGTTACGCATATTTCATCATATTTGTTCATTTACGTCGAGTGGAGGGGGGATAGAAATGAATGTGCAGCGATGTTCGGGATTTACACTCATTCATTTGCGCCACTTGTTTGAAGACGTACGGAACTCTGGTGAAGAAGGAAAACTTACGGAAACACATGTTGAAATACTTTATTGAGATTACTATTTCTTTTATAAATCACATTTTTCATCTGAATGGAGTGCTAAAGCTACACACTGAGAGCCACGTCTGCTTTTTTGAGATATCTTCTGCTGTGGCTTAAAAACAGTGTTCTTATTTATACCTGACAGTATTAAAGATTAACCTGAAAATAGAATCACACTGTGTGAATTTACCTCCAGCTAACAGCAGCTGACCAGTGGACAGAGAAGCAGCTCTGCACACTGGTCTGAGCTGCCTGCTCCTCCTGTTCTTTCACTGCCCTCTCATTTCGTCTCATCCCGTCTCCCTCCTGCCACCCTCTCTTTATTGGTAGCAAACATGAACTCGCAGGGCTCCAGTCGCAGCCATTTCAGTGTTTTGCCAGATTTGTCTGACTTCCCCAGTGCAGCTGGAACTGTTGGCTCTGTGGTTTCTGCAATAAATAAAAGCAGCCATGATGACCACCTGTTGCACTGACATGACTTCAAGTTAGTGTGAAACTGAGGTCTCTAAGTGAAAAATTGATCCCAAAAACAATGTCTTTTTGATTCCTTGGTGTGCAAAACTCAAGGCTGACTCCACTTTGTTTATGGGACCTGTTAAATGGAAGTCATGTGTCCATCCAGGTAGCTTGTCTTGCTTTAAAGGCAGATATTTAAATGTACAGAATGGATGTTAGACTAAATGTTTTCAGCAGAAAATGGAATATTTCCACTGACTTGCGCTGTGTTTTGAAAGAAAATGAAGATTCTGTTTTATTTTCTGTAAATTTGATTCATCTATATTTTCATCCCTCTCCACCTTTAATCAGAGTAATCTAAACGCGTATGTACAAAGTTTGACTGACTTTAAATATTGAGAATAAACAAACCTGACATCTCTCTGAGCTAATCTCTTGTTAGGCAGAGCTGCTTTTACTCGCTTTGCTTTTCTTGCTTTCCTTTCATTTGTGACTTTCTAATTACACCTAAAGACCGTTCTTCATTTGGGTCTATAAATACTTCTCTCTCCCTCTATTGAAGCTTTCCATTCACTGACACCAGTCAATCTTTAATTTAGGAGACCGGCCGCGGTGGAAATGTCAGCCGTGTTGTTTAGCAGCCCGCTTTTTATGTTATAATTGCACGCTCGTCCTTAATCCAGTCCTGATCAATATCTTTCGCACCCTTTGCCTTGAGCTACATGCATTTAATTACAGCTGAGTCTGGATCTGTGCCGTTCCGCCATCAGCCGGCTAACCGCTGTTTTTTTTCTCCCCCCCTACTCTGGCTTGTTTTGCAGATGATGAAGTTTGCCTGGGACAACTACAAGCACTTCGCCTGGGGCAAGAACGAGCTGCGGCCTCTGACGAGGAACGGCCATATTGGCAATATGTTCGGTGAGTGTCAGCTTCTCGCTGGAGGCTCCGAAGGCCAAAAAAAAAAGGTTATCCAGTTATTTTTAAATACCTGTTGACCTTTTTGTACAAACCTGCAGGGTACAAAACGTAACTCAGCCAGACTAAAACTATAAAGGGAGATGTTTTATTTCTTGATATTTGATATCTTTTCAGTAACAAATTCTATCCAAACAAATCACAAACTGTATTATATATACAGTAACTATCACAACCTGGCAAACGTCTTTAAGAGCTTTGTGTTGTTAAAACAATATAAAATATGGAAAAAAATGGCATTACTAGTATAGTTTTGAAATCAGAGCAAGGACAGTTAATAAATATAAGCGATTATTTATTCCATGTGGTTTTCGATTGTTTACTGGACTTTCTGTTTTCTATTTAGGCAATAAAAGACTTTTTTTTTTTATCAGCTAGTAGATGCTTTTACTCTGAAAATATAAGCTCTTCGAATTGACACCTTTCTGTGTTCTATAACTCTCAAGGTTTTCTACTCTAGCTGGTTGTGATGTAGAGAAATTAAGGTTAAAAATCAAATTTGCAACCCGTTGGCAGTGAAACCATTCTCATCATATAGCTGTAGATGTGTGACACTTAAGATATAATGTGCAGTTTTCTGTTCAGTCATAATTCAAAATTATGTTGCTTTGCAATAATCAGAAATAGGTGTTTTTAAAACACAAAATGTGTAATTCAGCAGCAGGAAGTATAATAGAAGACAGGCAGTTTCAAACAGGCAGTTTCACATTTCACATTTTCTCCAAACTTTTAATGATCTGCACTTTTACTCCGTGTTTAACTTTAATATGGAGCTTGTTTATCCCGGTTCAGCTCCGTCGACTTACTGCAAGCGGCTGCTTTGACAGAGGAGCAACTGTTTGAGCAATTTAACAAGCAAAACTCACGACATTTCGGAGGTTTTATTCTGAACGTAAACATTTTTGTGATTTTTTTTTTTTCAAGTAATGAAGCTAAACTTTTCAAGCAAACTCAAGCAACTCTGCAAACATTTCAAAACACAGCAATTTCATTCTACTTTTTTTTTTTTGTGTAAGTCAGTGAAATGTGTTGGGCGATTGCGGTTGTCTTTAAAGATCAATACACACACACGCAGGCATGCACGCGTGCAGGAAAGCACAGATATACAGCATAGCATGCCATACTGGCTTAAATGCCATCAATAGAGTTGTTATATGAAAAGTGACACGCTGCTCCTGTTTACACCTCAGTGAGCTCCTGACACCATATCTTCCTCAGCTTTCACTCAGCAGAGGAAACCTCACAACCTGTCAGGGGTGTCACTGTCTCCGGCAGCCTCTAATTGGAGCCGGATCCAGAGGGGTCCTCAGGTCTTCCGCACCGAAGCGTATCAGTCAGCTCGCACCGCCGGGCCGGAGGGAAATCCCACAATACCTCCCTTAATAAAAGGTGGATCAGCACTTAATAAGACCTGGACGGGCACTGTCTTTCACACCTGAGGTCCCCCTCTCTCACATCTGCAGGGATTCAGGATTATTAAAGAGATGATGCAAAGCCCTTTTGAAAACACAGCCTGTATTTCCTTTGCTCGTCTCGTATTCCCACAAGCGTGAAGTGAAAGAGAGCCTGTTTGATGCACGGCCCTTAAATCATGTGATGGGTTGTGTATGAAAGTGATCTATCTAGGATTACTTTCTGACAAAAAAGAAGAATGAAAACCTGTTTCGGTTTGAATGAAAATAAAATAGCTCTATTCAAGTATCAGAGGTGCATTTTGTAGTTCAGGTTAGCATAGCATTCGCATTGGATTGATATTTATAGATGCAAATAACCTTAAACATAAGAAAAATAATGATAGTGGTCACAATTTTATGTTATTATCTTATGTTGGCTGAGATTTTTGCTTTAATATAATTGAGTTGTTTACATTTCTGTCTTTCTGTTTGTTTTTTGAAACATATATACAAACATATTTATATACATAGAAAGTCAGATCAAATTTTGATCATTCATTTATCTTGTTGTGACCCAGTTTTTCAATACATTTCTGATTTAAAAAAAACATGTCTTTACTTTATACCCATTTTTTCTTGAGTATATCACTTTGTTGTTCTAGAAAATACAGTATTTTTGTGTTGTTCAATAAGGTATTTGAGTATGATATGAAATGTCTGGTCATGCACATTCTATCCTGCCTATGTCAAATTGATTCGTATAGATATTTAACCCAAACAAGGGAAAATATGAAGATCAATATTCATGAGGGGACGGATGCAGGATTTGTTGGACTGCTGTGGACTTGACAGTCTAATAAGGGAGGCCAGCTCTGTCCTGGACCCAGTGGAGCTGCTGAGACTGAAGGATGATGGCGAAGCTGTCAATGAATCGTGCCTCATGCACGACAAAGTAACATCTCTGCAGAGCTCCGTCAGTGACAGGCTGCGTCGCCACACTATCTTAATTCCTCCACTGCTCATTACCGTCATCCTGTGCAGTATGTATTTCTGCTTAGTTTGTAAGTATTTCCATCCACTCTGCCACTGCAATACTGCTACTTGAATTAGAGATTCATCTAATCTAATGCTCAATAACAAATATGACCTACGCAAGTATATTTTATTGATGTGACCCTTCATGAAAAGATACAATCACAGCCGATCCCCGTATTGTGAAATGATTCATTGTTTCCCTTTGAAGTTATGTACAGCATGGGTCTGTGCACCTCAAAGAAAAATTGCTGTGAGGAATTACCATCCAGCCTGGTCGGCCCAGACTTCATTTTTCTTAGTTTTGTCAAATTCAATTATTAGGAATCAGCATGCTCATTTCCCCATTGGTGCGCTTTTATTGACACTCAGTTGCACAGTACTTTTAATAACTAAAACAATACACAGCCAACATCAGTCAATGCACAACTGGAATGAAAAAAAAAGCAAAAAAATAGGTCAGATGAAATTAAATAGGTGGCTGTAATACAATAACAGCAAATTGATTTCCGGCTCTCCGTTATTTAATGCAATAACCTCACATGATTGACTTTTTCCTGGTTTAATTGGGCCGACATGTAGCCGGATAAAGTCTTGTTTTGTTAAATGGCCTTTTAATAAGCTGCTTTGTAGGCCGATCTGTCTGCTGCACCAGCGGTTTCAGGTTGGGGATGAATTATCAAGGCTTCATCTACTTACTGTTCTCATGATGTAAAGCCTCATTAAGGAAGAACAACAGCCAAGGACAGTGAAAGCTAATGGCCTGTCCTGTTGTCGATACTAAAGCTTGACGGTAAGATACAGATGATAGCGGAGGTAGCCGCGGCGATATGTTTGTATTAAAGCTGATGTTTGACTGCTGGGGGGCAGAACGGAGACCCCAAACAGACTGGATGCAGTGAACCTTACTGTCAGCTTATTAAATTGTTATTGCTCCCAGCAAATAATGACTGTACACCACTTACAGACCCCGAACAAACAGCTTGTGTTTTGTCTGGTTTGATCCACTAAAACTCAATTTATAATTGATGAAGGAGTTTGGCTGCGGCCCTGCTGTGGCGTCCCGTGAAGGAGGTTTGTCTTTGTGCAATGTCAAGCTTCAACATGCTTTAATTAAATTCCTCCAGGCCTTCTGTGTTTGCATTTGTCCATGTACTTTGTGACGCTGCGCTACAATGGTTTCCTCTGAGGAGGCCAGAAGTGAACTGCTGAGATTTTTGTCAACATGCTTCAGATTTTTAAATTTTCAATACAAAACCGATGTATGGAGCAGAAGGAGGCACCACTTTGGTTACACTGCCTCTTTCTTAAAGGCAGCAGAAATATCCAGGTTCAATTTTCCACTGGGATATTTCTGTTTAAAGTTTGCATGTTCTCCCTGTGCATTGTATATAGGTTTCCTATTAGTACTCTGGTTTTCCAGGTTAACTGATGGTGCTAAATGTTGTGTGAGTGTCTGGTAACCTGGTGCCTTTACCCAGTGTCAGCTGAGTGAGCTTCAGTCCCATCAACGGGAAAGATAAATGAATATGTGGACGGAGGCTTGTTTCTCGCTGCAGAGCTCAGTGTTGTGAACGCCTGTGATGCTGTAAGTCATACAAGGTTGTCGTATATGTGACGTGCATATGAGAGAAAATAATTCAATATGACCTGTAGACTGAAGGATTAAATCGATTGAAGGGAGCATGTTGAAATCAGCAATGAGATTTTGAGTGAGCCACAAATCGATATAAAAAAAAGAAGAAAAAAAAAACATTGTTTCGAGCATTTCAGGATATCTTAACATAAATTGACTCCGTATCATCAGTCTCGAATGAGGTACCCTTTTTTTTAAACTTACCATTTGGGTGAAAGGTTCTTATAATGGATAGTGCAGTCCTCAACTTCTGGCAGCTAATTGCCGTCTTTATCTGCGCGGCGCAGCTCTCCGCTAAGCAGCACCTTAATGCAGATCCCGGCGATATGCAGACCAGAAGAGCTCGGCCAGAATAAGCTATTTATCTCTGGCTGCACAGCTGAGAAATAGTTCACTCTCCAAGTCGGGGGAAGGGGCAATGCCTCCCTTCAACTCGATATAGTTAATCCTATAAAACATATATTTCCAGCCCGTTAAAAGCCGGCATCATTTTCCAGCTCTCAAGCGGCCCTTGTTTGCTACATAGAGTGTTATCAGCGAGGAGCGAGGAGCGAGGGCGGGGAGAGTCGACGTGAGAGGGAGAGAGAAAGGGCATCATGCTTGCAAGTAAATGTCACATTGTGAGGGGCGGTGCAGGAAGCCAGGTATGAAATTGGATGCTGTGTTCTTTAATTTAATCCCCTGAGTAAACAGAGATGCTGCGAGATTGGATCTGCAGTACAGTCGGCGTTGTCGTCAGAAACTTGTCAATATGCCGGAAGTCACCAGAACACTGAAGCAGCTCCAGAAGGGAGAGAGATGACACACCTCTTCCTCCTCCTCCTCCTCTTCTCCTCCTCATCCTTCATATTTTCACATTTTCTTTGAGAATTTTCTTTCTGCTTCCCAACCCTCAGCTTGTTCTGTTTTACCATAATCCTCTTTTATGTCAGTCCCTCTTTGTTCTTTTCTCTCACGTGAAAATTAATAATAATAATGATACCAAACTTTATTCAGGATGAACTTTTAGAAAGCAGAGCTTTAGAATTAAAAACAAAAAAATATAGAGAATCTCAAGGTATAAAGGTTAAATAAAACCAGTCAGATGCCTTGAGACACAGAATATGCCAAGAGTTTCAGTGAAATAAAAACAGTTTTAGACTGTAGCCAGACTAATGAAGGTTTGAAAGAATGGACTGAAAGCAAACACAGATTTCCATGGAGCAGAGATCAGCGGCCTTTAAAATCAAACAAAATCTTTTTTTACCCTCTTTCACAGAGAAAAATTTGTGTAGAACCACAGAAAAACACATTAAACTCTTAGGGTGAAGAACCACCAGCGGATGAATCCAAATCCTTCTGTCTCCTCCAATGATGAAAATCTCTTTTTATTGAACATGGTGAGTTTATAGAAATCTGGCTTTGAGATGCAGTGTCTTCAGTGGAATTCAGTGAGTCAGCCGTGCAGCCTGCAAGACCTGAATATGGTGTGCAGGTGTCCAGATTTGGACCCGGTCCTGGACCTGGCCTGCAGAACAGAGAGCAGGGTCAGAGGTGAAGGGCTCACGTCTCAGCCAGAAATGGAAAAAGATCTGCGAAGTGCGCCGAGGAACTTCCAGGAAAGCAATTCAGAGTTGGTTGCTTTTTACTTTTCCTCTCTCGTTTCACTTTTGTCATTTAAATTACAGCACATCTTTATTGAAAAGATTCTTTTGCCTCCAGCAATTAGAAAGCTTATTGGGACACTTTCAGCAACTGAGACCATGTAGGAGTGAAAAGTTTAAATATTCACTTTCATGTTCTGAAAAAAAACTTTTCATTCTTATTAAGCCATATTATACAACATTATTGGGGTTTAACATTAATGCATTGCACTGGAAGGCACTTCGCACATAAATCACTGGTTAAATATCAAATCTGGCCTGCGTGTGTTCCCATTATTCCCTGCTCCGTTTAGATTTCATTAGATTATTCATGTCAGGTTAATATTAAATCTCTTTATGAGCTCTGTGAAGAGAAGGAGATGAAGGTCAGATTGTAGTTTAGTGAGACTGATGGCGGCCTTTTGCCTTTTCTCCGGCTTCAGAAATCATCGTTAGGTTTTTTTTGGGGGGAATGACATTCGGCTTGTGTCACAGAGGAATGGCTGTCATTAGCCTGCTTTCAGAGCCAAAGAGGCTGAATGGTGATGATTCGGAGGGTGAAATTACGGGGCTAATTGAAGCTGGGTTTTATTCATTCATGACATTCTGACCTCTGTGCTGTAAAAGTTGAAATTCTGCTGAAGAATAGTCCGAAGCGGTGGACTTCACTGTTTACTGAATGCTGATGCTATGGTGGATTATTCAACTGGCTGATTCAATGTGAGGTTGAGTTTTCTGTTTCCATTCCTGTCAGGCTGAACGAACTTAGTAAAAGCACTCGCAGTCGCGATAAGCCTCACAGAACAAACCTCATGTCGACTCTGTCTGTTCTCCCAGCAAGAGACGAGTGGAACAATCAACAATGGAAAAACGACGGTCCTTCTGAATCTAATAACATCAGTGATAACATGCCAATGATATTGCAGAAGAGAAAAATTGTTATAATGCAGACATGCACGGCCGTTTTTCACACAGCTCCCTGGAATGCTAGCTTGAATAAATCATGTATAAAGATGGATTTGTGTGACGTTAACATTCAGCTTAAAGTTGTATTGAGAACACTGTGTGTGGCTTTACTGTGGCAGGTGTGAGTCACTGAAGAGTCTGATGTGGGTAATGAGCGTTACGTCTGACATGCTGATGGCAGGAAGCTGTGACAGGAGTTAAAACCAAAGTGTTTTCCTGAAAGATATTGATTATATGATTTTTAAGAATCATATATCCCACTTATTATGCCCAAATTATATGCTTCACTATCACATGTTGATGTGTAACTATTATCCTTCGTTCTAACATGTTTATTATTGTCAAGATACAATTATATTAATACAATATCAATATGTATAGAAGCTCAAGATAACATGAAATGCATTTCATGGATATTTATGAAATTATCACATAAAATCAATAAGTCAAAAATGGACATCAGAATATAAAATAAGGTTTGATAAATAGTTTGGTTTCTGAGTTGCAACAATATATTGTTGGTGTGACACATTAGCTGAGCTGGGTTAGTCTGATGGCTCATTCCGTACGACAGCGGGAGGAAGATGCTCTATCATGTAAATGTAAGAACTTCAATAAAAACATTAAAAAACTAAAGATAAGCAGCAGGTATAGAACAGATGATATTCACGACCAACATGAAGATATTAAAAATGGAAGGTAATGTTCTTTAACGCTGATAATCCATCATGGTATCATGTGACCTCCAGTTAGTTGCCTTTAATTTTGCTGTTGAGTTATTTTAGGATGATTCATGGATTGTTGTTGTAAAATGAGTTCTATTAACAAAGCTGCTTTTCAGCGCTGATAACGGTGACAGCCGATGCTGAAGATAACAATTAGATGGGAAGAGACGGCGGTTCAACTGCTCTCGTGAGAGAAGGCCGAGAACTCCACAGCACATCCTCACTTCTGCTCTGTGCGATTCGTCTTCCTTCTTCCCCCACTTTCAGCTTGTTTTATAGTTGGTGCGTCTATTAAAAACTTCCCCGTTCCACAAAATCAACAGCGGTGGTCTTTGGCCGTGGCGGAGCTGCTCTTATGGAGACTGATGAAGAGCAGGGAGGTGCAGCAGGAGGAGGCAAAGGTCCCTTTTAGAGGAAAAGTCAAATAACTCAGAGCAAAGGAAGACATGATGATAGGGATTTTTTTTAAACTCCGGGCTATTGGGTGAGACTTATGAAGTGGTTTAAAAAAAAAAAAAAAAACTGTGGGAAAGAGATGCAAAGTCATTTTGGGACACTTGTTAACTGCGAGACTTGTGAGCCAAAGCCCTCGGTGCAGTGAATTATTTCAATGTTTGACTCCCAGAGCTCGTGTGCCCTACTTTATGGTGGAGGGTATTAACTAAGAGAATCAGCTGCCTTGATTCTATATTTCAGATTATCTTAGGTCGAGACCCCAGGGAGACCTCAGCCTCCGATTTAAAGGCTGACGTTAAACATAAACATGCATGTGGTTCATATCTGTTAGATGAAACCGAGCCAATACTCTTTGGTTGTTTTCATACTCTCAAATATTATTTACTACTAAGATACTTTGGTTTTAATCAAAGCTAATATTGAGTTGTCTGGCTAAATTTCCCCCAGTCCGTGTTCATTCTGCAGGAAGTCACTGCTGCACAACTAGAGCAAATCAAGGTGGACAGCGTGTTTATGTAGTTAATCTGTTATCGCTCTCGCCCCATAAACCAGACTGTTTCTCAGATTTGACAAAGAAGCCAGTTCAGCAGGTTGTGGAGAAGAGGTCACTGGACTCCCTCCAAAATCCATTTTTTCTTGCTTCCCCTTCTGAATGAGAAATCTCCTCCAAGTCAACTCAGCCTGGTGTCCTTGAACCGTTTTTATGTTTTTCTTGTGATTACAACAAAATATCTGAGAGTGAGAACAGGACACCTGCTGCGGCTAAATCCTTTTAAAAGTTTGGGTTTGGGGAAAACACCTTCACTTGAACTCTCACCGCCTCACAGTCGCACATCAAAAGATAAAATTCTCTCTTTGTTGTTTCTCCAACATTCCAAAAACACATGTTTGAGATCAACTGGTCACTGTAAATTTATCATTTGTGTGAGTATGTGTGTGTGTGAGTGTGTGTTGCCTTACATTGTCAATAGCTGTGTCAGGACAGCTCTGGACTGATCCCATTCTACTGTGCAGTTTTTTGGGTTTTCTCTAGCAGAGTTACTGTCAGATGTTACTGACGTGTCTGCAGTTAATCATTTCGAAAGATTTCACTTTGTTTATCAGCTGAAGAGAAACTGCAATAATGCTGTGTGTGTGTGTGTGTGTGTGTGTGTGTGTGTGTGTGTGTGTGTGTGTGTGTGTGTGTGTGTGTGTGTGTGTGTGTGTATGTGTGTGTGTGCGTATGCGTACATGTGCTGTGATATTTCGTTTTACGACTGCTCAGAGTTATATCAAAAGGTGAACTCAAACTTTCTTGAGAGATTGCGCTCACAAAAATAGAACATCAGATAACCTTCAGATGACCTTGATCTGTGACGTCTGGCCAGCAGAAACTAATCTTTCATTGTTTGGCTCGAAGTGACTGGTAAAGTAACACACCTGCAAAGCACTTGGGGGTTAAAAATGGGAGAGCTTTTCTCCAGTTACATATTCAGAGTGCCAGATGACATTTTTTTCTTGAGAAAAATAAGTTTCCTGTATTTCACAACTTTCTGCTAAGCTGAACAGCTGCTTGCTTTACCGTCATTTAACAATGAGTGAATGCAGTGATTAAGCATACAGTATATCTCACAAAAGATGCCCATCACATCAGACAGTTCAGACTTAACTACTGCATTGCAGTTTTTCTATTTCAGCCTTCATTATTTTTTCAGATCATCCACTTCAAACGATCAAACACATCACAGTGTAGCAGCAAACACACACCAATTGATCACAAAATCAAAGTTTGAGATACAACAGAAAAATATCTTATAATAAAGTTACAAAAACAGAAAGCAAGCCCCCATATTTTGGCTTGTAAGAATTAGTCTTGCTCTGAACCATTGTGGAGCATTGAGTCATATACGCAACACTTTTTATTGCAATTTCTGTTACTAATGCTCTGATTGTGTCTCTATGGCTGGAGTAAACAGTTCCTCTGCATAGATCAACAACAATTGCAGCTTCCAGAGCGGCTTGACCATCAGTCTATATTCTCCTGGGATTTGGTAGTTTTATAGTTGAGAGTCACCCGTAAGAGTAATCTAAATTTGTTGCCTCTTTTTCTTGCCTTTGCTAAAATCTACAGTGTTTTTGCTCTACCTGTGCATGTATGTGTGTGGTTTCACTACAAAAACAAACACCTGCACCCACTAGTGGCCCGACATGAAAACTACATCATTCTCAGTGAATACCAAACTTTCCTGAAACGAAAACTCCAAAACAGTATTGAAATAATTCTTTTCAAACAAGTGAAATGAGAAATCAGTCCAAAACTGTCTTTCAATAAATCACAGTTCCAGACATCAGCCATTTCTTTGCGTCATGATTGTTTGTAGGAGATGGGGCTTGCTGGGATAAGAGTCCGTCGGCACGGTCTGTTCAGTGAGATTCATTTCACGTCCATCACCACCTCCTCAGACTTATTTTCCTGAACCCCGACTTGTTTTTCATCATCAGGGTTCTCATGTCGTCCTCTCGCTCTCTCGATTCGTTTTAAAGTGAGAAGCCGTCCGATCAGCCTGAGTGGAGGATTAAATAGATGCTAGCCCCTCTGTGAGCGACGTCATTCCCCCCGTGCCGGCGAATGTGGGTCACTAATTCAACCGCACGGCACGTCGAGCGCGCCGCCGAAAAACTCGCAGTTCAGCAAGACGCGGGGGAACCGGCCGAGCGAGGCGCTGAAATCGCAGAGAACGTTGCGTTAGGCGTCACAGCCGCCCCGCCCTCACTCCGGAGATTTCTCATCAACAATAGATGTCATGTGGCTGTTAGGGGGATTGGACACATGCTGCTGTTTACAGTTGCTTCCCTGCTCTTTGCTGCTTTTTGACATAAAAGAAGACGGAAAAAAGAAAAAAAAAAAAAAAGAAAAAATGGCCTTCAACTTATGATTATTTAATCCTTTGGTTTTTCATTTTGTTCCTTCCCTCCTCATCCCAAGAGGTGCAATTAAAGAGCATAAGGTCAGTATTTTTTGCTGAGAGTTGTAGTGGCATGCGAAATGAGCAGCCTCCAGTGGCACGGGCTGAACCCTTCACCTCCGTCTCTCTTGACGTGCTCCGGGACCATTTAAAACCAGCGCCGTTTATTAGAAAATCCCTCTGGCTCTTCAGATGAGGTACAATACTGGCAGGTGCTCTTACAGGACAGGGAGGAGGGAGGAGACGGCCTGAAAACTTGATTTAGCTTGGATCGATGGCCCGGATGATGAAGCCTTGAGCATTTATTATTTGGTCCTCTCTGGATGGAGGAGCAATCGAAAGAGAAAATAAATTTTTATAGAGCAATCGAGGGTCCTCAGGGTACTTAAATTTGCTGAGAGTAACGAGGGGCGGGGGGTTCTCCCAATGTCCACTGTCATATATCAATAGAAATATGGTTCCCAGAAAACAAAGAAGTGACAGATATTCTGAATATGTCTGCTTGGAAAGCGCTGGACATGTGCGAAGAATTGACTTTGTTGGGGACAGAGACGTGAACGAATACACATGCAAATCCTCACAGCGGGCAGCAAAGACTCAACCGTCTGAATCTCTTCCATTCGCTAACTCCTCCCGTTTTTGTTATTGGGGGGGACATTTTTATTGAAAACGTTCGGCTGGTAGCCACGTTCTCCAACAATTGCTTGCTCTCGCCTCCGCCCACACATTAGAGAGAGCAGACAGGTTTTTCCCTCCTTCGCAATTACCTCCCAGCGGGCCTCGTGGCTGGTGGCTGGCCTTGGAGGGGGCGCTGTGAATTGGAGGAGAGAGGGACTGGCAGCCCCCCCACACCCCCCCACTCGCCATCCCGCCATTAGTGTTCAGCAAAGGGCGCCTGTCGCCACCTGTCACATGATGATCACATGCAGAAGGGAAGGGTTGGAACCATCCGCCCACATCCCATCCATTTCTACATCCCGGGGGGGCTGGAAACAGTGTCTCTCCAAACCCCGACTCCCCCCGCCGCTCCGGTCATTCAGCGCGTCCCATTTGCTCTGGGGCCAATAAAGAATCAAACTGAAATTGCTACCTGAAGTTGTCCCATAACATATATGTGGCATCTAATGATGTTTAGTTTTTATTATAGTTGATATCCTGCAGCCTCACCGGTTTGGAAATGATTTTCTTTTTCTGTAGTGTTGTGAAGAAGAAGGTGTGTTTTCGGCGCTATCACGATCCGCAAATAATGACTGTTTGATGACTTACATTCATATCATCATCAAATAAAACAAGTAAAGCTGTTATGTCTCCGTTTTAACACCTATAATGATAGCTTTGTAATAATCCAGTGTAAACTTTCATTTGTCCGACGTGTTTTATCTGTGAAGCTTCGGTGCGGAGAGAAACAATATTTACACTGAGCTGTTTACACAGTACCAGAAACAAGCTTGTTCTTCCAAATCCACAGTGACGTTTAGTCGTTCGATATTGAAGAAATATATTTTACTGCAAGGCTGCACTAATGAAAAGAAAAGAAAAAGCTTCAACTTTTCCAAATATCCATGTAGACTTTAGTGATAGTTCAGCTGAATATAAAACAAGTAAAAAATAAAATAAAATAAAGAAATCTGTAAATTATTTAGCTGTTTATTTAGCTCATCAATGCCTGATTGGTTACAAGAAAATCAAAATGATAGTCTGCCATTGCAGAAGAATCAGTTGTTAAAGTTGTAAATGGACTTGCAGTCTTGTGTGCTGGGCAGTCCATCACCATCTTCAAGACAATAGACAACTTGTGTGTTGATGTCCTCATTATAATAGGAATCCTGACTATCAATGAGTTGATAGATGCTTCAAAGTTATTGTATTATCTTATCATTCCTGCACATATGTATTTCCTAACCTCGCCAATTGAGATAATGTATCAGCATTAATGCAGAAAGGTGCATTAATGCTAATGCGTATAATATTATGATGCGTTTTCTTCTTATTTTTATCCTCCTCAAAGGAATATGAACCATATTTCTTACATTTTTTTTTTAATTCAAGCAATCCTTTGCATGTTATTTCAGTAACTGCTGAGTCACTGGCTCCTCCCACACACTCTGAGCTCAGTTCAGTCCACATATTAAAGGAGGTCTACCACCGCCTGCCTTTCTTTCATACATCCGATTGTGGGACCCAATAACACTCAATCACTGACACTTTACACTTCTTTGCATATTTCAATAATTGTAAATTTGTCTCTCAAGGCTGAGGAAGTATCACCTGGAAACATGTCTTAGAATATCAGCAAATATGAAAAAATTAGGATTTGGAGACAAAGCCTGGATCCCAGCATGCATATGGAGCGTTCCCTCTCAGAACTCGGTGTAATACAGTGCAGCGTTTCAGCCTAACTGTGGCTGCATGCTGGAGCATTTTAGGCGCGGGCAGATGAGAAACTTGACAGCGAGCCTCTGATAATGCACTCTGGGGGCGAACCTGCTGTCAGAGCAGCTTTCGTCCCGCTGCATGTAATGACGGTCCTGGCCGGCTCTGCGTCGGCTGGCACCGCAGCAGTGGCAACTGCCCGGAGATCACAGCACACCCAAAGTGGGCTCAGTACTTCACTCAAACCGAGAGCCGGTGACGGGGTTATAAAAGCATGGCTGCACTGAGATCATGAGAGGTTCGAAGCTGCAGCCGAATGCAAAGCTGAAAGGAAATGAAATCAGGAATGCAAGCGGCGCGCCGCTTCGGTTTATCGCGTGCGGTGATCTGCTCCGAGGCTTCAACTTGACGTACACACCCGTACACGTACAGAAAGTTGAAGCTCCCCCCTCGCTCTGCAAAAATGAGGGAGAGACTCAGGATGACGAGATGAAAGCAAAGTCATTTCCCATTATCATCACATCCAAATTCCTGCTCTTCCCTCCTCGGATTAGACCCGGCCCCCTCAGCGGGCGTGAGCATGTCACCGGGTCTCTGTGCTGGGATTACAGTCAAGAAGATGAAAAACCCGCTTGCAAAATATATGACGAAGCAGGGGGGATTATGGGGGATTGTGCTCGATGCTACTGTAATGATTCAAGCGCAGGTTGATAGATAACACGGTGAGGGTCAGATTTTCCACTTCCAGATGAAACATGAAACCAGTTCTGATGTTCCTTGTTGGCGCCGTGTGCCGGTCTGATCCTCCAGCCGTGTGTTTATGTAATTGGTGATCGCTGGAGATGACGTAGATGCGGAGTCACGGCCGGTGACGTCCGCGCAGCTCCACACATACCATTTCGGAATGTTGTAATCAGTGTTGGCAGTTTTAATCACAGGCCTCTCCTGCCAAGCTCTTAAGCTCGAATCAGGAAGCCGATTTATCTCCCATCACTAATTTTAGGGACTATTATTGTACAGTACTTTTTTTAGTCATCACTTTTTCTAAACACTGTTAAGGTCGCGGGATTTTATCCCTCGTCTTCGAGAGAGCTTGTCTTCCTGCTCATTTACCGTTCACTGTAAATGCTCTTTGTTTTTCAGAATTTTCCCGTTGCCTTTAACTTTGCACGTAAACACTCTGCGCCATCCGCGCCTGTGCAGAAGACACAGCTCGCTCACTGCCAGGTATCCGTGGCGAATCGGGGCAAGTCGGGACTCAGATTCTGCACAGTCACTCTCAAATCAAAGTGGAGCGAAGGCAAGAGGTGGCGGCCGGGGCAAATATGTAAAAATGCATGAAATTATTCCCTCTGTCGATACAGCCCGCCGCAAGCGCCGGGGGTACTCTCCGCCTGAACTCGGCGGTCCGGGCCTCACTTTATAGGTGCAGACGAGGGGCTGGATGGTGAGAACAGCCTCTGGCGTCCTGGGAATAGAAAAGGGCGGCTGGTATAAACAGAAAAAAAAAATGCAAGTGAAAGAGAAATTGATACAAAGTAATGGGGACAAGGGTTTAAGCTTTGGGACAAATTGTTGGAAAGTTTGTAATAAGTGTGAAATTAGAGGCAAATACGCAGCATCTCCCACAGTGCAGGGACCCGGGGGTTATAAGTGGGGTGTCAGTGGATTATTAAGTAATGATTTATGTGTTTTCCTTAAAGACACCATGCGACAATGTGAAGGAGGCGATTTCTGTACAAACTCATACATATATATTTTCAAATAAAAATGCATTCAAACTTATTCAAATACTTGCTGCAGGAACTAATTGACATTTTCAATCATCAATCACACTGAATAACAGAGTTAGGGAAGACCAGCCATCAGACATTTTACTTTTTTTTCTAGAAGTTAATAAGATTAAACGGTTATGTTAAAATAAACCGAGGCTATTTTCTTGGGTGATTATTTTACGCAGATTAGGAGACATAACATTTACCCATACATACGTGTCAAAAGCGGATAATATATATTCCACTGAATGCGGTCTTCTGTGTAACATTGTTTCACCCATTTCCGACTGCCAGACCCTTTTGTTTGCTGCATAATGCATATTTATAATGATAAATAGCCGTGCTTATGTGAATTAAATCAACCAAACATCATCTGGAGGTGCATATATATGCACATGTGTAGCAGACATAGCTCTTCTTGAATGGTTGCGGCGCTGCACAAATGAAGCAGAACAGCTGCTCTGTTAAGCCGGCCGGTTTAATTTCTCCAGCTGACGGGTGGTTTTTGTCAACAGGTTATTACACCTCTCCTAAATAGGTTGGGCTGCGTATTTTTCATTGCACAACTAGTGAGCCAGAAAGCCTCATTCAGAGGAGATAAAGTCTGCCCCGCTTCATCTGCAGGGGAAGTTTAACGTTAAGCCTGCAAGGTGGATTACAGTGAAATCTCGGTCTGACCTCCGCTATAAGAGGTTATTTCAAATGACTGAGAATATTCAGGATTTTTTCTTTTTTTCTTTTTCCTCTGTTTACTCTCTGGGCTCTCCGGTTAGATGACCTTACTGCTTACTGGATCGTCAGGCCAAGCGTCTTCATCAGCTAACTAATCATGGCTTCTAGCTTTAGCTGTCATCTCCAATCACGTTTTGCGAGTTGACAGAGCATTAGATGTACGATTTCCCCCCTCCACACACACACACACACACACACACACACACACACACACACACACACACACACACACACACACACACACACACACACACACACACACACACTCCCGCTGTGCTGCCGTGTCTGTTGATCAATGCAAGACAGGCTTTTTGGAGAGGGTTCGATAACACTGTGTGCGGTGTGTAATCTCATCTGAGAGGCTGTCATATCAGACAGGGCCGCTGCTCTGACACGCCACGCTCTCCCAGAGTGGCAAATTAGATTGCCGCAATTAGACCGACGTGTGTAACTCCTAAAGCCCGCGGCCCCCTCTCATCATGTCTGGACAGTGTGCATTTGGTATTTGTTTGTGATTAGATTAATCTGCCGGAAGTGGAGCCCACCGCCTTCTTAGTCTTTGACACTTTTATAGATTGTTGATCGTCCTTGCAGAAGATTGTTATTCCTCATTTAGCTTACTGCCTGAACTGCTAAATCTGAGTTCACCGTGTGTTCGGAGAGAACACAGAGAGACAATTTTCCTTCAGTTCAGCTTTTGTTTAAAGTTTATGAAACTGGGAACTCGGAATACTGCACTGTACTATCCAATTACCTGTAAGCTACCAATACTCATATATATTACTTTTATTTTCAAGGCTCTCAAGGAAACTCAAATCAGCTCTTCCTATAATTTCCTCAATAGCAACAACAAATGAAAGTGTATCATGAGTTAATGAGCATTCTTCATCTGATGTGTCAGTAGCAGCTCTTTTCTGCAGTGTGCAGAGATTTCAGCAATTAGATTCTCCACATTCATGCTGTTTTCTTTTTCTGCAGGAGCCATTATTGAATAGATTTATTTTGACTTTGGCTTGTATTCGTAAGTCATGCCCAAAACTAAAATTAGCTCTCCTGACCTCCAGTTGCATACCAGATAAATCAAACAGAGCTGTTCCTCTGATACATATTTGCCAGCTGTGCTGTGGATCATGCAGATATTATAACAACTAAAAGCTCCTTAAAGGGAAATAAAAAATAAATTAATATGTGTCCACAATTGTAGCAGAAACCTTTGACTGTTCTCTCTTTTTCTGCAGAACTAATGGAGTGGACAAATTTATTTTGACTTTGTCTGTGAGGTCTTTTGATCAATCAGTTCTTGTTTTCGGCCTAGAACAGTGGTTGAGAAGGTAAAAAGCACTGTTCTATGGAAGTCCTTTTAGCAGGGAAGTTTGTCTGAGTGATTATCATAATGGTGAAAATAGGCACCATGGAAGGGGAGAGTTGTGTGTGGGGTGCAGTCACCATTGGGACGGCTTTAACTTAGTCCATTTGGTGCATTGTGAGCACTGTGGTTGTGTTTTTGAATGATTTTTTTTCAAGTGTAAATGCACACATGCTGAGCAGCAGATTTATATGTGTGTTACTGGTAGCAATGTCAGCAAGCTGCTCATACATATGCATTTTTTTTTTTTTTTTTTTGATAGACGGCACTAATTCCATAAACAAATCACTGCAGGTAATGTTCTTTTTTCAGATGACAGTCAGCAGTCACACACAAAATATATATTTTTTCCATTTGATTAAAAAAAAAAAGCTACCAATCCTGTGACTGCTACAGAAGCTTATAGGAAGAGCGTGATTGAAAGCTCAAACGATCAACTCGAGCACAAAATAGGTTTGAATGGCCCTGAGAGTCGGGCTGGGAGTTTCCCCACCTCCCCTTTTTTCATCTTTTGCTGCACTTGTCTGGACAAGGGTGCTATATCAACGTCTCACACACAACAGAGCCGTGCACATTTCCTTGAACCCGCTTTCATTTGCTTTGCAGCGAGATCTCTGTAAACAAACCTCTCACTCCGTGGCTGTCACCTGCTTTTCTAGGGCTTGAGAAAGAAAGAAAGAAAAAAGCAATACAAAAAGCAGATACTTACTTTGATTTGTAGCACCAGTGCTATCAGAATTCAGTGCACTTCTGTTAACGACATGCGATACTTGCAGGATCCCTCGAGTCCGGATCTTCTCAGAGGTTGATTGGAGGATGTGAAGAACGCCGCGGACACAATTTGTCAAGTGTAAAGTGAACAAATTGTGCAGTCTTGATTTAAAGTGAGGGTTCGGTTGTTCATGTCTAATGAGACCGATGTATGCCTCCTTGTTCCGTGCGCTAGCAGGCAGAAGGAGCCTGTACAATGGTAATCAGGAGGATTAATTTCTCTGCCTTACATGGTGTAGTGAGGGTAGGATCGGACGGGATGGGGAAGTCAGAAGGCTCCCTCTGATAGTGGCACTGTCAGTGCACGCTCGCTAATCTGTGAATGATTAGCGAGCTCTCTGGGCCCTTTGGGCTTGTTGGGATGCTCACAAACTGGAAGCTGGAACGAGTTCAAGTGAAAGTAAACAGCAGTGGGCAATTAACCCTTTCTAACATGTCTGCTGCCTTCAGAATTTTATTTTCAGAGAAATATCTTGGTGTACCCACAGAACTCAGTAGATGTTGAAAATATGCAGGCATGAATGAGTAGACCCACCTATCCATCCATTCATTCAAGTTTTAGAAATAATTATTACATATACATGATTTTATCATTATTATGTCTCTTTGTTGATTGATTCTTCTACAAAATCAGTTTGGGTAGATTTTCTTCCCTGTTGTTATCAGAAACTAGGATGTGATTAAAACACAGTAATATCTGATTCATTAATTACAAAAGCACTAATTAATTAGACTATCACAAGTAAATACAAAACTATATTAATAACTTCTTAGCTGATTTCCCAAAAGATCATCTTCTTCTCATGACAAATGGCACATTTTGTTTTGCATTATTATAGTAAGTAATGCGCTTTACTCCCGACCAAGTTGTCAACTGGGTAAAATAGTTGCTTTATGATATAGATTCTAAAAAATATGATATGTGCTGCTATGGAAATAGACCGGTGCAGATGACCTGCAAAGATTATCAAGTATGCCTTTTGCTTTAATTTCAGTTTTTAATGACGAGTTTATTAAATTCAGATGATGTTATGTATGCTGAGTACTTGTCAGCAGAAACTTTCCTTCCTGCTGGAGTTGTCTGTAAAAAGCAAAAATCCCCTGATTTGCTGTGCCATTGTCATCCTTCTGACTTTAAAGTACACTGAAACTAAACACCTGTAAGGTAATCAGCAGTGAAAAGGTGAAAAACTTTGTCTCTGCACAAAAATCTTGGCTGATCCATGAAGAAAAGCTGTGTTTCAACGTATTGAGCGGTACATCGTCAATGAGAGCATACCTGTTGATTCATCATTCCTCTGTCAATATTGATAAATCCTGACTCATATGAAGCCTTCTCCTCCTCACAGTAGCTACTCCAGCCCTCCAGAAAACTTCAGCGTGGAGTGATTGACGCGGCATTTTCTCGCTCCCTGTTTGCAGCTGACTCCTTCATGTTCTGCTCAGTAACCCCTCTAAATCCATCTCCCCCTGAACTCACTTTCGTCTCCCCCGCCGCCGCTCTGTTGGCGCTCTCCATCAAAAGTCCACTCACCTACGGAGCCATCTCCTCGCTGCACTTTATCTGCGATGCTCCCGACGTGCCTGGAATATCAAGCGGCTGGATATCGTTAGCATCACGCGGATCGGCGGCGCGCTCGCGAACCCCGGCGCCGGTGCCAGGTAGCATTAGAGCAAACAAGACGCTCATTGGCCCTGCGATTCATAATTGGATTCTGGCATCCACTGGTAACAGGGCGGCGTAATTAGTGTGAATCTCCACGCCTGCATCAATTACATTCACTTTGATGTTGTTAACAGGCCAACTTACTGTATTGACCACGTCTTTAATATTTTATTCCTTCAGCTTTTCGCAGCGAGTTTCCCACTGATGTGAGGAATGAAGAAGTTCAACTTCTCTTTTCCCCATGAGTATATTAAAACACTCCATCTGGCCGAGCTGATTGTTCCCATTCGGTTAATAATATTGCAATTTTAATGTACTTAATTTTGGTGAACTCAGTAAATCCCTGCGATTCCAGAACACCAACATATATATTGCATGAATATCTTGTGTTATGAGCAATTATGTGAAAAATGAGCAGGAATGTTGCTTCTGAACACTCCCCTGAGGGATTAAATAAAGAACTCCTACTGCCTGGTGCATATATGTTTCAATTATATGTAATAAAGTGTTCCTTTATGTGTGTGTTTGAGTGCGTGTGCACATGTGCTTAATACAGGAGCAGGGCCCTAATTTTATTTACACGCTCACGTTATGGAGACAAAATCAAATCCACATAAGAACAATCAATATACTGTAGGAGGGGGCATGTTTTGAAGCTGCACTGAAGTTACAGTTAGGCTGTGGTTTAGAATGAGTCTTCATGAAACTTATGTAAGTTAATGCAATGTCAATAGAAAGAATGAAAACTGATAGATGTCTTAATGGTCAATGTAAATACAACACTATTAAATTGTGTTAGTCATAAGAGTGACAGTCATAGTGGGCATTGGAAATCACAGAATAGTATAAAATATAGAAATTAAAACCAATAAATATTAAAAAAAAAAAAAACAACAACACACATTTGTTTGCTTTACACACATAATTAGGACCCAGCAGCGTAGTGGGGAACTAAATCTGTTAAGTAATCCAGATTATCAAGACTTATCTATAACATAGCAACAGTAAAATACAAAAACATCCAATACCATGATACTTTCCAATATTATCCCTCTTAGTTGTGGTGATTGAGGTTAGTTTAAGAATGCCTTATATCACCACAGATATATCGTTACACAATATGTTCCACACACAGTGGAGAACGACCTGCACAACCACATAATGGAGACATATAAAGAGAATAGAAAATGCTGTTCCTAATAGCATCCGTCATAACTCGGAGGGTTCGGTCAGGGTTGAGGTCAGCGTGAGGAGCTGGAGTTGAGATTTACAGTAAGTCTTCAACAGATGAATGAGAGCAGATGAACAGTCAGCCCCCTGGTGGGATGGAAACACTGCAGTGCTGTTTTTTTTTGTTTTTTTTTTTTTTTTGTAATGCTTTGAGAGAAAGAGAGAGAGAAAACGAATGAAGCCAGTATTATCGTGAGACAAACATTGTGATTGATCATGTGTTCTCGGGCCGTCTAATGTAACCTCGCTGACCGACTCTGACTGGCCTGTGACGGCCGTGATGAATGAACATCCACCGGCCAACGACTTACTAATGGCTTTCCATGTACTTTGTGATACTACACACACACACACACACACACACACACACACACACACACACACACACACACACACACACAATCCTGTTGAACATGTTTCACTGCTCACACTTAATTCCAGTCATGTCCGGCATTCTGACTGCATGACCATCGCAGTGTTTCCATGCTTATTCTCCGTAGTTAACATCACCATGATTTCATCTTTATTAGCTCTTGTTACTGCAGACGGTATAATTTTTAATCAGTTTTAACTATCTTTGCTGTTGTGATCTACAATTTTCTCTCCTTTACAAATTCTATTGATTCTTTGTTTATTAGTTCATAGGACTGTGTACATCAATATCAACAAATACTTCACATATTTATCAGTAAGGAAGCAATCTGTTTTTTTGAGTTGTAACAGAAAGCAGAACTGCGGAATGTCTCAATATAGTGAAAACGTGATGTTTTGTTGCTGCTGAGCTGAGCTATTGTCTACTGAACGGCTCCATCGGGGCCCTAAAGACCCCCACACTGCCACAACGTGCCTCGTTGAATTCACCTCCAGCTTTCCAAAAAACTCCAACCTTAACCTATAATGCTTGACTTTTATTACTTAATGGGGATTTGATTAAACACGGCTTTATTGGGGGAATAGGCTTAATGCATCGTGTATCATTAAAATAACAGCTCTCTTACCGCAACTTTCTTCGATCGAATTTACAGATAATTTAGCACATACTTGGGTTGATATATTACTTAAGTGTCAAAAATTCCCCACAAGGTCTGCAACTAAGCAAATTGGTGAAAGAAATTAACAATGCATTAACCCCAAATTCCTCTGGGGGTGGTCCAGAGTTGGCAGCTTTCTCCAGGTGGTTTATAACATTATTCTGTAGGCTTGTTGTTTAAGGAACAATGAGGAATACATGAAGCTGATTCCACAAATTCTGCTTCGTCCTGTTTGTAGTTTATTACTCTAATCGAGTAATTGCCACTACTTGACAAATAATCCGTCTGTAAATAGCAGTTTCTCAGTTTTCCAGCCTCACTAAGTGGTGAATATGTTGCCCAGTGCATTAGGGAGGACATTAAAATGCATGAAGATGCAAATTGAAATCCTGTTGTCATGAACATGTTCATTAGCAGTTATGAAGATGCGGTGGATCACACCTTTCGCTCTTGTCTGAAAAGGCCTCCTAGCATTTCTAGCTAAGGGCTACAAAAATAAATAGATTCTTAGACCGTGGAAGCAAAAGGAGTCCACTGTGATGGATTGATCTGCTCGCTCTATCCTCAGAGTCAATCAATCATCTTAGCTTTGGTGCGGTTTGCAATAGGCATTTTCCAGACGCTGCTGTTTTGCTTGAAGCCACCGAGAGGTACTTCTGGCTTCGAGGTAACCACAGGACATTAGATATCTGATTGCACCTCTCCGCTCAGTTGTCACCTTCATATTTGTCACAGGACGGAGATAAGGCCCAGCGATTCCTCTTCATCAGAGTTACATCTGAGCATTCGGCATCTGTCGAAACAGGAGATCTCTGGTATGAGAGACCAACATCTGACACTGCATACGTAGTAGGCCATGGTTAACAACCCTGGCAGATGGTCCTCTGGAGTTATGTAGAATACACGTCTTGCTTAAGGCGAGCGCTGCCCCGTACTGACAGTTGAATTGCCACAAGGCACACCACACGCGAGAGCTCACGGACTGGGAATGTGTGGGATGGAGCAGCTTCGGCCGTAGTAACATAAATAGCAGCACCGCAGTGTGTCTGTAAAACTCGTTTAAAAAAAAGAACCCCTCCACGCTATGTTTGTCTGCTTCTCTTACCAGAAATACTGGAAGAGTTATGGGTAAAGTGTCTGACACCGATCATTCAGTCAAGCCGAGCCATTGATCCACTTCTCTTGTGGCCTTTGGCGTGCAGGCTGACCCCATCAGCCAATCCATAGAGCTGTGGAGATAAGGTGAAAGGTCAGTGGTGCAGCGGAGAGTTTTGCACTCATGGTAATAATGTTAAGTGCAGCTTAAAATACTGTATGGACAGCATGACTTACAGAGTGGAGGCTGACAAGAATGGAAACCCTTAAGAGGGCTGCAGAGAGCCAATTTATTGATTGAGACTGACTTAAACAAACCTGTTGACAGTAAGAGGGTTTGATGTCTGCTCCGAGTTATTTAGATCACATCAGACATCGTGCGCTTCAGCTGTCCACTGGAGTTCACAGTGTGATTTCAAAAAAAGGGGTCTAAAGTGAATTGAGCTCTAGAGGCTGCCAGATTGTTATTTTTCAATACAGCTTGTTCGTTTTAAGGCATGAAGGCAGGATATGTATACGTGCCACACAAGGTTCTTCATAATGAGACACTGAATGAGTGATCGATCATCTGTCTCTAATGTGAAACGCTTGATTGTAGTGAAGTAAGCAGCTCCTGCCTTTACAGTCACGTGTCATTTTAAAGTCAATATGTTTGGACTTAGAAGAAGAAGAAAAACAAGTAGTAGGTAAAGATCTGATATTCAATATTTTCTGGCAGTTTTCTAAAGAAAGGATATTACTTTGAAATCCTGCAGTAATTGACCATTGATTAGCTACTGCTTGCATCTATATAAGCAAATGCAGTGCATGCCTAAAGGCTGATGTGGAAAACCACTTTACAGTTCTGTCACACATTCATCAGCTCAAGGATTTAGAGTCATGTGTGTGGTCTGCTTACAATTATTAAAATGTAAATAAACTAGAATTTGGCACTCAGAGAGCGCAGACCTCCGCCACAGGTGAAATCAGTGACCAGCAACAATAAGAACACCATATATAACAGGATGCACACTATATTATGACTCGTGTTTGTCATTTGTTTTTGTTTATTCGACCAAAATGACCACAGGTCAGGAACCTGAAATACAATAGAAAATAAATCATCACAATGCAATTACTTGAATGTAATCATTATTCCAGCAAAGAAACCTTGCAACATCTATCTAAATAACAAAGACGGCTGAAATCAATCAAAAACTACATTTTCCAGAATGCCTTGCGCCTACTGGGCATGCGCAGTTTGAGCCCCGGATCCACGAGTCTTCTCAAACGTAAACAAAGCCTCACGTGCTCATAAAGTGAATTTGAACTCTCATCTTTGAAGCGCAACACTTGAAAGTAGATCGACACCATGCACCACGCCGCTGCCAATGTTGTAAGTCACGGAGCAATAGCAACAAACAGGTTCGGGCCGCCATTAGCACCGCTAGCCGAATGCTAATGCCGCTAGCTGAATGCTAATGCCGCTAGCTGAATGCTAACACCATTGAACGCCCACAACTCCCAGGTTTCTTACCCCACTATGTGCTGCAGCGCTCAAGCAACAATCAACACTGGCCCGGCGAGGCGCACATGGAAGCACATAAATAACATTATGCATGCGGCGTGGCGCCCAACTATGTGAAAGACCGCCCTAGTGCTCAATGATAAAGAATCCTTTAAAAAATTCCTGGATCCAGACAGTGATCCGGATCATCACCAAAATTTAATGGATTCTAAGTTAGCCCAAGACCCACATTTCCACAAAGTTTCATTGCAATCTGTCCATAAATTTTTCCGTAATCTTGCTAACAAACCAACCAACCAACAAACCAACCAACAAACCGACGTGATTCCATGACCTCCTTGGCGGAGGTAAATATTCACTATCTTTAGGGCGCTGTACCAGCTCCTTGGGGAAATATGACTCTTTCAAAAAAATCACCATAAGAGCAGAGAGACTGAATCAAACAGTGAACAAACATCATGCAGATTCTATATCGGGTTTAATACTAAACTGCATGATCACACAACCAGAGCACTCGGTTTTGTGGGTGTGGATCTTTAAAGAATAAGACTATGAATAAAATCACACATAAACAAGAGTATTCAGATTAGGATGTTACGTGCTTCAGACCCTGCTCACACCACAGTGATCTGTTGTTTCTCTTTACGTGCATCCTCCATGGAGCCCACAGGCACAGTTTCACATTTTGGGGAAAGTTTTTCTTCATATCAAAGCATTACAGCAAATAAATGAAGATCAATATTACAAGATGGTTTCAGTACAGAAAATCTGATGATAAAACCCATAAATGAAATTCATGGCGAGCCAGCTGGAGAAAGGTCTCTCACCACATTAAAAGCTGACTTTTACAGTCGTTTTAAACACATTAAAAACAAATGAGAAGAAGAACAAAAAGACAACAGTAAGGGAAAAAACATGTTAAATACTGAATAACTTTTTTTTCTCAATACAATTTGAATAAAACAATGTGATTACAATAGCACTGGTGGCAGAGAACAGGACTCGAGAAGCTGCCTGCTTTTGTTTTGCTGCCTGAAGCCGTGGTTATCGTTTGCATATTTGTTCAGATTTAAAAATAATTCTCGATTAAAAGGAAGTCCCGTCTTTGAAGTGCCAGGTTGCTGAATGGTTGCATCAGATCAATCCAACCATCTGTACTGTAGGCTACGTTTCTCTAAAGGATGAACATAAAGGTTTTTCATCACCTTTGTGGATTAACCAGGTCGGTTTCCACACTATTGCATTTTTTTTTTCTGCAATCTGCATTACGAGCCCCTCAGCAGTTTGATTCACACTCTATTTAGTCACAGTTTCTTGTTATTAAACTTCCCAACCATAATTTGCCCTTCAGCTCTCTTACAGTAATTCATTAAGGATAATGTTTATTTTTCCTCTGTGCCAAGCTGTCTCTGCAAGGTTCAGCCACATTTGCACATTATTTGGTCATATGAGAAAGAAAATAGGCCATGCAATCTCTCACAAGGCCATCAGAATGGAACAAACACCCCTCGGCCTTTCTCATTTAGCTTGTGAAAAGAAATGAATAGCTTTAAATGAGATTCATAAAGACAGACAGCCACATCGTAACAGCCGACACACACACACAGATAATATGACATTTACACAGTTTTTTTTTGAGGCGAACACGGTGACTCAGTGTATTCCACAAGCAGCTGCTAAACGTTTGCAATAATCGCCGTATCATTTCTTCTTCTGTTTCCCGTCTCCGTTGGTTGATTCCTCGATGACTTTACTTTCATGTTACAGTGACTGATGCGTTTGAGCGGATGCTTTTAATCTCTGAGCGAGTGTGTGTTTCATGTGGGCCCTACAAAGCCGTTTTTCTTTTTTTTTTTTTTTTGTTATCGTTCAAAATCACGGCAGTAATTAGAGAAGCTCGGCATGTGAGCGGACTTTAATGTTTCACTTTTTATCTCGCTCTACAGCAGCTCATCAGAATATTAAAGGTTTGGGGTTAAATCTCTGGTATTTATCTGCCTTCTACGTACTCAACTTATGTAACAGTTAAGAAAGGCATGATTTGTCTGCTATTGACTGTACTTGTGTCATTTGTTTCATTTCTAAATGTTGTTTAAATCTCCCTTTTAAAATAGTCTTCAAAGGCAACGCTGCTTGGCTTGATCTCTTGCCTACCTCAGGGATTAGTGATTTAAAAAGTTTACCTCTGCTGCTACTGGTGTTGGTTCACTTTAGCAAAATCAAGCTATAAAATATTACCGAAACTTGATTTTAGCTTAACCTTAACCTCACCTAACTTACCTTCCGATATGTGGTGCTTTGTCACTCTTGCTACATTACAAGCAAAGTGCATTGTATTCTACATTGTATTGTATTGTACACTTCAGCATTTCATTAGTTCAAAAAGTTAATTTCATATCCTGGCACACACATATTCACACACACATGCTCACAGCAAGTCTGTTTTGGAATAGGAAGCTTTGTGTGTAAATTGAAATAGCATTTGTGTGTCATGCAGTGGATTCTTCACCTTGCTTTAAATCTATGCTATTCTGAAATACAAGTTTGGAACTGGAAAACGCTACATAAGTCACTGCAAATGGTACTGTTAATTTTACAGTGTGGGTTTAAACTACAGTAACTCTGTGTATGTGTATCTGTGTACTATATGTATGACAGAATACATGTACATGTATGTAAATACTCTATATACATGAAGCTGCTATTATTGCGGTCAGAATGTGATCAAAAGTGTCTCCATCTGTTTGATCGTTGCAGGTTTCTGCTTTGGGGAGCCGTACCAAGTCCTCAGATTTTATTTGTTCACCAAAAACCAGGAAAAAAAGTAGCCTTTAGTCTCAGCGGTGCTGATTGAGTTCTCCTGTGTTTCACAGGTGGCCTGAGAGGAGCATCCATCATCGACTCACTGGACACGCTGTATATTATGGGATTGATGGAGGAGTACAATGACGCGAAGGAGTGGGTGCAGACCAGTCTGGACCTGAACTCGGTGAGAAAACATTGTTTCTTTTTTTCTTTTTCTTTTTTTTAAACTGAGTGGGCAGCCACTGAAGAGCAACATCAGAAATGAAAAAAACCAAAACAAACAAAAAAACTAATGAAGTTCTCAGCAGTAGCCTTTGCCTGTAGAATTGATCCTAAGCTGTGCTTTTGTGACTCAACAGCAACATTGTGTCCTCTAAGTTGGACAGTTCTCCAAAGCTCAGGAAATTCCCGCAGGAATCAAAAGCTCCCTGTGTGGTCAGCGGCCACGCTGAGCGACAGCCTGATGGGATTCCCCCACTCACTAAAAGGTCTTTATGGGGCAGAAAATGTGATGAATAAAAGAAAGAAGAGCAAGAAGAGGTTTATAGGATGCTTTAGATAGAGAAATTGTGGGAGCGAGGCAGTGAAAAGAGGCCGTGATCTTTCATTGATGGAGCGGCGAGGAGCTGAGGGTCGCCAGGTCGGATATTATATTAGAACGAGTGGAGTTTAGTGAAAGCGCCAACCGAGACAGGTTTTTGTGTGGTTTGGTGGCAATACCCGAGCTCACGTGCCAGTTTCTCTGTGGCTTTGTGAGTTTTTCTCAATGAAAGCAGTCGTTCCAGACCCTTTTGTCCATCGGCTGTAATAAAACGTGGTTTCCGTAATGCGGAGTAATTACACAACGGCAGCAAACACGACTCTGTCATTATGACTCTTGACGTGTTGCTGTAGACACTGAGCAATAATTATACCAATTCCCTGCCTGTTATGACAGCGCGTCAAATGTTTCAGCTTTGACTTGTTTTGTTTGCTGACAAAATACTCCAATGTTAGCATTAAAAGCAGCCTCCTTGTTTTTTTTTTTCTTTATTTTTCCCCTGAGTATTTTGCTCGGGAAGCAAATCCTGATTATATTTGACATGTGTGGTCGAGAGCACTCGATGCCCCCAGCCCTGGAATATGGGGGGCTATCATGAAGCCAATGGTTGTACGGACATATTTATTCCGCTGGGAAGCAGCGAAGTTCATAACTGATGCTGGAACACACTCGCAGTGTGTGTTCTGTTGAACTTTCATCCCACAGTCTCGACTGTTAAAGCGATGAAGGGAAGCCCGGTGATGTGTTAATTTTAGCCTTCCATCAGAGCAAATCCCCAAAAAATTTCGGCCTCTACTTCGCCTCCACGCATTAACAAGCGGGAAGACGTGACGGAAAGTGACACTGTTGGTTTTATCCCAGCGGATGCAGATGACGATTAGGTCTGAGCGCCGCCGTGGCTTCTGGCGGCGGTGGCGGCCCGAGAGCCGGAGACAGCCAGTAACGGCAGCCGCTGATGAACGGGCTCCGTGTCACCAATCATGCAGACAACAAACACGGATTTACACTTCCCAGCGCACTTTGTCACGGGCGTCGTCCGCCTCAATCTGTCAAGCTCGCCCGACTCATTCCATCATCGGCGGTCACTGGGGGGGGGGAGGATTCGCACTTTCGGGCAGTTGGTAACGACGGCTTAGATTAATCTGACAAGTATTTTGATATTTTCAGGGGCAAATGATTTACATGTACTGGTGGCCGGGCTGTTTTGTGCCCTGGTATACGGGATCACGTGTCAGATGGCTTTAAAATCTAAAAAAAGAGCCGGAGCTTTGTTGGCTTGTGGCGAAGTATCATCCGCACTGTAAATAAAGCAGCCAGTGTTACAGTATTTCAATTCTAATGGTGTGTGCACACTGAAAGATTCACACTTCCACCCTGCACACAGAGAAGTGATATATTAGATTTTAAATTGCTGTAACACCTCGGAGGGCACACTGTCCATTTGACAAACATCTATGTGTCACAGGATATCATCACTGTGCAACTGGCCTTCCTCCTCACACACCCTCGGCACGAGAAAAACAACACACTGGCTCCGCACACAGATTGTCAGATGCACTCGGGGATGGTTCACCAAGCTTGCCAACAGCCTACGGAGATTTTCTGATGTCCTGATTTCATCAAAAGACCATTTATGGAAATGCTTCCTGTCCGATGCAACTGTAGGGAACGCCGTCCATGGTGTTCGTCTCATTTGAAGCTATGAACATTTAATGTGTTTTTCACGGAGAAATAAGCATGAGACGTGTCCGTTTGTGTGAAAATGAGAGCGTGAACATGGCTGCTAAACCTCCAGGATCAGCCCTTATTTAGCTGGAAATGAGGCTCTGAGCCAAGGACCATTGACCATGGACCAGTGTTGAGGAAGCACAAAAACAAGTTGATTCATTTTTCAGAAGTTGTTATTTTAGGTCAAATATCTTGTCATAATCCAGAGCTACAATTTGAAGGAACAGGATTTTCTCTTCATTAGTCCCTTAATTGAAGCTTCTCATCAGTGAACAAACAAATAAACACATTAGTTTTTCACAATTAGTGCAGTACAGTACTTTATTGCTTTTTAAATGTCTTCTGCTTCTTCTTCTTCTACTACAACCACTATTTCCTGTTCCGCTATGCTCTTCCTCCTTTTTCCCCTTTCATTGGGAATTGTTAATTAAATATTGGGAAAAATAAAATAAAAGAATAAAGCAACTTTATTACATTAGCTGATATTTGTGACACCAGGAGTTTGGGACCTTTTAGTTGCATAAATCCTTATATAAGACATTCGGTGGACAGACGTTCCTTTGTTTTATTTCGACTCATTTATTTCCTTCGTGCTTTAAAGTAAATGCATTTGTATAACACAGATCATTCGCTCTGGCCTCTTTAATGTCTTTCCGTCGGGTCGTCTAATGTTTTTCGTCTTTGGGTCAGTGCTTGGCTGAGCACGAGGAATCCCATCTGTAACAGTCCATTATTATCCATTCATTTAGCGTGCTCATCCTCACATAGCCCGGCTTTTATCCTGAGGATCTTGGTGTCTTACAGTCACTATTCCAGGCAGATACAGCATCCAGTAGGTGAAACTCGGAACAAGCTTGTACAATCCTTAAATATAAAACTATTCTTTCACACATAAACATACACAAGGGATATAAACCACAACTATCACTATTTTCCATTTGAATGATTCATTCCTCTCTCAAGTGCGCCCCAGAGACAAAAATATGCTTATGAATGTATAAATAATTAAGAAACCTTATATTTGGTCTAAGCAAACCCTGAACTGTGCTGCTGTTCAGTTGTTTTTGCCTGACGGTGTTTGCATTTTACATATCAGCAAATCGTTGTTCTGAATTTTTAACTCGCATTGTGAAATACATATTGTAGCCGCAGAGGGAAAAAAAAGGAGCATTAATATAATGTCTGAGACTGATCTCTAAAATCTGGACAGTATTTTACTTCACGATGTTTGTCAAATGAGTGTAAATAAGGTATGAAGTGTTCGCAAAACAGGAAAAGAATTGTGGAGAAATTTAGGCCTGCTGCAATAGAAAGCTGCTCAGCAGAGCGACAAGTAACATAATAGTGAAAAGCCAACAAACAGCATGAGACATTTAAGCTTTTATTTTGGAAAAATGTATGGTTTGATGCTGTAAAGTCATTCTGCTCAAATCTACTGCCCACGTACAATATGTTCAAAGACTGACTGAACAGCAATAAGTAATAACAGCACTTTAAAAAAAAAGAAAAGAAACATATTGTAGTTGGAGAAAAAAAAGTGGAGTTAATAACAATGAAGTCACAAATTTGAGATCAACTTTGAAACAACCCCCAGTGATTTACAGCCCTTTTTATTTCATATTATGTGGTCACGGTTGAAAGCGCAAACATCGAGGAAAGGTGATGAAAAACAACATTAGCAATCTAATTGCACAAACAAACTGGGACCAATCACAGCTCGAGCAAATCACAGGCAAGAGAGAGAGAGAGCGCTCCTGTTTGGAAGAACAGAATAGAAATCATCGATACTTAAGTGTTTCTGTTTATCAGATGTCAAATATTCAACTGACATCATGGAGCTCCACTGTACAGCCAGTGTTCTTTAAAAAAAGTGTTCTTCAAAGTGTTATTCCCTTAAAAAAAAAAAAAAAAAAAAAAAAGGCGATTAACGTGGCTCCTTTACGTGGCAATAAAGGAAGCACATTAAACAAGGCAATCTTAATCTTGTAAGAGGATTTTTTATGAGCTATGTCAACATTAGTTTCATCGGTTCATGATCAATCTTTGATTATTTAAAGACATTAAACCTTGCAGGACAGTGCCCAACTTGCTATATTTGTGAGGCACAGCTTTTAATGTTAGTATTTTCTTTATTTCTGGTTTTTTTTCTTGTTTTTTTGTTTGTTTTTTATAATGCGGTGTCATTATTACTGTAATTACTGTAACGCGCACTCTTTTGGTAAAATCCGATACTGACCAAAAGCCCAGATTAACTCTTCATGACGAAGGCTTCAGTTTAACTTTTATTAATTGTGGTCTCTCTCTCGGTTCATTCTGTCTCTGTGGAACTGGAACTAAATCTAATTGCTAAATTCTCCTCTTAACCAAACGTTTCATGAAGCAGAATCACAGAAAAAGGGATGTTTTTAAAACTTTGTGCCAGCCGAGCGTCCTTCAAAGCAAATCTCAACCACATGACTTTGGAACAAGCCACCGGCTCCTGATGCTGATCTGAGCGAGCAGCTCAGCCGGCAGACTGGTCCGCTCTGTTGGCAGAGCCAATTATCAAGACAAAAAAAAAAAAGAAGAGAAAAGCTCTCAAAGGATGCTGCCAATGTTAGCTTTGACCATATTTCTCCACAAGCTGTTGTTGCTTAAAGACTATTTGGAAACATCAGCAGAGATCATCAGTGTGAGGATCCCTGAATCTGATGAAATCTGGTGGAGACTCAGAGAAAGCAGAGCGAACCTGGGAAGGCAGTCTGCGAGGGCTCGTAACAAGAGGGTTTTACATCTCTCTTGTAAAAGGACGATGTTCCATTAAGAGCGTGATCGGTATGATGTGTAGTTTTGTTGAATCACAGGATTTGCCCTGCGGCTTCTCATCATGCCGATTCTCATTTAGTGGACATTCATAACCAAAGATTAATGAAGACTTCAGGGCAGGACTGTGACCCCCCCTTTATATCCCCACACAGTTTATTACTGTTTCAGAGTCACCCTGTTATCTGTTTCACTTCTGCAGCTCCAATCTGTCCAAACCAGCCTCCGTCCGGCTCACCTCTGCTGAAGGCCTGATGTGTGACAGAACTGCATGATGGGAACAGATCACTAGGAGGCTTTTGCCTTCAACTTTTATACTGAAGGAGCTTTCATCTGATTCTATCAGAGAGAGAGAACCAAAGCATATTTCTGGTATTCAGAAGATTACTGTACTCACTCATCCTGCGTCACTCTGTGGACATTTATAGATTTATTTATAGAGTCACTCAATCAACTCGGCTTATTGTTTACTTCAGCGTTTACCTGCGTGAATACTCAGAGGACCAGATGTGGTTTTGTAGGATAAGTTAAGATCAGATATTTGTTTTTCTTTAATGCCGGGAGACAAAAACAATTCACTAAAAGAAATTTAAAGTGCATTGGTTTTTCTTATTGTTGAATTATTTTAGTGCACTTTGGAGGAAGCGCAGAATAAATTTTAGGTCAGTTTCTGGTTTTCAGATTTTGTATTTGTGGCTTTAATAGACTGTAATAAATATGTGAATTTATGTACAAAAAGACAGGAATCACTTTAAATCATATCTGCAGTGAGTTTGAATTGAATCAACAGTTCACTACTGAACTTGTGACTCATTCTCCCATTGATGAAACAACTCACATTTAAATGATTCTGTTACAAATTGTGCAAAATTCAAATGTTTTCTGAGAGTTTTCCTGTTTGAGACTAGTCTCGTATTGTTCTCAGAAATACTGCGCCCTCTGAAAGCCCTTTGAAGCCTTTAATCTTCGAGATAGATTCAGGCTCAACATATTTGTTCACCTTCATCAAAGTCAAGTGGAAGCGGTTCCTGCGGGTTTGTCATAAAGTGTTTTATCTTCTCTGGTGTGGCTAACAGTCACCGCTGGTCTTCATAAACATCACAGCGTTTAGCCATTATTTTTTTCAGGTTAAAGGTGCTGTAGGCAGGATTCCGCATCTCCGCCATCTTGCTTAGGGTTACCTAAGCAAGATGGCGATTTGACCCATCTAAGATGGCGATTTGAAACCCAGCACAGCCAATCCTGTCCTGTTTTCTCTGACATCACGCCCTTGCGCAAGTTCAGCCCCTCCCACAAGAACGTGCGACGAACGCCCCTCGACCAATCACGGTTAGAGCCTCGAGGCTCTTCTGATTGGTCAAAGATACCTGAAGCTGTCGAGATTCCTTTTCAGCTCAGAACAGAGACAGATGGAAACGCTGCGCCCTCGCGGTAGCGCAATTATGCTACACTCCTAAAGGATTATCAATGGATACTCTAACATTTAATCCAAAGAAAACATAGAAAAATTAGCAGTGACTAGCAAAATCCTGCCTACAGCACCTTTAATTTCTATATAGCAATTACTAAGCATCATGGGCTCCTTTTCATGCAAAATTAAAAATTGCCAAATGTGCATGAAATAATAAAGGGTCAGTTTCCTCATTCCTGTTTCTGTTATTTAAAAAGTAAACATGTCGGACAATTCCAGCCATAAATGATCAGCCTGTTTTGCTTCTTCGATCTCTTCCTGTCTCCGTCTTCACCAGTGAATGTCCCATAAAGCAAGAAATGTGAACCAATAACCTTGAAAAACAGAGAGCACTCTGTGTGTGTGTGTGTGTGTGTGTGTGTGTGTGTGTGTGTGTGTGTGTGTGTGTGTGTGTGTGTGTGGGAGTTTCTATGCGTTATTACCCAGCGGGCTTTAAATGCATGCTAATTTGAACAAATTGTAGAAATTATGTCACACTAAATGATCTGAGGCTGAAAATGTGCACATCCTTTCAGTGAAACTCCAGCTTTTGTGATTTCTCAATGGCTGCTGTTTATAGATAAAAGGGTCCCCCTGTGCGTTTGTTGATGAATCCCATGAAGCCTCTTCAGCCTAACAAGCAGCTTCCACCAGCAGTAACTTCTCCTGCACCGCAGTGGAAAACTCTCCTGAGCCGCAGAGTGACTGGATAATTTGCACATTCAGGCCCATAATTCCACTTTTCAGATGAAGTGAGTGTGAAGTCTCGCAGATGTCATCAGGGAGAGTTTATTTCTTTTTTTATTTGTAGCATGTGCTACGTTAACGCTCGTATCCAAAACATTTTGGAATCTCTCTTCGTCCGAACGGCAGAAGGGAAGATGCTTTTTCTATTTTACTATCCACTCTATGTGTGCTGTCATATTTAATGACTGACTTCAGTTTTAGAGACTTTGGTATGTTCATGATTGTTTTTTTAAGGGTAAAAACTACAATTTAGGCACTCATAAAACTTGCTATGAGGACAGAACTGCAATGAATGTGTGAAAGCACACAAAGTACGATTATCAGTTGCAAAAGAAACTCTGCAAAACTTTTCCCTGCACAGCTTCGCTTTAACTAATGAGCCTTTACTGTATCCAGTTGTTCACAGATGTTTTTCACAACCACTGATTGGATTGATATAAACATTTGTTCCACATAAAAATACCTTTCAGTGATCGTCATTCAACTGTTTGCTTCCATTCTTCTCCAAACATGTTTCCCTCCCCTCTTTAGGTGTATAGTACTTTCCTTTTAGTGAGAATTATAAAATCTGCAGTGATCATCATCTAAAGTGATTACAGCGCTGCTAAAGCATATAATACCAACATGTGCAAAATGCACGTCGCAGAAGACTGACTGAACTGAATTAAATTATGTTTCTCTACATTCTGCAGTCATGCTCTGAATGTCAGCAGAGTTGTCCAACAAGATGGATCTCTACTGTAAAAGATGGCGTTAACAACGGATCGGACTTCACTTCATTGTTTCAATATTCCATCGTGTCCTGTAGCAACAGGCTACAAAAGCTGAAAAAACAAGGCAGGGTGAACAAAAAGTGAAACATTACAGATCGTGCAAAATATTAGAAGAAAGTTTTACTTATAAATGAATATACAACGCATCATGTGATTTATTACATTTGGAAACACTTCAGTTGTTTGTGATTGCATCTGTTTTTATTGACTTATAAGATCAGGAGCAAATCAGCTTAGATTTGCTATTCAGACTTATCTCCTTAACTTTCCCCCGAAGACTAATTGCCCTGCTTTCAGGTGTCTCTCCAGTTTCTTAATGTGTTGAAATCATGCTTCATGCAGTTGCTCCAACACATCCAACTCCCTGGGATCACATTTCAGTTCGTACATTGGCGGCTCCAGGCCAGTCGCTTCATGGCAAATGTGCGCAAAGAAACACTGGAAGCTTTTTTCTGTAGATTTTTGTTGTATAAAACACGCAAAAACCTAATTTTACTGATATTGACATTCAGTGTTTTTGCATGAACACTGTAAAGCACAGCCTACTGGTGTTACTCCACATCACACAGGATGTTAGTAAATCAGGCCCTTCGTGGATAGAGCTATAAAAGTTACTGTTTAATTTTTTACAATCCTGTCAGATGTAATAACAGACAACAAGAGAGTCCAGTGGTGTCTTCTTGTTTGTGTTTTCTTTAATTAAAGCCGGGATGTAGGTTACTCTGGGTCAGTCCATCCTTGTGTAATCAAACTTTAAATGCTTCTGTCACCTTGGAGAGGATTCACTTGGTGACATAAAATAAATATGGTTGAAATAACCTCTGCTTGGGAAAAAAAATCCAGCGAGTCATCTCTTGAATGTCTCCCCCACATGATGGTGAAAGTTGTACAGTGTCAGACGAACAGACGCACGACTCCTGCTGAAACTTCCGTGAAAAGAAAACCACATTTCCTCTAGTCTCCCGGTAGACCTCTCTGTCAGCTCCAGATATCTGCATTAGCTTGAGGTCTCAATTTCATTACATCCAATCAACTTCGCAGCAGCAGCACAAAGTACAGCACACAGAAGTAGCTCAAGAGTATTCATATCACTGCTCCTACAATCCAGATGCATTGTTTTGTTGTTGTTGTTGTTGTTGTTGTTAATCTGTTAAATCTCAGTGGGGGGGGGTTCTGGGCCTCAAGGCCAGAGAGAGTCCGGTCTGACAGTCCAGACACATTTTGCTCTCAGGCGAAGTGAACTCTCCGCTCACAACGGTGGAGAAAAGTTGGTGTGAGAGTAGCCGAGGACGAGGAACTTCATCAAATCAACTCAGAGGTTGCTGGCAGCAAATTTCAATCTATTGCCCAGTTCAGGAACGTATCTGTATTTTGACCGAGTTCAACTTTGAAAACTTCCTCAGGCAAGCACACTCTGATCGGCCATAACATTACGAACACCTGCCTTGCACCGTGTCGGACCCACTCTGGCCGACGCAGTGCTGTGCCGTGTGTGTTCTGACTGTGGAAGTTACAGCGGCTGTCAGTTGGACCGGACCACCCAGGCCAGCCTTCCCTGGAGCACGCGTGGATAAGCCTTGGCTGCTGCTTCATCACTTCCCCTCTCTTGGATCACTTTGGATTGATATTGGCCACCGCACAATAAAAAAGCTGCAGTTTTGGAGACGCTCCGTCCCGGTTGGATAGCCACCGCCGTTTGGCTCTTGTCAAACTCATTCAAATCATTAAACGTCCATTTGTCCTCTGCTTCGCGCACTAAGTTTGAGGACAAACTGTTCACTCGCTGCCCAACACAACGCAGTCACTGAAGGGCGTCCTGATGAAGAGATGATTTGTTTCATTCACTCCCGTTCGTTGTGCTGAAGGGTGACGGCGCCCAAGGTAACAGCTTCTGGCTTGTTTAAAATGTGCCGTTTTGCTTTTCCTGCCCACAGCGTGTCTCCCCGAGCTCATGATAGAATTGTTAATCACATGTTTGCTAATTGTGCACATGATAAACTGGCCGGTACCACAGAAACCTGCAGCGAGGTTGCTGTTTACCTCCACCGAGCTGTTTTTTTGACCCCCGGTGACCTCCTGTCTGCGCTAAACGAGGCCCAACTTGCTCGCAGTCATGAAGGCGTCTGAGGAAAAACGGTGTCATTTACGGGGGCCGGGAGACGGTTCAGGGAGGCCGCCATGGCCCCCCGGGCCGAGGTCAAGCTGTGCTGACATTTTGTCTCGAGACGTGGGGGTCAAAGGGCGTCTGTGTGTGGGTGGTGCATCATTACTGATATTTACCAGCATGTTTTGTATCATTCATGTTCTTTTATCCCTGCAGACATTTGTTTTTGCGGAGGGAAACACAGATATTGAATCCTGGCTACTGGAGATATGAGGCTTTGATTTGCATGTGAATAATTTGTGGGAAATCTCCCGAACTGCATCTCAAATTTTCTTGAAGCGTGTAGTATCATGCCGATTTAGGTAATTTTTATAATTCCGTTAATCCAGCTATCCTACTTTTATGATAAATCTGAAAACCTATGTGCTTTTTCTCTGTTTATGATGTGTTTGAAAAGGGGAAAACTGGACCAGCCTTCATCGGAGATGCTGCTGTCAGTTTTTTGAGGAACATTTCCTCAGCTGGCTCCCCACAACTTCTATTTGCAAACTTTCTAATAATATCACTTCTGTGTTTTAATCTTTCATCTCTATTTTAAATCATCTACCATATTCCATTTTTTGTTTTTTCTTTCAATAGCCAAATTTAAACATATTTGCTGTAACGCTCCAGTATATTAGGTGTCTTCCTTCATCAAGCCATTCAGCATGGTGTCATATTATAATGTATTTGTGGGGGCTGAGCGTTCTACTGTCACTGATAATGTTTCATCAGATCGTCATAAACAAGATCTAATTTATGCAAAGCTCTCATTTGAATACTCCTGTTTGCACATGATGTCAGTCATGTTGTTATTATCATCATTCAATCACTCACAAAAGCACAAACACTTAAGTGGCAATCCATTTGCATTAGCATGCACTTTATGCAAATTAGAAGATAATCGTCACGGATGTATAAAGAGTGAACAAAAAACTCAATTTTGAACTGTATATATCTGAATAAATACACATTTTATGAAAAAGAATAACAAATCTTCAAGAATTAGTTTAGGTTTCCTTTGTATGGCTCTAAAGTCATTCAGATACATTCTGGTATTGAGACAAATGTTGAGAGTTGATGCATTAATTAGCCGATTTAATGACTTAATCTACATCACTGGACATTCAATACATCAATAAGTATGCAGTGGAGCATTCGGAAGCCTGAGCGCCGCTTTTTCTTCATGTCTGCCGCTTCACAGTCGGCAGAAGTAAAGGCTGTTGCTGGGTTTGTATGGATGAATGCAGTGGGAGGTATATGATGAGAGACGGAGGCAGACAGTTCCACACGGAGCGAGGAAGATGGGCTGCAGCGAGGTGAATAATAACAGCGGGGCGAGAGCGCCGCAAAGTCCCACAAGACCCGGGCATTATCGTAGAGGACTCGGCGGGGAGCCGCCGCCTCCCCCAGGAGGGCGTGGAGACCTGTGCTCACCATTTTGCATGACTGCGTGAGAATGTGTGTGTGTGTGTGCGGACATATGGAAAGATGGAAAAGAGCTGCAGGGAGACAAATACTGTCTCCGTCCCGGCTCAAAGGTTGGCGACGAAGACGATGTGGGTGAGAGTGATGATGGGGTGATGGGTTAGGATGTAATTCTATAATAATTTATCACCTTGTCAGCATCTGATTAATTATTCACCAGGCTGTTAATTTACGCGTTGAAACGTTCAGAGGGGATGTTTATGATCCGAGTGCCTTCTCTCCTTTGTGTCAGTGTGCGGGCTCGTCCATGTTTGAGCAGAAGTTAGTTGCTGATTAATTACACTGTTTTAGAGGATAAGTGTTTTTGAAGAAATAAAATGCAAATCGTACCTGATGAGATTTGAACCATTACCCAGCAGTCCATATTAATGCCGCTCTCCTCGGACCATTTAATCATGCTTTATTGGTCTGAGATGAGATTTACTCAACCACTGAGGAGGTTACCCCCAGTTTGTAAACACATTAAGAGAATCCAGCAAAGGTGTAGCAGTCAAGTGAATTATAGAAAACCATGATGCATTGCAGCTTATTATTACTTATTAGTATGTATGATAGGGGTGATAAAACTATTAGTTCAGGAGCCACACACAGCTCAATTTCAGCTCGAGTGGGCCGGATTAGTGAAGTGATAACATAATCATCTTTGAATCACAGAAACTCCAGTTGTTTTCCTTATTTTTCTTTTTGCATAAAACTTAAACATATTAAAAATCATGTAAGGGCAATATCAGTACTTTTTTTACATAACGAAACATAAAAATGTTGACTGAAATTTTATTGAAATGATAATTAACAGTTTGTGTATTATTAGCTCGCAGTCTTTAATCCACATGATTAAAAAGTTAAAAAAATGTGGCCTGTTTGCTTCAGCTCCTTTAAAATATGAAAATAAAGTATTTCAGTATAACCATTTAACACAATAGGGCTAAGAAAACAACTCAGTGTTATAGTATCTGTATTGCTTTTGAATTCCCACCCAATAAGTCTCCTGAGTTATCACTGTTTGTATGTTTGCATGTGTGTGTAAACAGCTGACTGTGTCGTAGAACAGTGGTGCTCAATAATGCATCGGCAGTTTTTACACATCAGACATTTGAATTTCTGAAGGATCAATAAAGTGCATCATTGTCATTGAAGCCTTTACATAATTAGAACTGAAGGCAGTTTCAAAGGTCGAGAATGAAAAAGTCCAGACTCTCCCACACTCAGCGTGAACATAGAAAACAAACTGTGAGCTAGCTGGACTCTTGACAGTATTTAAGCACAATGTGCAGCAGCAGTAACTTCACATGGAATCTGCAGCAATGCAAAGTAGAGCAAAAAAAAAAAAAAACAAAAAAAAAAAAACCACAAGCAGCGACAATTTCCAGATGCAGCATTAAAGTGACTGGTGGGTGTTGTTCATCGAGGCGTGTTGTTCATGTGCGGCGTTCGTTGTTTGTGTGGTTGAGCAGCTCAGCAGCGTGGAGTGCAGCCTGCTCCCAGAGGGAGGTGGAGGGTGAACAGGGTGGGCGGGGTCATGGAGGATGCAGGTGACTTGTTGGATGGATTCTGGAAATACAGTAACGGCGGGTTTACTCTAACATACAGTTTCTTCTTATGGTTCCAGATTCCTGCTAGCATATTTTCATGAATGAATTAAAAATTGACTATGAAAAACAAATATGGTACTTTAATTTTCATGTAAATGTTTGAAGTATATAAAACTGTCTGCTGATGCATTACAGTTAAAATACCTTGCCAGTCTACAGATCGGATCCTTTCTTAAACTTCTTATGCAGGTGACAGAAGTCCTTGAAAGCAGCACAACATTTACTCCCATACATTTGATTTTGCTCACTTTTTGGTGTTAGGTTGGTATTGATCCTGAACATTGAGCTGTGTGTCCAAATCCTGGAAGGTTTCTTACTTTTTTTGTTTTTTTATTTATTTGGTGTAAAGTGAAGAGCTTCCTCCTGATCAGAGAGGGCTCTTTAGCATGCTCCAGAGGCTGGCGATCATTAACGCTAATGTCGCAGACTGCTCTCACAGCTTGGACGCTGCTCAAGACTCTAATTACTCTACAATAAGAACTGAAAGAGAGAGAGAGAAAAAAAACAAAAAAGAAAATGGATCTGCGGCTTTTCTGTCCAGACAGTGGCTGAGAGGATGGGAGCAGCTTTTGGGGGACTGCTTTCAGCTCGGGCCGTGCAGTCTGTTAAACAGACAGAGATTAGAGAAGCAGGATCAAATTTGCCCTTTTCATGAATCCTCAATGTTAATTAGCTGTGTTAAGTTAAAATGATCACAGCCAAAAACTATGAATCACCAGCAGGAGAGGCATCATGTACTCCGTTTGTATCCTCTGGCTCATCGGGTCACTTGTTGCCGTCACGCCGGTCTAATTTGGCTTAGAAACACGGGAGTCGGTCGGAACCTGGACGGCGGTGACGGCGGGAGTCGTCTGCCCGGTGACAGCGATGCCTCTTTATTAGCCGTGAATCATCACATCAGCGTCTGAGCGGGACACACCGCCGGGCAGCCATCGAGTCGGCTCATTGGCACGTGGCGGTGCATCAGTGGCGGCCGTGCCAATCAGGCGCCCGTCCCGAGCAAATCTGGGCAAAAGTACGACGACAGTCTTTGCCATGACCGTGCGGAGTACCCATCAGCAACAGGCTGTCGGCGGCGTCGCGCGGCGCTGCCGAAGCAGAACGCCGACAAGGTTTGGCCGCAATGTGCCCAGTGAGTCATTACACTCATTAATTAATTTTCCTTTCTGCCGAGGCTCCTCCTGCACAACAATTACACTATGTATAGCAATTAAAATGCTAATTTTTCATCCGGTATTAAGCACATTTTCAATACTTGAAGCAGTGTAAAAAGCAGGATCCCGTTGCCTATTTATTGATGTCAGAGGTTTTTGAATTGTGGGATGATGAGTCTGGAGACGCTCACGCTTTTACTCACGCTAAGTAGTCATCTCTGGATGAATTCCAGACTTTCTGATGTTTTTCAGTTTGTGAGACATCATCCTTAGTGGTAGTTTGGATCCATAAGCTATAAAAAGGCATAACTCTTCTTGTCCTTGGTAGATGTTGTTAATTTGAAATGTTTGCTTAGTCTTTAAATGTAACATGAAACTGCGGTAACTGTTAAAGTTATGGATGTTGTATGATGTTAAAGCGTTTTTGTTGAAGCATTTCAGTAAATCTGCAATGAGCAGACAGTAGTTTAGAGATAAGAAGGTCGTTGGTTGTGGTCTGGACAGCTTACTTGTTCTTCTGCCCTTGATGATTTTCCGTGGCTGCTCTGATTTACTCTCTGGGCCAAATGTTCATATCTCGATGTTTCAATAGTTGAGTGGTTTCAAGCTTTATTCACTTCTATACACAGCTCATAAAGTGTTTTCCAGCTTTGACCTGACAGTCACAGTCCTTCTAATCTAACCTTGAGGTCACATTGAATTCAGTTATAAAAATGTTTTTTTCTTTGAAATCAATAGTTACATAATCAAGAGTTTTACCCTCTACTTTGTCTTCATTTTGTTAGTACTTCTTCTCAAAAAGCGTGCACACACACACCCACACACACAGTCTTTGTTGCAGGTTTTAACCTGTTTCTTTGCACGGGGAAAAGGTGACTGAGTAAAATATTTATGCACATGATGAATGCATTGCTTGAACTTCAGGGCTGCAGTGCAACATTTGCTGTGACTGTTTAGTAACGACTCCTCAGAAACTCTGTTCCTTCACCTTCCGCCGTGGCAGGTTCAGGAAAGAGCTACAGAGGAACTGCGAGCGAGGTTTCATCTCAGTGGCGAGAGCTCCTGTGTTTCCACCGACCTGCTTGCACTGCCTCCTAATTAGGTCCTCGGTTTGAGCGCCAAGCACACTGAAGTTAGACCGAAAAGGGAAGGGGGCATGTAGTAAAAACAGGTGTTACTCACTCTACCAGGCTTCTTTGTCAGGCTTACGAGAGAGCAGCTACGCTTGCTGCGCCATGTGTTAACATGCCTCCAGGAGGAGCGGCGCACTTACGCTGAACCGCAGCTTTTTGTGCTTTTAGTGTGAAATTACTTCTTGTGGGACTGGACGTGAAACTCCTTTATTTTTCATCAGTGGTTCATCATCATGATGATTAAATGTAAAACTCATTGAAGAAGCTTGAAAGTGTAGGGAAACTTGCGTCTGAAGTTAATCAGAAAAAATCTTTTTTTTTTTTGTAATTAAATAGAGTCCCAGTGTTGTACTAACCGCATTGTGCTAATATAGTAGCCACTGTTACATTATAGAACTACGATAACAAGTTATTTAGCACACACACCAGGTCATTAATTTTATCTTCTGTTTTGCATTTATGATTCTTAAACATCAAATATGTGTATTATATATGGGGAAAAAGCTGAATTCCAGATGTATAATCGGTGTATTTGCTGTTATGAATATATTCTAGTATGTATATCACATAGCTTATTATTCCTAAATACGGCTAATGAGTTATAGTGATTGTGAGTATGAAAAATACATTGATATGTTCATTGTTTGGACATATTTCTTAACAAATGATGTCTATTAAGATTCAATGTGTAGTTTTTAATAGCTAATTTTTTGGTTGGTTGGTTGTTTATTACGCTTATACATGTAATTTGTGTTTGATTATTGGGTCAAATGGTAAATTCAGTAGCTAATCAGATTCTGTAACTAACAGAGATCATGAACCTTATAATTCATTAATTACAATTTTATCATATCACAGTATTTCAGCCTGTACTTGATTACCATTTGTGCCACTACTTGTTTCTCATTTTTCTATCCTGTAATCATTGTTTTTGTAATCATTATTTGTGTTTTGTGGAGTCGCTACTGTCAGACATAAAGGGAGAACACCATAAAATATCTTCAATCAGCAGCAGTGTGGACGAAGCAGGATGATTTATGTTGACATTTCCCATAATTGACTTTGATTCTGCTTTGCCTAGGTCATTTTTTTTCCTCATAATGATTTTTTTTTTTTTTTTGCCAGATGAATAATATCCCGCCAGCATGAACATATTGACGAACCCATTTAATCACTGACTTAATTCAATTTCACTTTTTTTCCCCACTTCCAGTCAGAACTTTATATGAATTGTGAAAAAAAAAGGAAATTATTACAATAACACATTTATCCACGACAGCCAGATATGTTTATCCAATTAGAAGCTCAAGTACGGAGCTCTGATAGCTGAGAAAAAGTTTTATTGTTTTTTGGCTTTGAACAGAAAATAAATTGGGGTGATGAATAAATAGAAGACTTTTTTTCTCTGGATTTAGACAAATTAAATGGTCCGGCTTGAAAAAACTAATTAAATGATAGCTTAACACTTTTTTTTTTTGCATCTTGTGCTCAGGAGAAGGTAAATAGTTTTAGCTTTTTGTCACCAATTTGCCCAAAAATCAGACAAAATGTCCATCTATCTACAATAAATGCAAAATTAACATTTCTTCATATAAAAGCTGCCTTTCAGACTACTGACATAGTTTTTAATCTTTCCTCTTGATAGGCTGCTTACAGTGAGTCGCTTTACGTTAGAGTGAATTTCATTGTTGGGCGTTCGTTCTCAGAGCCTCAGGCTTTATTTTTAGTTGATTTAATCTAGAAACAAATTTGAGTGTTTGCCCTATTTTAACCGAAACACCGTGGAAGTTATTTCTGGTGCAGAAAAAAAAAACAAAAAAAAAAACAACAACTTCTGAATACAAAAATCAACACACGAACACAAAAAGAGAAGTGCCTATGGGGTATTTTTATATATGTGTGTTGAAGTGCTTGTCAGGTTTAAAAGCTCACTCGGTGATTTATCGAGTCTCTGCTGGGAATTTGAAGTCTGATTGGCAAAACCTTTGTCAGCGATCCTTGTACTTCTTCGCTGTCGCTTCTGCCTGTCACGCTGAGAGCTGCCATCGCCGGTGATAAATAGACACTCCATCCCTAATCACTGCCATCGGAGCGCCATTACTGAACGGGCCACTCATTTCCAGCTTGGCACGGCGTCTGGGCTCGGCCGCGCTGCCAGAGGCGCCGGCGCTGCGTTTCAGGAGATGTGCTGACTTCAAAGATAAATCCGGCCTTCCGGGGGTGTGGCGGCGGCCCCGCTCGTTCACCTGCAGCAGGTAGTAACAGCTCCAAAAGGCAATTCAACAATTCATATTTAGGACAAAGAGTCGTCTTAACCTGCCTGACAAGGAATTACACTTTCCCCTCTCATGTCTGCTGGAGGCGGCAGCTGCTTCGCTCAGCTCAGCTGACTTTGTTCAAAGATAACAAAATCTGCCCAGCAACACCTCCAAAGCTCCGTAATTACAGTTTGTTTCATCCAAACTTCAAGTGTAAATACAGAGATCTTCATGCTAAGCTCAGCTGTCGCTGACTGTCACATATTTACTGTAAAACATAAGATCAAGCTCCTCATCAGACTGTTTGCACAGATCCCAGTCATTGTGTTTTCCAAAGTGTGAAATTGCTCCTTTAAGTCTTTATTAGGCAGGAAAACATGAGCCTGACCTCCCAAAGGTTTATGTGTTGTTTGTATAAAATCATGTAGAAGCTTTATTTTGGAAGGTCGTCTACTTTCATCAATGAAGAATATTGGGATAAAGGTGTTCCAGATAACACAAAATACTGCATGGGATTGAAAACAGTGGATTCAATCAGCATTTTATGAAAAAAAAAAAAAAAAAAAGATTGCATGTGTTTGTGAGGCATTGGATAATGTAGAGGTATTGTGAGAAACGACATTACCTGACCTGGCAACCCTCGACTTTTATTTTCCACCTTGCCAAAATCTTTTTTTTCTGAATCTCTTCTGTTGCTTTTCTGTTCTGCTTTGACATTTTGACAAAAAAACATTTCCAGCAATGCCAACGCAAAGTATGACAACGAGTGGGCGGACAAAATGTGTTTCGTGAAAATCTGATAGTGCGAGGAAATCCTTGTAGTAATAATTTCCTGGCAGGATCAAATATGCAGATTAATTGACAAACACACTCAACGGCGATTGATTGATTCGTTTCAAGTATCATCACATGAAATGGGATTAGGTGTTTAAATATTTTAAAGAGGAGATCTATATGGAGATGAATGGAAGCGCTGAGCAGATGCCAGTGACACCCCGTCTCCATACGATTCCTCAGAGACGAGCAAATCGCCCTCTCCGGCACCCAATTACACTTTCCCTATCATCCACACTTGAGGTAGCAATTTCCCCCTCAACGGATCTTCAAGTCGACGACGACCATTTCTGTCTCAACCTTCTGCTGGAGTGAGAGGCGGTAATTATGGCGGCGCATCGAGACACGTGCAGTCGTAGAATTTAAGCGATTTTTCTTTCAGGGAAGCTAATGAACTGCAAACACGTTTATTATTGTAACCTTTAAAATACAGGGGGTTTTTTTTCTTATTATTTTTGAGAACTTGTGTGTTTTATGGTTTGAATTGCAGGCTTTCTTAGATGCACACTGCTCAAGTACTCTTGTGAAATAATATGTGGCAATTACCAGCTAAACTGTGCATATTAGACGTTTTTTGAGCATATGTCATTGGTTCTGAATTTGATCTATAATGGACTGTTTCTTTTTTTTTTTTCTTTTCAACCTGCCCAGGTCTACTGTGCAGGTTAAAAAAAAACAAAGCAAACGTGGATAATTAGGATATCATGGATTGTTACTTGTTAAATATATGATTCAGGAACCCTGTACATTTACAGACATGTTTATGTGGAAAGTAGCATTTTAAATCCTGTCCCTCCTGCTCCGATAGAAGCATATTCGTGCATTTTGATTAGTTTATCTTACATTAAATGTTCCTTTCTTAATTACACTGTGTTTAAATTCCAGATGTTACAGCTGCAAAGTCAGATTCTATGCAAAGAGTAGAGAGATAAACAAAAAGTAAATTTAAGAACAAGTATGCAGCATAAGGAAATAAGTGCACAATAGAGGATAACTTATATAACATAAAAACAAAATGTTTTCTTAATGCAAAATGTGGATATCTTGTAAAATGGTATGCAATATTAGAAAGTATGAGCACTTGAAAACCTAAAATGAAAAAAAAAAAATAACAGCGTCAGACGAATTCTATAAAAGAAAAAAAGAAAAAAGTGAAGAGGCACTCGAATAAAAGTCAACTCAAACCACTGAACTCCAATCATCGATCCCGCCCTGCAGTTGTAGCGGACTCCCAGATGAAAGAGGAAACTAAACACAGGGGACGCGATTACATGGAGTTGACTTTTTGAGCTTGACTTTTTGAGGCCGGCCGGCTTTAGTTGTTGATTTCTGTGGAGAAGGAAGCTCCGTCAGCAGAGAGGAGAGAGAGGCCGGTGGAGAGACTTCCTCCGCGGCAAACGTCCTTTTCCCACACTGATTAATGTGTCCATCAAATACACAGCCAATCTCCGGAAACCTTTAAGGACAAAGAGTCGGAGTCCCAGATGAACTTTTTGTTTGGACAGTATCTCAAACCAACGAAAACAAAGTGTCAAAGTGTGTTATGTAATAATGAAGTTTAGATACTTAAACTCTTACATTGCATCTAGATCTCTGACAAACAACTGTCAAAAGTAACTCTTACTGAAGTTCTTTGACCTCAGATTTCCTTTATTTAGTTTGTAAGTAGTGTTGAGTACCTGACACCTCTTTATTTTAACTTTGAATCCAGTAGAAATCCAGAGCTGTTTCCCCCTGCCGGTCTGTGTTTTCCCCTTCTCCCCATTTTTTTTTTTCAACCCAAGTTCCGATGCAGTTGGACATCCTCTCACAGTGATTACAGTATTGATATCTACCTGTCTTGAACTCCTTTCTAATCTCTTCAGATTGTCGATGAAAACGCGCCACTCTTTTGTTTTTTTTTTTTGCTGTTCGTTATGTGTTTGTGGCCATGAAGAGAGAAAATAAGACATTTATAATGTGAGCATTAGCATGCACACTGTTTTCATTCCATGCATACATACATCGGCTTCTTTTGAAGTTTATATAACCATATCTACTTATTGTCAACAAGTCCTGTGAAAGGACTAATGAATAATGGATTCAGCTGCAATCGCTGTGACACGAGCCGCGTTTCCCTATAGGAAATGTGTTGTTTGTGTTTCTCCCCGCAGACGTGCTCAGAGGTGTAATTATTTATTAGCGTCTTGTGTTTCTGAAGAGTTTTGATGCTTTCAGTTCTTCCTGTATATCTTTGTGATTTCGTCATGTGTGTGTTTTCTGCCATACATCTGTCACATCTGTTTAGCGAACGTCTTCACACCTGGAAGTGATAAACATCGTTCTGAAAAGCATTCGTCTCCAAGACCGTACGGGTCTGCGTGTGAAATATTGACACACGCATCTGGATTCTGGTTTCGCCACAGAGATTTCCAAAGGCAATTAAATTCCCAGAGATTTCAGGTGATAAATATATGAACAGCCCGAGTTACAGTTGGAAAAATCGTAATTCATGATATCCGAGGTGTGTACTTTGACAATAAATACCAGTGGGCTGATTTACTCTGAACCGTGGCCTTGGGTGAATGTGTCATTTGACGATTTGATCTTTCTCTCCCGCTCCGACAGAACGGCGAGGCGTCGCTCTTTGAGGTGAACATCCGTTACGTCGGGGGGCTGCTGTCGGCGTACTACCTGACAGGAGAGGAGGTGAGATTAATCGACGTCTGTTATCCCTCCACTCTGCTGAGATCTGCGGCTTCCTCTATCTGCGAGCCGCTCCGCAGTGTGAATGATGAGCGGGCTCCATGTGGGCATGACACCGCTGTGTGTGTGTGTGTGTGTGTGTGTGTGTGTGTGTGTGTGTGTGTGTGTGTGTGTGTGTGTGTGTGTGTGTGTGTGTGTGTGTGTGTGTGTGTGCGTGCGTGCGTGCGGGTGGGTGGGCGTGCGTGCGTGTGTGTGTGTGTGAGCCTAAATGATGTCATATGTGCAGAGATATATGTAAGGTTCCTTATTTTGGGATTTTCACTGATGTTGAGTAAATTTACTGAGATGTGCAGAAGGTGTGAATCAATTTGAGCACACTTCCACACCGGATCGTCTTTAATTTTGTCAACATTGGCTAAATTTTAGAGCGATTGACGGGCCTTTTGTGTGTATTGAACTTTTGTTTGAATTGCTTAATATTAAAATTCACTAAAAGCTTAAATAAATATCCCTGTGGAAGTTTAATCCCATTTTCCTGTCTGATCATGAGCCTGATAATGGTGAAGTTTAACATGTGCTGCGTTCCATCAGTTTTCTCTGTCTTCACTGGACTGAATGATCTGGTTTACAGCAGCTTTTCACCATGTGTGGAGCCTGTAGTGTCTGCTAAAGCAGGGAAGATGCACCTTCTGGTAACTGTCAGCACGTCTTATTTACAAGCTGTGCGTTTTCCAAGCTTCCTCCTCCGGTAGCTGGTTCAGTCCAGTGCCGATCGATTAGAGACGGACAGTGTTTTTGCAATTCATATGCAGCCACCGAGGCCGCCATTAAGCTAACGGATAGTGGTCAGTGCATTTGTACTTTTGTGCATAATGCTGTGCTTTTATTTAACTGCGTCTGGCAGCGATGTGTGGGGGTGGAGGATTTATAGCTGTTGGAAATGTAATGTTACATGAGTTGTGCTGAACAATGAAACAGCTCTTTAGGTTTGCTGTTGCATAACAAGAAAAGTGATGTTACTCAGAACATTTATGCAGTAGGTGCATGAAAGTCTGAGCTATTGTTTGACAGAACAAACAACTTATAGCCACATTTCCCAACCTCGGTGTCGGAGTGGTGAGTCACAAATCTGTGAATATTAAAATTGCACATGTTAAAAAAAAACAAATATTCAGACACTTTTGGATGTGGGGCAGGAATTCTCCGACTGTGCATGCTCATCGTTGTTTGGTATTACTGGAAAGTTTTTGCAAATCAGAGACTAGATTGAGCCACACTGAAGAGGAAGCGTCATGTGCAAAACCAAATAAAAGATGTGGATCAGAGGTGGAATAAACTCCCTCATCGTGTGTTTTTAACTGCATGCTTTTAACTGCATGTTTTAAATGTGTGACATGCTGCTGAACCATGTCTGTAACTGGAAAGCCATGCTTTTTTCTGGGGTTTTAAATGCTCTGTACTGTGTGGCAATGAGAAACACAAATGACACAGCGTGGAAGCTGCTTGGCAGAGGAATATTGTTAATGTTTTAAACCTGAAATGTGAGTAGAAATTAGAATCAGTCTTTTCTTCTTCTTCCTTTTTCCTTTTTTTGGAACCAGTTAAAATATTTCCACACTTACCTGAATGAAAAAAACCAATGAATCAGGTTCTAATCATTTTTTTTTTAAAGCATAAGCAGCTTTTTTTTGTTTTTTTACAGGGTTCTGAAATTAATTAATCCTTTTAATGCTAGTGAAGGAAGATAGACTAATTAGGCTAAATTCGGAAGGTAAAGTCAAAGGTTTTTTTTTTTTTTTTTCCTCCTCTGCTGGAAAATCACCTACGGTTGCGTCCTTGAAGAGCACATCACGGCGGCAGTGAAGCTGCTCTGCAGCTCGGCGCGAAGGCCTGTGGTTACAGCGGACCGCACTCCTGCAAGTGTGAGGCTGTGAAACTTTATGACTGCGAACCTCGGCCTTGCCAAAGAAAGATGTATGAGGCCTCTGTAAACCTTGGCCGGGTAAATAAAGGTTTTTAAACCTGCCCGCGACAAGCGGCACGGCACAAATGGTCCAGTTCATTATCAGTTCATTGTGAAGTCACTGGAGGTCAGTGTGTCACTATAATGAGCGTCTGCCAGTAGCAGCCTCCTGGAGCGTTCACACACACACACACACACACACACTTTAGGAGAGGCTGAGCTCTGCAGCAGCAGAATTAATGGAAAGAGGATCCAGTGACATATGAACACTCAGTCGCTTTAATGGACATTGATTTGCAGGCCGGGCGAGTTGAGAGGAGAGCAGCATAAAAATTGTTCACCACCGCTGGATGAGTGAAATATGAATACATTACTGGAAGAGAATATATTGTTGGATCCATTACTCCACATTTGCTTGCCATTAATGCCACGCGGAAAGTCTTCTTCAACTTTATTCACTGGTCCATGGAAATATCTATATATGGCATCAATTATAAGATTTTGTAACAACAGGACGAGTGAAAGACACTGTTCTGCTACTTTTTTTACATTGTTTAATCTCATCTGTGCTCTGCTAGCAGGGTTTTTAAAGAGTGGGAGAGTGAACTCTCCCCAATTAATTTACACCTTCCCCCAGCAACTCTGGTATTAATGCACATTTATTATGTTTTTAATACTGTTCTGATTTACTAGCATCCTGTATAACACTTGCTTGTGCAAATAGATTGAATTATATATCCATATTGGATAGATACAGCAAATAAATTCAAAAATCTTCAAAAAAGATTGCAAGGCCTGGGAAGGAGCACAACAACGTGTAACAGACTGTCTGCAAATAAAAGTTGTGGGGAGCCAGTTGATAAAAAGACAACAACGATTGTGTTGGAGATTGATACGATTTTCACTTCCTTTTCAAATAGTTAATAACAGACATAATCATAAACAACTCAAGCACTGGATCGCATTACATGTAAATTAATGTATTTGCATGAACTCCTCCCTGTATTTTCTGTGATCTGGTAAACAAGCCCATAATCCATATTCATGATGTGTGCTGATGACTGTTGTCTTGTGCGTCTGTCAGATGATCTTCAGTGTGCAGCAGTAATAGATCAGGATCCATAAATATGGGCAATAACGTCACGTTTGTGCCAGGTTTTTTTTTTTTTTTTTTTTTTTTTTTTGCAAACCTTTAGTGGATCAGGCCCATTATAGTTAATGGCTGTTGGGATCAGTAAGCAATGTAATGTAAATGAAGCTTAAAATGCATTATTTCATGGTAGATTAATGATTGTAGTTTAAGTTTTTAAGTATATATTCGAGCATTTTCTCATTTCATTCATCTCCATGACACAATACATTTCCAACAATATCTTTTCTTAAAATTGTTCTAAAGATCTTTTTTTTTTTTTAATCTTAATTTTCATGATAATGCTTGCTAGAGGCCACTCAGCGCTCTCTCCTCACACCGAGAAACATCTAGTTGGAATCCTCACTGTGCTGTATGGAGTTTGCATGTTTTCCCTGCGTGTGTTCCTGGGTTGTTTCGGGTTATTCTATTTTCCTATCGCACTCCAAAAGCGTGCGTTTGAGCTTAACCCGTCACTCTGCAATTCCCCGTGGGTGTGACTTTGTGTCTGCCTCTCTGGGTCCTGCACCAGGCCGTCACGCACTTTGTGAACCGTCCCTCCGTTCGGGTCCACCGCAGCCTCTTCCCCTCGTCCTCTGCTTTGTGTGGTGTCCTTTCCGCCTGTTTACAGTGCGCCATCTTTCTCCTGAGATGGAGCGCGCCGTCTCAGTTTTCTGACAGACGTATCAATACCCTTTACCCCGCCGCAGATATCCATCACACGGCTTGCTCTCGCGCTTTTTCTGTGAAGGGTCCCGGAGAGTAAGATTTATAGCCGCCGCCCGCGCCCTTCCTCCCCACAATTCCCCCATTAAGGACTTTTCCTCCGAGCCGGCTGTTCTGTTCGAATGATAAAACCAACAGATTGCCGGTCTGCCGCTGCTGCGGAGTCCCAAAATCATGTGAGATACGGCGCGGGAGACTATTACGAGATGGCGGATCCAGTTTGACCAGAGGACATTGGGCAGCTGGCGCCGCTGTAAATGATTGCCGGGAAAGCGGGGACGACGATTATGGCTCCTTGCGGGACACAGTTTGCCGGAGAAACGCTCGGAGCAGAACTGGAGCTTACCTGGCCATTAATAACCTCCTGTTGTTTTGACCCGGTGCCATGTGCTGTTTATGTGTGTGTTTTCTCGGCGCCCCAGAAGGCTCGTGGTTAGTCTTTATGGAGCCCCCCCCCGCATTAAACGCCGCGTCCGAGCAGGTCTGACGGCCGCTGCCACGGCCCTCCATCACTCACCATCAAGTGAAATGGCTCTGACAGAAGTGGCAATTACTGCCGGTGTCCAGCGAGTGTATTCTGTTAGGGCGCGGCTGTCTGTGTGTCCCTTTGTCAAGAAGTTCGGTGGCGAGGATCCATCCATCTCCGATGCGGCTTTACTCAACTCGGGGTCATGAAAGGCGGGAGCTGATCCCGGCCGTCTGTGAGCCGAGTGCAAAGAACTACCTGGAGAGGTGTCCAGTCCATCGCTGGGCAAACTCTCAAAGACACACTCATAAATACAGTCATAAATCAGCCTGGAATACATTATTTTTATTGGACTGTGGGATGATATAGGAATACCCTGGAGAAGCCAGTTTGGGTATATAAAGTGTCCAAACAGCTAATCCAGGATCCTCTTCACTACGAGGCAATAATGCTCACCACGACGCCTCTGCAGCCACTAACAAGTAGGATTTCATACGTTTATTTAGTTGTTGTTAAAACACTAGCCTGATTTTTCTTTAACCATTGCTCAAAATTAAAACGTGAAACAATATATCCAATCTTTCTAAATGAATGTTGCATTTTTCTTTTTGCACGCATATTAACGGCCAATTCTTCCTAAAATACTTATAGGTGCGAATGCCAGTGCGAGGGATGGAGTTCCTGTGTTTGTTTGTTTGTTTGTTTGTTTGTTTTTTGTTCCCGGAGCTCCCGTTTCGACACTGTTTGCATCGATGCAGTCTTGTCAGTGAGATTTTACCAAATCACATCAGCTCTGATCCACTGATTGCACAACTCCAATCCCAATTTTCTCCCACCAAAAAAAAGAAAACAAATCAGTGTTTCAACCATTGGCTTCACTGGTCTCCCCATGGTTCACTCTGATTGCAATCAGAATTTTTGCTTGTTTTCTTTTACATCTTTCACAGGAACAAAGCAGCATCCAGTGATTCAAAGCAATGCACATTTTTTGCAAACTAAAAAAAAAAAAAAAAAAAAAAAAAAAGACTAATGGCTAATAAAATCTAGCATCATCACAAAATACTGTCATACAAGAGGGACGTTCACCTTGTGTTTCGTGTCCTCTCTCACTTTCCTGATACAGTTCTGCTTGTCTCCTGCACGCATGTTCATTAGCATGCGTGTCTTTCCAGGCGCCTCTGCACAGACCGTGTACCTCCGAGGAAGAACGTGTGCGTTCGCACGTCAGCTCGACCTCAATTTCTCCTCCGCCCGCGTGTGCGCCGCACGCCGGCACGCAGCTGCCTCTGCGTGGCATGTTTCATTTGTTAGTGTCTGCTCGTATGCACGAAAACGTGTGCAGCGACGAGACCCCGTCGCCTCGGTGAGACCGGAGAACGGTGAAAGGTGTACGGCGGAGAGGAAGGAACCGGGGAGGAAAAAGGGAATTAATTCATGCAGCCTTGTGTGAAAATTGCCCGTGGGCTGAGCCGAAACAGCAGGGAGAGAGGGAGGCTGCAGCCGGCGGAGGAGAAGGACGTGCGTGCGAGGAGAATAGAGGAGGGAAGGAACAGGAGTGATCAGGAGAGGCGAGGAAGTGTGTTCATATGCTGGTCAGCTCCCGTGATGGAGCGGCAGAAGGTGATCCGTGGAGGCTGAGCGGAGGGGAGAGTCACTCCCAGGGTGTAATGTAATAATACACCAGCAGGAAAGGACAGACAGGAAAAGAAGCTGTCACGAGTGATGTTCGCAGGAAAGGACGAGAGCCTGGCAGCTTGGTGAGGTAGTGGTTAGCACGCCTGCCTCACGGCGTGGTTGTACCTGGTTCAGTTCCTTAACTGGTTCAGTTCCCCTGATAATCATGACAGGACATGGCTAATTCATGTGACGTTCACAAACCAGTGCAGACAACTTTTAATTTGTTGGATTTCCACCGCAAGCAGAAAGTCTCTTTGGCTTCAGTTGGTCATTAAACACACAACGAAGTAAACGAATCCATATTTTCAGACAGTCGCACCTCATCAATAAATGCAGTGAAAGATACCTTTTCCTTTCTTTTAAAGACAAATCAAAGCTTCCAGCAGTGATAAATCAGCTGGTTTTTACAACCCGGCTTTGTAATTGCCTTACAAGAGGGCGTCTTCAGAAAAATCCAGTTGGAAGGGGTGTGAATGTGTCTGTGAGATTTAGCTGTGAGGAGAGCTCCGTCGGCAGACGGTTGTGAGATATTTGGTCGGCAGACCTCTGTTGTTGGCCGAGTAAAGATCTGTTTCTTTTTTACTCATCAGACGATCAAGTATTGACTGAAACACCTGAACCACATCAGATCTACATTTTTGATCTTTCCGTTTCTTTTCAGGGCTTCACAGTGTTACGGTGGTCACCACTCTCTTCTCAAAGCAAACATGTTTCAGTCCAGACTGTGTTTGAAGTCCTTTCTGTATGGAGTTTGCATGTTCTCCCTGTGGGTCAACGGGCTTCCTCAGGGTTCTCCAGTTTCCTCCCCAATGCAGAAGGATGCATTCGAGGTGTGGATGTGGGTTTGTGTTTTTTTTTTTTTGCTGTCATTGAGTCAGCTGTAAACAGCTTTGGAAGATGAATGGATTTTACTTTTTAGAATCTTTTTTGCCGGCATCCATTATCTAACAAAACCATTCGGTCTTTAAAACATTTATCAACTGTCTTCTGTATTTATTGCAGTGGATCTGTACTTTACTGGCACAAGGCTCTGCCATTGCCCTTGGGCTGGGTTTTGTTGTAGTTTAAATGAGTGAAGGATGCACTGTCTGTTTTATAAAAAGTAGAGAATAGATGAAGTGAACAGAATGGGTACGAAAAGAATGGTGACTGAATGAAATTCATTTATATAAATGAAATGTAAAGTCCTTCACAAGCGATTGGCATAACCATTGAAACGGTCAATAATGCACACATTTTATAATTTTTCATTCATGCACACATAAAAAAGAAAAAAAAAGTACGATCAATGCAAGCCTGAAGCAGTAAGCCAATGGGTGAAATAGTAAACAACATAACAATCAATAATACTATAACACAACTATTAAAATTAAATCAATGATGGAGAGAATAAGAACTAATTTATGTGCATATTTAAAACATACACAATAAAATAGGCATATAGAATGATATAAAGCAGAATAATAAGTAGAATAGAGATGAAACTGCCTGGCAAGGGGAGGGATGCATCTTGATGGATGGATGAAATAGTGATGAATGATCAGGATGAATGGATGAAATGAAAGGTGGACCAGCGAGAGCTGGAGATGGAAGTGAATGGATGATAAATATGAGATGGTTGTTTACGGAGGATGAGCAAATTATGACAGATGAACTAAATGGTGTGTAAGGGAGGAGTGCTGCTGGAGGATCCAATCAAATCAGGGGTCAGAGTGGAGGGATGAGAGTGCGTGGATGAACCTGGGAACATTGGGGAGGGACGCTGGACGAAGATGAAAGGATAAAGAGAGCAGCTCTGGCCCAGGATGAACATATTAAAAGAGGGTTATTAGGGGCGGTATGCAGCCTGAATGGATTAAACAAAGGATGGCAGGAGAGGAAATTAGGAGGAGGATGAATGAAATGGAAGGAAATATAGGAAAGATAAATAGATACCAAATAGGGGGGAGGGTTGGGTCCAGGGAATAGAAATGAGCGATGCTGGATGGTTTGACTGTAGAGAGGTGGAGTCGTGGCTCCTGAACTTCTCTCAGTAAATAAACTTCATCGTGCTGGGTTTTACTTCTGCACAAGAATTTCCCTTCTGGGGAGAGTCAAGCATTTCATATTATATTGTGAATTTTGGTTCAATATAGAACATCCTGTTCTTCTGTTGCAATTCCATGTAAACATATATTTTTTTATATTACAGGCTACAACTCTAAATATTCTTTTTTTTTTTTTTTTTTTTTTTTTTTTTTTTAACAGAAACCTCTCTGACATGTTCTCACTTTCTGGAAAACTTTGTCAAAGAGTGGAAATGATTCAGACTTGTGGCTGTTTGGACAGTGACAATCCGTCAGCCAGGTACGGCTGTGAATATAGTTTTTACCAGATGTCATGGGGTTCCCAACTGCAGTTCTCCTGCTGTTTAGAGATGCAAAAATCCCTCAGTAGGTGATGACAGAACGGCTGTCAGTCCTGCCACGCGTGACAGACAGGTGTGTGCCCGCATGCACATGTTTTATTTATACGTATGAACAACTTGAAGCTCTCTTCCATCTCAGGAGTTGTGTATATGAGTTTGTCTATCGTGTGGCTGTAAGGTAAACAGGAAATGACAAATTCAATCTTCACCCGGTGGGTTTCGGATGTCCTGGAAACATTTGGAAAGCCAGAATTCGGTGCCAAGTGTATTTTAAGAGCAACTGTCAATGAAAACATGCAGAATATCGAGGCCTCTACAGGGTTTGAAGTTTAATGGCTGCCAGTGCTGTGCTCTTCTTCTCAATTCCACATGAGTTGTTTTGACTTCGAGAAGATTTTTGGGGGAGTTTGCATGTTCTCCCTGTGCAGGTTTTCTGCAGCATACTGGTCCTCCCTCAGTCAGTAACTTTCCTTCAGCTTCGGTCAATACGGGCATGTTAGGTTAGTTGGTGGCTCTAAACGTGATGAAGTGGGGGGAGGGGGAAACGATATAGTTTCAAATTAGGAGAAAGAAATTGATTAATTCCTGGAAGTAACCTCATGCTCCACATGTAATTGATCCTCTCCCCTGTGTGTCAGAGGATTTTGGTCTATAGACAATGCGAAGAGTCGGAGAAGATGACAGATAGATGGCCAAAAGGATTCAAGGAGAGATGCAGATAGGGGAACGAAAGCATGGCGGTCGGGAACAGAAAGACGGGAGTAAAGGGTTTGAGAGAGAGAGTTCATGTGTTTTTGTTTTTGCAGACAGGTGAGGATTAGAAGTCAGACATTGCAATCACAGTTACCAGCTGCATTATGAATCTCATTTTGCTCTCCGCAATCTTGTCAAGCCAACAAATAAAGGTCAGAGCACCCTTTCTAAAAATAAACAATCACCAGTCAATGCACAGCGTCCCGTATGAAGGCCTACGTTTTCCATGAATTGAATTGTTTCTCTTTAAGAGTAAATAAATAAATACTTTTCCTATCTTCTTACCTGCTTATTTTTCCATTCTGGGTCCGTCGCAGACTTTAATTCACCTCTCTGAGAGGTTTTAAAATGTGGGCGGAACTCCAGGGAGAACATGTAAAGGCTACAAATCTAACCTTTTCTTTTCTCCAGCACCAGAGCTGAAGAATAAGTCACTGTGACACTCCGTCTTTTTCCTCAGTAAAGTTCACAAACCGTCCTCTTCCATAAAAGGCTCTGTGCTTTTCTCCCTTTATTAATCCAATGAAATGCTAAAAATACCTCCTTCTTCTCCTTTTTTTTTTTGACAGATCATGCTTGATGAGGGGTGTAATGTTTCCACCAGTCATGTTGTTTTTTTTTCCTCTCTAAATTGGGTGACCCACTTCTGTCTCCAAATATGCTTTTATTTTGGGTCATAACACAGGAGAGCACACACACATACACACACACACAATATAAATATCACACACACCACGCTGAGAAAAAGGCACTAAGCTGTACATTTCTGACAGTGTTGACAATTCCTTGATTTTTTTTTTTTTTTTCCCCCTCCATATTTATGTTTGTCGTTCTCCGTCTGCGCGTCATTAAGCCGCATCATTAGGTGCAGAGGGGGCCGCGGCCCGCGGTGCGCCGCGCGTATTAAAGCAGGAACAAAGTCGGCTCGTCGACTTGAGTGATTTGACTTCCGCTCGCCTGTACTTGAGGAGCTCACGAGGACCAAATTGATATTCATGGCATACCTAATGCCCACCAGTATGTCTTAAAACTCAATCAAACCTTATATGCAGGAAGAATATAAAAATGATCTCTCTCTGTAGATTTTCCTGCCCGTTCCTTCTCGTTTTTCTCTTCTCGTATTTCTGGCGCCTTCAGAAAATTTCAAACTCCCCCGACGTCTTTCGCAGTGACACAGCTGAATTTAAGCTTCCTGCTCTCAGATGTCTTATATCTTTTTTAAATGAGTGTGTGTGTGTATTCTGTATTACATTGTGTTGAATATATGTATTTGAAATGTTATTTGTTTGCCGCAACATTGATTTTTACTTTAGTGAAGCCTGCTCATAACCTTGATTTTCCAGAAAACACCACAGACTGACGGGCAAGTCTTTTCCTGCTCTGAGTGTCAAAAATACATTTGTGTGAAGAAACCCAGAAATATAGAGAAATACTTCCTAGAATCGAGAGCAGACCCAGAAAATCCGGTGGCACGGCGAAGCTGCAGCACAGGTTGGGACGGAGTCTGGGATAACTGGAGTTTGTGCCTGGAGCACCGTCATGTTCTGTCAGTCGTAAACTAAACAGACAGAGCGTACAGGAACACATGTCGTTCGAACGGACCGAGAAGTGTTTGTGGAGGGAATGCTGGCCAAGTTCACTTGGAAATGGGATCCGCATTATGTGCATGTGCTGTGCTGTGAATTAGAGTCCGTAAACACTGTGTGAGACGAGATGCGCGCGGCGGCTACAGCGGAAGAGATGCTATTGCCAATCAAGCCTCACAAGAGGAAGAACGTTGAAAAACGATGGCGGTCTTTTGTGTTTTGTCCACAGACGTGAGAATTGGTTCATTATGTTTCCGAACTGACCCGAGTGAGCAGGCTGGGCTTGTTCTGTGGGGAGTTTTCTTTTTTTATTTATTTAAATAACAAGAGGTTTGAATGTTCAAAGATTAAAATAGCATCTGTCTCCCACAGTTCAGATTCAGGTTGAAGTTAAGTGTGCACTCTAATGCGGCAGTGACTCATGACTTCTTTGATACACGAAATTATGTTAAACTTCACAAACAAGAAAAAGCCACATTTTTAAATGTTGATTCATTGCTGTGATTCGGGTTAAAATTCACCTGTTTACAAGTATTTCCAAAATGTTTGAATTTTAGCGGGAATTTTATCTGTGTGCCTCAGTTTTTTCCATCCTTGATCCTTTTAGCAGGCACATTTCCATAATTGGTTAATCAAAATACTTTTCTACCTCTTTTCCGGGAAGTAATCAGCCTTCTTCTTTGTGTGCTAAACAGCGACAAACAAATGGACGTCCGCTTCCTCGCATCAATCATTTCACTTTAGCGCTGGAGCAACATCAGCCATGTCCTCTCAGATAATTCAATCTGTGGCACTCTGTGGTGATTCTGCCCCACTCGGGGACATCAGAGCGCCGCGATACAAAAGCACTCTGCTTTTGTTAAAAGAACGCAGAAGGGGTAATTTGCTTAGTCATGAGTGATCCGAGCCCCAAAACACCTCCTGGTAATGTGTTCCCTACTAATTTGACCTCATTTCCATTCACGCTACGGTTCCCCATTTCGCTTCTGGCCACAGTATTAGCGAAATGTCAGCAGCCGGAGCAGATGCACCTGCACCACACAGCGTATTGACTGTGGACTTTGAACCGTGTGCAGCTGATTCACAAGCTCCAAGTGGCGTGTGCAGAAACACTTGATTCACCGAGACTCGGATAATACTGCCACTGTTGTCGCTATGAGTCTATGGCTACTACTATGACTACTATTACTGCTACGCTGTTTACTGTTTTCTTATTTGCTGTATTTAATATGCATTTTGTTGATGGGACTCTTTAGGAAACAATAAAAGGTATGAAACAATCCAGACACTTTTTTTTTAAATAAATGAATGAATAAATAAACCAGCCTCAAAAGAGATAAACTGCTAAAAAAAGGGTAACCCAAATAGAAGACACTACTAAACAACACTAAATGAAAGAAAACTACTCTTAAAAGTAGTGAAATTATCTGTCCCTACAGCAAGTAAATTTTACTTAACAAGAGATCTTGATGTAAGAATTTTAAATCGAGAAATAAGTCTATCTTAAATCAAGTGGAATGAGACATTTTGACTGACATTTTAAAGCAAGACTAATGAACTTTATAAGATTTTGATTTTTTGCGGTTTTGCAGTGTGATCATTATGATTACAAAGTAGCTGTTTTTTTTTTTGTACTTGATTTTAAAGCCTGCACTTTCTTTCTTTAAGTTAAAGACTCAGAACTTCCACTTTTTTATTTGTTATAATTATTTATTTATAGAATCTGTATTTCCTTCTATGAATAATAAGACTATTTTCTCACCCCCTGATGGCCAAAAAAACAGATGAGCAAAATGTGCTATAGAACTGATTAATGTAAATTTGACCCAAACAGGGAGAAGATAACAATGAAATCACTTCAGTCTAAACAAACCAATTAAAAGATCATTTTCAGTGTTTTAAAATGTGCTTCTTGCAACCAAGTTAAAATGCTTTGCTCCAAACATTGTTTAGTTAACAACTTGCTTCAGTCTTTACCCTCATTTTGAGCTCTTCTTGTTATAAATCCACAATAGCATAGATTACTTTGGCATTACACGCTTTTCTTCTCTTGCTGCTTAAAATCATTACAGCTGCATTTTCCTCAAAACCTGCCATCCAGAAATCAAGCCTGTAGCGATCATGCATGAGGTTACGAGTGATCGGGGAAAACTTTGCCCGTTCGAGCTTAACTAGTCAATCACATCTCTTTGTGTCTGCCTGTGACTTTCATTTTTCCTCCCATCACCCCCAACAGGAGCCAGCAATAGAGATTACTCCGTCCTCCCTGCTGCGGCTGTGCCTCTGAGGATAAAACGCCTGCTTGTAGTGGAGATAAATTTATGCCAAGTGATTTTTTTTTTTTTTTTTTTTCATCCCCAGTGCAGCCAGTTACTGTACTATATGAGGAGCCGATAGAATAAAACTGAGCCTCGATGGTCTGGCTGATATTCATCAGGAGGTGAATGGAGAGACGTCCTTTAGGGAGAGCCATGGATACACTCTCCTGCCAGTGGAAGAGTGCAGAGCTTTTTTTTTTTTTTTTTTTTTTTTTTTTTCCCTCCATCCCCCATCACACGGACTGCCTCTTGCATAAGCTGTGCTGAGAGGCAAAGAGAAATGGGAAAATTAAGCGTGGCAGAGGGGGAGAAACATGGTCAGCCAGCGGAGGTAGGGCGATTGAAGTTGATATGATGTGTGGAAGGTGGTGAGTCTGTTTGAAGGCCTGGGCTTAACAGGGAATACCAACTGAAGTTTGTTTTTCCAGATTTCGATGCCAGTCCGTTATTTAGTTAGAATTAAAAGCTGAAAATCAGTGCTAATTGGTTGTATCTTGTATATATAGCAACACAGTGGTTAACTCTTGTCCTTGAGTGTGTGTAAAGTAGGTGCGATTCCCAATTGCCGTTGGAGAAGTATCATAAACACTAACATCATCCAAGCTAACAGTTGCAAATACTCGTAACTGTAAAAAGGGAGCCGCCATATAGACTGAAAATTCAACTTCGTGGTCAACTGCCAAATGTTAGCATGCTGGAGTAAGATGCAAACATGAATAATGTTACATCTACTTGCATTTAGCATGCCTAAATACCAATCAGGGGCTGCAACTCAATCCTACTGCCACCAGGAGTTAAACGTAGGAATTGTACATTGCATTTATTGATTTTGTTTGGGACAAAACATCTAACATTTATCAACAGAAGGGCATCTTAAAATCGACCCTTTGGACCATCCTTTGGAAATGTCTTGGCTAATTTCACTGGAAAGGTTTGACAGTGTTAACATCATTTGTTGTAATTCCTTTATGATTCAATAGGTTTCAATTTCTGAAGGTCATTTGTTAGAGTTCAGGTTATATCTCTGCACACCTGTGCTGAACTGTCTTTGAAGTGCAGTTTACTTCACATTCTACTTATAATGAACTGCAATTTCACAGATAAAGTTTTCTAGTAAGGAATATCTTCTCAAAAATATCCTTGCAGTTTGTGTACTTCCTCAGCTCACACCTGCACACTAATACCATGCTCATTCACGTGTGTGTGTGTGTGTGTGTGTGTGTGTGTGTGTGTGTGTGTGAGAGAGAGAGAGAGAGAGAGAGAGGCGAGTGTGATTTCCTCCACATTTTATCTGTTTGTCTCTTTTCACCGATGAGCCAAAAAGTAGTCTTGGAAGAAAATTTCATTTCCTCAGATCAAAGTGGATCATCGTAATCGCGCAGTAACCTGCCGCTCACCGCAGCTCAGCCATGGAAGCAAATCTCCACAGCCGAAAAAACAAAAAAACAAAAAAAAAAACCCATTCTGCTCCGTGTACAAACACCTAATCCCATTTGTGCGGAGTTAAACAAAAAAAAAGTGAGCACCGTGTTACTCACGCACCTTTTCCCGTTTTATCCTGAAAATGAAGCGCGCCGCCGCCTCACACACTGGAAAGGTATATCTGCACCACGGCTTATTTAATATTTGTTTGGTTCGTGTACAGTCAGCTAATAATAACTCATTCACTGAATAAATCTGTCACTCAGCAATAAGCTAGCAGCTTGTCTTCCAGGCTCGCAGCCAAGCCGAGCTCATAAGGATACGTTTCTGCCGCTGCTTCAATTACTACATGAATGAGAACACGAATAGAGTTTTTAATACCGCAAGACGTTTCATTTTCCTGTCTTTTTTTTTCTATTGTTGTTGCCCTTGATGCGTCCTCACTTCCTCTCAGTCAATCTGTTAGTTTTCCTCCCGTCTGCGGCCATCAATTAGCCTTTCTTTTTCCTTTTCTCTCAGCCATACACTTGCTCCAGTAATTGGACTCGGCCTGGGAGAGCTTTGGCTTCGGCCCAAATGAGCACAAACCTCAATAAAAGAGATTAAAGAAATTATTTTAAACTTGCTTCTTCTTTTTTTTTAATCTCCTCAATGCGTGCCAGTCAGAGAGAATATGACACCAGCCGCGCACGTCAGATTTCACAGGATCATTAAGCTTTTCGTAATTATTTCAGCTCTGTGGCACCCGGGCCTTTTCATTCAGACGCCGCCGCGTGGCTCACAGCCTTTCTGGGTTTTGTTTACAAGCTTCAATGCTTCTCTCAGTCCGTCAGCAGTCAAATATGAGAGAATGAGCCTGTTTGTGGCTCGGTGAAAGAGCTGAATTTCAACCAAACGCAAATATTCTGAAAGTATTGTTGCAAGAAAAGAAACATTTAGTGAAAAGTTTACTTTGTTTTTACTTCAGGGAAGAGTCTCCTTCGGTTTAAGGACCTTGATTTAGTATAAGAGGTCTCATTATTGCCTCAGATACACCATGCAGCGTTATTTACAGGCCCAGTCAGTTGGCTTTTAGCAGTGTATCTATCCGTCTTGATGGCTTTGGCTGCACAAACGCTTTCCTGGCTGTTTGCAGTGTGTTCAGAAACTCTGGCAGTGAACAAGGAGACGTCACTGAAACTGGACTGTTCTCAAGCAGCTGACTAAAACAGTCAGGAAAACTAAAATCATATAGACAACAATTGGTAGAAACTAACAACACAGAATCCACATTGTTAAACCATGTTTTAACTTCTTTAAACTCTCCTTTTGGATAGATTTCACTCTTTGTTTTACCAAACATGTTTGATATTGGATATCTAATTTCTTTCATTAGTTTTGAATAAATCAGAGGGAGAAAATAAACAGGAAGTGACCTAAACGATGAAACTTTAGTATTTTGTTCTCAGTGTGAAGCAATTATTTACAGCCCATTACTTAATTAACTTATAAAGAGACACCAGACATCTGGTATTAAAGAAGTATTCAGTATCTAAAGGACCGTTTCAGCGAAGGATTATTCATGTCTTTCAATTCAGCATTATTACCTTCAGTTAAGATTGGTTTTAGAAACTCACCCGGCTTCAGGATTGATTTGGCTGATTTCACAGAAAGGTTGCTTCATGGTGCCAAATAGCAGAAAACGTTTTTTTTTTTCTAAAATGTATTCTCTACTTTAAAAGCAATGTTTTGAGCCCGGTTTACTGAAGGCTGGACTCCAGAGACCAGAGGTGCTGCTATTGATGAACAGCTTCAGTCAGGCTGGGGTGAAAATAGCCTCTATCTACTGTTAATGTAATACATGGACTTTAATCCATCATTTTCTTCACTGGTCTGTCCAAATTAGAGTTGCAGGGTGTCAGAGATGGCCCCAGCTGGCTTTAGGTGAATGTAAGTTAGATTCTGTAGTACAGACACGCTGACATTCACACCTATTAGTGCGTGATACTGGATGCACACAAGATACAGACTAATATATTATAGTTTCCTCCTATCTACTGTATTCAATACCACTGCATAGCAAAGCCTGGACTACGCTGTGTGATGCATACAGATCACCTGGTTTTGCTTTAAAAGTGCAGCATGAAAAGAAAACTCAAAGACTTTCCTTTGGAAAGCAGCCTGAGCTTACAGAAAACAGATTGGGAAGCTGATTGAGTTGAACCCAACGCAACGTGTTTTCCTTCCTTTCACATCTCTCCTATGTGCTATTATAGGATGCGTGGATGAGAGCTGTTTAGACAAACAGAAGCCGCCATGATATCTCATTTGAAGCCGCGCTTACGACAAGAGGCAGCAGCCAAACTGAGTGTTGCCAGAGGTCCGTCCTGTTGTGGCGCACGGGTCTGAGGGGAAACAGAAGACATTGAAATTTGAATTGGTATTATTTGTTTTTTAAGGCTTACAACACACACTGTGCCTCCAACTGCCAAGAATGTGTTTTGAATTCAGACAGTGTCGGGCCTTAAATGCTTTTCATTCAAAACAAGACCCCATGGAAATGGTTTTGGGGGCTGCAGCCTCTCTAAACATGAGCTGCAGAGATAAACGCTTGTGCCAATGTCAGTTGGTACATCTTTGTCTGTACAAGCGTGTGTGTGAGTGTGTGTGCGTGCGTGTGTTTTTTGCACAAAATACAATAACACTCCGTCGAACAGGAAGGTGCAGCAGAGTGAATGTGACGTCCCGCAGTCCAGAAACATCAGCACAGAGTCACAGGGAGGAGTTTGAAGCGGGACGGCACGACCGCAGCCTCAGACAAACACACACACAAACACACACACACACAAACAAACACACACACAAACAGGCACTGGACTGCAAAATGTGTTGACAGCGAAGTTGATGTGAGGTGGATTCGAGGTGAAGACAGAAATCTTAAACTGCAAAACTGTAACAGCGGCAGCAATAATATTAAAAAGAGGCAACATTTGTTCCAAAGGATCAATTTTGTGTCTGATTCCTGTTTTTTTTCTCAACAAATATCTAAATAATTGTGCAGTGCTGCTGCTTGTGTCGGATTTCTTTGAATTGATACGTAAACATTTGTAAAAGCAGTCATTGAGTTGGGTTTTTCACCTTTTACTTCAGTAAAGCAGGTTTTTCTCTTTATCGGTGCTTCAGCTCGAGTCTAAATGGAGCAAAATAAAAAACTAAAAAAATTAAAACACTGCATGTAATCACACAAAATATCACTTTTGACCAAAGATCAACTGTTACTTTGCTCGAGTTCTCCTAATTTGCATACAAAGTAACAAAAAAAAAAAACCCTGGTCAAGCAAAATACATTTGCTTCACTTCAGCTGTGTCAAATATTTCATTCTTCTTGTAACTCTCTAGTACTTTCTTTTAAAACAATTTTTATTGTTAACAAATTTAGATATTAAACAGAAGTAAACTGGCATCAAGGATGCAGATTGAATTTTTTTTCATACTCATTTGTAGTGAGTTATGGGTTTTAAAGTAGATTACATGTTTTAAATTATACTAGAGAATTCTTCAAATTGCACCAACATAAAGGTGCAAGTGCCAAAATGTGAGCGCTTGTGTTTTTTACTCTGCCAATCAGTGTTGGATGTGGCTTCTAAACCATTTTACATATTTTATTCAGTGTGGGATTTGTGTGCAACGAGTTTCCAAAAGAGTTTCCAGAGCAATCAAATGTTTCCTACTGATTTTATTGTATGTAAATCGCCATTGAATGAGGGTTTTTTGAAATATCATTCAATAACACAGCAGACTGTTTCATTTCAACGAGGGCCCCATGAAAGGTTAAAGTGTCTCTGGCATTTCCAGCGCGGCGTTTCATCACGTGCCGCTGTGGCATTTCATTCCCAGCTGTAATTGACTGTGTGTTTTTCATGAAGATGAGTTGGCCGTTAATTAAGCGCATAAAAAGCAGCACATTAATTGTGGACCGGGTTAGAAAGCGTGCGTGCGGTAATCAATTAGACGATTCCAAATGAGTAAAATCTGCCCATTCACGGCCTGCAGGAGCTCAATTATTCATCTTCTTCGCTTCTTCCCCAGAGGAGCATCTGCGTAGCAGCTCAGGTGAATCATTGCTGTAACATCCTCGCGGCACGAACGCGAGACTCTGTTTGGAGCCGCAAACCTTCATCTAAACTGCGGCCATTAACGCCGGTAAATGTAGATTAATGCCCGTGCGCGCGCACACACCCACATTATCTTGATCCACAAGTGGAGGCGGCAATTGATCTGTTTCTTCATATTCGGCGTAACACAATTAGCTAATGGATCGGGCCTCTTAGTGAGCGCACGAGCAGGGATTCGGAAGAGTTCCCCTCTTAGCCGGTGATTGGGGAGGATAAATGAGCCTCGGGGTCAGGCGTTCCGATTCCTGCTCTTCTTCACCAGGCAAATAGTCCCTCTCCTGACTCAAATGCACCATTACGGCTGCAGTGCATGTCCCTCTGTAATGGAGCCCGGTTCTGTGCCGCTGTTGCGGCGTCCTTCAGTCGTCAATCAAAAGGGACGTATCCAGACTCCGCTTCCTGAGAGGTGCGATGATGATATACCGTCCCGAGTAGAAGATGATATTGAGTTTCTACCAGAAAAGGGACCGTGACTTCAAATATTAAGTTAGGCTTTGCAGAACTCTGTTTTTCCTTCCGTTTTCAGCCTCATTTCCGCCGTCAGCCTTATCGTTTCTCCGTGCTCGTGCCGGCTGCACCCTCCCCCCTCCCTTCCCCTTCGTCCCCTCACGCAACGGTGTTGCTCAAAGTGCGATCGCCCCGGGACGCGGGAGTCGGCTCACAAACTCCACCTGAGGTAGTTCACGCTTCGCTGTTGGTTTGAGAACAGGGCGACGCAAACCGAGTGTCCCCCTGGGTGTGTGTGTGAGAGTGTGTGTTCACAGTACGCCGTTCGCCAGGAGGGGCCATACATCTCAGCTGATGGGTGACGGCGTTCTCTCTCTCTCTCTCTCTCTCTCTCTCTCTCTCTCTCTCTCTCTCTCTCTCTCTCTCTCTCTCTCTCGCCATCTCACACTCCTTCCCTCCGCTTCTGCAGGCAATTAGCAGACACATATGGTGCCCCATTAATCAAGACACGTTGCTAAATAAACTGAGCAGGACAAATTTATGCCCTCTCTCAGATTTTTATTCCCCTTCGATGACTCCCTACTTTATTTTTTTTTTTTTTTTTTTGCTTCTTAATAATAGTATCTCATGAATCTGAGTTCATGGTCTCTGGTGGCTGAATGAGAGAAACCAAACTCTCTCATCTTTCTTCAAAGAAAGCCTCCATCTGTACACTGATGATAAATTATAATCTCACTTCCGGTATGTCAATGAAATATTGTTCCTGTCTAACTCTTTTTTTTTTTTTTTTATCTGCTGATATTAATCTCGATGGATTTTATTTTTTCATCATTTATCTGTTGGCACGCCGCAGTCCATTGGGATGAAGAAGTGAGATTAAAGAACAGACTTTTCTGCGGCCGTTTCTCCTGATTGACTGCTCTCGGGCTCTTGGCAGTTGGAATTATGAGTCCTACGGTGAATTCATCCGCTTGATTTGATTCCGTGCACGAAACCGCTTTTAATGCTCACAATCCCGCGGCGGAGCCGGTGTCTTAGCGAGCGGCCGGGGCCGCCGGTGGACACGGAATTGACGGACGGCTCACCGTCGCTGTTGACACGCAGCTTATGTCATGCGGCTCGTGATCGGCCCCGAAAAGCGGCGTTCTGCAGGGGGGCACCGTCGCTCCAGGTGGTCCGTTTGAAGTCGGAGAGCACGTTTAGTTATGGCAAGCGCAGATCAGGCTTCGAAGGGAGCAAAAAGGTCTCCTCAGGAAAAAAAAAAAAAAAAAAAAAAAAAAAAAAATCAATCCTGGGTGTTTTACAGCTAGGCCTTGCAGTGCCGTCAGTGCCTGGGTTTTGAAAGAAATCCGCCTATCGGTCAGAACCCAAGGTCTGAACCAGCAGTCTGCCTGCCTAGTCATGCAGGAAATACAATATCTGTGTGGTCACACTGCGCTTTATAGTTTCCACGGAAAGCTTGTAGTCGAGGGTGCGCATGTTTTTTTTAAAAGCAGTTTGAAGCCTTACAGGTACACACACACGCTCACACACACTCACACACTCGCTACAGCTTAATGTGCTACAGATGCTGCTCAAAGCTTTGGGAACATTTCAGCATGTGGTTTGTGTTTAAAATCACAATCCTATCTCGCTGCCTTACAGCAATCGCAAAGCTTGTAACGCGGCGGAGGCTTGCCACTTTCTGAAGCCTTGTGTGGGCGCGCACGTGTGCGTGCATGTATGTGGCCTTGTTCGCTTCAAACCTCGCCCAAACAAGAGGACTCATGTTGCCATGGGGACAAAACTGGAGCTTCCCCATGAGAGAAGTAATTAATTTCTTTGGCAAAGCCATGTTTTAGGCTCATGCTTCGTTTTCGGTTGAGTTGAGAGTGAGTGTGAAAAAAAAAAAAAATCACTCTTGGAGAAATAAAGCTCTCATAAAGCCTAAAATCATAAAAAAAACATGTGTGCCTATGTGCAATGTGCATTTTAAGCTCGACACCTCCGCTTCACTTCTTCTCACTGGTGCTGTTTTTGTTGTTTGTTTGTTTGTTTTTTATTCAATGCACTAAACAATTTGGAGTAGAGAGCAGGACAGCATGGAGTTAAATGAACTGACAGATGCAACAAAACACGACGAGGGTGTTAATGGCGTCCCACAGACACATTTCTAAAGCACCACCAGGACACGACTGAATGAGAGTGACGTACTGTACCATCATTCAGTCCAAACAAGACGTTAAAAGTTGCTGCCCGCTGTGTCCTTCAGTTCTTTGTGTGCTTCACGCATGAATCATGACACATTAAAAGGGAATTTATTACCAAAAGACACATCTGCAGATGCATAACAACAAGCGCTCCAACTCAACAACCACATTAGTTTTTTGTTGTTCTTTTTTTTTTTCAATTTTCCTGGCGTTCATAGCAACCAGCGTAGCACCAGTTCAGTTGAGAAAGCTGAAAGAATTTATGTCGAAATGGAAAAACTACAGATTGCACACACAAACTGAGTGGATAAAGAAGGTAAAGTGTGCATTTGTTGCTAAAGAAGTATTGTGTAAGTTACAATACAGAGATTGCTACATTGTACAAACATCCAGAGTTATACAACCAAATAAGATGAAACAGGTTGAACAATATATGGCAACAACTGACCTTGAATGTATTTGAATCGCGTTGGAAAAAATTTGTCTCGGCTGACATGTGTTTGAGGGGGAGCTGCAAATATCCACATCTAGTGCTGCAAAAACAGCAACCATGTTTCAAATGTATTCTCCTGTGAGTGCTTATTTGCTTACAGCCTTACTGCGCTAAGACAAACATTTATCCTACCCAACCCTCAGACATCCCTCTGTATTTAGTAAAATCTCACACTGAAATTGCCTTTTAACTCGCGCTGCTTTCATTCGTCCTGTTCCTGTTTCTCTTCGCTGAGTCTCCTTTTTTTTTTTTGCTGTGCGTCTGTCTGATGTTCCCGTGTGGTTCATTAGTTTAATCTTTTCCCCCTGGGAGCCTCTCGGTGTAACCTGCCTTCCCCCAGCTGGGAGTTGTGAACCCGACGTGTACGTTTTCAGAGTGATACTCATTTACTGTCCCCACTAATGACTTGGAAATACTCTCACTTTTAGGAAAACACCATGCTGCGGGGTGTGCAGGACTCTGCCCGCTGTGCTGTACAGGTGAATGGGAGAGAGATGCTCTGGCTCTCTGGTGGCTGCAGCATAGTGAACCCATTCCTCTAAGTAGGTTAAGAAATAGGATTATCGTGCACTCTAACAGTCCGGAGGTGAAAGAGAGTTTGATATATCGGTTAATATGCATGCAGGCTTAAATCCACGGTTCTGAGCCTGCTCCTGCGCGGAGAGGTGTGCGGAGTATTAACTCAGCTAAAGAGCCAGAAGTGGTGCTTTTCTGCAAAGTAGGACAACTGCCACCTTGGTGGTGGTGGTGGGGGGCGTTTTATCAGCAGACGACAGTAGCCAGGTGGTAGATGTCACATTTGCCGACTACAAATATGGTAAAAATGAATGAAAGCTCAATACGCGAGGAGGATCGTGTGGCCATGCCTATAAATAAACTGCACAGGCAGAAATACACTAAACATCCTCTTTAGCACAAATAGGAGAAAAGAAGGAAGCGAAAATCAATTTTCTGTGTCTTGTATCTATTTCCAAGTCACTTCTGGTGCCTCGCATCTCTCATCTGTCTTTCCTTACATCTGCAAATGCTTTTTTTCTCCGGTGATCACCGAGCCGTGGTATGGGTCTAGACTTAAGATGCTTTTCTGTTTTACTTGTCACTTATGAGAGTAAAAGTCTTGACACGTCAACTTTTTTTTGTTCAATGCGTGGCCCTCTTATGACCATCCAGACGCCTGGATTTATCTTTGATCTTACGGCTGCAGACCCAAAGAGTGTGAGCTGCTTCCAGATCATTTCCGCTGTCAGTGACGGTGGTCGGTTCTTCCTCTTCCAGGGGTCGACGCGACAGGTTATTGCAACTTGCGCTGTAGGTATTGTAGTTTTGACATCAGATGACCTTCCTGCTGCAAGCTGGTTTGAGCCAAATCCCCATCAGCAGGATCCTACAAATCAGGATTCCCAGAAACTTCTTCTCATCTTTATTTATTGATAAAAAAGTTGCACCCATCATGATGAACATCTGAGTAACTCATTAGTTAGTGTGTCGTTGTTGATGTCTGGCCTTCACGAAGTTACATCTGCCTCTGAAAGTTAACTGTTAGTATTTAGACAGAAATCAGAGAGAAACTGAAGACGTGACATTATTTTGTACATGGTCAGTCGTGGAAATAAAAACCTGAGTTGAAGCGATGTTACATTTCTAAGGAGTGCAAAATGAGACATTAACACACACTCAATGGCAGTCATTTATAGCTCCAAGCAGGACGAATGTAGAAACTATTAGCTTTCTGTTTAATAGAGTCTCATTGGGAGGTGGTGTGGGTAATATGGACAATAGTGTGAAAAATGTGGAAGAAACACTGAAGCCCTATTGGATTTTTTTCTCTTCTCTTTACATCGTACTATTTCTTTTTTTTTTCCTCGACGATCTGAAATACCCTGAGTGAATTAACCCTTTCTGGGAGATTCACATTTTCATTTTCTTTATATATCTTCACACCTGATTGTGATGATTCAGGTAAAAGTCATGAAGCTCATCAGAAAGCTGAATACAGTTCACGCTTCACACCCAGGTGTGTTAACACAACAACACAGTGAAATAAGTGCATGTAGATGCATCCTTGACACTCATTGGGAGGAGGCGGCGTCACTCGCTTTCTTCCTATATAACTAATCCCACACATATTTTTCCTTTTCTTTCTGCCAGTAGCGACAGTTTTTACAGCTCTTCCTGTATTTTTCGGGGTCGTTTTGCTGAACGAATGTGGAACAAATCAAACAGCGCTGGAGGAGAATTGAAATGGCAAAACATTTGTAGGGCGATGTTCATGCTCTGTAAACTGTCCAAACACAGAAGAGTGTGTATTTCTGGCTTCACTCGTGGTGCACCGTTCCACTGCCTCTCAGGTGCACACATACACACACACATTCTCTCTTTCTCTAACTCTAACTCTCTCTCACACACACACAGAATAAAGTGACACACTGCTGCTTCCTGACATGAGTCTGCAACAAGTGCTGGCAGGTGTCACTCAGATGGTCCCATTAGGATGAAAATGATGAATTCACTCAGCCAGAAGAAGTTGTTTGACATCGAGGAAGGTGGATAAGCTGCCCACATTATAATAATGTGAATTTTTTCACCAGTCTGGATCAATCAATCCATTCTATCCTGTGTTTTTTTTTCTTTTTACTGGCTTTGCAGCAATAATTGGGTCATTTTTCAGATAGAAATATTAATCACATCTATTTAAATAGTTTTTTTCATAACTTTTTTCTTATTCAGAAGCACATTTTCCGCCTGTAAACGTCCGTCACCTGTTAATCAGAGCAGTGGAAAGTAGAGTCGGAGCGAGTTCACAGGCGATCCTTCGTCCTCGTCTTCCTCGCTCAGTGTAGCCTGTGGTGTACCTGTATCCATGGCAACACTGGAGGCAGAGCATTATACAAGATGAAGAGAAGTGGAAGCTGAGAGACGGGGCACATTTGTTTTGATGTCTTCACGTTGCATAAAAGGCTGTGGCAGCCATTAAATGTGTCTACCCATAATGCTTAGGGACACTCTGCTGCCAGCGGCCACTTCGCTTCTGCTTTTCTCTTCCAGCTCTGCAGCATTTCAGGCTGCAGCACAAATTTATGAGAATGTATGATCAGTCTTCCACATGCAGTTTGTTTGTTCATCCGTTCATTCATTGAGATGATCTTTTAATTTGTATTTATTTGTTCACAAAGGAACTCGACAGTTTCTGCATCAGGAATATTTCAGGAGTAGATCTTTCTGCAAACTTTTACTTACACAATTACAGGATATGAATGAATGTATGAAGAGTTTTACTCTGGAGTTTACAAGTGCAACATGCTGAAAGTCAAACATGAAAGTTAAGTAATAACAGGCAAAACATATTTTCATCGGGAATTGACTTTAAAGCGTCCGTTCTCCAACAAAAACAACAACCAATTTATCATGGTGAATCCTTGAATTAAAAGAAATCAAGGCATGAAGGGCCTGAAGTGCCGCTATCAGTGGAAGTGATCAACAGTGTGTGTGTGCGTGTGTGTGTTTGTGTGTGTGTGAGGGACATGTTTTCAGTCCTTCACAGCCCATTGGATAGTGAAGATGGCTTTATGATGTGTATGAGCCGTCGCTCCTTTATGGCCATTACTGCTAAAATGACAAAATTGAGAATAGAACAAAAAAAAGACACTCGTTCTCATTCTTTTTATTACCCTGGGACCCCCCGGCGGTGTCCTCGCCCCCGGAGGTTGGAAACTACCCGCCTAGAAAAGCAGATGTATGAGGAATGAAGCGTTGTCCTGGAAATGAAACGTTAAATGTATGAGCGCCGTCTCAGACATGATCATTTCATTAACCTGTAATTACATCCCCGGAGACAACTGGGAAGCGTTACGCTGTTCCGGTTGGTTCCACCTGCTTCCTCCGTGCCGCCGCCGCCGCCGCCGTCTCACACCGAATCCAGATCGTGTCAATTCTCCACGGCCAATTCCCCCACAGTTTCTGGTCCCTTCGAGCTCATTTGCCACCGATTCCTCTTCCATCATCCAAACTGTTTTTTAGGAGGTTGAGATTGAGCCAATTCCAGCTGGCAAGACATTTCATTACAGACAAAAATTGAACACATGGTGACCTTCGCTCAGTTCTCGGCTCCCACATGAGGTCAAGGCTGTCCTTCGTCTTCCTACTGAGAGGCTGAATTTTTTTTTTTTTTACAGCCAACTGTGGAAGAGCTGCGGCGGCAGAATCACGGGCCTCATAATGATATCAATCACGGCTAATCACAGTGCTTGAAGTTGCATGCTAATTCCGTCCTTAATGAAGCTCATCTTGGTGTGATTTGTTCGCCAGCTCAGTGATTGCATTGATCAAGTTAACCTGTATTGTAGCTCGGCGGGGGGGAGCATGTCTGGATTTTCCTCGTCGAATGTCCTCGCGGCTTTAAAGGCAGCGAAGGAGCTGGCTTAAACTGGCAAAGGCTAGCGCTGCCTGGGCAGAGAGCCAGCGTGGGGAGGCTTGAAGGGACTTTCTTTTCGTGCCAAACAGCGTTTTGGCTCAATCCATATCCCCAAATCAGCCTATGGAGCGTGGACACAAAGCCTGGCCGCCGTTCAAGGTAACGCACCGAGAGAGAAAGAGAAACAAAACAAAAGAATTCCTGTGGCGTTTTTCTTCCACTAAACTTTTGACCCCACCCTTCTTTTTTCTTTTTGGAGTTTTCTCAGGTGTGACACAACATGCAGTGATCCAGCTGCTGTGGTGGAAGATATATTCAGATTTTTATCTTTTTCCAGACAAAGTCATGGTATAAAAATATTCCTTTACCTCCTGAAGTCTGGCATTCAGTTCAACGGCGCTACATAGCATGGTTCCGGAGGATGAATGAATGATTACCGACACCGTAGCATAAAGTATGTGCTTGTTCAAATCTATCAGATAACTTAACCTCATTGTTTACTGAGAAGCTGCAGCAAATATGGAAGTAGACCATTAGTTCCCATTGGATTAGTACACATAGTTTAATCCTGCTGTGAGAAATGTTGGAATAAAGATGAAGGAAAACAAGAGATTCAATAATCAAAAGCAGGGAGTTTTGAGCAGAACACAATGGTATCAACTTGGGGCCTTTTTCTGAAGGATTTGCATGTTTTCCCTTGTGTGTGTATTTATTTCACTTGGTATTCCAGCTTTCTCCCAATAAACAAAATAGCATGTGCTTGAAATTGCCCATAGATTAAGTATTATAGAAGCTGGATGGATGGATCCTCCAGTATGTAAAAAAGAGTTCCAGCAAAGTACTGGTAATACTTCAGGGTGAGATGAGATGACAGAAAACATGTAGAGTGAAGAGACAAGAAGGAGACTCTTTTCCTATAATTAAGATGTAATTGTGAACCACAGCACTTGGGTACACTTACTGCCAGACTCTCAGGCCACTTTAATTGCTATTCACAGGTAAAACATCTCCTCTTCTCTGCACACTTGACTAAATTCAAACATCTAATGGCTTCTCCAATGTTTTTACTCTCTGACTTTTTTTGAATTTAAGTGAGCAGCCAGGTTGCCTCTGTGTGTGTCTGCTAATTGGGACGTTTGAGGCTGTGACAAATTGGAAGATCAGCAGTGTGGGAAGTGGCATTGAGAGAGAAAGAGAAGGCAAAGTGACACACCGCCATGCGGTGAGACGCTTCTCGGCTGCCAGGCAGGTAGCTGCCCTCACAATGTGACACATTTGCCGCCTCAGACTGGGAGCCGCCGCAGATCCCGCTTTCTCTCCTTCTCACATTCTCCGTTCTCCTGTAAAGGCAGGCGTGCTCTTCTCACACGCCATTCCTGTTTGAAATAACCTGTAACGGTGCCAGGTGCTGCTGGGAGGAAAGAAAGGAGGGGGGGAAAAAAGAATTGCTAAGCCCTCCTGTGTGGACATTGCCGTGTCAGGAGCGACAAGCGCGCCGTCCCGGGAGACGCCTCGGCTCTGCTGTTGTCACGGCGATGGACACAGCGGGTCCCCGCAGCCCTCTGAAATTAATACAAGCTGACCGGCAGCCTGTTCCCCAGGCCGGGATGCGGACGGCAGACTTATTCAGGGTGACAGAACCTGTGACTTGTCCCAACAAAGCCTGCGTGTCCTGTCTGGGCCCGAACGTTAGCAAATGCCAGTGTGCGTGAAGCCCTCCCCTGATTACACCTGACTTTGTCTTGGGAAACTGGGATTACAAGGTGACTTTCACAACGCGCCGCTCCGTCATGATAAAGTCACTCAGTGTCTTTTCAAAGAAAATAAACACGTTTATTTTCAAAAGAACGCGGCGCATTCAGGATCCTGACGGTTTAAAACACGGCCTGCATTTTGAGGACGGCCTCACCGACACACATCCCCACACTTCCGTGCAGGATTTGCTCTGGTGTTGCAGAAAGGCAAATAAGTCGTAATGTAGCGCCGTGTTAAGCTGATTGTTTTCCACGCACCAATAAATAGCGTTTAAACATCTGAATCCCAAACCCCGGCCAGCCACTGATTCATATAACAGCACTGGCACTCAGATGTGACAAATCCAGCCAGCGCATACACAAGCACACGCTCTGGAGCACTCACACACACACACACACACACACACACACACACACACACACACACACGCACACACACGCACACACACTCCCACTTACGAGGACCCTTTTCGCAGCTCAGTGTTTCTGCTGGCTCATCGATCGAGGACCTCCCGATGCGATCAACAGCTGTCTCTCAGTCGAGTGGCGAGCTGATGGCCGCCTGGTGCTGTTCTGCCTCGCTGTTGCCCGTCAAGGTCGGCCCTCGATCACAGCGTGCCTCCGTGTCCACATTTCTACACTGAAGTGAGTAACGGCGCCTCACAGGCGGCGGTGGCATGGCGGCGGCTGCCGTTGGCCACGTAGGTGTCACAGACTGCTGTGTGGAAGTCCTGGTGACTTCAGGTTGTGGTTTTCCCGCTGAGAGAGGCTGTTGATGTTTTTTTTTTTCTTTTTTCTTTTTTTTTTGACATAATATAAAATATATGTTAGATATGTCTAAAATTACAGTATTGAAAAACAGCAGAAAATTAGCCAAAGCGTTCAGTTTTTTCTTGCTGTTTAGCCACTAGGGTGACATAAGTATCAATATCTTTTATTTTACAATTTTTTAAACAATTTTTTGGTTCAAAAATAGATTCTCTTTGTCCCTCTAAATTGAAATGCTTCATTTTAGTTTTATGTTTGGTTGCTGGAAGCTGGGTTGAAAAGAAGTTCCTGCTTACCTTGCCCATTTACTAGTGACCCCCCAAAAAAAGACCTGAAAGGAACAAAGAAAGCGGAGAATAGCAGACAACTTGCAAAAATGTGCGCAGATGAAGCCCTAAATATCAATTTTTAAACTGAAAGTTTGGACACACTTTAGATTTTTTGCTTTGAAGGGAAAAGCAGAGCTGGACATGTGGGAAGTTATTTGTAAACTCTGAAAGTTCACATTATGATGGAGTGTGTTTATTCAAAGCATCCTCTTTGTGTTGTGTGTAGATAAAGGGAGCAGTTTATTTCAGAACGTCTCTATTTTTCATTCATAGTGCTAGAAAGACCTTGAGAAAACTGTTTGTGTGCCTGTTTTATATGCAGTCCTGGCTTCTGAAAAGAAATTATAAGTTCAAAGTCCAAAAACACTGACTCGGATGTGAGATGCATTGTTTTGGGAAATATGACTTCTGATATAGCCTCACATCATCTTTCAACTTTTTCATAGGGTGTGGAGTTAAAGTGAACGAAAAATCATTAAAAAATGGCAGCAACAAAGAATTGCAATATAGGAAGAAGAAAAAGTTATTGAGAGAAAAACAGCATATCGTCCCAGCCCTACTAGATACCTCTGGACAGGACACACACATTCACACTTTTGCAGTTTAGAGACAGACTCATCTGACCAATCTGTACCTACCTTAAAACCTGGATTATGACAAAAAGTTGGTGTAGACATAAAAAAAAATGAATGCATGAATGACTCAGACTCCAAAGCTGCAGCTAAACTGTCGTCTTCTTGTTTTGGGACAAGAGTATAAACCAACTTTACCCTTCATCCATATGAACATCACATTAGTGCACGGACGTGACCAGTGAGTCCGCAGTGTGTTATGGGTTCAAAGATGGCCGATCAGGCAGAGCCAGTGACCAACGGCTGGCTGGATGAGGAAGGACAGCTGCTTTTGTTCCTGCGGAGCATCTTGACTCAGACATTTCTCGAACTCCGTGAACGACACCATGTCTCATGGACCGGTACCAGGGGCCGGGACAGTTTTGTGAAGCGGCACATCGCCTGACCGTGACAGGAGGCCGCCTCCTTAGCTGAACCATGCAAAATGTGTTTTGTTTTTTTTCCCCACAAAAAAAATCTGCTTGACTTAGCAGACGGAAAAGTTCAAAGTCAGTGTGCTCTCTGAAAGAAAAGTTGGCAAATCTCCGTGTGACGTGAATGCTAGATGGTCAGAAACAGGTAGACACCGACATTGGTCATTCCGTAGATGTACAATTTTCCCCTTTAAGCTTTTTTTTTTCACAGCTCGATTATTCAGCTGTCTTTCAGAAGGAAATTGAACTAAGATAGAGGAGACAAACTTGTATATATTATCTGACCGAGCGCACAGATGTGTTCAGCTCCTGAGAGGATATTGATTTATGCTTTCTGAACAATTTGGCTGCCTTGCATTTGTTGATTCTGGCCATTCCCCCTTCCTCCGTCCCTGTCTGTACCTCGTCCTCTTACTAAAAACTTTGGATAAGAGGTGGAAAACTTTTCTATCCGTTGGAATAGCATGCAGATTTTTAATTAATTAATTTTTTTGAATTAATCCCAATTTCTGCGGAACCCTCCACTCATGCACCGGACTTGTCGGTATAGACACACTTCTAATGAGCTGTTTCCATATCGGTACCTGCGTCCGCTCCACCACTCATTAGGCCTGTCAGTTTTTAAAGAAAAGGTTAAAAAAAATTGCACTTCCAGTGTTCACGCCACATTACACAGGTTTTCGTCAGCGTTAAAGCATGTCATTATACAGGACTGGGCTATTCATACTGCCTTCATTATAAATTGATCAAGTGCGCCTTAAAACCAACATTTCAGGTATTTAATCATCACTTTAACATGTGAGATAGGAGAATTATTTGATTTTTATGGAGCCCAAATGAAATGAGACAATGTGCTCCACCATTAATGGAGAGAAATAAAACTATTCATATTTGAGCTCGTGCCATCTTTTCACACTTTTCTCCACTATCTCCTCTCCATCGCCGTCGAACTCCCTCCCTCTTCCTCTTTATCTTGGCAGTTGGTGAGCAGTAACGTTTAATTAGCTTCAAAAGAGCGAGATCCCCGCAATCTGGATGAGCTGTGACATTTGTGGCAAGACAGGGATCCCTCCGATGACCCCCGGGGCCTCGCACATCGAAGGGTCTGGCGAATATCAGAAGCCATTACTCACGATCTTGTAAGGAGACTCGGCCCAGCGTCTCGAGCCCAGAGACATTACAGTTCCAGCAATAGGTCAAGTCCACGAGCTTCAGTCACCATGATGGGTGTCAAAGTGATTCGTGATTATTTATAGTGTTGATCGTGCCCGAGGCCGTCCCTTATCGGCTGCTGCGGCGCGCTTCCTTTTCCAAGCCCGCGATTTGACTGCAGTTTAATCTTTTTTTCCCTTATATTCTCATTCCTGTGCCACACAAGTTAACACTGATACGGAATCCACAACAGCCCGAGGAAGACAGGACCTATCCCGACGTGTTCTGAGAGAAACGGCTCAGGGCAGGCGACCGTGGTTTCAACAGCAATCATCTCAGGTAGAAAAGCTTGGAGCCGGATGCCCTGGAGCAAGGCGGCGCTCCGCAGTACCTCAGTGAGCACCGAGTCACTTCAGGATCATTGTAGCAGGACTGGTAAAATCACTATTTTCTGATGTGGTCTGGTGTCAGTTATGTGTGGACTTTACAATTATATGAATGCATAGAGAAAGAGAAAGCCGTCAGGAAAGATTAAGTATTTGGAAACGGGCGTTTATATGTTTTATGTTCTTATTTATATGTGCAGTTTGAAGGACTACTAACAGTCTAGCTTACCTCTTTTTATTTATTTAGTTAATTTTGTTCAGTTTTGCATTGGTTTGTCTCATAATACTGCAGTGTACTCACTGCCTATTGACTCAAACAATCAATAAAACAACCAAAATGTCAAGAAACCAATCCATCAAGACATTGGTTTATCAATGAATTGATCAGTCAAACCTGTATTTATTGAGCACCTTTCACGATGGTCAGTGCAGTTTAAAGCGTTTTACAAAATACTGACAGTGACAATACGATGAAACAATGATAAAATATCAATTCAAGATAAAAAGAAATAATAGTAAATATTGAATTTAAAACATCAAATGATTTAAATAAATTCAAATTCCAAAAAAATTCAACTATGTTTTGTAATTTTGTCTATAGATTTATACACGTGTTAGATGACGATACATGCATGTCTTTATGTGAACGGGTTTTCTCTGCTTCCAGTGTCTGTAGTGAAGTATTTTAAATGAAATTCATGCAAGGTGTCATCCAAATGAACCGAACTGACTGGTTGTGATTCAAGGTGACTGGGTAGAGATACAAAAACCTGGCATCGCGGGCAGATGGAAGGTTTTGCTGATACCAGTGACCTCCTTTCTCTTTGCTTTCTAAATTGCTCAGCTGTATTTATTTGTTTTCCTCGCTGAATCCTGCACCTGGGTCTTTTGGCAGGAGTCAAGCAAATCTGTTCGGCTTTCCTAACATTATTTCGCCTTCAAAATTGATGAAGCACGTCCAACCCCGTGCGACAATCCTCTCCTACCGTCGAGCCGCGCGTGTGTGTGAACCGGAGTCGGGAGCGGCGGTGATGTGTGCCAGCGCGGGAGACGGAGAAGTGGCAGCAGGATGGATGCCGCCCCGCCCCCCTGCTGAGAAAATGAGTGGAATCACAGCGTTTTTCCACCCAGCTGACACCCAAGACAGATGGAGCTAGCGAACGCTGCGGCGCAGCCCCAACCGAAACCATGGCAACAGCCAGGCAACACGGAGCCCGCCGGGCCAATCGCGGAGAGGAGCGCAGCGCCGTCTAAGTAGGTCCCCAAGGTAGACTCCTACAGAACGATAGCCTAATGGATGGAGTGGAGGTCGGTGCTGAAAGAATCGGGGAGGGGGGGAAACCTATCACATCGTTCCAGGAAGATCGAGGGGAATTCGCCTCCATATGTTTTGTATCCGTAGGGGATCATTTGATATCGGTAGCATGTTAGATCAGAGGCGAAATGGTGCGTCGTCATGAGTGGAGCCTCAGTACTGGTGTCAAACAGAAGCTGACAAAAAGCCTCGGGGCACGTCTGCAGCTGATGTGTTTTTACACGCTGTATAGGCTGCGTTTTGCGGAGCAAATTCTTCTTTAGAACGGGAATTTCTAAGTTTTCTCCTCCTCCTGTTATTGCATTTCTATGGGGAATTTGTCATTTCTCTGTAGAAATAAACCCACGCGGCAGCGGCGTTTATAGCTCATGCAGATTGAGCATCTTGCTCAACAACACTTGACTATTCTTGACCTCGGGGCCATGTGGTTGAATGGAAATCATGATTTTTTTTTTTTGAAAAACACCTACATATAAATGAAGCCAATTCCAGTGTGCAGGCTGAGTAGATTCCTGTAAATGATCCTGAATCTTAAAAACAAATCCATTCTGTAGAAAAATACTAAATCCTCTGAGGATTTAACACACTTTATCCACCTTTGATGGAAAAGCACACGTATGATGTGGGAAGAGAAGTGAAATGTCATGAAGCTATTGTCATCGCGCAGGAAATAAAGCAGGAGCTCACTTAACGGAGCGGCTCTCAAATCGCTCTTCTTTGTAAATTGAATCAAGCTTTAATTGAAATAGAATCTAATTCTAATCATTTTCTCGAGCGAAATCAAAGCCGAGCGTGACCCCTGCGTGATCCCATTCTTCAGCTCTCAGATCGGCGCCGTCTGTCACATTTTCCGACTGTGCTTCCTCGTCTGCGGGCGGCGCTTCATTTACATGTGTCAAAGAGGAAGAGCCAGACTCTCGTCTGTGCCGTGAGGAGCCCCACGGTGTGGTCACACCTTGATAAAAGCTCTCCGCTGTAACAGGGTGACACACTTTTAGCATTAAGTACTTTCAGGACGATGGGAGGATCGCATATATTCACGCCTTAAATGGTGATTTTTATGTAACACCTGTACTTGTGACCCTTTTCTTGAGCCGAGTAGCCATTTTTTTCCATGAATATTGATCTGTGTGATGTGGTTAAGATATTATAGTTATGATTTGTCTCAAGAACACCGACACATTCAGGACTACCAGTGTGTTTTTGATCGAATAATTGTTTTACTTTCGACTCATTTCTGCCGTCCTCTCATTGTCGACCCTCTACAGACTTTATTTTATGGGAGTAGAATGTCCAAAAAAACAAAGTTCCTAAAGTGAGAGCTTCTGAATGCTTTTTCAAGGAAATTTTTTTGGTCAATATCTGACGGTTGTTCAGTAGAACTCTGTGTTCTCGATGTTACTAAGAATCTCATTTTGCTCTAAAAGTCCTGTCAGAGTTGTATATGATAGCAAAACTTTCTCTGCTTTCTGGTAGTTTTATTTTTTTTTCCTTGTTTTTGCTGAATAATGGGATTAATGAGATTTATGACAACAAACCAACTTAATGGCATAATAGGAGTGAAATAATTAAACTTTGAATTAAACTTAAAATTTGGGCTGTGAAAACTTTGCTTATGATTTAAACATTTCAAAGTTAGCTAGAATGCGACACAATGACAGTCACTCATTTAATATCTTCACAAAATCCCACCATGACTTTCGTAGTTTTAATCCTGAATCCCGACATAATCGCTAAAAATCCCCTTTGTGGGCATGCACGCACGTTTCCCCCTCCCGCTTTTTAAAACTGCGTTCTTCACAGCTTGCGGATGAAACGTCTATCATTATAAGACGTGAGAGATGCCGCCTTTTATTCTCCCCACTTTTGAAGAACTTGTGAAATTGAGTTTCTGGAGTGTCTTACAGGTTTCAATTTTCCAGGAAAAGTAGTTAAATTTTGAGGGCCTGAATGGCAGTTATCTCCAGCGCACAGCCAGCGCGCTGCGTTAAGCTGAATTGCCTTTTCTTTCCAGACTCCATTGGAGGCTTGGTGATTATGTGGACTTTTTTAAGGATAGATTACACAGAATTATAGTCGCACAGAAGAACAACTTTGCTCCGAATCCCCGCTCTGATGTTCAGCGGCTATATGTGCGGCTGATACTCCTGTCGACGGCGTCGCTGCCGCTTTGTGTCCGCCATCCACCGCTGAGGTTTCGTGCCGTAAACGTGGATCTCTGGAAGCCCGTTTCTATCGTGCCTTAATTCAAAGTGAGGAGACATGCGTGAACACACACTCGTCCAACATCTGTCTCCCTTTGACTCGCTCACACACTCACAGAGGCTTCCTCCACATGCGCGGCGTCGCACTGTCCATATATCCTTCACTGAGTCGAGTCTTTGATGAGGCAGGCGACGCTTTGAAGCCCGGCTCTGCCATCAGGAGCTTTTAACGAAGCCTCTCTCTCTCTCTCTCTCTCTCTCTCTCTCTCTCTCTCTCTCTCTCTCCCTCCCCCCCTTTCTTCTTTTCTTCTCCTTTCATTCCACAAACAACCAGCTCATATCGCCTGCTGAGCCGCGGCTCTATGCGAGGCCACACAGATAACCCAAATCTGATCTTGCTCATCTTGCCTCGCTGACTCTCATCCCAGTCAGAGATTCAGGCACAGCTGTTGTCTCTCCTGCCGAGACTGTGACTGCGTTATCTTTTGCACTTCACCGTCACCCCCCCCCCCCCCCCCCCCCCCCCCGATCGCATTTTTGATCCTCCGATGTCGTTGTCGCTCTCGTGAAATCCGCTTCTGCTTTTCTCAAAGATGATCTGTGTTTCTGAGTAAGCAACAGGTGTTTGAAGGTGGGTTTACGCTCCAGGAATTTGACACTTCCAATGATGGGAATATGCATGGGACTACGACAAAAAGTATATACCCGGTCTCATCCTGGCTTTTCACCTTTCAGTGAGGGGTTTGTCGGTTCGGTTTACTTCACCTCTAATGGGATAAAGCAATATGAGGCCAACAGCTTTTCATGAATTCCCATAAAATACTCAGATTTGTTCATTAATTTTTTTTTCTTTTTTTTTTTCTTACTGACAGAACCAGCCTGAGGTCATTTCGGTCTCCTAACAGTCCAGCGGCAGACTTTATTGGCTTCCAGCCTCTAATGAACTGTGATAACCTTGAGCTTGTGGCCACTCATGCAACACATAAAGTCAAGCTCTCCCAGCAGCCCCGGCTGTCCTTTGTGTAAACATGTAAAGCATGAAATATTTAGATATGAAACATCCCCACCGATACTGTTAGCATTGACATTTTTAGGATATCACTTCATGTTCGGTTTTATTGTAAAGCATTGCTGCACAGAACTGCAGAGATGTGAACATAGTTAACGGTTCTTTTTATATTGACACATCCCATTTATTTATTTCCCTTTTTCACTTGGTAACTTCGAGTCAAGACATCTTTTTTTGGACTTTGGATAGCCTTTTGAAGTTTTCAATCTGCACCGACCAAATGAAACCTTGTATAACCGAAGCCAAATCAAACAGTGATGCCAGACTGGTTCACATAGATCCAATAGAAGAGTCTCACAGAGGACCTGAGCTCTTTGCTCCCTTAGCTCCTGAACAATACAGTTTTAATTATGTCTCTTTCTATTTTTATCTTTTAAAATAAGATGTAACCTCAAATCTTTAATTTTTTTTTTAAGTGCGGGTGTCAAGGAACATCTTATTGCTGCTGCATGACACTGAAGCCCCGTATCTTGTGACATGATCCCAGCTTCCACATTCATAAACAATATTTTCTCTGTCCATTCTATGGCAGAAAAGGTTCAAATGCTCACTTCTATGCATTTAAAAAAAACCAATTATATCACAAATTAACTTTACAATGTCGCTTGTTTTTGGCCACAGGTCTTCACATTGCTGAGCTCCTCTCCTGCCCGGCAGGTTTCCTGAGTATCTTCGTGCTTTAAAACAGCTTAATGGCTTTACGGCTTGCCCTGCAGCACTCGCCTGAGAACAAGCTCCTTTTTAATTCAGCGCTCGCACACTTAACACGTTTGTACTCAGTAGCATAATGAACATCACAGCCTCTGTGTGAATCTGTCAGGACTTGAACATTTTACATTCTGTTGATTCTGTTGCTGATTGCAAGATTTTGACAGAATCTGAAAAAAAAAAAAGTACGTGTGGAAACTTGAATCCGTCACCCACACAGTCTTGCGATGCCTCAGCCATTTGCATACTGACAGACAATCTCAGGCAGTTTTTCTCTCTTACACTTTAACAAAACCGCTCAGATTTTCTCGCACTTTCTCTGGGAGTATTGTCTGCCGGTGCCCACTCAGAGAGGTACCTGTTAGCTCTTCTGTCTGGCTGAGTGGGCAAGGAGGTGCCTGATGTCCTCCTACACCGGCGCTCGCAAGACTCTGTCACGGCCCTAATGAGAAGTGGACCTGACATCCTCTCTCGAACGCCGCCACTCTCTGTTTCCCTTCAAACCCCCCACTTCCTCCTGTTCTCCTTCCACAGTAATGACGGCAGAAAGGTTGTGGCACCGGGCAAATCGCAGGTTGAATTATTGATGGGTCACTGGGTCTGTCTGGTCTGTTGCTGCGAGGAGGGCTGATGGTGTATGACATCCATCAGCGCGTAAACAGGTACTGCCGCGCGGCGGGAAAAGCTCTTTTAGCTTCCCTGTATGGCGCGATGCCGGGAGCTGATGAGGTCCGGAGCGTCGACGTGTTCATCTCTGGAGGTACAAAGACAACGACTCACTGTGGTTTTGCTGGGCTGAGTTTGTCAGAGATAGCGCCACACGTTCTAACACGCTAAATTACCATTTAACACTCTCATTAATAGAGCAGCACAGTCGGGATTAATTCCCCCTCTTTTCTTTTTGGGCAATAAAAGCAGCTTCAGACGACAGCTACCACCGTCTGAGTAAAAATGAAGCATACAGTGCCACTCGGTGGCAACCCCGCATTATGGAAGGACTATATTGAAGCTGAAGCATCTTGATGATGACCAGTTATGTTTACACCATCTTTCAGAGCAATTAGGCTCCGGGTATTAACCTCAAGAGCGGAAAGGAAAAAAGGCTGCGAGTGTGCACGCACAATAATTGCATCATTGAAGTAGGAGAAATTACAGAAGCGGCGGCTGCTGCAGTCTACAGTGGCAGCAGTCGGCAAACTGAAATGATTTGTTTAAGCCCAGTTTAGTGGGTCAAAAGAAGGGGTAGGAAGTCTGTGGGTGGTTCATGTACTTGGGAGAGAAAACATTTAAGCTGATGAACATTGCTTAACAATATAGCTGTAATGTGGACTAATTTAGAGCCGCTCCTTTTCAGCGGGGGCTTGATTGAGCCGCCGCCACTTGTTTGTTTTCCAATTTGGGCTTTGGTGGGCGCTTCCATTTTACCGCTGCGTTTGTTTCCCGAGAAGCCCTCATGTCTAATTTATGGGATCTGTTTTAGCGTGTTCGCCTACTTGCTCTCAGGCGATGGTATGCTGCATAAATTATGCAGAGTACTTTTCTTTTTTTTTTTTTTTTTTTTTTTTTCCCCCGACATGAGTGGCTGACGTGAGACACAGTGTGCTGCGAGTGTTTGAGGCATCTCCTGTACGTCACGCTGCCAGTTCTGACGACTGAAATATCACATGTTTCAGTCAAATCTGTAAACTTGTTATCACAGATTTCCTAAAAATTGGCTTTGATTCATAAACTGGTTTGCAGAGAGACGCCAGTTTTTTTTCTTGCATGTGCACCTTAAATATTTAATTTGAATGTCATACATCACTATTGCTTCTTCATGCAACCACTGACTTTGGTATTCAAACCAGAGCGAGAGATTGCTCAAAGGCAGCATTATACATGCGCCAAGTTCTGAACTTGTTGAACCGTACTGGAGTGACGGTGTCATGACCAGTCCAGTCTTCTGCTTCTCAGTCGGCTCACACCAGCAGCAGCGCAAAAATGAATGTGCAGCTAAAGATTCATAATATTCCTTGATCGGCAGTGACTGTGAGATAAATTTCTCGGCATCTTGTTTCATATTGAATGTTCCTGCTCGCTCCCACCAGGCTCCGTGAAGATACAGAGAAAACAAAAGGCATCCTAATAATGATCGGAGCCACCGAGAGAGAAACCAAACAAACCAGGTGCAGCCACTGCTTGCAGAGAATCGACTTTTTTGTTCCACTCGCCTCATGCTGCGCAAATGAGCGTGTTACTGTGGCCTCAGCAGAATTAAAGCTCAGATATCTTCCAGCCAGCAGCAGTTTGTCCTTGAACCACGTTTTAATGTATTTCCTCAATGTGTGCGCACATTTCCCAGTCCAACAACAGAAAAACAACACAAAACAAAAAAAGAAAAGAAAACCTTTTGTAGAGAAACATGAATTCTCACGCGCACACACACACACACACACACACACACACACACACACACACACACACACACACATCGCACGCACTCCCACAGGAGCACAGTTTAACTATCGATAAAACCGTTTTCTGCCTGTTGGTGTGTGGGAGAACCCTCCTGATCCCTGTTTAAGTTTTGGTAAGGACGGGGGGGAAAGTTCAGTCAGTAGTGATTTTTTTTTTCTTTTCCTGGAAAAAGTATCAGTTATTAAATATATAGCTAGAGGTATCCTGAGATCTGACTTAGTAGAAGCTCCAGGGTGGATTTTGAAAACACAACTTGTCATCTTGTGTACTTCACCTTGGCTTGAAGCAGTAAGGTGAAAGAAAAAAAAAACTTCACTCGAGTGTTATTTAAATTATTGATAATTGAATTATCTACAAGGTTTGGTGAGGTGGCCTCACTTTTGTTCAGCATGATTTTTTTTTTTTTTTTTTTCATAAAAAGCAGCTTGTTTTTTTTCTGTTGAGGGCAATTTATTTCGAGTTTTATTCCTCAAACACATTTTGAAAAATATATAAAATAAGAATTTGGTTTTGCCTTGAGCTTTTAGAAAAAGTTTTTTGATGTCCACATCTTCGTAAAAGCTCTACGATCTGTACTTTGGTTTTGCTGCTATGAGCCGATGATTTTTCGCCAAGGTGTGCTTTCAATTGCAAAACTACAGAATTCACCTTCAAAGTCAACAAAGCAGTTCAAGTTAATCGGTTTGATGCCTCCATGGTTTGTCCCTAAAAATTTATTTCCATTTGTCTTCAGGATTTTCTCCTCTTGTGACATTTCAAGGTGTTGCTCGACCCGACAGACCAGCACCACGTTCAACAGTACTTCTGATTCAAACACTCAGTCCAACGCGTGAAAGTATGAGGGCTGCGACGTTTACACCGTACCTGAATGTCAATCAATGTCTTGCACGTTTGCGTTTATTCTGAAAGTAATAATGGAGTTAGTTGTTTTTTTATTGGCATTTTATACAACAAAGGCAGAACAGTACGAAGAGATGTGACTGACTTGATGTGAGTTTCAGCTTCACCACACAGTGATGCAAAGCAGCACACAAAAAGGCCACCATCATTTCCTACCTTTCCACTGCTGATTGGTGTCTTCACAACCTTCTCTTTGGATCCATGAGTATATAATGCAGTTCAGTGTCAGATGGCTTCAATCAGGACTAAAAGCCCTGGTGTTCAGAAGAAAGAGAAAAGTTGATAAGCAAATGACCGTGGTGTCGAATGCTGGTGAGCCGTGACAGGCGGAAGAGGTTAGTTCCAAGATCAGTGCTCATAAACTGGCAAGAATTGGAATTATTTATCAGTTGTGTGAAGAAAATTTTGTTTTCCTCAGCCAAAACAACATCAAAACTGTCACCCGCTGAGTTTCTAGATTCGGTTCTTACTTGTGCAACACAGTAATCTGAAGTGACTTCAAATGATCTCTTCTCAAAGAGGCAACCACTTGCCAGAAAATAGCTGCACCGGACTTACATCAAGACCGCATTATGCACGCAGCATGCAGCTGCTTTGGTCTCCGAACCAGAGGACAGAATGAAGACAAACCACATGCAGTATTCTGAAGCCGAGATGAGATTTACCTTCAAACTGCAGCTCAGCTTTTCGTGACGCTGCTGCTTGCCAGCCGTCTCTCATCTTCGGCAGATCAGGCTTTCAGCCCGCTTTGTCTCTGAAATCTCTGTAATGTGAATAAAGATGAGGTGATGGCAGGTGTAAAGGACGGCCGGCTTTGTTCCTGAATTAAAATCTCACATTTTTTACATTGAATCAGTGACATTATGAGTGGGGGATTGAAGCGGCCGATGAAGCTGCTGAAACTCATCTTCTAGTTAGTCTTTTCATTGCCGTATTATATTGTCAGCATGTCCATCACCTGTCTGATCACACTAGTGGATATATCTGAAATCTGAAGAAAGAACAGCCTCGCTGTCACGCCAGAAAATATCAAGATGGATGAATGGATGGATGGATGGATGGATGGATGGACGAACAACAACATGATTCAGATTAGTGTGAAAGCTCAGGTGGTAAGCAGGGGTATGACCTGGAAAAAAGCCACAGACTTGTATTTGTTTGAAAAAACAGCTGAGGCTCATCACTTTGGACACTTTCCTGGAATTCATTTTCTTTTTTTTTTTCAGGCAAAGTTACAAAGCGGTTCAAATCAAAAGCTTTGAGCGTTATTTTGAAAACATGCAGTGACAATTGTGAATCAAGTGGTGTATGAAACGGCTGAAGACAAATACAGTGGAACCCTAATGTTTGGAGAAATGAGCTCGAGATCCAACATTTAAGACTCCCTGAGTATCAACCCTCTGCCCGGCTCCCTAAAACTTGAATTACAGGATCTTACTGCTTAACAGCAACAGGAATGAGATGGATTCAGTCTGGGGCTCTGAATGTTGACTTCACGCCAGGTTGTAAACAAAACTATCAGTCTAACAACTATCAAGTCTTTTTATCATTATTTTAACAGCTGTTAGGATCAATCGGCAATTAAAACAAGTCCAATTTCTATCACCCAAACGATTTTCCCAGTGATCAATAAAGTAACTTTAATTCTAAAACAGCCCGATTCAGCCTTCAGTTTCTGGTGGAGACCAAAAACAGAGCTGAAAAGAAAGTGAGAATATGAAGCGTATTCAATAAAAAGCTGCTAAACTGTAGTTCTCAGCATCTTTTATCTGCTCCTTTCTAGAAGCATTATGTTGGAAAAATGTTCAACTTTAAAAGATCGACTTTGAAAGGTTTCTGACTGTCTTTTGTGGGTTCTTTCTTTAGTTTTTTTTTTTTTTTCTAGTTTCAGTGTTGTTTTTTTAAAGGTTTTTGTTTTGTACCATGAAGTCTGTTCAGCACAATTTTATATTACGAGTGACCAAAAAGTGAACTTTACCAACTTTAAAGAGAAATATATTGTCAGTCGACCCAAATGAGTTTAGGTTTGAGGGCTCCAGATGGGCAGCAGCAGCGGGAACGATCCAAATTCACACACATCGCTGGCTTTGAACACTTTATGGGATTTGATAAAGAGAAAAACAGTCTCACCAGCCTCATGCTGGGACTTAACCGATCCCGATCTCTCAAAGTACTGCAGCCATGCCGGTGTTTTACCAGGCTTTCCACTGACAGCTGGGCAGATACAAGGGTACGGACGCCTATTTCCTCCTGTCCCTTTGTTCCCCGAGGCGAGGCCTGAGATGTTTAACCGGTAAGCAGGAGTGGCAGACCAAGAAAAGTGGCTCTCTGCTCTCTGCTGGGCTCTGATGAGGCTCGCTGTGGAACAGTCTCCTGTCCCACAAACCCAGTCCAGATTTCTAACTAAAAGACAAGAATCACTGTTGGAATTTATTGAAATTTATCGTGTTACTGAGTTGACTGACTGGGCGGTGCACACACACAAACACACACACAGACACACACACACAAAGTGCAATTACAGTAGCACTCCAGTAATGAAGCCTGTGCGCTGGAGGAGGCTCTCAGCATCGTACCAGAGAGCGGCGGCATGTCACCAAAGACAGATTTATGAATGTGGCCCTTAATTTAGCCTGTGTACAGTAAATCACAGAGCAGATGCCAGCCAAAGGGGTTTTTACTATAATTAATCAAGTCATTCATAAACAAGCAAACAAGCACACATGAATGCAGTGTAATCAGCAGCCCCTGCTTTATGTGTGTCTGTTATTCAATGTGAGAGCGACGCTTTATTTAAATGACTCAAACAGAACTTTATTTCTCTGGAGGAGTTCAAAGTGATGCAAGAACCCAACACAAATGAGAGCGTGTGTGTTTTCTTTGTTTTTGTGACGTGGTTTTTTGTGTGTGTGTGTCTGCATATGAGTGTCGTCTATTTCTTCTCCAAGGATTTGTGAGGTCTAAATCCAGGGCTCCACAGAGATGAACAACATAAACTGAGGGTTAATTGTGAGGTGCCATGTCAGCGGTAAAGACCAAATATCCAGAACCCCCAAAATATCACACTTTTTTTTAAAGGAACTTTAAAACTCATGTTACAATAAAGAGCAAAACACCTACTCCTAATGATAATAATAACTTGAGGTTCATTACATCTGTTTGGTGCAATCAGCTATTTTCTAGAGTGACTCTTTTTTTAGTTATTTTTGCTGGATTTAGGAGGCGATATTATGTATTATGCACATGATCTAGTTTTCTAGGTTTAAAGCGGGATGGCCAGAGCTGAGAAACAAGTTCACAGACGGTTCCCGAAGAGCAGCTGCTGGCCGAAGCTTATTGACGGGACAGTTTCATTTGGGCACAGAAAAATCAACCTGTCTTCTTCTGCGCTACGACTTCGAAAGGTTCTCTTCTCTTCCTCATGATGCATTGCTTCGATAAACGCCACTTAAAGTCCCGAACACACAGTAACTTGTTTGACATGAAATGCAGTCAAATTCACATGTTTGAGTGTTGAGATGTGTGTTTTGGCTTAGAGTTACAGCACAGGTACGGTTCAGTCAACACACTCAGCTCTGATGGTTAAGAATGCATTATATCAGTTGGAAGGTCCCACAGAGATAGTGCTACCAGTGTGTGTGTGTGTGTGTGTGTGTGTGTGTGTGTGTGTGTGTGTGTGTGTGTGTGTGTGTGGGGCCCCGTGGGCTGCTGTTTTGCTCAGTGCTGGTAGAAAGGCGAGATGAGACCAAGCGGAGGGTCATTAGTGCTCTCTTTGATAAAATAGAGAACCGAGGGACTCCAGAGGGAACGCGGTGCCCACACACACACACACACACACACACACACACACACACACACACACACACAAGGCTAAGGCTATAAGGCTATTCTTTCATGCTGCCTCGACTGACAAAGCTAAAGTACTGAAAGCTTTAAAAGCTGCACACAGAAAAATGTCCTCATTTCTTCAAACTGAATCAACTCTGAGTCTCTGACCTTGAAATTGTAATTTTATACAACTTCTATTTCATAGAAATAATTGCATTTTTAATATGAACTAAACAAAGTCTGGCCTTTCGGTTGTTGTTATATCATCCAAGAAATCAAGCCCGAACTCAAAGACTTTATCTGAATTTAGTTTTAACAGCCATATTTGAGCGTTGATATAATTTTGTTTAAATCTTGAATTTTCCTGTTATCGCAGCTTCTCAACATGAGTTCCTGAAATTTTTAATAGTACCATTTAAAAGTTTGAACTGTGTTCATGTTTCAGCTTTAGTCTGCAGTCAGTTAACAAAATCAGGCTCTAAATTATAAAACAGCCGATCAAGTACTGAAGAAAAAAAAAACAAGACGAGAAATTTCTTTTGAAATAATCTTCCTTCAAATAGTTTTGGGGTTTAATAGCTCTGCATGTCGACTGTTTGAATGTAATGAGGGATCCTGTCCAGTGTGGTGCTTTATGTATGAACTGCTCTCCAGCAACATCTTCCAAATGCATCTGTTGGAATAAGTTATTAGAATCTGGCACCAAACACGGGCGCGTTTTGAAGAAGGCTCTCGCAGATTGCAGATGTCAAATCAATTGTCAGTATGTTTGTTCGTTCATTCAGCTGCGCGTGAATTTATTGCTTATTCAGTTTGAGGATGTTTTGAGAAGATTAAAGGTGCAATGCACGACTTCTGCAAACCTGCAAGTATCAATGTAAAAACATGGATGAAAGACTTCACAGTGACGAGTCAGGAGCTGCCTTACACTGGATTTATGGCTTTTGCACAAAGTATTGTATTGATTTCTGTATCGGTGTCAATAATGGCAATTATTTTAACATGAATTGTACAAGTTGATATACAGTCATTGTGAAAACAGGAGGAAATGAGACATTGTTGCATCTGAAAATCAGTAATTGTTTGAAAAAAAAAATAACAAAAACTCCTCATAATTTAGATTTTTTTAGTCGTTCAGTCTGTTGCTTGGCTTGCGGTGAGGCCACTGTCAGCGGGAGCAGCTGAGCAGACTTCTCGTCGCTGTGGTTAGAAGCTGTCTTGTTAATTTGTCTAAACGATTCAGTCATTCTTACACACCACGGAAGCGAATCTGTAAACATGACAAGCACATTTGTAGATTTTTAACGAGTCCAACCTCCGCTGGATACAGTTATACCATCCTGAGCCGCACAGAGATCGTCTTTATGAGATCAGTGTAAGAGCTGGCCCGGGCTGCGTGCTGCTCCCAGAGGTATAAACGCAGTGTCGATGGCGTGGTGGCTGCTCCGCCACCGAGATCCTCTAATAGCCAGTTCAGCAAAATTTTATTGGTTTGATTTATTTGCGGTCTTGAAGAGCAGGTCTCAAACTGTCACCCTCAGCATAATTTAGCGGCGTTATACCGTAAACCCCCCCTCCTGAGACAAATGAAATAAAGCACATTATCAGAACAGAAGCCATTAACATTTTCTTTACTCATTTTGCAGTGTTAAATATTTATCGCAGCTCCTATTAAAACGACTGCAGAGTGCACACTAAATGCTGGCCTCGCAGTGAAGGCCGGCGGTTTTTACCTTTTGTTGGAATTATTTTTCTCTGTTTGGCCCTCGTCGTTCTGCTGAGTCACCGTTCCATCGCTCGCTCTCTGACTGAGCTCGGTCTTTGATTCCACTTCGTTCTCCCTCCACACTCTACTTCTAGCTCTTTTTTTTTTTTTTTATCGCCTTCTTTCTCTTTCTGAGTCCTTTTTTTTTTCTTTCCTCTCACCTCTGCTCCGCCGCCTCTCTGTTTGCTCTGATCTTCCTCTCTTTGTCAGGATTTTAATATCTTATTCCACTTCCTCTTTTCTCCCTAAACATTGTTTCCTCTGGCTAATGGAGATCTGGTGACTGATAAGACGATCCATCAGGTTTGACTTGGCCTTTGGAGACGTGAAAGGAGCGGCTCCAAATGGAAGAGGTGGTTTTATCTGCTGTGGCAGGCATTAAATTTCATGAATTTGTCTTGGGGTCGAAAAAAACGTAGCCGCACTTTTGAATAAAGTGATTCTGAACAAGGTGACTTCATTTTTATGTATTTGTGAAGGTATTTAAACCGGGAAATGGATGATTTCAGTTTGTTTTTCAGACATAATCAAATATCCACATTGTTCACGTTTCAATAACAGAAATAAAATAAGTAGCGGTTATTTTTAATCAAGTGTTCAGACAACATTTGTGTAAGAAACACAGCATGAAGCAAAAGCTGTTCCAGTCCTGTCTTCCTTTCACAGACAAGAGAGAAGAAAAGAGGATCGCTGTTCATCCTTCAAGTGTTGTTGTTGACTTTTCCCATCTATTGTATGTGTCTTGTTTACTATTGTTTATTGATCCGGTTGTTTTTTTTCCTTTTGTGTTTTCTCTCCAGTTGTTCAAGACTAAAGTGTTGGAGCTCGGAGAGAAGCTTCTGCCCGCCTTCAACACGCCAACAGGAATCCCCCGAGGAGTCATCAACCTGGGGAGGTGAGTCTCAGCGCCCGTCTTCACCTCCAGCCGTCCTCCGTCTCCGATAACAGATGAAACCTCGCTATCTGATCGTCTGGCTCTGATCCATTCAGAAAAGTTCGCTCATCGTGGCAGCAGCCAAAGTTTGACTTTGGAGGTGTCAAGAAGATAAATGCAAATATACACCCGAACCCTTAATCCCCTTTTTGGCTGGGCGCGACAATAGTGAATATCGGCTTCAGGAGATAATACTTGAAATCTGTTGGGCGCCGGAAATAAACTTTAATCTGTTCCGTTCCAAATCTGTCATTTGTCACTTGTTACATGCTCACTTTTTCATCAATCTGATTCTTTCCAGATGAGAGATGAGGATTTTCCGTTTACATGGGCACTGAATGAAATGACAAAACTGAGATATGAGCTTCTTTTGCCCAGTAAAATCCTCCTCGTCGATCCTTCCCATCATGCTTTGCACCTTGGCATCGATTGTCATGACATCCAGCTTCACCACTTTTTAAGTTTCTGAAACTTTCTGTGGAAAAAGTAGATTAGTTAAAGATAAAATTTGGGGGGAAAAAAGTGAATAATTGTAATAATTAAAAAAAAAGGTGTCAACATCAAACACTGAGCAGCGCCACTAGTTCACTAACGATGGATCGCCTGCAGGTTGAGCTCCACAATGACGATGACATCTGGATAAGAATTAATTTGTGTTCATCAACACTTTGGAACATCATCTGAATAACATTTGCATGCCTTAACGCCGCGGTGTTAAATTTTAATCTGTTCTAAACCATTGCCTTTCTAATCTAAAATCTTTATTGACACAATCTTGTTATTGCGGCGGTCACGCAATACAACTTCCAGCCATTTTCATTTCTGGAGCGATGTCGCCGTGGAGTTCTGTACTTCTGGACGTGTTCAGAATTCAGTTTGACCGTTTTATAGGCAGCAGCGGGTCTAAAATATGTAATTGTTTTCAGTTTTACCAACTTTAGAGTCAGACCGGTCTGTGTTGATGAGCGTGACAGATGAATTACCACCAAAGGCCTATTTTACTACGGCGCCATTAATCTTCTCACCAGCGCACAGTGCAGAGCGTGAATACCGAGGTGAGCAAGATGGATAATGAGGTGTCCTGTGACATTAAACCTCAAATATTTCACCAAACAGTAACTTCCTAAACTTTTTTTTTTTTTTCGTTTTTCTCCGATTTGAGTAAAACTCATCATACTTCTTCCTCTTCCTCTCGTTTTCTGATCCCATCTTCTTGAAGGATACTTCCTGGCACCCCTGTCATCCACCTGCTACCAATTAACCCAGCAGCCAAACCGGACAGCTGCCGGCATATTTGATTACCTTATTTTACTTTTAATTCCTGTGACATCCCAGACATGTGCCAGCGGTGCAGATGGGCAGGAGGAACCGGCGCTGCCCCAAGTGCAGCCGGCTTTAAGGGCTGACGGGGTTGTTTGCACAAAAACAACCATATGCGCGCCCACACGAGTCACTTCGTCGGCGAACGCACGCAATGTGTAAGAAGGTAAAGCAGCCGGTGAGCGGGATGTCTACGGCGAACTCAGTTCTGCTGTGCATTTCTTTTGCTCCACAATAACTCATCAGGAGTGACGTCTGCGAAGCTGCATGCTCACACACCGCTCATCATTTCATTACACACACGCATTTCAATACTTAAGCAGTCAAAGACAGGGGCTGAACTGTAAAACCCTGGAATTAGAAAACAACCACCCATTTTCTGCGCCCACATTAACATATCTGGGGTTGCGGGGAGCAGAGCTGATCCCAGCTGACTGACAGGAAGTCACTATTCACCCCGGAAAGGTCACCAGTTCATTACAGCTGTAATGTGAGCCGCAATCACACGGATGCACGTCTGTGGACGATTTAAGGTCACTAACCTAACATGCATATCTTCTGATTACACACGCGCAAGCACGCGCACACACACACGCACGCGCACACACACACACTGAAAGCCTGAAAGCATTTTGGTTTTATTTTCTGTAAATTTATCCAACAAATTTGCAATTAGTGAGTGCTTCAATCTCTTTTTCCAAAACAACTTCAACTTTTGCAAACTTGCATTTGTTAGATATGACTTTTGTTAAATTCATGCTACAGGCTGCTGAGTCTTGCCTGTGATTGGATGACTGTAATATGAAAGTTTACTATAATAACTAGTACATCGTTGCAAAGCTAGTGGTGTGTTATCTTGAATCGGCCCTGGAATTAAATAGAGTTTAGTGTGTCCCTGTTGGACACAGACTGAGTCTCTCCTGTACCTGCTTATTGTATTAAATCAGACAGACTTAACTGCAGATGAATTAAAGACTGTGGAAAAATGTGCTACATTTCCCTAATTAAGTGTTTTCTCCTACACATCTCTCATGGCTCATTATGCTCTGTGGTCAAGCATTAAAATTGTTGCATTTGTCTCTCTGCTGTTTGACCTTTTTTAATTCAGCTGCATCTGTGAATAAAGACAGCAACTTTTTTTTTTCTGCCAAATTATGATAAACAGTTTTTTCAGTCTTTACTTATGAGTTCACTGAGAATATCTTAAGTATTAACTATAAACTGATGGATATTTATTTATAACAGTGTAATAAAGCCCCATTGATGAAGGTTTTACAGAAGTTGCTGCACATCCTCCCATTATGAGCAGATACACAACTGACAAAATAAAGTTTGAAACCTACAAACTTAACAAGTTTCTAAGGCTGATTTACTGTGATTCTGTATGAATTGTGTCAAATTTTTGACTCCCAAAAATACACTGGCTAAAAGAGAGAAATGCAATATGAGAACCGTTAAGTCAAAGAACAACAGGAGAGATTTAGAAAAGGTTGCAGAGTTTTAGATAACACAGAAGAAGATCCAAGTACAAATACTTCCAGCGTCTGTAAAATCCAACTGTCAGCAGATTGAGTTCTACTGTTTTTCGTCTCAGTTTTGTGCCAGTTTTTAAAAGCTTTAGTTGATCAGGCCTTTAGTGTGTTAGATATTAAAAACGTAACTGAGGGTCGCATCAGGCAGGACATCCGACAAAAAATCACCTTTGATGATCTCGATTTATGAACTTGATGAGGTGGAAATGAGAAACTGAGTGTTGGGGAAAAACAACATTTCTATAAACACTGGCAACTCAAGAAGGAAGTTGACCAAAGCTCATCTGTCTTAGAGAACTGAAGAACTTCTGTGTTTTTTTTCTCACCAGGAATCAGGATGTGAATCACAATAATTAAAACATATCATTAGTATTAGTGTCACAGCAGACAACCTGACATTTCTTTTAGCTGTGATTGCTTCAAAAGACCTTTGCTCACCTTTTCAGAATTGAAGACCTGAATGAACCCTTAATAGAAACATTTTTATCCACAATGACAATTATTATATATCTTGTAAAATGCACAAATTCCAATTTCCCTGAAACAATATCTGTGTCATTTGATCTCGATTTCCGCCTTTTTCCTGCTTTTTTCATTTACACCTGATCGTATTTGTGGCAGCTGTGGAAAGCCGTATGTTTATTACAGGAGGTGAAATGATTAATGGATGTGTGCCGGTGCTGCTGCTCGCACCGGGGGGAAAACCTCCCCACCCCGCCCGCTCCCTCTCCAACGACACGCAAACACACCACCTGCTGCCCTGCACCTCCGCCGAGATTGATTCTTCTTAAAAGAGGAATCAGATACGACCCGAGCCAGAGCGACTAATGATGCAGCCCCACCAAACATTTAATGGGAGCATTCATCAGTGAGGCAAAGTCTTTGATTCCCCTGCAGCCTCCCCAGCCGCCCACCTCCCACCGTCTTCTCCCCTTCTCTTAACAATCCGGCTCTATTCATTATCCGATATCTGATATCCTCCAGCGGCTCTTGGAGGATTCCTCGCGGCACTTTCCGCCTTGACTAATCATCGCCGGGCGTTCGCGCGCCGCGCCGTTCTCTAAATTATAGATTTGTCAAGTGACATCAGTCGCACTGACTGATGGGAGGAAAGTGGAGTGTGTTATGTGTTGGTGACCCTGTTAATATCAGCTTTGAAAAGTTATCTGAAAGAGCATTAACAGTCACGGCCTGGCAGCGTCGGTGAGTTTCCAGTCGATGTTGATAAAACTTTACAGAAACATCAATCACGCCGCGCGGCGATAAATTCGCCTAATGGCAGATGATGGTAAAGGTTATTTCATAGGCTTGTGATTAGTTTATTTTCGGCGGGGCAGGAATTCAATTTGCTTGACAGCATGTAATTAATGTTTTTCGCTACGACGGCCAACATCGGCTGCCAAGTTAATTTTATATACTTTAACAAGTGGGAATATCAGAAATGATCAAAACATCCACAATCTTACGTTCTTCTGCCAGCGCGCCGTTAGTTTCTGAGCTTACTTGCAGAATTTTGCCCAGAGACTCACCGAGCTCTGCTGCTGCTCAGAAACTTCTCTGCTTAAACGTAACAAGAAGTAAAATTAGTGCTGTGTTTTCTGTTTGCCGTCGTGAGTTGCAGCTTACGTCTCTGTTTTAAAATAATACTTCAGATGGTTAAATACTCCTTTTGGCGATCATGTGAGGGATGACGTTACTCTCAGGGACACGTTTGTTTAATTATGCTAATATTCTTTGAATAAAAGCGACGGCTGAAAAATTAAAACCAGTGTGTCATGACACATTAAACACAGGCTGAGTGCTGAACTGTCTGTCAGGCAGTCAGAGTCGCTTACTGTCTTCACTTTCAAACTTTGCTCCGTTGCGCTCTGATGAAAAAGTGACGTGACTGAAGGAGATGAAACAGGCTTTGGGAACCTAAAAGAACCTGAAGAGAATTCTTGAGCTTTTCATGTTGCTTCCACTTCCAGCATCCTGCCATCAGGCACGGCTGGCCTGGAAACACATTATATCCTTTATTCCCTTCAGCTGTCAGGTGGAAGCTGAAACCTTCCCTGCTTTTTTATTTATGTTTTTAAAATATAAAACCATCTGGACAGCGGCAAACAGTGGAATATTGTTTAAGTTTGAACTCAGTTTAAAGTAACATGAGAAGAACATCGCTTTCATGTGCTGCTTTAATGTTAGGAGCCACAGTGGTGAAGTGGTTTGCACTGCCGTCTCATGTAAGTCTCGCATTGGCGCATTGGTTTGGCCTGTGGGCTGAATGACTGAATGTTTTCACAGTCTGGAGGATTGATCATCTCTCATTGGAGGAGTTTTCTATCAAGGAGTAACAGTCAAAAAGTTTTATATATCTTTGTCGTAAACTTTTGAAGTGTGTAGTAAATTAAGTATGTGACAAACAAGCTTCTTACCAAAGTTGGTTCCCCTCAAAATCCACTTGTCGAGAAAATAACTGCACAAAGTTGTTTCTGGAGTTTGTTTTTTGACAGCGTGAAGATTAATTTTGGGTCAATGACCCCAGCAGTGTGAAACCTTTTCCATTCACGGCGTGTCTCCAGTGTTTACGTTGTTAACTTCTTCACTTACTTTTTGTAATTCCACCGTGTATAGGAAGAGATTTGCTGGTTTGAGCTCCATTCCTGCACAACACCTGACATAACAGATAATAATCCATGCAGCCGGTGTTCCTTGGAGACTCATCCGTCCTTTCTTCGTTTGTTCCAAAGGTCACGGTCGTCAACTTAGCGACAGAACAACAAACGATGCACAGCGGCAATATGGCGGCGACAGCCGATCAGTGAATGATGATGGCATTTCACAAACTGTAGTCTGTATCTGTGAAGGTGTTCACCAACAGAAACACACACTTGTTCTGGTGTGTTTCCCACTCCAGGTTTGAAATGAGTGAGGTGAAGGCTCTGTGTCCAAAAGAAAATTGCAAACACTTCACACTCTTCACAGACCTCATTTAAACCAAATGTGTGGCTTTTTGCACCCGGAATAGCAAATAGTCCCACAGCCAAAACCACTGGTAGCTCTAAAACAAGCATAGCATTTCACATCATAACAGGAGCACCTTCGATTATGGTTAAACTCACAATATGTCACAGTAAGCATCACACTGTTGAGAAGCAGGCCAAAAGGTACACGTCGAGTAAATACTCGACAGTCTAACTCCTCCACTTGGAGCCGATGTTGAAAGAATATCAAGTCTACACCATTAGACATCTTTTTTAACTGATTTTGTCAGCTTCCGATGTGAAAGATTTATTTACGTGTGTGTATGTCTGTGACACTGACGATACTTAGTCAACCGGTGTGAATGTGGCCTCTGTTGCAGTGGCACCAGCTGGAGCTGGGGCTGGGCCTCGGCCGGGAGCAGCATCCTGGCTGAGTTTGGGACACTTCACCTGGAGTTTGTGCACCTGAGCGAGCTGTCCAACAACCCCATCTACACGGAGAAGGTCTGATATGTGGCTCACGTTCTCAGACTCAGATTACAAATGACGTTTGTTATTGTTGATTGTGACTTCCTGTTTCTTATGATCTTGCATCCAATTCGATGACGTAGTGCAGACTGACTGCATGAAACCTTGACTTGACTTTGCAGGTGATGAACATCCGGAAACTTCTGAACAAGATTGAGAAACCCCACGGCCTGTACCCCAACTTCCTCAGTCCAGTCAGTGGCAACTGGGTCCAGCGTAAGTATTCTAATTAATGCTTTCAAGAAAGTAAAAGTAGTTACACATCTGTCAGTGTTTTTCTGATATTATGAGTAAATACGCCTTCTATAAATAAATGGTGAACAGCTGAGTTTGTAATCACGTTCTAGGTCAATGACTATCTTGCATTGTTACACAAAAAAAAATCCCTGAAGACAATCAGATGTGCCATAAGGAGGTTGTTCCCAACGGTGTTTTCCTGGTGGCTTAAAGCTCATTAAGCGTTGTGTCTTCTTGCCCTTCACATCACAAACACAGACTTCGCGTCACCTCACGTGCGAATGCTCTCCTGGCTGCTCGTACGTGTCGTTCACTCATCCATCTGCTGCTTCTCATTTTAATATCATCCTCGTACAGTAGCAGTGCCTCTATGGCTCCCATCGCTCTGGGTTATTAAAGTCACAATGAATTCAATTACTGAAGGAAATTGGATCTTTCTGATTTACCTGCAAAGGATGTGCAAAAAAATAAAAAAAAAATAAGAGGACAGTGAGAGAGGAGACAGGGTAATCTGGATGATTACTGCAGGTAATTGTTGTGGAAGAGGAAGTGAGAAAGCATAACTGTACATGAGTTTGAAGACTAAGGAAGAAGTTTCGGGTTGACTTCACAGCCTCCATTAGTCTGTCTGTGTCAAGGACAAACACTGCAGCGGTGTGAAAGCGTTGGAGATCGAGTTGGTGAAAGGTGTGTGTTCGTGCAATAACAGCACAGCATACGGCTGCTTGTCTATCAAGAGCCACTTATTTCAATCTCTGCACAAGCTTGAAATGTGTTGTATCATTCAAACTTTAACAGTTTTTGAGTTGTGTGGCGTCATCCAGCTCCATTCCAGTGCTGCATGTTCTCACAATGACAGAGCTCAGTGCATTTCTCATGGTCATATGATGGACTTGCTGTCTTTACTGCCACAACAGCGCTTGATACTCTTGTCGTGTATGAAATGAAACAAAAAGATGAAGAATGACAGTAGAACGACCTTTAAAGCAATCCCACTTTTAGGTTAAATGTGTAGAAAGTATTGACTCCAACAACTATTGAATATTCTTCTATCACCTTCATTCAAAATTCTGAATTCATTTTGTTTTTCATCCCAACAATTCACAGAAACACTGAAAAAAAAACACCTGTGTATGTGTGTTTGCGTGTGTGACCTTGTCAAATAACTCTGTTTACCCTCATTTTCCCCTTTCAGATCATGTTTCCATCGGCGGCCTCGGGGACAGTTTCTACGAGTATCTCATCAAATCATATCTGATGTCAGACAAAACCGACGAGGACGCAAAGAACATGTACTACAGCGCGCTGGAGGTATGGAAATCCTTATCTGTCAACGCACACAAAGACACACACCCGCTCAGGCATGGCACAATTAGATAAAAAAAAGAAATATCATCTTAATTTGCATAAGCTGTTGATCAAACAAAGGGCCTCACACCCAAGACAGATGAAAGACAAGAGGACGGCCGCGACGCCAAGGAGGACTGGAGGAGATGAAGGTTAACGGAGACGCTGTGCACGTTTTCACCATGCGGCACATCATTAGGAGCCAACTTCCTGAAAACGACGACATTTAGCATGCAATGCTGGAACAGGAACTCATCAGAAGACTCAAAAACAGCTTTTCCCCCGAACATAAGATAACGAAACCTCCTTTATAGCCTCTCTCACACACACACACACACACACACACACACCCACACACATTTACATCAGGGTTTAAAGGAGTTTCACAGTTTTATTTACTGACTTCTCTATGTGCACGAAACTTTAATTATTGGGCCAGGCAAGGCAAATTTATTTACATAGCAGCACAGCGCCACAAGGCAGTTGGTAGTGCTTTACAAGGAAACAAAGGAAATACATTTAAAACGAGGTGATTAACAGTTTTAATCTTAATGATTAAGATCATCAAATTAACTTAAATTAAAGCATGGTGGTGAAGAGAGGCATGAAAAAGAATACGAATAAAGGTTGAAAAAATTAAGATACAGTAATAAAAAAGCAAGATCTTGTTTAATGGATAGCCTGATCAACGATAATGATTTAAAGCTTGATTTAAAAGAAGTAGCATTGCATTACTCACTTCATTGTGTTTAAATTTGAATTGTTTTTAAGTAATAATATCCATACAAACATGAATAAACAAACAAGCAGGTTGACCTTCAAATGGACATTTTTGTTGAATCAGTGTGAAGATTCTGATTTTGTTGATGTTTCTATCAATGATTCTTGCTTCACCTTTCAAAAGGAGGTTTCTTGCTTTCTGAACAACAGACGTCAGTTCTTTCAAACCTCTATTCACAATTTCTCTATTGTTTTGTGATTGTATGATTATTGTTCACGGTGTCCTGATGGATACACAAAGACATCGCCTTTACTGTGAGACGGTTTCCTTTTATTTTAGATTTCAGTGAACTTGGACATGCCTTCCAATGCTCACATTGAAAAACTGCAGTAAATTCTCTGTGCCGGTGAACACACTGCCCATTATACACATGTATTAGCATACATCAGGAGCTGCCTGTTTTCTTCTTTAATTGAGATAATGTCAGGGTAAAGCACATTGCCTCCGGCTACAATTACAATATCACAGACAGTAACTTAAGATTGCCATTGAGACTTCCGCACTCCTCATCACGGGGTCAAGCCAGAGGCAGACCTGCTAATTACAGACTTTCTTTCTCCCCTGTGACTCAGTATTTAAATGGCCAAGGACCCGGCGCGATCAGATTAAGTTATACGCTGCATGTTTATACAGAGATCCAAGGTGAAACCGCTGCTCGACTCATTATCCGCGGCATTCAAATAAATGGAGGCCACTAATTACAATAAGAGAACATTTTCCAATCATGACGTACAATCATTATGGCTAACAAGTGCTGGTTAGTGGGGAAAACATCAGCCTCAATCTTCAGTGAAATGGCATTTAGAAGCTTTCATGTTGCGTTGTGTTGTTTTGTTTTCTGTTATTGTGAGTTACATCCTCATCAAGTTTTAATCAGCGTGAAAGGTTTGTGGTCCAGTGGTGAACATTTCCGCCTCACACCGTGCATTTGAGGCTGATTGATGTGTGGCTGTCCGTCTCTCTGATTGCCTTCTGATGGAGACCTGTCCAGGGTCTCATACCTCCAGCTGATCTCGGCTGCAGTTTTCCGCAGCCCAGGACAATACAAAACAAATATTTTGTTCTCATCTGGGAGCCCATCTCAGGTTTTCTTTTCAATTAACCTTTATTTATGCTGCATTCTCGCTGAAACAGAAGGCCTCACTCTCAGGAGAGACCTGTTCCCACAATATGCCAAACAATTAGCTTCTAAGAGACGAGCCTAAAGTTTCTGCACAGCATAATAGGATCAATACATTTAAATCAATGTGGCAAGTGGAGCAGGTGAAAACACTACGAACAGGAACATGTTTCCAGAGACTTTACCGAATAGAATAAACTGGGCAACTTCAGATCAGGCTGAAAAGTGTTTTAACTCTTTGACCTGATGTTGAAGAGCTGCTGAAGAAACTGAAAAATGAACAATGAGCCAGCAGAAAAGGTTCAAGAGAGAGTTTCCATTCCTAATTATAGGTGCTTTCTGGTACATCACTGCTCGGTGTGACAGGCTGGTTTTCAAAGGCGAAGTGAGCAGCGAGAGAGGTGGATGAGAGCGGTGAGTCATCCAGAAGTAACGTTTTGAGGGGCTCCTCCTGTACTGTCTGTCTTCGGAAGCATAAATCGGAGTGACAGGAAACAGCTGCAAAGGGACCCAAATGTTCAAATTCTGAGCGGTAATTCAATCAAAGTGAGAGAGAGGCTGAAAACAGGAACTGACTGAATTATGACACTCGCATGTGAATTTGTCATTAACAAGAAAGTTTATAAATATCTGTTTTTGATTGTGCCGTTTGGCTCAACGGTCATTTAAGGTTTCGCCCACTACATCTCAGAGTGTTTCAGTACGCCTGCCCGTGTGTGTCGCTGCAGGCAATCGAAGCCAACCTGGTGCAGAAGTCGCCGGGCGGCCTCACCTACATGGCCGAGTGGCGGGGAGGGATCCTGGACCACAAAATGGGCCACCTGGCCTGCTTCTCTGGGGGCATGATCGGCATCGGGGCCGACGACGGAGCGCAGGAGAAGAGGCAGCACTACCTGGACCTGGCTGCCGAGATCACACACACATGCCACGAGAGCTACACCCGCTCAGGTGGGTGGAAATGTCAGGGCTGTCGGGGAGCGGCGCAGACAGAGCATCGCTTTGAAAGGCTGCGCAGTATTTTTCAAGGCAGGAGTCTCAGCGAGGCAGCTGGGAAAAGACTGCTTCTGCTCTCTATATATAAAAAAACACACACAAACACACACATCATCATCATCATCATTCCATCAAGAAATAGCATCTAATACTATATAATCCTAAATTAAAGCCAATTCCCTTCATGGATTTCCTATCAAACTAAACTTTCTTTCTTATTCACCCACCACTTAGCTGTAGATTTTCCTGCCCCCAAAATTTAAAATGAGAAAAATTTGTTTTCACTTCGTTCTGCCGACCATCTGGAGCTGGAGCTGCCGACAAGAGTTAAAGACCCCCATTGGTGGATCGTTATCGAGCGATAACAAGGGATCCAGGGTGTGTGCCTGCTCTGAGGTTTCTAAAAATAGACTTTTACATGTCAAATAAAATATTTTTCCAGACTAGGCACCTGCTGTTCATGTAGGTTAGAATGTCCTTCAGCATTCGGCTTCACTGTAATGTTTCCAATCAGCCAAGTGAACCTTACTGTTTTTGAGTATTTTATGCAGGCTGGTCAAATTCATTGTGCTTCATGCAAATAGTGATAACACAAAACAAGGAAGGGCAACAAAGCTTTTAACGAAAGACAAAAATAAGTATTTTAAAGTTGAGAAAGAATTGGTTGATAACGTTTATAAAAGAAACATAGATTAAAATACTTTTAAAAATACCTATAAGAAGATGACTTAAGAGCTACATGGAGTGCATCTAGTAGCAAAGGATGAAAGGATTACTTATCTAAAATTTTGAGCACCAGTTAATTTCATACTCTTACCTTCTCTTCAAGTCAAAATAATGCTTTTCATTTTTTCTTCTTTTAATTGCATGAATATATGTTTTGTTGAAAAAAAAAAAAAGGTCTGGTAGGTTTCAGAGTAAGGGAATTGAGTCTAGAGAAGCAATATTGTAAATTAAAAACACCTCGGGCAATTTAATTTTGCCCCGTCTCAAAAGGAGAGGCTTCCTTGGTGGCTCGACCTCAACAACAGGTTTAATAAGAAGAATTACACCTGGTTATTTTCGAATGTCTATCAGCGGTCGGCCGCAGCCTGTTTGATACTGATAATCACAGCTTGTTGTCATTTATTGGGGTCAGACAGACAAAGGGAGGGGAAATCGAGAGGGAACCACAATTAAGTACAGAAGAGAAAACACTGTGATTAAAATGCTGGCTGCGTCAGCCGGTACATGTACATCAATGTGTCTACGAGAGGCCGACGCCGGAGCCATCCTGCCCACATGTTCCGGAAGGACCCTGGTTTGATCTGCTCCCCGGCGTCTCTCTCGGCCTTGACAATAATCTCCTCTGCTCATGTTATGCTGTTTTGTTCTCGCCCTCTGCACCATCGTTCAGGTTCATCCGTACACGTTTTGCGCTCGCCTCGGCGGTGAGCCGGTGTGACTCACATCGCGGGTTCCTCGATACGCTTTGAATACTTTTGATCTGCGGGCTCAAAAGGCTTCTCTGGCTCCGGCTCTCAGAGCACCTCCACCAGGTTCCTCTCGACTCATTACAGACACTGGATGGTGCTCAGCAGCTCCTGGATTAGCTGTCAGCGGGAGAAGAGAGAGCTGCTGTCACGTGTGTGTGGAGTGGCTGCTGTTTAGCTGTGTTTTAACTACTGATAGCTGCTGCTCTGGATCTCTGTCAACACACTGATCCAGGGAAACAGGGACCTCAGAGGAAACAGCAGGAAGACAAAAGGTTACTGTCTTCAGAGGAAAAGTCATAACAGACCTTTAGTGCTTTGCTGCATGTTCCTCTGCTAATGAGATGAGCTGAGACGCAACAAGCGAACCGTCAGTTTTTCATTCGAATCGTCTGTGTGAAACTGCCGTTTTATAGATTTTATATAACACGTCTTTTCACTCAGTGCAGGCAAAATCTGACCCGTTCAAACTTGACCTTTTTTTTTTGAAGTGAAAGCAATTAAATGCCTGTCTGGTCATTACTGAGGTTTTTGTCATCTGCATCTTGGGGCAATTTCCTTGACATTTTGAAAATGAGACTGACTCTGATGTGAGATTATTAACTTTTCAGTCTGGTGAGGAGATAACTAACAATGAGCAGAATGTTTTTCAATTGAAGCACATTGTGATCATTTTCTGGGGGGAGATGTGATCTTGTTGTTAGACTGTGAGTTAAAAAAAAAAAAAACATTGTTAAGAGTGAAATCAGCATTAACATTGAGAACCGAGTGGCTCCAAAAAGGCTGTCAGGAGGACAACAAAACAAGTGAAGTGCCAGAAAACTGGGGGTGGAGTGAGTTTAAAGAAACATTTAAAGAGTTTGATAATTCCTGTGATGTGACAGGAGAACTTTTTTGGTGGTTGTTCTTTGGTAGGAAGCCCACAAATAGCTCTGAAGATGGATTTAAAAAAAAAAAAGTGCCAAACGGTTGTTTTACAAAGTGTAAAGATTACAAAGGTGTGTTGATGTGTTTCTGTCTGAGGGCCGTGGGGCACTTGTTCTTCCTTTCAAAGCAAAACCAAAGTTTCATAATGGTTTCATAAGTTTGGCATAATGGTGAAAGATGAGAACAAAAATAAATATTCATACAGAGACATGTTGCCACATGTGGTCATATGGAGACATTTCTGAAGACGTCTCACAAGTGCAAAGTAAGATTTATCAACACTGATGATTTACTGCTGCGCAAACATGTACGCACATTTAGTAAATACAGATTTTGTACTTACGCACACTCTAAATTTCATTCGTAAGACAGATTTTTTTCTACGCACTGATGATGAATAAGGCCCCGGTCTTTTACTTTTTTATGTGGCTCCGTCGTCCACCTTGTCAAATATACTTGAGTTGAAATAGTCCACTGCCTCATCGACAGTCTTGTAGATTGTTCAATGCTTGTTTACTGTTTCTTTTTTTGTCAAAACTCAATAATACATGGAATTATATACTAGATAGGTTTGTGTAAAAATAAGCCACATATTGCATTTATGTTTCTCTATATCTTGCATACTCATTTAAAAACAATAACCAGTAGGCTGAGTGGGAAGCCCTGTCGCCCGCCATAGTAGCTCTTCATCCGATGATGATTTTGTGGTTCCTGTGAACGCAGCTGCCTACAAACCCTCAGCAAACCTCAAAGGAACCAATTTTTCCAAACGATCACCAGCTGGCCGGGTACAATCACAGATGATAAGCAGGAACAAATAAAATGTCAAAGCTAATGGAGCAAAAGAAGGTTGTTTGTGTGGGTTTCTAAATTTAAAATGCTGATGCTCCTGCCTCGACCGTGAAAACAGATTTCTTTTTGCTGGTTCTTCAATAAAAGATCCTTCTCATGGAGTGTTTATGGATTCTAAAAATGATTTGGAAGAAAAAAAAGAAACAAATAATGACAAATTCACAGAACATCAGGAGAGATAAAGTGATTTCGAGCCTTAAAAAAACACACTTACTGAAGCGTTATGTTCCACCTTAAAGCATGTCACGTATTTTAGTTTTGGATTTGCAGATCTGATGAATGAAATGTTTTGGTTACTGACTCAGAATTGATCCCTGTTTGTTTCTGTCTCTGTCAGCCACTAAACTCGGACCTGAAGCGTTCAGATTTGACGGCGGAGCTGAAGCCACGGCGACCCGGCTGAGCGACAGATACTACATCCTGCGACCGGAGGTCATCGAGAGCTACATGTACATGTGGAGGCTGACCCACGACCCCAAGTACAGGGAGTGGGGGTGGGAGGCTGTGGAGGTGAGCTCGTCAGCTCCTGGTGGTTTACTCTGCAATTGATGAGGATATTCTTCTTGATTGAAGCATCACAAGTTCGCTGTAATTTAACTATCCTCTCTCGGTTATCTCAGTCATCAGTTACAAGCTCAAAAAAAGCGTAGCAGTAAAATGTCACAATAAATCACATTTACTCATTTTTTACAGGTGCCATTTTAAACAAGAGAAATTGATTTGATCTAATAAAACCAAAGGGTTTATTTTCACACCCAGCGGTTCAGTGAGAAAAAAATTCAAAACCAAACTGTGAGCAAATGAGACAATATGTCAAGCTCAGTGTAAAACCTCCCATAATCCACCTATCTGCACCTTCGGATCTCGCTAATGAACACAGAGTAACTTGTTTTAACGACTTGTACAAGAACCGAAGTGTAAAAACGTCACTTTGTCATATTACAGACACTTTCATGCCAGGCTCCTTCGTTCCTTCTCAACCTCTGTTGCCTGGCAACAATCGAGGCATCTGTAGAACCCTCATATGACCTGCTGTATTTATACATCGTTAGGTAACCATGGTTGCACATATTCTCCTAATCACTTCATAATTAAATGTTGCTAAAACCAGCATTGCTGTGAGCTTGTATCTGTGTCTAGATGTGGACATAAAAACATAAAGTATTACCACTGAGATGTAGTGTAACGATGTGTTTAGAATCTAAAGACATTATAATAAACACACTGATATATATATAATTTTTTTTTCTTTTGATTTTTTTCCCTTTGTGCACCTCTCAGTACTTAATAATGTAACAAATGTACCAAACCAACGTAAACCAGTATACTCAAATATACTGTACATATATAAAGCCTACATCAAACAAGTCAAGATGCAGAACTCATTAAAAAGTAAACTACATTTTTAAGAAGTTTCCAAATAAGTATCATCACACTTTTAGCATCCATATTCATTTAGAGTTGTATTGTTCCCATGTATGTTGAAAACAGTCGTCAAGTTTTAGAAATTTGACTGCTTGAGCTTCTCAGAGAACGTTTCGTCTTCTTCAGTTGCAAAAAACAGTTAAGGCATTATTATAGAAATCATGGATTTATTAGTTATTTCTGCAGTCATAAAATCTAAACTGAAAGTAATTTAAATATTGTAATATTTTGAGACACTGTGTTTTTCAAATGTGGGAATTCTAAGTTCCAGTTGAGCTTGAAACACGTCAGTTCATGTGTGAATAATCTAAAATATATGTTTCACTGTTTTAATACACCTGGGAGAAAAAGTAACTTCATTATAACTTCATTATAATTCCTACAATCTGTGACTGAGCTCTGTAGATTAAATCTGCTCCATGAGGGGAATACCGATGGTAACAGGTGAAACAATTCAGCCTCATTAACTGCAGAGACCCTCGCCGAGTGTAAGTTTTGTGGGAAATAATAAAATTCCCTGCAAACAATCTGAAAGTCTTATCCTAAATATGATTCGGAGAACTCTCGTTCATAAATAATATCCAGCAATACAAGTGTTTCTTTCACTGAGGCCAGTAAAGTCCAAAAATAATTCCACGTTAGATTAAGCGGGAGACTCGGCACGGTGTAATTTGGTGCCCTGCGCTTGTCTCCTGGAAGTGGCCTAGATTCCCATTTTATAAATTGAACTCACCTATTATGTCGAGCTCTTTTAACACCCTCAATTACCCTCCGCTGGGTTCCTTGATATTGTGTGGCACTATACATTAGCTTGTAGATCAAGCGGCCCTACTCTCAGGGGGCGAAGGTGGCTCAGGGATCGCCCGTTATTAATGTGGCGATAGACGGGACGTTAGCGCCGGCGAGCTGCACGGGGCCGGCGTGATAGATCCGGCATTAATTTAGTGCACGCAGAAGCTGGAGAGATCAGCCTGACGAGTTTGACGGGCCTTTAATTATCGGTCACAAAGGTTGGACGCGGCGCACGGAGCGCCTCTTCATGAACATCAAGCATTAACGCGTCAGGGTCGTTGTTAATTAGCACATATGAGCCAGGCCCTTTGTAGCAGGGGTAATAATGAGCTAATCTGCCCCGCTAGCTCAGCTGCTCTCCATTAGCCTCTGTCAGATTTAGCATTGGCGCTCCACACGGTCGATACATTCCACCATTTCCTCATGTTTTTAGGTGTATTAAAAGATTTGCCAAAAATATATCAGAAAACTTTGTTTTTTCTCGTAAGCTCAGTTTTTAGTGTGTTTGGTTCTGTCAGGCACAAAAAAGAGCATCTTCATGAGTTCCTTAAAACGAATCGCCGTGGATAATGGAGGTATTATTCATCCAATTTGTCCGGTTGAGCTGAGAGCGGTCTTTCCTTTTCCCACATTTGACCGTTGCTTCTTGCTCTGCGCCCCGCCAGGCCCTGGAGCAGCACTGCAGAGTGGAGTCCGGCTTCTCGGGGATCCGTGACGTCTACACCATGACGGTCAGCCACGACAACATGCAGCAGAGCTTCTTCCTCTCAGAGACTCTCAAGTACGTCCCGCTTCCTCCCACAGTCTCAGTGGCGTTGTACCACCTGTATACATCGGTATGACGGTGACACGGGGTTCTGTATAGGCTTCATCTTCCTGTTATCTGCTCTGGATATGAAGCGGGTTCCTGCTGTGAACCAGTCGCAGACGTCGTCTTTGTGATTGCAATCACTCCCTCTGCTTATAATAGAAACAAAGTATGGCGATTACACACAGTTAGAAGATTCAATTAAACTTTTTGTCATTCTTGCGTCATTAATCTTTAATGTTCTGTGAACCTGAAGCGAGTCATGAAACCACGGCAGCGCTGCGCGATTATGGCCAAGATTGTTACCACTGAATTATTCATCGATTTTAGAATAAACCAGTTTTCTATGACTGTGTCGCCAGTGAGCGTTTGGGGCTTTTAGCCTCCGCTGCTGGTTGATGCATGCTTTTACATCCGTTCTTCAAACCCAATACTTCCAAAAGATCACTTTAAACATGCGTCATTGTTTCTGTTCACCTCAGTTTCTTTCAACATTTCAGAGTCAGCGAACACAACTGTGACCATTTTGTTAGAAACACATTCATATGAATCACTTTGATAATATTTTTAGGAGGTCAGTAACGCTCACATTTTCTTTTTTTTTCTTTTTTTTTTTTAATCAGACACTATTTTTAGATCTTTCCCTGAGGGTGCCTCAGAAATTCCCCGTGGCTACCGAGTGCCCAGAGGCACTACGTCGGCGCTGTCTGATTTAGCATGTAGGAAAACACTAACAGGCTAAATGAGTCTCGTCTCACTGTGAGAATCTGGTGGTGACCTGTGTGAAGTAGCATGTAAAGACGGATGAATTTCTCGTTGAATCCTCATAAGACAAATGATTCTCTGTGTGTGTTCAGGTATCTGTACCTGCTGTTCTCCGATGATGACCTCCTCTCCCTGGAGGACTGGGTCTTCAACACGGAGGCCCACCCGCTGCCCATCGTCCGCAGGAGCTGCATGCAGGACGGAGCCACACAGGACAAGACGGCCTCCAAATAAGAGCCGAACGCCCGACGGCGGCCGCGTCAGTCACGGACACATCTGCACACTCAGAGACACACACGGATCTCACAAAACAGCAATTCTCAGTGCAGGTTCAGAGTCTCTTTCAGGAGCGGCGCCAGGACTCTCGCTTCCTTTCCAGTAAAGGATGTTGTGATTTTACGATGTGATTGTATATCCTTTCGCCGGGGTTTACTTCCTGCTGGCGCCTCTTTTTTGTGGACAATCAAGACAAACATGACTTTCATGAAAAGAGCACCTTTTTTCTTTCCTTCTTTCCTCTGTGAGGAAACCAGTATAACTTACAGACCCAAATGTATGGCGGGAGGGTTGAACTCTGGGCCATATTGTCACAGAAAGAGAGAGAGAAATGTATAGAAAGCCACTTGAGTTTTTGCTCCTTGTTTTTGTCGTTCTGTTAATCTGGAGTGACGAATGATTTCCTTCGATCTTGTCATGGCATTTTTTCCTTTGTGATTTCACTCTTTGACCAAAGGTTTCTTTGCATTACTGTTTCCCTCATTTGGAGTAAAGTGTTTTTTTTTGGTGAGATTTGATGGATGGTTTTAAAAAAAAAAAGATGTACAATGATGATTTGATATTGATTAATTGTACAGACGAACATGAAGTGTGACCGTCGAATCCACCTCCAAACTAATGTTGATGTCATGTTTCTTACTGAAACAAGTTTGAGTGATCTTTTTAAAGTTTGGAGGTGAAAGCGAAGCGGCTGTCTTATGCATCCAGGGACCTTTTTTTTTTTTTTTTTAATTTTTTGTTTTGTTTTCTTTGTTAAAAACCGAGATGATGCCGGGTTACGTTTCCACTGTATGCTGGAGTAATATTCTGACCGGGACGCTGCTTCTGCAGTCCTCTCAGCCTTTCAGATCAAAGAAACAACAGTCGTGCGGTCATGCCTGTGACGGTCACCCATCCTTAAGGGAAAAAACCCATTTAGGATCCGCCTCTGAATGGATGAAGCCGTTTCTGTTCAGACATCCTCTCTGCTTCACCCCGCCTTTACCTGTGAATCCTGACCCGATGTTAAGGCTGTCAGGCTGCTGAGACGTCTGCATTTCCATCGCGGTTCCTTTTCTCACTGCACAGCTGTGGTGTGAATGTGCTGTACATACAGATGGAAGTGAGTGGCCCCCGTACGAGCTTGTCTTAAATGAAATTTTATGTCTCTACCCTTCTTTATTTTTTTATTTTTTTTTTCTAAACTTAAGTGGTTCTTTTTTTCTGGGTTTCTTATGATTTGCTTCCCTCAGGTGTTTCAGTACAAAACAATTGAAAAAAAAAAAAGAAACTAAAAAGTTCAGATTTTAAGTCTAGTTATTGCTGATATTAATTATTGTTATTACTTATTCTTACTGGTTGATTTAACTTTCATTGTTGGATATTTTCAAATACTGATAAAAAAAAAAGACCTGTACAACTTTGTACATTTAAAACAATCATGTTTGTTGTGTCATTATTATTGTCTGTGTTCACTTTGTTTTTTTTTTTTTAACAAAAAAATCTCCTACTTGTACTCACCTACTACCTGTAGTAGCTTGTTTGTGTTCAAGCATTTTTGCCAATTTAACAGTTTCATCAAAACGGCCGCCACATTGAGCAGAAGCTGCAGTTTTCCTAGATAAAAATCACTGTGACGTTATCATTTTACACTGTTTCAGTGAGTTGACTCGATAATAGAAGACCTGAATGGATGTGAGAGGTCGTGGTCACAGGTATCTAAAATACTCCTGACTGCATTGTAGAAAAAGACAGTGAAAACATAAAGCTTGCATGTATTTAGATGACATCTGGAACATAAAATCCACGTGCAGTGCAATTTGTGAAGAAGCACAAAAGAGAGGATTTGGACAGTAAACCAATGTATGATGAGAAACAAGGAGTAAATAAGGGTGAAATTGATATTTGATGCTGAGTCAAAGCAGGAGAGAGTAAGCTGAGAGTGAACTGTGAATGTCACTGTCTCTGTTGAGTCAGCAGTTCTGCTTTGATTTTGAAATAAGGGATTTTAATTTCTGTAGAAAATGAATACAAATATAAAAACCAGCAGCTTTTGAAGTCATGTTTAACAAATGTAATTTCACAGGTCGTAAAGTTGAATTAATGTAAATGTATTTCATGTTTAGAAAGTGATACAGTCACCTTATTTCACTCCTAAGCTTGAGCAGTCAAGGCGAGCTGCCCTGTCCGGTACGGCGTCTTTGACTTTATTGATGTCTACGGTGACTTCAGGACCATCTGAAGCAGCTGGTAGCAGAAGGTCCGTAAATTTGACCTGTTTATGGCTTTCTCTTGTTTGATTCCAAGAAGTTCATTACAGATTTAATCAAAGGAGAACATCTCCAGGTAGTGGAAAGTTCCAGTAATCATCACTCTAAAATGACTAATGGGGTCTGGCCGCCTCTCTCAGTGTGTCGGGGCAATAAAGCAAGATTTAATATCATCTTCCCCAAATGATTCAGCTCCAACTGCCATCGTCTGGATCCTAATTTTGGGACTGATAGCTTCAAGTGATTTCACTTTGGTTTTAAATAGAATCAGCATGCAGTATTGACATGATTGACATTTAACGGTAATTTGAAAAATGGCGCCTTAAATGTCACAGATCTAATGACATTAATCTCACTGACACCTTCTGAAGACGCACTAATGCCGAGGTGTGCGGGTTTAAACTGTGCACCGTGTAAATGTTATCGGAGTTGCAGTTCCGTGGGCACAGCGATGGTTTCTCAGGCTGGGTAATGAAGACGGGGTCAGAGAGCAAAGGGCGTGGCGAGCTGTCCTGCTCCCGCTCGGGGATGTGTGTGGGAGGATCGCTGCGCATTTGAAAGCACCTGAGATGGGTTTTCTTCTTCCGGCGTCCTCGGAAAGCCGTGCCAGGTGGAAACAGAAGCGTTTGGGCCGCCGTCGGGCTTGGCAAGACCTCCAACTGGTGTGAAACAAAGGGGGAAGAGCCACCGCTATCTCGCCGTTCCAGTCGTCCTCCAGCCGTCCTGACCGGGACGGCGAGGATAAACACCGCGCCGTGGATATGTGGTTCGAAGATTGGCAAAAAAAAAAAAAAAAAAAAAAAAAGCCTTTTTGATTCCACTTGCAGCTCACCTAGTCAGAGTTTCAGCTCCCCAATGATCAAGACAATCAAAGGCAAAGGAGACAAAAGGTCTTGTTCCTGAGACAGGCAAAGAAAGAAAATGAAGCATTAATAATACTAAAGGGTTTTACACTGTCATCCGTTACCTTTTAACTTGACCTTGTGTTGCGCCCAATTAGACAGCATAGTGGAAAAATATGAGTCTGATTTGCATTCACTGCAGGCCGCTGTTGACTTTGAGTTTTTTCGGTTCAATACAGGTCGTGCAGGAAAAGACATAATTCCAAGTTTCTTTAAAATATAGAAAAGAATCTGTTTCATTTTAAGATTTGTGATTAATTAGAGTGATGTTATGCAACATACATGAATCTAATATCAAACAGAAGTTTAGAGTTCTGAAGAATAATTTTAAGAAGAGTTAATTCCACAATTTTGCAGTGTTTTATGGTTGAAAGTGAGAAGTGGGAGTCGTGCACGTGTAATGTGTTTGTGCATGTGTATCTACTAGAAGATTATTATTTCACATTTGTATGCAAATGTAAAAAAAATAAACTGGAAAATATTTATTACATTTTAAAATATTTATTGTGATTTCAAAAAACATTTACTATTAAAAATAGAATTAAAATTAATAAATACAATAATAAATAAAATAAATAAATAAAAATAAACAAATACTACTAAAAATATTTATTAAGTAGAAAAAAAGCAAAAAATGTGCAGCAGTGAAAAGTCAACTCAACGAGATGAAATTGTGAAATTAAACGCCATCAAAACCATCAATTGAGATACTTCTATTTTGATTAAAAGCCAGAGACATTTTCAAAATATTGTCAAGTGACTTGAATCATCAAAAACTCCCATGACTCCCAGTCGATGTTCTCCTTGTGAGAGGTGACGAACTAGTCTTTATTTACCCCACCTTCACTTATTATTACCTTTGATCTGCTCCAGCAATCTGTGATTATTTGGCTGGATAAAGACGGACCTGTGTAAATTAGAGGTGATGGTCGATGATGATGAATTCCCTTCAAACTGGAAAGAGAGCAACCGGAAGACACAACCGACAGAAACCTAAACGTTCTCTAAAAAGGAGATACTGCGAAGCAGGCCGCGTCTCCCGCTTCAGAAACCTGTCAGAGCATAAACAGCACATAATAAAGACACATGGCAGCTTGGCTTTGTCTTCTCTAATAAGAGACACGGAGAAGTGACAGGTTGAGTCTCCTTATCCCCTCTTCTGCACCCTCATCCCAACACCGTCGCACGCTATCAAAGAGCTTCCGTCAAAATCCCTCAGATGTATTCTGGGACAACAGTGTCATCTCCGGCGGCTTTCATAACAAACATCTCACCTGAAATGTCACCGTGCCAGACGGAAAAGTTTTCAGGTAAGTGAACTGTTTCACAGATTATTCAGCGAGTTGGACATCTTGTCAAAGCAACCATCTGGTTTTATTCTCTCTCTCTCTCTCTCTCTCTCTCTCTCTCTCTCTCTCTCTCTCTCTCTCTCTCTCTCTCTGCTTCTCTTTTTCCTTTAAATTAGGACTTAATTCTGAATCTCATGTCTCCCTTCACACTCTGTTTCTTTCTCCCTCGTTTCCTCACTTTCACATCACGTCGACACACTTTCATGGTTTGTTTCATGCAGTTAGTTTCTGTCGGAGAAGTAAAAGGTGACAGCAAGGTGGGATTTGCAGGATGGTTCTCGTCATCTTGTTGGTTTTGTACCTGGCTCTAATCATACACATGCAATGACATGGCAGACGGGTTTAGTTATTTTTCTCACATTAAAACAAGAGGACATGAAATGTTCCTCATGTGCAGCTTCACATGAAACAAAATAACAAATACATTTCATTCTGAACTCGCTTAATTTTTGACTGGCAGCTATCAAAGAAGCCTACAAGCATTCAAGTATTTACAAAACAACGTTTTTAAGTGAAAACAGCAAACTTTTTTTTGCATTTTGGTCTCCATTTACACACCAGCGGAGTGAGCATAACCGCTGAAAGCAAAACTTTTTGAAAAAATCAAGACAGCAGTTTGAATTTCAAGTATTTCTCAGATTTTGTTATGAAATCTCTGTGACTTTTGTCAAATAAAAAATAAAATTAAGTAATATACATGAAATAAAAAGGCAGGGATTTTGAAGTGGTTGGACTTTTACTTTTATTTTTTTTAATACTTCGGATATTAAAACATCATACTGTGTGTCCTCCTGACCAGAAAATTGCAGAGAAAAGATTAAATAATCCCATGAAATAACTTCAGGGTGGATCAAAATAACTGACTAACTGGATTACATGTTGACGAAGATAAGCTGCCACGAAATGTCAGACTTCGAGAACGACAGTAAAAGTGTCAGGACAGACAGTTCCATTTATTCCAGTTTGCAGAATGAAGTTCCAAACATTCCACAGACTTTCTGTACTTTTGTGCTTCACCAGAATTTATTTGTATGATTTATGTAAAGACTGATGACTGGATTGTCCTTTTCCAGACAGCCTGGACGTCCATGTTTACCGAATCTTGTTTGCGTTTTACAAATCCTAAATTTTTCAGTTGTAAAATGTTATGTGATCGTTATGGACTTTCTGACTAATGAAATCCTTCCTCCTGAGTTGAGCCATGCCTGTTTTTGTTTTAGCTCTCCCAAATTCCACTACAGTGTCTGATCACTGATGGAGGAGCCAGAAGGTGGTCTGAAATCTTGGAAGTGAAAGTTTGTTTTTGTTTTTTGTTTTTTTTTAATCGAACTTCTGTTAATTCTGAGTGACTGAGTGTGTTTTGGCATGACAGGATGTGTGAAAACTCTGGGAGTGTTGAGGCATGTCTCTTTGTGTAGATTCTTCCATGTGTGCGCCGAGCAGATGCCCCAGCCCTCAGACGGAGCTCCGGTCGCTGCACTGCCAGCTCCTGAAGGTCTGCCAGGCCGGGTTCATCTGCTGCCCCGACACCTTGTTAGTGCCCGGAAGCCGACGCAACTGCATAATCAGCCGCTAATATGTCTAAAAATAGCACAATCAGCTCCGAGGGGTTGGGGAGGTGAGGTGGTGAGGATGACCAGAGCAGAGAACTGACAGGTAGACTGCATGCCCACATCCATAAAAAAAAAAAAAAAAAAAAAAACATCTTAGTGGAATATTTTGCAAAGCTGACCTAATGCCTGAGGTCTTTTTCCACGAAGGTCACGGCCGAGGCCAGCAAGACACGTTGCAGCAAGGCTACAACAAACACCTATTTACATTATTGATCAGCTGTCAATCAGGAAAAGGCCAGCTGGAGTTTTCCCAGAGTTCAACATGAGGGCATCAAGCACAGCTGTCCCCCTGTCAGGTCCAGCAATATGAAGTATCAGTACTCAAAATAAATAAAATAAAGTAAGAAAGCATGTTGAGAAGAGGAGCCTTATGCTTTATAAGCTCCTCTTAGAAGAGCAAATCTGTCAGGCACATAACAGCAGCCAGAGCTCCATTCTGCTGCTTCCAAGCTGGACGGAACAGGTTAAGGAAAAGAAAAAAAAAGAGAGAAAGATCAGTCGTGATCTGAATTATGTCAGTACTTTAACATTTTTTTCAACATTTTAAAGCTTAATATTTGATCACATTTGTGATGCTTCCCTTTAACTGGGCATCATGTCAGATCATTGTAACTTCATCATAGACTTTTTTCACTGGTTAGTATTTGTGCTGCAAACAGGATTTCAACCCGAGTCCCCAACTCTAAAAACTTAACCCAGGTACAGGAAGTGTGGAAGACTTTGATATCAGTAATGAATTATTCTTTCCAAACGTCTCATGTTGGTTTTTGTTGTCTCTGCAGAGTGACTGTTTTGTCATCTTGTCACTAAAGTGTTTTACTGTTAAAATGCTTTGAGGAACTTCATGTTTAGAGTAATTTAACCCAGAATCCTGGTGAAAGCTGATGCCTATCCTGATGGTTCTCTCATAGTCATAACTACTCATTTGTCAACCCGGCATAGAGTTTGCGACACTCCTCTTACCTTACTGCTCTTCACAGAGCTGTACAGCTTTGAAGATGCAAGGATTTGTCATGAGTCCTACATTTCCAGCTGAGCAGTGAACTATTCCCATGTACATCTTCATCATTTTCTTTTAGACGCTGCTTTAAGTTAAACTCTTTATGCTCCCTGTGATTAATGTGCCTCTGCTTTTACATATTACCTTCATCCACCTTTATTGCAGGAGGTGTTAAAAATAGGGGCTTGTGTTCACTCTTCATTTTGTCGATTATCCAGAGTGTGTGGGACCTTCTTTCTGGAAAGGCACATTGTGCTGGTGACAAAGGCTCTGGTGGGTTTTTCAATTTCATTTTTTGATCCTTTGAGCCCCTTGAATGAAATGTCATTCTTCTCAATTGTACTGGAATGACAGCAGAAGTCTTAGCAGTGGAAATCTCAAAACCTCTGACAATACAAACCAAATTATGGAGCGTGGCGTCGCACTATGAGGGGGTGAGCGAGGAACTAAATTTAGGCGATTTTACTTAACTGATCCTTTAAAAAGGACCTTTTCTTTTTGAATTACTCAGATTTTGTACATGACAAAGTGCATTTTGAATCAATTCTTTTATCAGGTTTATGCCAAGATGAAGATGTTGATTAAAACAATGTGATTCTTAATCCACAAAAAAAAATTATTGTTTGTACGAATGCATTTCTTTTTAAAGATGTCTCACTGACGCTGCATGCACCAAGACAGGCGAACATTCTTGTGATGTCTGTGAGGATGACTCCATCATTATTACAGGTGGAATGGAGCTGAGTTTCTGGGCTTGAGGCTGTGAAAAACAGACATCTTGTGTGAAAGTTTGAGTTGATGAAGTTCAGTCGAAGCCAAGATTATGTCTCCGCCTGGATAGAAGAACTGCGGCTGGTGCAGCAGCACAGGTGGGCAGCTATTGTTTCTGCTTTAATCATCATCTTTCACAAGGCGGAGGGATGTTTGTTTAGTTTTCCTGTTTTTGAAGCAGTTCCAAGCGGCTGTTAAGAAACCGGCATTTATGATTTTGACTGCATCTCAATTATATGTGTTTTGATTTCTGAAAAGCTAGCTCTTCAAAATTTTATCTTTTGTTCATACAAAAGCCATTTAAATAGTTTGTTTGTTTCTTTTTATTCCCCCATGCTCAGTTGGACAAGTGGTAGTTTACTTGACAGTGTTGAGAAAATTGAAGTTTTCAGCTGTGCTCATTTTGTTTACTGTTGGTTTGGAGTGCTGAATTGTTTTTCCATGGAATGAAGCTTAGCCGCCCTCTTTTCCCTCTTCCTCGCACAGTTTGACCTTTTGTCAGCTTGCCACTGTAAAGCAAGTGTTTAGACTTAGCTGGTGAAATTAAAATCTAAATAAAATCAATAGCAAAGTGACAGATGTCCTGTGAAATTAGGTTGTATTCACAGCATCTTTTGTAAAAGTTGAAACAGAAGTTGGCTTGATTTCAAGAGCTGTAGGCTGCTTTTCAAAGTGTATTTCTGCTGTTTTTAGCTACCGTTGCTAGCCCGGCAAGCTTCTTGAAGTCGATGAAGGATAGAAGTACAATGGTGTGCATCAGTGACTCTTTATATCCAAAATATTATAATAAGGAACGATAGGAAGCAAGAACATACCGGTCAATGGGAAAATCGGAGAAACATTGATGGGACAATCCCCGTTTGGGGTTTTGCGAAAGGTCAATTCAAGCAAAACAGAGGTTATCATGCTCAAAACTGAGCAGTAATACTCACCAGCTGTTGTCTCTCCTTCACTGCTGTGCATCCACACTTACAACTGGAAATCAGTCGTCTCCATTGGGAGCACCTGCACCGCCAACATTCATAAAGCCACGAGACGGATATTTCCCAGTTTTCAAAGACATATTTTGTGGACATAAGCAGTCTCGTCATGCTTGCCTTTGTTCCCTTGTGCATCTTTACCGCAGCAGGGGGCCTGAATTCCACCAGGGAATGTGAGACCTGGCTGGCAGTGCCAGGGACACGCTGAGTCTGCCCAGTGAGAGACGACCGGCACGCCGCCAACCTGCACACTGCGTCTCCAAGCTGTCTGAGCTGCACCGCACACTAAAAGAAACACATTAACATTAATCATGTCACAGTGCCCCTTTCTGTTGTTCCTCTACATGCAAAAAAAGTTTTTAAAAGCAGCCAGACATTGCTAATTAGGCAGACTTTTTCTCTCTTTTTTTGATTTTTTTTTTTTTTTTATAACCCGTGAACAGATTCAGCTGAAGCTATTTGAAGTTTGTGAATGATAATAGACTGCTCTCCCCAGAAAAACAACAACTGCAGCTGATTAAGTTCAGTCTCTCAAGGACACATAGGAGTAAAGCTTTAATGGTACAGAGTGCTGCTGGAGCTGAGCTTTGATTAATTCAGACGAAAAAACTGCAGCTATTGTTCGTCACGACTGATAAATGAGCACATTATCAATAGATGCAAATTATTATTCATTATAATAATTATCTCTGTTTTTGTCCTTGTGATAGACTGGTGACCTGCCCAAGGTGTACTCTGCCTTTGTCCACAGTCACATGGGATTGAATCCAACAACCCGCAACACAAAAAATGCTAATGTGGAATAGGAGGTGAAAGGATGCTGTTAAGATAGATTTATATCAAGCAAAACCTTGAACGTTTTAAAACCTTAAAGGTGCATTAAGGAGTTTTACAACCTTAAAAATACTTATTTTCCACCATAAATATGTTACAAATATTCAATGGTGTGTACAATGTGCCCTGACATATTCATTACAAGTACTTCTAACAGCGCTAAATTGTCACTTGAAAGTTGCAGTGCCGGTGCGGCACCAGCATTTTTTTGGGGAGAATTTGAAAGGAATGATGTAATGCGCGCTCCCGCTGACCTGATTTCCTTAAGTTTCGTTTTGTCCGCCATTACTCCGCCAGATGCTCAGTGAGCAACAACTGAGCAGGATCTTCCAGAAAGTAAGAAAAGACTGGCTTCTAGCACTGCCACAGCTCCACACAGACTCCACCAGGCAAAAGAAACTTAAATTTTACTTGAGCACTACTAAACAAGCGAGGAAGGAGTTCCCCTCTTCTGTGCACGGGAGCCACATGCACGAGTTTTTCACTAAGCTGCATTACGTCCAAGGCCTGCAGGGGGCGCTGTTTCGCATAAAACGTGCAAACTCCTCAATGCACCTTTAAAAAAAACCTTGAAAACCTTGAAATTTTTGCTTTCTCTACTCAAAACGACTGATTCCACTGAGCACCAGGGGGCCATAGCAAAACTAAACAAAACAGAATTTGAGGCCAGGGGACTATATTTTCCTCACGTTCCCAAATCATTTCACTCATACACCCCAAACAGGATCCACAGCAAAGCTGTTTATCTTCTGATGACATGAGGTCCACTAAAACCTTTTGAAATTGTGATCTTTTAACATCAAGTCATGGGAGGCGACTGAGGTTCACTCTGTGTGATGACAGGGGTTTGTTTTTCACCATATTAAACGACTTTGTGTCGATACTCACCTGTGATCAGCTCCATCACCGTGTGACCTTTACAGGGACAAAGCACCATGACAGACAAATAGATGGGTGGATGATGAATTGTGTTCTACCGAAGTTTAAACTTTGTGAGAACAAGAAAAAATAATATTTGCTTTAATAATATTTGCTTTAAGAGTTCTAGTAATAGTGTTGAAGGATCAAATTGATTATTCATCTGCTGATTTGTGCATGCTGTGCTGCCAGGACGTTGATCGAGCTCATTGTTTCAGTTTAACACTCATATTATAAGTTTGGATGTAAATGATCACGCTACCAGTAGAGAAATGCATTCAACTTAGATTGTTTTACATAATTGCAACTTTTACTAATGAAACATACGGTAGTGGATATTAGTGTAAGTAAATAACGCAACTGGAGTGTTTTTAGAGTTCAGTGTGAAATTGTGCTGAAATTGTCAGAGGGTCCATGAGCGTATAGGCTATTGGTATAATCACTTCCTTATGATCATAACAGACTTCAAGAGTGAATCCTGCTTCCAGTCTCTAATAGCTGCAGTAGTTTTATGTTTTCTGTGGCCATAATTTCATGATGACTAACCTCACACAATCGCTGCTGCAGCAGCATATTGTTCAGTTACCGGCGAAGGACAAATCCTCATTTGTGCATGTAGCCTGCCAATTAGTGTGGTTCTGTAGTTGTGCTCACAGAGCTGTTACTGGAATTAGTAGATGTGAATGCATTTCTCCAAACGTGTGGTTAAATGTGCTGTAGCAGATAGTGTGGATATATGAGCAAAATGAAATGTGACCAAATTTAACAATGAAATGCTGCAGGAGCTGAAATGTATTGTAGCGACCGCGGGGGTCACTAGGGGTGCTAGAGGGCCACTGCCCTGTGGACAGTTCTGAAGCTGCAAGGGCTTATGGGACACGGGACTGCTCTTGGGCCATTTCAGGGCCGTTCTGTGTGTTTTATGTGTTCATTTGTGTTCCCTTTTCATTATGGTTGTGTTTTGCTTATTGTTGTGTGCTGTTTGTGTCCTTTTATGTTTCACATTTGTCAGACTGTGGGTCAAGGGGGTTGCTGGGGGAGTGATGTGGGGCCTATGGGCCGCCATTATGTTTGTCTCAGTGTTGGTGTGTGAAATGTTCCCATGCTTGGTTGTTGTAACAATAAAGCTTAGTCGAGCAACAGAGCAGATTTCGCCTCGTCTTCTTGCCTACAAGTCGCCGCTTGCTGCTACATTGGTGTCAGTAGTGGGATGGCGTACCCGCGACTCCAGAGGAAAGAAGACTGCAAGCCGTCGAGAAGGGCCTGGACCTTCTCCTAGGCCTGCTCCGCAGAGCTAAAGAGCCGGCTAGTGGAGAGTTCGCTCCCGCTAGCGCTGACAGCTCCGCCGCACCGAAGACCCGCCGGGCCACCGGGGGGCAGCCGACTACGAACCGCGAAGAAGAAGACGCCCTGGCCGCCGTGATGAGGGACGGCGCCGTTGAAGCCGGGGCTCCGGCAGCTGAGAGCGGGAAGACGCCCGTGAAGCTGCCCAAATATGACGGCACCAGCCTGCTTGAAGTCTACATAAAGCAGACGCGAGTTGCCGCAACGCACAACGGCTGGAGTGACCAAGACACCGCCGCGCACCTAGCCCTGGCCTTGGAAGGCAAAGCCCAGCAAGTTCTCCTCGACTTGGCGCCCGGAGAAGAGCAGGTCCTGGCCGCGTTAATCACCGCGCTCGAACCGCGCTTCGGGCAGCACACCGTAGAGGCCGCTGAGAGAGAAAAGCTGATTATAATCGAGCTGGGATATCTGGCTCTTTGACGGGAGCCGGCTCCTGAGGAGCCGTTCACTTGAAAGAGCCGTTCAAAAGACTGGCTCCCTGACGAACGTCACGTGACTCCATTAGAGACATTAGACATTAGTGTGGAGTCAATCCATTACTTTCTGACAACTGACACGGTTACTGTCAGTTATGAGTTGTTATCTGGTGCTTTAATTCGATTAATGACACAGAGTTAAGAGATATTTTCTCTGATATACATTACATTGTGGCTTACCTTGCACGTTGTCCCCAGAAAAGTGCTTCAAAATGCTGCTACGAGTCCTTTAACTGAGTATTTTATGATGTGTGTGTGTGTGTGTGTGTGTGTGTGTGTGTGTGTGTGTGTGTGTGTGTGTGTGTGTGTGTGTGTGTGTGTGTGTGTTCCATTGCTAAAACCTCTGATAAAGCGATCGATATGGTGTTTCAAATTAACTGGTTTCCTTGTTAATTGCTGACTGACTTCCTTTAGCACTTCCTGCTGCTAGCAGCAGATGTTGAAATCAGACTCATAACAGGCCCAACACGGCTTTTTGTCTGGTTTTTATCATCTATCAGCAACAAGGGACAGGAAAGAAACCCAGTCTTCCAAAAGGAAGCCACTTATTCCAAAACACCGGCTCCGCTCCATTTCCAGACACTCCTCCTCCGCTCGTTAGCTGCTGCGTTCAGGTGACTGGAGCGAGCAGCGGAAAACTGAAACTCAGTCTTTCACATGACGGCAGCAGTGACAGCTAGACTCAGGAGACACTCAGGAGACACGTGAAGGACGCGTGGACAATTTGCACAAAGGAACGGCTCTCAAACAGCTGTGAACCGGCTCTCGTCGTTCACTGAACGTCCAGAGACAGCGCCTCGCCGATGCCAACCCCCCTGGTGGCCACCCCTCATCAGAAACCTCACCTCCTCTCTTGCCTACAAGTCGCCGCTCGACGCTACAGTACATATGGTTCACAGAGAGAGGAAAGCTTTAGTACCCAAAGAAAAAAACTCACATAAACCTGCTGTTGATGTTTTAGTGACTTTGCAGCAACGGAACAAGACTGAACAGAGTCCACAACCATAACTGATGTATGGATTTTTACCCTTCAGGGGACATCAGACATTTTTTTCCCCCTGCAAATAGATCAGAAAATGTTCTGTCAGGTTTGCACAGTAAACAATGATTTGGTGATCATACTGCAGAAACATAAGCTAACAACAGGTTGTCGTTAACCAGCCACTCAAAGGCCCAATAATACTCTATCTCGAGTGCTTTGGATGGCAGTGAGAATGAATGAAGTACAGAAACAGCAGAAAGTGCTGATACCGTCAGATGAATCAGCAAGACAGAGGATCTGTGTGTGGAACACTGGAGTCTGTAAAATGTAAAGAAACCTGAGTGGAACCAGGAAATCTGAGAAGTTTACCAAAGTAGCGGAGCTACATGTGCACTCTCGTCACAATACAGTTTGTTCCCATACGTTTCTATAAATTTTTTTTGTTTAAAATCAAATATATGAAAACAAGATTTGGTCCAAATTTAAGCCACACAACTTGAATATCTGTCTTATATTCAGACCAGTCACATACAAAGTAGTACAGAACTGTTCTCAGAGTTGCAGTTTGTAGGAAACACACGGCTTTTTGAGTTCCGTGGTCAAAACCAAACTTCTTCCCCAGAAGCAGATGGGAACTATAAAATGTAAAAGTCTTTGTGTGACAGAGTGGCTGCGCATAGCGGATGCAGCTGTGGCTCTCTGTATGTTTGGAGCATGTTAGAGAGAAAAGGACAACCAGTGGCTACATTTCTGAAAGCAATTACAATCCTTAAGAACAAACTCGGTAACTTTACACATGAAAAACGACTTAACTATTGATCGATCATTAAAAGCAGATCAATGATCATGCTTGTGACCAAATGAACCGAAGTACATTTAGAGACTGTATAACTGCACGCCTCACTGACCCATTCTTATAGTTTGAATTATCTTGTAGCTTCTTAATATCCCTGCAGTGTATTAATTTTTTAATCTATATTACATGATCAAAAACCAGATTTGAAAATACAATTAAACTTCAATCAGCTGAGTCATTTTCTATGAACACACATTTCAAACAAGTGATTTAATGATATTAATGATGTTAATGATTTAAATGCCCTATATCTCATCATTTTGACCATATTAACCAACCTTTGTTGGGTTGATGGATAATTCTGTTTGTGTTTCCTGAGCTGCAGGTCAGAGATTAGACAGAAAAAAGACAGATCGTTGTTGAAGATGCTCACACAGACAAACACTCCGGTGTGACTTTCCTGGATGTGTGCACAGAGGTGTGCACTGACACCCCACGTTTCTTTTGCCATAGAAAGCCAAAAAAAATTATTGTTTACTCTGAGTCAGGAAATGAAATTATTTTGATGACTATCAGCCCACGCTCACATCCTGCTAATTGCCCATGAAGCCATTTCCATAAATAATTGCTCCTGTTTATTACAGAGGCTCCATCTGCCACACAGGAGTAATCAAATGAGCGCAGTGACTTTGAGTAATGGCACACACACTCCGGTGGTGGGAATACTCTGCTGCTGAACAAATGAGGTGCAATTCTGCAGGTCATCAGACGCCTCACATTTCAGCAGGTCCAGTGTTTACCTCGGCCTGGCTTCACATCAAACATCAAGACGATCTGAGCACTTTAAACAGCATGAGAGCAGAGGGACGGTAGACCAAGACATGATTCCAGAAATCTCTGGACATTGAGCAAAATGTCAATGAAAACTGGATACAAGGGTGATAAAATGTCATAATTCAAATTTTTAAATGCAAAGTCAGATTTTTCTCCACTGATAACTATCCTTTCACGCATTATTTTAAAAATTTCTAATTGCGTAAATGAAGGCCTCAAATAAAAATAACAGGAAAACAACAGATCTTATGAAGGTTTCTAATATTTAAGTTTTTTTTTTTTTATTCTAATGACTTGAAGCAATAATAATAGAGATCGAAACAAAAACGGGGCTTTGTTTAGTTTCTTTTATATATAATAAAACTATTAGAAAATGTTTCACCACTATAGACTAATTATCAGATGTGGAAAACAGACGAAACACTTCTGAAAAAAGTTTGGACAGTGGCAAAATTAGTAAAAACTGAAATAAAAAGAGCCGATGAGCTTTTTCCGACCAATGCTGTTAATAGCAAACAGGTCAGTAAAATGAGTGGTTATGAAAAAAAAACATTTAGAGATCGCAAATCTTTCCGTTGGAACAGTGAGCAGAGTGTTACGACACACAGATGGTGAAAACAATTAGCAAAACAACACGTGGCGGTTTATTTCACCTTGCTGTTGCAGTGTGGTGTTTTTACCGTCTCTCTCTCTCGTGTCCCCTCCAGGCAGGGGAGCGTCTCTGACCTGTGAAATTCACGACGATCTGTTAAATGATTAGAAATTAAACCACTCGGATGTGGCTCAAGTGGCAGTAGCTTTCTTAATAGCAACATCAGCTGTTCGGCCTTTCGGCTCCTCTCCTAAACATGCTGAAGAGTCTTAGGGCGCCGTGCAGAGCAGCTCCGTGTGTTAATGAGTTTTATGCCGTGCAGCACTTTAAGACCACCAAGGTAATAACGCCTCGTAGAAGCGTAATCATTTATCATTCGAAATGATGCGCGGTAAAAAATTCATTGTATCTTAAATGACTTTTGAGGGCTTCTTTAAATGACTGTTTAGTCGCACATTAACTTACCTGCCGGTGCGCCACCAGTCACTGCAGCAGTTAGAAAGGGAAGTGCCCACCATCAGGGAGCAGAATTGGGATTTGATTTGTTTATCTGGATATAATGAAGTGTCTCGCAGCCCAAGGCAGCGTTTCATCACAACTAGGAACCGTATATCAGGTTTGTTAGACTATTAGGCAGCTAACAGCATCTTGTCATGAAGCTCGGGAGACCGGGCCGGCAGCTGACTCGTGCACGCTCTCATTTCCGCTGTGAGCCACATTTTCACAACTGCAGAGCAGACGGAGATCAAACAGCCCGCGTTGTTGAATGAAAACACTTTTCACCAACTTTGAGAGCATTTTGGAAAAAAGAACAATGAGGACAAATCTCTCTTTCACACACAGATCGCTATAGATAGCAAGTTAAAGAAATACAACCTGTCCTTATTTTCAAGTCAAACTCATGTCCGGAACCACAAGGTAGGATAATGAACAACTTTGCAGCAAATAAACAAACATCTACAACATGTGTTTGATAATTTCACTTCACTGTATTTATTGCATAGTTTAAATGTTAGGTACAGTGACTCAGTGGAAGAGAAGCTGTCACAAAGGAGCATACAGGATCCTCCCAGCTGGATTGAGCTCCATCCCCTTTGGACTGACTGTAAGTCTACAGTGCTGTGCTCAGCAGGGCTTCCTGGTAGAAGAGTCCTCAGGTTAAAGTGACCCAGCTGCAGCTGCAATGTCAGGAAACAGAAAGCTGCTTTTTCCTCCTCATCTCTTCAAATATCGGAATATCTACAGTGACTCGAATGTTTTGTGAAAGCTCATGTGCCACAGAAGGTAAACTTTAATGATGATAGTGTTCTTTTCCTCTTGTAAACTCACATCCATTTTCCATTTTTAAATTGTAACAACTTCTTTTATTTTAGGCTTGATTTTCTGAGATTCTGGAGAAAGAGTGCTAAATTGCATATTCACAAAAATAGATTGCACTTAAAGGTGCATTAAGGAATTTTTCAACTTTAAAAATACTTATTTTCCAACATAAATATGCTACAAATATTCAGTGATGTGTACAATGTGTCCTAACATATTCATTGCAAGTACCGCTAACAGCGTTAAATTGTCACTTGAAAGTTGCAGTGCCGGTCCGGCACCAGAATTTTGTTGGGGAGAATTTGAGAGGATGTGACATAATGCGCGCTCCCACTGACCTGATTCCCTTAGGTTTCGTTTTGTCCGCCATTACACCGCCAGATGCTTAGTGAGCAACAACTGAGCAGGATCTTCCAGAAAGTAAGAAAAGACTGGCTTCTAGCACTGCCACAACTCCAGCACAGACCCCACCAGGCAAAAGAAACTTCAAGGTGTAATACAGGATTTTCTCGAAAAGACGAAGCCAAACGTCTGTTACTCACTTTTTTAAAAACGCGCATGCGCCAGATCATTCACCCAGCTCTCCTGCTTCTCCCAGGAAACGCCTATCAATGGCGGAAGCGTGCGAGCATGTCTTCACCTTCTCCAGGCGTGCACGGCTCTGTTTACAGTTTCTGCGATCGGCCTCGCTCATAAAGCTTATTTTCCAAAACAGTTACAGTTTCATTATGTCAGACTCGCCGTCGGTAAGCACTAGCTGAAACAGAAGCTCACCGGCTACATAAACACTCTGAATGCGCGTGCGCAATACGTAGAACGTGATTGGGAGCGAGCCCACAACGGCTTGACGAAAGCAGCTCGTCAGAATGATTGGCAAACAGACCCACCAGTTATTTTGATGATCCACCTGGAACTCAAAGCAAATAGAAAATCCTGTATTACATCTTTAAATTTTACTCGAGCGCTACTAAAAGAGCGAGGAAGGAGTTCCCCTCTTCAAGCCACAGGCACGAGTGTTTCACTAAGCTGCAGTTACATCCAAGGCCTGCAGGGGCCGGTGTTTCTCATGAAATGTGCAAACTCCTTAAAGCTAGGGTCGACGATCTTGGAAAACTAGCATGTAGCACGAATGTAGCATCTCCCCAAGGCTCCGCCCAGCTCCCACCCCATTGGAGGAGCTCCCGTTGGCAGCAAACGCACTGGCAAGCGCCACTCACACAGAGTTTGTGATCGCCTCCAATGTTATTAACCTTTCTGACTGCCCGCACACAACGCGCATAGGAGCGCAGCGTGCCCGCTCTGCTTCGTTCTATTTTTCACGCGAGCCACGAGTGGCGAGAGCGCCTTGGCAACGCGCGCGCGCACTGAACCAGGGCCAGTGCACGCCATTGAAATGTACGCGTAGGGGGCTGGTAGAACGTCGAAGGGATTTGATTGGTTCCTGAAGAGCGGTCCGCGCCTTCCGATTGGTCGGAGTTTTTACTGTCCTTTGGCCGCTACAGTTGTCAGATTTTTTCCGCACCCTTTTCCGTCCACATAATGTATTGACTTCTCCCAGGGGGCAAGGAGCATTTCACTCAGTATGACTAAAAGTGCTTTTGGACAACATCGTCTACCCTAGCTTTAATGCACCTTTAAGGCTTGCATGCACTTTGTCAGCCCTGTTTACAGGACAACAATGTTCTGGAAATTCAACACTTTCTATGTCAGTACGCTTGTATTTGTCTAAAAGTGACTGGAGGCAACAATGCTCCTCAACCAGCACGGCATGAAATGTGACACCATGGAGTTGGAGGTATTGGTGGAGGAAATAAAAGCAATATGGAAAATTAGCTGTCACGAAATCTATGCTGTCAGAAAACAAGAGCAGAACAAGTGATGCAGAAAACAATTGCAAGACGTAAGAACATGCACAAAGAAGAACAAAGTTAAGTCGAAAAATAAAAGTTGCGGGAAGCCAGCTTATTTAGATCCAATTCAGACCGGTTATTAAACAGATAAATCATAAATGACAGAAACATTTTCAGACGTTGTAAATCACGCTGCACATTCATCAGTATAAATTCCTCCAAGTACTTTGTTTGACATCGGGAGTCATGCCCGACATCACATACACATGAAGACAGACATGCTGAATTTATTGTGCATTATTTTGCACATCATGCAAGTGTCCCTTTTAATAAATCACATCTGCGTGTGTGTGTGTGTGTGTGTGTGTGTGTGTGTGTGTGTGTGTGTGTGTGTGTATTACGTTTGTCATGCCCTTTCCATTGAATTTAGTCGCTGTGGAGAGACTCAACCTCAGACTCTCTGCTTTTTCCAATGTTTACATCAGTGTGTCCTGGGCCACATTTCAAGGAGTGTTGAGTACAAATGGTACAAGAACAGAACAAGAGCACAGAGACAGGGAACTACAACAGCGCACAAGATGGATTCCTGTGGGTGGAACAGATTAAAAACGGCTGGTTTCACTGGCTAAAAACAGGACAGACAGAAAATCAGTTCATATGCACCCAGGTTTCAAAAACAATGCAATGCAGGAGCTGGTTGAGTTAACCTGGACATCAATACATGAACAAATGACAACAGCTTTAACCAGATCATCTTTAAGTTCCTTGTTTTCCAAGATGTCAGGGTCTGTGGGTGATCAGCATTTATTCGTACATAAAGTTCCCTCTTTGTCTGTATTAACGGATTTCATAAGTGTTTAGATCATCCAGCTTTTTGACACTAAAGATGTAACTGGGTGCTCTGAGTGGTTTGAAGTTTTATTGTGGGAAAGTTCCGTCCTGCAGGCCTTCATTACGACTGCTGACTCTTTGTTTTGTTCAAAGATAATAATCTTTTCCTGCATGGGGATTTCAATTGAATGAATAAATTAATTAAACAGCAGGACTTCTAAAATTAACCTCAGAAATGTGTTTAGCTCAAAATTACCAGAACAGCATGGCGGCTTTTCTTATAATTTCACATTTATTTTCTCAACTTCTCGTATAAGGTGCTACGCATAATATTCCCGCTGCTTTTGAAATAAATAGGTCCAGACCTACAAAGGAAGGCAGGATTTGAAATAAGCTCTTCATCCACTTACACACACACACACACACACACACACACACACACACACACACACACACACACACACACACTGCGATTTTACATCAGTCCACAGAAAACTCCAGAAGTATTCCCTTTGTGGCTAAAAAGCTAAATCTGCCCCTGCCGTTTAGACACTACTCATCTAAAGTTCTGTTTCAAGAGCACTTTGCTCTGGACGGTCTCAAAAATGATATCCAGAGAAGTCAATTAAGCAATTATATGCTCCATTTGACTGCTGACCATTATGTCCCCCACTGTTTTCTGCCTCAGTACCCGCTGCGTCTCTCTAATCTTCATAGAGTGTTTGATTTAATTTTGGCGCATTGGCGAGCGACAGCTTGAAAGCCATAAACTTTGGAGTGGAGATAATGCCGTATTTGTACTCCTCAAGGCCGTGCGAGACATTTAAAAGCGACTGAAGTTTGAGGAATATCTTGAGTGCGTCTGAAAACACATTTAGGAAGCGCGACTGCTTTTAAACTGCGATAAAATTTTAATTTGCTGTTCTCTTCTCTTTACAGTCGTCCTTGACTCAAGCAGAATAAAACATGACTGTTACCGCAGCACAACTCCAGCAGAGGTGTCTGTCAGCTTCTTATCAACTGTGAGGCGCGTCAGAAAATCTAAATCTTTCCCATAAACAGACGCGGCAGAGGTGAGTCCACTTTCTTCACTGAGGTAGAAGGACTTGTTGCATGTACATCAGGCTCAGGAGAATGTGCCATTTTTAACAAAGATTTCAGCTTAAATACTAATTTGTAATATTCTTTTTGTTTGCAAATTAACAAATTGCACAAAAGTGTGGTAAATGCAATAATCATATTTGGGATTTTGGAGAACTGAAATCTGCTTGGTATTTCATATAAGGCTGACGCACATGCACACAATGCCTAACACAATAACTACTGTTTGATCAAAGTTTGTGTGGATCCACCAGTTTAATATAAGTGTATCATTATTTAAGTTAGAAACGATGAAAAGATAAAGATTATTTCAAATCTGTTAATTTAGAAAGATTTATTTTCTCCTCTCGCTCCAAGAGCGCTAATCACTGCACCACCGTATGAACCTGCGATACACAGATGAGGTTCATTTTTCCTCCTTTATTTGATGAAAGTGGAGATATTTTGACATGCATCAGTAAGAAATTAATTAATCACATTTCCATTTTTTCTCATAGTTTCCTCATAGACACTTCAGCAAAGTGGACAAATGTTGTTTTTCCCCACTGTGAGCTGGGACCTTTCCCACTTCTGAAGTATTCCTGAGGAAAAGTTCAGCAATTTTAGCTTGTAAATTTGAGAAAAAATGCTTAATCCGTATCTGGACTTGAATGACAAAAACATCGCCTGTTGGTTAAAATATATCATTCTGTTTTGAAGATTTTACCTCTATACTGACAAAAAGGTTGTGTGTTTTTTGTGTTTTGTTTTGTTTTAGGGTGGAAAAAGCACTTTACATTATCTACACTGGTAAAGTTGGGTTATTTACAAATGTAAAATCCAACACTGACTGACATTTGCTTCTAATAATTCTCTAAAAGGTTTCATGTTTTCTTACCAGTGGAAAAAAATCTGACTTCTTCAGGGTTAAAAAAAAAAAAAAATGTTTTTCTCACTGGGAAGTGGAACATTTTGAACTTTTTTTCATAAACACAATTTCACGGTAATTTGAAGTTGAAAGCTTAAGCACTGAAGTGAAATGTGTGTTTACTGAAGTGTATTTTTGCTTTTGCTTCTGCTTATGAGCGTTGAACAGGCGTGTATCACGAACAAAGATGATTAAAGTCAATTTTATTGTAAACTTCACCTTTATTCCAGCAAATTAGGCTAATAAAACCTGGCTTTTTCACACACTAAGATTACATTCTCATAGTGTTCGTGAAGGCATACCGGTGGTTTCTCCAGCTCTGAAGTGGGACCTTTACCGCTCTGCAGTCACTCATAAATGCTGTCTGAACATGCGGATGAACAGTGAGTCACTTTGGTCAATTGGAAGACAAAACGGTCGGACTGGGCAATTTAGATGAAACGTAATGCTCTGGATATTGTTTTTTTCTTGCCTGTTGTAGACTGATGGCAGTTTACACCTTGATGTATCATCAATCACCTGTGATACTGTGGAAATTGCTATATGGAGTATTGGTTGAGAGAAAAGAGTGAAGCGAAGGCAAGGCTCCTTTATCATGATAAGACCAAACTTAAGCAGGTAAATGAAAAAAAAAAAAAAAAAAAAGAAAGAAAGAAAAATGAAGGATTGGGTCTCTGTTCCAATGTAATTTTGCCGACGCGTGTTTACTCCCTCTACAAGGATCAATGCCTCAATCCCCACGGGCATTCTGAAGGATGAAATGATGATTAATTGTGTCATATGAAAACACTGGAGCGTCCGGCCCAGTTAGACTCTGCTTCCTGCTCTTCCACAGCAGATAGTTTTTGTGTGAGGAGTGGGGAAAGGGCAGGCTGGTGATACATCATGAAGGCTGAGGCTGTTTTCTTTCTCTCCATAACTCTGAAAGGAATCCTTGTCATCCGGTGTCCATTGGAGGACTTTCTCTGTCTCGAATGACTTTTTTTTTTTTAATTAATTTCTTAAAAAGTACATCAACATTTTTCTTTCATGTCTTTGCTGCCCTAAAGTTACATTAATTCAGTGCAGGGGCTGAAAAAAACTTAACATTTGGGAAAGTTCCACTGCAAGTTGGGAGCATTTGCATCAAATCAAGAAATATGATCTGCAGAGAAAGGACATGATTTATTCATAGTTCTGGAATGCACAGGTGATTCAAAAGCTTGAATACATAATGTATATATAGCCTAAATTAGAGTGAAAGGAAAGGAGAAAAATGAGGAAGTAAGAATCGACAGCCAAAAAGACAGAAAGGCAAACATCTGCTCAATTAGGGATGTGCAACAGCATACAGGAAGACAGTGATCAATTAAGAAAAAAGTTGTCATTGAGCCGGAGTAATATGTGTATGTACTGAAGTACTTGCACGAACTAATTGCTACCATATTTTGACAGAAGTTTCTGAGTTGAGAAAGACATTAAGGTCCTCTCTGTGTGCACCGAGCGGATCATTTCTGTTTGTCAGCTCATAAAGAATCACAAAGCTTTACTCATCCACTGACTTGAAATGTTACTTTTCGTAATAATCTTGATGTTCTACATTGTTTTGGGTGAGAGTGGAGGCTCATCAGAGCAGCAATTGAAAATATCAGACCAGGATTGGTTTTGCTTGCAAGAAAATCAGAAGAGGTGAATCAGGGCACACTCAGCCGATTTGCTTTTCCAGCAAGTTGGAAACATAAAAAGATCTAAAACGTGCAGTTTGGTACAAGAGTAGTGCAATCCGTGGAGACCCTTAATTCAAATTGGTTGCTGTGAATGTTTCTGACTTCTTTTCTTTTATCATTTTATCTAAATCTTTTTTCCCAGACCTTCATTTGATACTGACTGAAGGCCAAAATAGTCACACGAAAACTTCTGTAAATTATGGTCAGAAAGTGTGTATTGCTCAAAGGCAATCATTGATTCCTGTAGTGAAATCTCTAACTTCATGAACATATCGTGTATCTACAAGTCCTCACCTGACAAACAGGGGACAAAAATATCATAATAATGTAAAGGTCACCAGTGGTGGCATTACCGTCAACCCTCTAGAAACAGTGAGTTTACAAAGCATGATCACTGGAGAGATTAGTCAGGACGGAGGATTGTTACTGAAATTATGTCATTTGATACTGAATTAATTAGAACACAGCTTTTTTTGTGAAACCATAGATCATAATGTTCCCTGTCCTTATTTCTATTTTCTATTCTGGCATCATACAATTTATTATTGCAGGGAATTATTTACACTTTATTGTTCCACCATAACTCCATAGATGGATGGAGGAGTGCCTACAGTCTTTCTTCATCTCTCTTGTCCCGTGGTCTCCTGTGTTTACTGACTGGATTTTGATTCCCGAGACAAAGATTCATGTGGGATTTCTTCTCTTATGTTTTGGTTGGTTTTTTTTTTGGTTTATTTACTTATTTATTTTTGTGTGAAAAAAGGAAACGAATTGAATAAAGAGCAAAAATGTGCAAACAGATAAGAAATTTGTTTTTGTTTATTGCTTGACAGCCTTCAAATATCTCTCCCAAGGTTATAATTTCTATGTAGCAATGCTGATGTGTCCTCAAGGATTCCTGCTGTCTTGGATCACTGCTGCTCAGAAACATAGCATTGGGAAGATTTATCAACTCAACATTTAAGCATGTGCTCAATACTGTACAATATGAGAAAGAAGTCCAGAAAAAAGGTCAGCAAATTGCTTTAATATGATTTACGAAACTACAAGCTAAAGAAGAGATATAAGAGAAATATTCAGATCCATCCATCTTCTATGCACCTTTATCAGGCTGGTGGGAAGCTGGATCTGATAGCAGCTGAGTGTGGGTGAAAGAAAGGCACTTCCGTAACAGGTCGTCAGTCCATCACAGGACAAATCAGAAGAGACAGTCTCACACACACACACACACACACACACACACACACACACACACACACACACACACACTGCTTTAGACTGAAACCAACAGAAAACCTTCACACAAACACACAAAATACCACAGAAAACCCTTCAAGGACGAAGCTCGCCATGTCATTGTCCATGTTAAAATAGGCTGCTAACACACCACCATGTGGCGAGAAATATTCAAATCTGTTTAATTATACTAACAAAAACCTGTCAAAACTCAGCATTTTACAGATTTTGTGTGTATCTCATCCTGAAAATGGCATCCTGAAATAAACAAAGCCGGACTTTACGCAGAGGTCAATAATCACCACTACAACACTGGGTAGCAATTTGTAATCAGGAGAGTTCAACAAGTATAAATATCTCAGCTGCCAGCAGGACCTGAAATGCACGGTTGAAGTCAAATGACAAAAAAAAAGTCAGCAACCCACTGAGCAATCTGCAATCAGGCAATTATCACGAAGCCTGTTCCTCCACTGGCGATGTGACGTCTGCAAACACACTGAACTGAAACACTACAGAGAACAAAACCATCAATAGAAAGTGAGAGAGACCCCTGAGCAGCAGTGGTTTGATCTCTTTGATTGTCTTCCACTTGTGCTTGCTCTCATTTATTCTTTGTTTTTGACTCTTTGTTTCTCCCTCATCAATCTGCCGTGGCCTTTTCTTTCGGTCCATGCGTCTGCCCTCCGTGTGTCAACAGTGATACACATCCTGAATAGAAGTTAAGCATGGAGAGAATGTTAGAATTAACAATGATCTTACTATCTATTCGTGTTATTAATAGTATTAGATTAAAACAGAATTACTCAGTTTCCAGCAGAGCAAAAGTTACAAAATTCTCCTCACTTCACCAGTCAAACTCACATTTCTATCAGCTGATTTTTGGACTCATGATATCAGCTTACACAGTGGAATTATTTAACGTACATGGCATTTAGCCTGTTTTTTCTTATGGGATCAGTAACAATTTTAAAGTGAATACATTAGTTACATATTTATTGATTTATTGAACTGTATTCGATTTGTATCATATCCTGTTTTGTACATGCTTGATTAGATGTTTTATTGTTTTATTGAAGCACTTTGCTAACATTTATTAATGTACTGTATAAATAAAGACAACATCATTATTTACTAATAACATTTTCACAACTTCAGTGGTCGCAAAATGGTTAACGCTCATATTAACACTTTCAGTACACACTCAAAGTATCTTTTCCGATCACGCTTAGTTCACCTAAATAGGTACCAAACAAAATGAATTATTGAAGTGGAGATTTAAAAATTAGCGAAGCTGTCATCACAGAACGGTTCACTACTACAGTCCAGCTGAAGTGAAATAGGTAGTTAAATATATTGTACACACTGTTTGAGTTCATCAACCCTTGATAGGTTCTGATTCATGTTGTGCCTTTGCAGTAGTTTTGCAGTTTGAAGTCCAGCATTTTAACTGCAAAATCTCACATCAGAGGGTGCAAGATTCTCGCAAAACTTCTTGTTCCTCAAAGAAACAGATTAATGATCTTTAAATGGACAAGATGAAGCAGCAATAAAACAACTGAGACAAACCAACAAGCAGACCGCTCTTGTAGAAGTTAGTAAATGTCTTTTTTTTTTTTTTTGTTTTAAGGCTGATAATTTATCACAGCCACTGTAGAAACTGACAAATTCTCATTCTGATTTCCATCAGAAAGCTGTAATATTGTTCTCAGATTGACTGACTTAGTCCCTGTAGACAAGTCAGTGGTAAAATAAAGTTACTGAGTAAATGTGTTAATAATTTATTGATAACACTCAGTTACCAGTGGGTTAGTGCAAAAGATTAGAGGCCTGTTTTTTCATGACTTTCTTATGACAATGACAATAATTATTCTCAACACTGGCGTCGCCTATAAGCATTTTTTAAAAGATCCAAAATTTTTTTCAAAACTCATATCAAACAAAGATATATGTGAGGGAAGACAAGGTGTGTTAATTTGCAACAAAAAAAAAAGAAGAAGAAAAAATAGGCAGCAATTCAAGCAGCTTCACAAAAAATAGCTAACAATCAGCCTGAAAGTTCCTTAAAAAAAGTTTCATCTTGAATTAGTCTACCTGAAGTAAAAAAACAAAAACCCTGCACAAGGTGCAAAAAATGAACAGTTTTGACATAACAGATACACTGGTTTGATGCCTTGCTTGAAGTTCATACAACACACACACACACACACACACACACACACACACACACACACACACACACTGTTTTAAGTGTAATAAACTATATTGTCACACAGATAGTAGAAAGTCTTATGGTGTCGTAACCGGTCATACCAGACAGATGGGGAATAATTCTGCGGGATGATGTTCTGCAGATTGATGTTTGCTCTTTTGATCATTAATGTCTGCCATCTAAGTGAAAACTGCTGCATAGATTTTAACACCATGAAAAAACAGGAATGAAAGAAGCAGTCTTATTAAACAGCTCATTTGATTTCCCTGCAGACTGAGATAACTGGGTTTGTGACAACCATGCATATTACTTTTGATTTTTTAAACCCAAGGTTGAAAACGTTTATATGGTCTTAGTCTTCTCCATGCTGCTGATCAACTGTCTTGCAAGTGATTCTTCAACAGTCTTTTATGAAAACTATAACAAGCTCACCAATTACAAATGATGACAAAAGTGGAGAGAAAGCTCTTTCAGTCTTTTTGATATATATATACACACACACACATACATACATATATATATATATATATATATATATATATATATATATATATATATATATATATATATATATATATATATATATATATATATATATATATCTTAGGATCCATACAACTCTGTTATAAACTGCTGAATTTCTAAATGTATTTTTTGTTTTGTTTTTTATTTATACATTTTTTTACTTTCTTTTTTTAACTGTAGGTATTGCATACTTATTTCATTTCTGTACCTTGTTTGAGACTTATAGGCCTTTAAAATATGCAGGTGAGCTGTCTCACTATGTGGCTTAAAACTTCGATCTACATCCCAGCTGGATGGAGAGCAAATTGTTCACATGACAACAGGAAACAGCAACAAGCCGGTTCCACAAGAATCCGCAGACAAATTAGATTCTCCTCATCTTACAAGAAAACATAGTGATGAAAGGATACTTGTAGTGGCGGGATGCAGTTAAAAATACGAATCAAAATAATTAGTGGCTTTGGGTTTACCAAAATGCAATTAATTACATTTTTGTTCAATCTTAACATTTGAAGCAAGAAATAATTTTTGGATGTGAAATACCTGATGAATAGATTTACATAAGTTTATAGAACAAAATCATTAGTTATTTACAGATAACACTGGGAACAATGTTATATTAGATCATATACAGGCATCTGTGGCCACAGTTACAATTAAATATGATTAAAATGAAAGTGCTGAAGTCCCAACTATCCATCCATCTTCCACCTCTCAGCAGAGATGCCCAGACTTCCCCGTCCCCAGACTCTTACTCCAGCTCCTCCGGGAGGATCCCAAGGCGTTCTCATACCAGCCGAGAGACATAGTCTCTCCAGCGTGTCCTGGGTCTTCTCCGGGGTCTCCTCTCGGTGGGACATTCCCAGAACACCTCCCTAGGGAGGCGTCCAGGAGGCATCCTGAAGAGGTGCCCGAGCCACCTCAGCTGGCTCCTCTCGATGTGGAGGAGCAGCGGCTCTACTCCGAGCTCCTCCCTGGCGACTGAGCTCCTCACCCTATCTTGGTGCGTTCACACCGGACGCGTTGCAAGCGTCACAGGCGTCACTGACTCCTCAAAGTTGAGGCATGTAAAGTGTGGAATTCGATGTGTGTTCATCTACACACGACGCTTGCAACGCTCGCAACGCGCGGCAGCTCATTGGCGGGAGTGGGAGGAGCTTCTGTGTCCTGTCTTCATGTTGACAATGGCGGATCCCATCGAGACACTGGCTTGGCTTTATTTAATAAAGAAAGCCAGAAAATGGCGTCGTCAGGCACCTGTGCGATGTTTTTGGGTTCATCGCATCCTGCAGCGGAGTTGGCAATTTGGCGAATTTTACCATTTGAGCCAAGAGCTGCTTGAGGATGAGGTTCGCTTTCAGCGGTACTTCAGCCTCTCCCAGGCCCAGTTTCATGACTTTCTGGCCTGCTTCAGCGCTCAGAGTGCTCGTCTGTGATTGGATGACGCTCTGCGTTGACGCTTCCAAAGTTCAATTTTCCCAACTTCAGGCACTGACGCCTGCAACGTGCGTTAGGTCCGTTGAAGCTCGTCCACCATAGACATTGAATGTAAAAGCAACGCCCGTGACGCTTGCAACGCGTCCGGTGTGAACGCACCATAAGGGAGCGCCCAGCCACCCTACGGAGGAAGCTCATTTCAGCCACTTGTATCCGGGATCTTGTCCTTTCGGTCATGACCCAAAGCTCATGACCACAGGTGAGGGTGTGGGTCTCGGTAAATCAGAGCTTCGCTTTTCGACACAGTTCCTTCTTCAGCACAATGAACTGATACAACGACCGCATCCCTGCAGCCGCTGCACCAATCTGCCTGTCAATCTCACTCTCCATCCGTCTCCCACTCATGAACAAGACCCCTATACTTAAATTCTTCCAGTTGGGCCAAGGTCTCTCCACTGACCTGAAGAGGGCAGACCACGTTCTTCCGGTCGAGGACCATGGCCTCGGGTTTGGAGGCGCTGATCCTCATCCCCGTCACTTCTCACTTGACTACAAACCTCTCCAGTGCATGCTGTAGGTCCAGTCTGAATGACGCCGACAACACAACATCATCTGCGAAATGCAGAAACAAAATCCTCAGATCTGTGACCTGCTTTCTCTTCCAGAGGCGCCGGATGGTCTGACAGAATTTCTTTGAGGCCAACTGATAGTCTTTCCCTCCATTGCCTCCCCAAACTCCTCCCATACCCGAGTTTTTGCTTCCACAACCACTCAGGCTGCAGGTCGCTTCGCCTGCAGAAGTCCTATATATCCACATATACTGTGACTTTACCTGCGTCATGGTGGGTTCATAGTTGTTAAAGAATGTGCAAAGTGTTTTATAAACTATAATGAAATTAGAATGATTAGATTATATAACTTATAAACTATAGTGACTCTATAAAAAGTTTTGTCTCCTTATAATAACAGGCCCCACTGTTCACAGAGCCACATTAAAGAACTAAATTAAAAGATGTTTTCTGTGTTCTACATCAAATTTTGACTTTGTGACCAATCCTCTCCCAAGTGGTGTGACTTGATAGCTTCCTCCACCATCGCACCCAACTGAATGGGATCACATTTGATGCTGTACTTGTGGAGCCTCCGTGCTCTATTCAGCCTTTCCTGCAGATTGTTGTTGATGCAAGCAGAACAACCATACCTCTTTGCATACCTCTGTTTGCTTGTGATGTAACTCAAGGAGTTATTCTCAGTTCACCTGCAAATCTGTTCGCAGGAGCATCACTTCAGCAGCTTGGTACAGCACTTAGATTAGGCCCAAAATCTTTCACTTTCAAACCCTTTTTGGGGATTTTGCTGTGGTTGGCATGTTTTAAATAATTTGCAGGATCAGTCACAGGTTTGTCTCCATCAAAAGTCATAAATAAGTCAGCCTTTTTAAACCCAGTCATCCCCGACAATGTTGGCTCATCTGTTTTTGCACCTCTGAACAACGTGTCTGCTTCCTTAAAGCCGCTGCCGCCGTTTCATCTGGTCTGCGACTTCACTTGCGCCTGTCTGTGGGTGCAGCAGATGAGCTGCCAGCTCCCATTACGCAGCCCACGTCACCAGGTATTCACAGTGTCATTCAGAGTTTACAGGATATGCATTCGGCGGCGGCGGCATCACAACAGGAGACAGCTTGTCGGATTAAAAAATGCACTCCTTCAAATTAGGACGCGAATGGAGAACGTGTGATTGAGCGATCTGCAAATAATGTGCTGACATCGGTTTGATCCACTACACAGGACTTAATCATCATACTGAAAACCTTTTGCTCAGTTTTTTTTTTTTTTCATTCTTGAAGCTGTCATCAAGTACAATTATATTGAGGTATACTGTTGACATCTTTATGTTCTTTGGAGCTCACTAAATCAAGGCTTTCCAACTATTATTTAGGACTTAGCTGACTGTTCTAGGCTTCACGACACAAGATATCACCACAGTATAGATTAAAAAATGGTGATATAGAAAGTATAGATAGTATAAATTTAAAAAAAAAAACGATTCAATCAATGTTAAATAAAAGTAAGCGCAAAACAGTGATACAGTCACTCTGGATATATCAGTGTTAACAGCTGTGCCTTACTTGAATTTTGAAACGCGAGTGTATTTTTTTATGAGCACAGAGGAGAAATGTCTTAATGTGTCCTCATAAATATTTTCTTATTCATTCATTTATTCTCTCTACTTATTAGATATCATAATATGCAATTAATATTCTGTTCTGTGTGGATCAGTGCTGAAAAAGATTTCAGTAAAAGACGATCAGCTGACAGTCACGGATGAATAACGGCGGAAAATTACTTTTCTTTGTCTCACAATCAACATTTTTCACAACACGGCTGAAAATGAAAAGATTCTGAATAATCAAGGTCATGGTGAATGTACATTTTTCATGATCCCATTTCCTGACTCCCTGCAGGATTCAGAGGCGGTGACTGAGTTCATTTCCCTCAAGATTTCCCAACAGTCCCCAAAGAGGAATATACCATATAGCCGCATCTCATTTCTCTTATTCTATATCACCGTTTTCTCGTGTGATGTGGAAATCAATCGAGATCTTCCATCACTGAGGTCGTCTCAGTCCTCTCGGTGCAACAAACCACAGATTTCAATCGTGAGACGAGAGGATTCATATATTTAGAGCTGCATAATATGGATGAAAATCAATACCCAGATATTATTACGTTGGCTACAGACCAGTAGTTCTCTGACAGTAAAGGGAATATTACACAGCAGACAACACGAGAAATCTATTTCATTGTTTGGGATCATAATAAACTGAAAGGTTTCTAAAGATTTATAAAATGATGTCCACCTCATATGCAGTAAATGTCCCGTTGTTAATGTCTAAATTGAAATAAATTACAACTATGAATACTGGATAAGTGATAAACAACTCAGGAGTTATAATGGCATACAGGGTGTAAGTACCACATTAGAAATACTCTCATGTCTATAAATAAGCAATATTTTTGGCAGTATGTTCCTTAAATATATATTTATTTCTCATACTTTAGCATAAATCATCCTGTAATTTGCTTTTCAACTTCACCCATAATTTCAGCTAACATTCAAACCTTTGCATCTGCATTTTCTAAAGTCATTAAATTGAAGCTTTGAGATAAATTACCCCCTTTTAATTGACTTTATAGAATTAAATGGCCCGAATGTAAAAAGTATCCAACAGCGAATAACTCTGAATAAGGGAAGTTTGCACACAGAGCCAACCCTACGCAATTTCAAAGTGAAATCATGTGTTGTCATCTTTGCATTCATTTCTAAAACATTTAGTGCTTAAAACAGTTGAGGTTTTTAAGAAGCTTACCATAGAAGGTGTGCTTTGGAAAGTGCTGCTTTAGTCAAACACTTTATTATTATTCTTTGAGCAGCTGTAGTTTCAAAAAGGATAAATTCTCCATGATAAATATGAAGGCCATACTTGACATGTAGTGATGAAATATGAACCTTTCTCTAAATAATATAGGCAGAAAACATAAATCTTTTAACATTTGTATTGATTCTAAAGCAGATTTTCAAACATTTTGTATAATAAATGCAGTCTGGCTAAATATGTTGATGTGTTTTGTTCTTTTCAAAAGGAGGTTTGAGTAGAATTCCATTTGTTTGAAGTTAACTTTCCAGTCTTCTCACACTGACAATAAGTTTCCTCCTCCCGTATAATCCGCAGATCGAATAGATTACGGTTTCTTCAATGAATATTTTGGGTTGTGATGGTCTCACGTCACAAATTCCTGTCAAATTTACTTTAGACTAATTATCTTACTATTTCATGTCTATTCATGACTATTTCATGTCAATATTAGCAGTTTTACAACATGTGGCAATGGATAATGTAATAATGGCCAATAATATTAATAATCTTGGCAATTTTAGATATGATCACTCTTCTTCTATGAAAGGTTCGTGCATCAGCGTGCTGCATACAATGCACACATGGGATAGTGTGCTAAAGTTTTCTACTAGAGATCTTTTTTCTTGCACTTGACAAATGGAAAGTGAGCGGAGCGTTAGCAGTTTGCCCTGCGCAGCGCGTTGGCAGGTTTCCGCCGTCACCTGCAGCTGCTTCAAAAGCTGCTCGCAGTGTTTCCTCCGAGCTCAAGGCTACAAAACCAGAGTCTGCTCACAGGGTGCCTCTGTCGGCACAAAGAAATGAAAACAACAGTGACAAATGACGTCTATATGTACAAAATTGCCATTTTATTTGACATTTTTATTAACTAAACTAAATACATGAACAGAAACAAACAAAATTTACCACAGATTAATCTGCTCAAACACAAAAATAATGCTTAAATTCACTTGAAGATCTGGACATTAAAAATCATAAATGTGACTGGAGACTAAATGAGCTTTTCTCTGCCCCCTAGAGGCCAGATCCCCTCACTGCAGGTGTTCAGAGACTGACATGCCCTCCAGGAGAGATCTCTTCATTTTCACGTGATTGATTACATTTGTCAGAAGGAAAACTTATTTCCTCAGGCATGAGAGTCCATTAAACAAGCCTAAAGAGTGTGTGAAATGATTATACAGTAAGATGCAGAAAGGTGACACAGCTAAAGTCTGGCAAATGTAACTAATCATAACGCCAGGGCCCACAGCTCTCTTCTTCATCCTATTACTCACAAACCTCTGTGTTTCCCCAAGCTGTCTGCTTGCCACAGATAATAAGGAAGCCAAACATTTCTCTCGCTGCTTTATGAGCCTCTCCTGTATAGAGACATATTTTCTAATGCTGAAAAGGCCTCTGATTTCCTCCAGCGTGGAGCCGTGATGAGCTGGACGGAAAACCGGGAAACAGGACATTTGCTAACGAGCTTTGGCTCAAACACGTGAAATTACTCGTCACTTCGGCGAGGCTTTGATGTGATTACAACGTGTGGGCGACGGAGACAAAAGTCAGGGATGCGCGGCTGATTCGGAGGGCTTTTTATTTTTAAAAATCGGGCATCTGACGGAGCGCCGCGGCGTCTACAGTCTCTGCCTTTGCTGATTGAGAACAACTATTATTTGTTCCGCGTGAGGGTGGCGTTAAGTGGGAGGTGAGCGAGGCTGTGAGGAACAGCAGGGTTTCTGGATGATATTTCGTCCCTGCCAAGGCCATCTGCAGCGTTGGAACGCCTCCCCTGTTTAAGCAGTCGGACGCGTCATTACATCTGTTTGTGAATTTTCTCACACTGTTGACACAACACGTGTGTGTGTGTTTGTGTGTGTGTGTGTGTGTCGAGTATGTCCGCGATGACCACTTTGTATTTTTACATCTTCAAGGTGAGGACGTCTGTGCAGCATATGAGGCCAATATGGCCGCTCCCCACCAGCAGGGAAGACTCCGGGTTCAGAGACAACCCTCGCAAAAGAATTCACATTTTCTACTTTGTGAGGATTACAGATAAGAGTAAAAGTACAAATTTGACTTGTAAGAAAAGCACATGTTCTGAAAATCCTGGACCTTTTTCCAGTGGTGGTGAGATCTGAAACGCATGCTCACACACACATATGCAAGTATTATCATTAGCAAAGACACATCAGGATTGAGCTTCAATTATTGTGTATGATTGAGTCAGACAGGGAAGTACAGATATTTGTATTCAAATGTAATAAGTGAAAGTAAATAATGATTAGGGGGAAAAATACTTCAGCTAAGTACTGATTCTCACTCTGACTTCCTCCCACAAACACAAACGTTCATTATTTCCAGGTGTGTGTGAGTGATTGTCTGTCTGGTTGCATCTGCTTTTTGCTCGCTGTCAGCAGGGAACGGCACCAGCAGCCTCAACTTGGATAAAACATTTACAGAAGATGGATGAAGGAATTTTGCTGTTAGACTTAAAAAACAATCCACCATCTCCCAGTTTGTAGCAATTGATTGGCCGCATTTGCCTCTCTTACAGATGTCTTTCTCTTGGCACGGCCTTGACAACCCAATAAACGGAGTGAGAGTGAAATTTGTTTGCAGCACAATAAAACTTTAATGGGCGACACAATGTACCGTCCAGCCTCCACTGTATCATCTGAGCAATTGTTAGCTGTCAAGTTTGTTTAAGACACGCAGTTTCAGGATTTTGACTTTCTTTAAAATGAGTTTTTGAAGAAATTGTTTGCAACAGTGAAGTAAATCTCCTTGGATGGTAGTGTGTTAGCCAAACTGAACAACAGTCCCCTGACCTGTGGGACGCTATGAAAGGCAGTGTTTACTTTGTGTCTGTCATCCACTTAATTAGGAAGATCCGTCAATGTCCTCAAGTTGATCTCTGATCATTGACTGTAAGCAAGAAGAAAAACAAGCTTTTTCAGACAATTCTCTGGAAAAACAGCTGGAAATATTCGAAGACTTTCTGATATTTCTGACATTATTTATAAAACACTTTTCATACAATAAAATATAGCAATAAGTATTTCACATAGGGAAAAAATAAAATCCTGTACACCTTCTCACTGATCACAACCTCATCAGGTCCCCTTGTCCACCACTATGAAAAAAATCTGCTTCCAAATAGATGGTATCAGCACAAAGAATCAAAATGAAACAAGAACACCAATTATCACAGTATGACTAGTTCTTCTAGTAAAAATGGAAAAGATAAAATGATAAAAAGTGTAATGAGTAACAGCACTCTGACGAAGCTGTGAGACGAAATACAAGCAGGCAAACTTGGCCAGCTCCAGTTCTCCACATCTCTGTGTATCTCTGCAGCAAGGTTAACGAGACTCCATCACACTTCCCTTAAAACTGTACATGTTTTTTTTTTTTTTTTTTTTTTTTTTTTTTTTACCTGAACTCCCTCGCTGCTGATAATGGAGCTGTGATACCATCAGGTGTGATTTACCAGCGGTAATCATCCACCCATCGCTGGAGCTGATCCCGGCTGATTATAGACACTGCCAGTGGATCACGGGACCAACACACATAGAGATAATCACACACTCTCACATCCACACCTACAGAATATGTTGAGTCACCAGAAAAAAGCCCGGACTGAACCAGTAATTTTCTCACTGTGAAGCAAAATTGAAAACCACCACTGACTGGAGGTTATATGGTTATATTTGGCTGGAGATCTTGCCAAACCACACAGCTTTTCCTGCCATGAGTCTATTTTATATGGTATCGTCAACAAATAAAGACTAAACAATAGTTACACACTTGTTCTTTATGATAATAAAGGTGTAATCCAGCGAGATAAAACCGTTCAGCAGGTGACTCACGGCTCGCCGTGCTTCGCCGTGGTTTGGCGGTTTGCAGCCAGACCAGGACACCATTTGGTTCACGGCTCGCCCTGCTGGGCAGTAATACTCCGCGCTCTGCCGCTCCTGCCCTCTCGCCATCTGGGGATTTAATGAGCCCAGAACGGCCTTGTTGATGCCAATCGATGGCAGGAACTGCGCACGGTTCTTCTGGTTCGTCAAGCCGCAGCATGAGTCAGAAGCTTTGGGGAAGCGGAGAAACGTACAGAGAGTTCAAGTGACACACATCACCCTCTGTTACTCACACACACACACTGACTCTCCTCATGTTTCAGTGTATTGTATATCATTAGCTGTGAGTTTAATTGCTTTCGAAGTGATTCAATGACAGAAAACAGAAGAGAGCAACAGGTTTAATCGCGTTGCATTGTCTCAGTGAAACATCGGTAATTAGCAGGTCTCGCTTGGTGATTTTTCATTAACCCCTGGAAATCATCTGGAGTCGGTTTGAAAACTCTGCAATTATGCAAAGTTTGTTTTTTCCCCAAAATTCCTCCTCTTTTCCACAGAAGGACATCTTGATAAGAGGGAGGCGGTTAACAGCTCCAAGTTCCCCCGTTTTCTTCTCTTTCTTTCTTTCTTTTTTTTCTTTCAACTTTTCGCCTCACAGCATGAGGCAAAAAAGATCAATACGGCGTGTTGCTCATGTTGTGCCCCGCAGTTCTTTGAGTGGTGTCGACTTGACATCGCCGTGGCTGCAGCTGCGGCTGATTCGTGGGGCACTGATGGCGGCGGAATCCTCCCTGTGATCGGGGACTTTAAAGCGCCGCAGCTCTCCCAGAAGGCCCTGAGAGAGGCTCTGTCAAAGCACTCTGATGCCGTTCTCCAGGCTTGGAGTGCTGGCGGGGATTTCCAGCCGTATGCATTTAGTTACAGAAAAGAAAAAAAAAAACACAATGCTGTAAAGTCGCCCTCTTGAATGGCGCTTATGCAACATCAGGCTGCGGTTACATTTTCAAATGGCGTGTGTTACATTCGGTTTAAAAACCACTCAGCTGCCTATGCATCATGAGAAAGACTCTTTACAGGTGTGGTAGAGATGTAACACGGATGGCTGTGGCTCAGGCGCTCGGGTTGTTGCCCTTCAGTTTTCTGATCAGTGGTTCAATGCCTGGCTCCAGCTGCACACGTGTCTAAGAAATCCAAGATTTAAGAAACCAGCTCCCAGAATAGATAAGTATGAAATCTCTCATCTTTACACCACAAATGCTGAAACTTTGGCGTCAGCCCAACAATAATGGATTACAGGGTTGCGTTCACGCTACTGAAACTACTGAGCTTGAAATGGCATTTTATATTTTTCACACACTTCACTTGTAATTTGTTGGTTTTGTAATCTAGCATGATCCGAAGCAGAAGTCGCTACACTAACACACTAACATGACTCTTTTCTTGCTCATGCATCCATGATTGCCATTATATATGTTTTGGTTACTTCATGTCTTATTCTCTAGAGTTTGGTGTATTTCTGCGGCAGGATTCCAGACCCTCAGATAAATACTCTCAAGTGCATGTGCACAGAAAACTTTACATAAATGCAAACATTTTATTGCTCGTTTGATCGTTTGGTTTCCCGAGCTTTCACCAGTGGTGTGCAAGAACATTGCATCACAGCCAGCATTATTATTGTGCGAATGTCCACATCGATGGCCTTGGCTTAAACCGGGTGAAGCCTCATCCAGCTGAAGGCCGTGAGTCCCGGCGGAGTGTGAAGGCCGGGTCCGGCGCCGCTCCGTCACAGGGCCGACACAATCACATTCATCTTGTGTGACTTCGTGAATGAGTAATTCTGAATTGATGGTGCAAACTGCTTTGAGCGTTTTTAAAAGAAATGAAAAACACAGCAGGGGTGAAAACTATTTGTTTAAAATCATGTAAATTAAGAAATCGGTTGATCAACCAAGTTGGTTACAAGCACAAAGAAATACATGCTTTCTAAATCTTCACTGTGACTTTTAATTCCTTCGACATTCTGTTAATGTTTTATTTCAGGATTATCTAAAAGTACAATCAATTTAATAATTTTAAGTTTTATCTGTGATTTCTGATACAGTTGAATGAATAAAGACCTAATGGAATAAAAAAGAATAAACATTTCACAGTTTTATTTTTGTCTGTTTTTTCCATATTTTTCACATATTGGATTTCAGCCAAATAATTTTTAAGAAATCAAATTCCCTCATCTTTTTCCCCATAAAAAGCTGTTTGATGTAAAGCCCCTTTTCCACAGCGCAGCTGGTGACGGTACGGGTCGGGTCTGGTAGGATCAGGTCGGTTAAAGCGTACCAGGCACAAATCACGTGTCGCGTTTCCATTGGAGGGGTTACGGCTGTAATGTAGGCGGGGTTATGAGTGTGTGCGTCACCACACAGGGTGTGACGAGTAACGCGCTTGCAAAGGCGGGAGAAATTGTGGAAGAGTTTTGCGGAGACCCGCCATTGTCCACTGAAGAAGAGTTTTGCGGAGCAGTATGGACGACATCATCGGCGCTGTGTTTTTACTCTGTGCGTTCTACTACCTGGCTAAAACAAGACAGGCTGTATTAGAAAGAAGGGTCCATGAGGCTCGGAGAGATGCTGCAATTAAAAGGGAAAGAGTAGCGGACATGATCAGGCGGATGGCGGAGAGTTCAGACGAGGAGGCAAGCACCGGCTCCAGCACCGACTCCAGCACCGACTCCAGCACTGACTCCAGCTTTGAGGAGAGATGCGAGCAGGAGAGGCGCGAGCGGAAAAGACTCGTCCTGCGAAGAGCGCACTGGGAAAGAGAGCAATGCAGAAGAAGGCAACGCAACAGGGTAAGCCCATGGAGCATGTTTTATCCCCCGCTGCGTGTCCTGTCCGTCCACAGAATCCCCTGTGAACTCGCACAAGTTGTGATACATCCTTAGCCGTTCTTTTTTTGTGTGTTTTTGCTTTTTGGTGAACCCATATTAACTTCGTCTACATACCAGCATTAATGCCCCAATGGAAAATGAAAACATGTTTCAAGCTAGTCGGTCTGGTGAACTCAGCAGGGAAACGCGGTGGTACTAATAATGTGTATAATTGAACTCAAATTTTAGACATGTACGAGTCAAGTCCTGGTGTAGATGGACTATTCCTGTTCCTCATGTAGCTTCAGTAGTGAGAAAGGGAAGTTTAAATTAATTTATCTGTTCTGACCCAAAGTACCGTCCAGTACTGCAACTATAAAAACAAGATTTAACTACATATGACATCAAATGTGCTCGCAAAAAAGCTTGATTTGCTTTTATATACGTCAAAATCTGACTTAAATACACTCGCTGACAAAATAAAAGTGCTAAACAGGTTTCCCATTTTGGAAACATTTACAATTAATCAGTTTGCTTTTGTCTTGCTCGTGAACACTGTTGAGGTTTCTGTCCTATGTACAGCTTAACTATTCCATGTTCCTCTGTCATTTTGCTGACATCACACATGTCAGTGGAATACATACACACAAACACACATAACACAAAGGGGTGGCACAAATAGCATCAGATATTGCTTATGAACTACAAACTTCAATCTACAGGAACATATGACTTGGTTTATGTCCACTTCAATTTCAAGCTTCTGGTTTCTCGCCTGATAAACACATTTCATCTGGGGGTGAATAGGAAATGCAACGGAGTGGAAAAGAAAACGGTGTTTGGAGCTCTCAACTTGCTGTCACTTGCATCTAACTGTGTGAATCTGCTGTTGTCTCCCAGGTGATCCAGGCAGTGCTGCAACGTCGACGCCGCAGGCCCACCACTTGGGCTTTCAGTCGAAGCAGCGACTGGTGGGACGTCATTGTGCCTGGCTTCACAACCGCTCAGTGGGTCCTAAACTTTCGCATGTCAGAAGACACTTTTCAACACTTGTGTGAAAAGGTGCGTCCGGCTATGGAGAAACAAAACACCACCTTCCGCGCATGTGTCCCGCTGCGGAAAAGGGTTGCTGTTGCGTTGTGGAAACTGGCGACCAACGCTGAGTACCGGAGCATCAGCCACCTTTTCGGTGTCAGCATCACCACTGTGTGCCGCTGCGTGCAGGACTTCTGTGATGCTGCGCGTGAGCTGTTGGTCCCGGAGCTCATAAAGTTTCCCGACCTGCACACCCTGCAAGACATGTCAGCGTACTTCCATAGCCGGTGGGGGCTCCCGCAGTGTGTGGGTGCTATTGATGGGTCACATATTCCCATTATCGCACCACAAGACTTCCACTGCGATTATTTCAATCGCAAGGGCTGGCACTCCGTCATCCTCCAGGCGGTCGTGGATGGGAGAGGTCTCTTCTGGAGTGTGTCAGCTGGGATGCCTGGCAGTGTGCACGACGCGCGTGTACTCAGACTGTCCTCCTTCCAGGAACTGGTGGATCACGGCAGCCTGTTCCCCACACGCACCAGAGACATCGGTGGGGTGGATGTGGGCTACTACATCCTGGGAGACTCTGCCTACCCGCTGCAGAGGTGGCTGATGAAACCGTTCCTGGACACCGGGCGGCTGACAGCAGGTCAGCAGCTGTTCAATCGAAAGATCTCCAGGGCCCGGGTGGTGGTGGAGAACGCCTTCGGAAGGCTGAAGGGCAGGTGGCGCTGCCTTTTGAAGCGTAATGACAGTGACCTCACGCTCGTAAAGTCAATGGTGCTGGCATGTTGTGCTCTGCACAACCTCTGTGAGAGCCATGGCGAGGACTTCAACAATGAGTGGAACCTCACTGTGCAGGCTGGTGCTGCAGCAGAGCCTGAGGTGGCCCTGGGCCAGATTGCAGATGAAGACGGAAAAGATGTGAGGGAGGCACTGATGCTTCACCTCAGCTCATAAAGTGTATATACATTGTGATGCGTGTGTGTGTTGAACCCTTCCGCTGTGTCACTCGAAAGACGTGTGTTCTGTATGTGCATTATAATAAATGTGACACATTGATCCTTTGTCTCCTCGTTTTCTCTCTGCACGACACAAAAAGAATGGATGACACAGGTCATCACAGCTCCAAAAACGCCACATACCTGTTTCTGGATTGGTATGCATTGCAGGGACACAGCTGCCACTACAAGGAGTGACTGCAGACGTTGTCAATCATCAAACATTTCCACTGCACCATCCCTTACTTGCAACATATGGATTCCAAAAAACTTTCTTCCCAGATGAGGTTCAGCAGCAGCTGCGGCGTAACATGAGGCACACGTGACCTCCTGCAATCGACCGGTTAACCACCATTTCGCCCCTCTACAACTAGCATGCCTGCTATTTTTCCTACCACTTATGTGACACATATTTTCAGACTGACGTGGCATTCTGAAGGCGGCATGTGCCAACGCTGAATAATAAATATATATGGGGTGTGGGAATGTGACCTAAAAACAAAAGTTCAGTGCTTCTCTGAAACACAGACCAAAAGCTGTGGAATAAGTTCTTATAATAATTTATGCAATTTAAAAAGCACCTTTCAACACACCCAGGGACACCGAACATGTAGCAGTGACAAAGTAGGACTGACAAAAGTGCAGCCGTTACTCACTGTATTACTACACCTCCATCACTGTGTGGTACGCTGGCGCCACCGAAAGGGACAAAGTCAGATTACAGCGTACTGTATGACATGCTGAAAAGGAGATAGACTGCACGCTCCCACCCCTGGAGGACCTGTACGTCACCAGCTACGGTCCATCCTGACTACAACCTCCCACTTCAATAACAGCTTCCTCCCCTCTGCCATCAGACTGATGAACACAAAACAACTAATGTCTTTTACACACCAACAGCCCTGTTTGGGACTCCTGAATATATAAGATTTGTCTGCAGTACTACATTGCATTATACGCGGGTAACTACACACCTGCTGCTGCTGTGACCCACCACCCCAGCTGCTATGTTGTTCTGTACAATGTACACTAGTTTTTCTTGGTGGTTACTGAAAGATGTTATTGTGTTTTATATGTATTCAATCTTTTATTTTTCGATAGTTTACTTTTAATGTCACAGCATTCACATCGGGTACAATTCCTAGGTTGTGAACTTGTTCATGGCCAAGGGCAATAAAGTTCTATCTGGCTCTGTGTAGTGCTGACATGCACCTGCAGTGTGAACAGGCAGCGCTGAGTGTCTACAGGTTATTATTTCTGAAGCTCTCTCCGGTGCAAAGGCTCCACACTGGGAGGTGACTTACCACTGGTGGTTGGATGTGCACATCTGTTGGTGCAGTGCTGCAGAAACTAGTCAAGCAGACACTTTTGCTTTCAATTTTGCAGCCTACCAAATACTTGAGTGAGAAAAAAAAAAATCGCATGACAAATTGTGTCATCAGGCTCACTGTGCGTGTGTAGACCAGAAACAAGAATCTGCAGACATTGACAGGGTTCACACACAACTTTTATTGCTCTCAGACAACTACTCTGTCAGCGCAGTGTCACGCAAGGCTGCCGAGCCCTGTGTCAGCGCAGACACACCCTGTGCAAATATTCTTGAGAAGAATTGGTTGTGGTCTTGGAGCTCCGCAGTCACTCTGGCTTCCTTCTGCCTGGCAGTTTCAGCCTGGGCCTCAAGAAACTGCAGGTGCAGACGCCGCTCTTCCTTTCTGTCCTGGTAGCGGGCACGGCGCTCCTCCCGGCGGGCACGCCGCTCCTCCTGGCGGGCTTGCATATCCTCACGGCGGAGACGCAGCTCCTCCTGGCGGGCACGGTCATGGCGCTCCAGCTCCTCCCTCAGAAGGTCGTGGTTGAGCTGTGCCAGCCTTGAGTCATTAGCTTGGAGCTCTCGGAGGACCATCGACAGCTCACTGGGATGATCCCGCCGCCTCCGTGCTGCAAAATGAAAGAGGGACAGAGAACGTTGAAGCACGGCCATTGCTTGACTCTTCTGTAAAGGATTCACCGTATTGTGGTCACTCTTTCACCAATGGTTCCCCGAAAACATGGCCTGGGAGAATCCCAACATGCTTTTTTTTTCTTTTCTCATCGAAACCTTTATTGTGTTAGTGTTGCTTCCTCTGCGAACACTGACGTTTTGTCCTGTCTGGACATCTATCTCGGTTTGCTGTCATACTATACAGCGAAGTTGCATCCATCTATACAACTAACCCCAATTGAAGACCCCGATGGACTCCTGGCGCAAGATGTCAGTGTACTTGACACATTTAATCACTGGCATTGTTTTGTCTTTCAATAGTTACTTCAGGGGCTTTGTCACTTACAGCCAATGTATTTATAGTTTTTCTATTTGGCAAATGTTCCCCTTTTGGATTGCGATGAGCTCCCAGTGCAGTGTCACACCTAACTCATCATTTAACTTATGCTCCAGCCAATAAAGTTATTATTCCATGGAAACACTCCACATCTGAGACAGAGTGTTGAAGTTGATTGTTTTTGCAAAAATGTCTCATTTCACTTGACTTAAGAAACATGCAAATAACAATTGTCTTAGAAGAAGTCTCTCCATACCGACGAAATGTAATATTTAAGTGCATTTATCTTAAATACATTAGAATTAGACATTTCCACTCAGAGCAAGTTCACAAAGCTTGCACAGATATGGATGTTTTGCAGTGTTATGAGCAACAGCATCCACAGACATATAGAACTCTCTCTCTCTCTCTCTCATATATATATATATATATATATATATATATATATATATATATATATATATATGTAATTATTATTGTATATATTATTACATTACATATATTACACTCTGATTAACTTCAGGAATGTGTGACAAATAATAACGAAGGTCCATGGCTAGAAAAACTGGAGTGTACTGACACAATTTCTGTTGCGTTGATGTTGTGGACAGTCTCATGCAGCATCTACAACATGTACACGAGTCCTCCTCACCTGAGCGCTGCTGCGTGCGTGAAAGTGCCGGTGGAGTTTCACGTCCTCTGGGAGGTGGTATGGGGGAGCACGGCGGGTCGACTGACGGTGTGGATGAAGACGAAGATGACGCAGTAGTCGCCTGTGCAGGAGTGCTGCACCGAAAGTCGATCTCGCTGGGCCCAGAGGCAGGGGACTCCTCGCCCTGGAGCGACACACGTGCTCCTGCAGAAATACACCAAGAACACTTTCAGAGAGACACCGACAACAATGGAATGAAGCTAACCGGCTTAGCTGCGTGCTTGCTACTAGCTAGCGCCGCACATAAATGTAAATTTAAGACGGAAAGCACGGAGTGAAACCCTGGATTACTGCAAGGCAACACTGGTGGTTGAAAGCACAGTTAAGAATTGCACAACTCACCTTCGCCGTCCACAAGTGATCGGCAACGGGCTTCGTCGCTCTCCGCTGTGGCGTCCCTCCCTTGTGTGGCCGGTCTGTTGCCATAAATGGCGTCCATCAAATCCAACCACCGCCAGTTCTTTCTGTGGACCCCACTCCGGCTGTTGTGGTCCTTCACTTTGCGGTAGTCACCACGCAGTTTCTTTAACTTTGCGCGGCACTGCTCGGCGGTGCGGTCGAACCCCAGCTCCTTCATGCGACCAGAAATCACAATAAAGGTCTTCTGGTTGCGCACGGCGCCATCCAGGTCCCGTTGTATGTCCTCCTCGCCGACAATTCCAAGGAGGGCTTCGACTTCGCCGTTACACCAATTTTCGGTCGACATTTTTGGCCAAGAGTCCGCGAAGCACGTCCTGAACAACTGTTCATCAGAGATGAGATCATCAGAGATAGTTCGCTCTTTCGCGGGCTAGCCAGAGTGGCACATTTCACGGACCAATCAGCAGACACGGGTGCTCAAGTCCCTCCCTACCATATCCGGAACAGTACGGGTGGTCGCTGCTCGCAAGCAGGACCGACAAATGGTCGCGGTTGGTCACGGCTCGTCACCCTTATGACGTCACCAGTGGCTATGGAAACGCGCGCATATCCGATCCGATCCTACCAGATCTGAACCATACCGTCACTGTGGAAAAGGGGCTTTCAATGATCTGTCCTGTACTCAGCTTTTACTAATTCTGCATCCAATAAATACAAATAATGCTAAACATATGTATCGTCCTAAAAAAACAATTCAATCCAAATTTAAAGTCAAAAATACAACACAGTCCTTTCAAGGCATTTTGCAATGAAAAAACCCAACAGTTCCACATGAGCAAGCATCTTCACCTGCGGAAAGGAAAAACTCCCCTTTCAAAGAACAAAACCGACAGAACCAGGCTCAGGGGTGGCAGCTTTCTGCGATTCTGGTTTGAGTGAGGGGATTTAAACCAACAGGACAGACAGAAAGATTGTGGGGAGGAGTTCAGACGCTGGCTGAGGCAGGAGGCAGAGACCCAGACTCTGGGTCACCCTCTACCTGAGCCAGCCTGTTTCCACCAGCATGCCACCATCGCTCCAGAACCAAGGAATGCCTCTGCAGCCCGTTCATGCGTTAGACCTGCTGGAAACTATCATTTCATGGATTATTTCATTGGATTATGTCCAAGTACAAAGGGAGACGTCGGTGGAAGACGTTACCAAACATACTGGAGCATTAAAGCATATAATGAGAAATGTGGGTGAGAAGAAGAAGAAGAAGAAAAAGAGAAAACAAAAAGGCACAAGAGATGATCTGTCAGAAAGTCTAAGCTGTGGTTAAAAATAGAGCAAAAGAAGAGATTCCAAATAGAGTCCCCCTAGCGTTTTGCACCATCTTTTTCACATATCCATGTTGCTCTTTGTAGTATGGACCTTAATCAAAGGCATTTTGCTTAAAGCTTTCCACCGATGCACTCAAACAAGAAGAGTGTTTGGTATTTCATGCATTTACAGACAGCGAGATAACAGTTTATTTTCTGCATTTGAATATTTTGCACAGAAACCAAAAAACAGTAAAAAGTATAGTGCAGCAACATTCCTTTCAGACTGTAAACAGATGAGTATCAACAGACTCTTTTCCAAATGATGAATGTTATACTCTTCTGTCATTTGTCATAAGTTGTTTGAAGCCTACATACAGGCCAACATGTGCTTCATTACATTTCATAAAACTCCAATTAATGCCAGATTTTTTTGCAGTTTCACCCAAAATTCTTATTCGGCAGAGATAAAGATGGGAAACACGCCATATTCTGCTGTGTTGAATGAGACAATAATAAAAAGTAGGCATTTAGAATTGTAAAAAAAAAAAAAACCAAAAAACACACACACACAAAAAAAGTGAAGTTTCTCATTTTCCCGGAGCAAAGCACCCAGGGGGAATCTAAATGGCACCTGCCTTTAATGGCTTCCCACAGCGTTTTTCAAGCAGTCGATCTAACCGGTTTCATTGTGTTTTCAAACTTTTTATTTGTTCTTCTGAGCGGGATTGAAATGCGCAGCACAACGGCCCAACTGGGGAGGAAGCTAATTGTCTCAACCGACTCCATGCAAATAAAAGAGGCTTTACTGGCCGTTCAGTCGCCACTTTGACTTAATCAACACAATTTCATTTTGGCTCCATCGGTCACATCGAACGCTTGTTTACTGACGTTGATTTGATTTTTCTAAGTTTGCCAGTTTTGTTCCCATATTTGTAAAACAGCTATTGAGGAGCACTGTCTGTGCCTGCTGCTTTTATAAACACTCCATCAGTGCAATGTGGACCCTGTTCCCCCCCCCCACCTCCGCTCACATTATGTGCCCTTTAGGAAATCCTAAAACTGCGCTTCACAATCTGCACTGAGGTGATCTGCTCTGCCTGCGCCTCTTCCCAGCTGAGTCTGTAATTAACTTGCGCTGATTGAGCCATCAGGCCCACTCGACGTGCGCTCCCGCTCATCTGAATCCCATCGACGGAACGACATGAAACAACCGGCGCGCTGCTGTTCGGCTGACACCGCCGCCGCGTTTCCTCTTCCCACTCAGCGTACACCGTGTTTCTATTTTCAGACGGCCGGGAATCTGTCTCGGCGCGTCCGTTTAGAGAGGTGATGAAACAAGGACGAGCCGAGAGAAGGATGCGAGCGCGGTCGCCCAAACACCCGCGGTTTAATCCAGGAAGCTTTATTAGCAATGATTCTGAGCTATCTCTGGAAAGCCTTGCAGGCCCCGGCTCAGTGTGAGGCAGCACTCAAAATGCAGGGAGCTGTCTCTCGTGGGCCAAATTATTAGAGCTCAAAAACACTCTTCAAAGGCCTTTGTGACTTTTTCCTACAACCCACAAGCGCTAATTTCCAGCCATGGGGTTTGTCTGGGTTCAGATGGGGGTTGTTAGGATTGTTTCTGGGCCAATTATGCAGAGAAAATAAGCCATCTTTATTGCCCTACAGGGACTGAACCGCAGCTCACTGATCTTATCAATTTGATTTAGAAAACTAGATGAACTTGATAGATTTTTTTTTTTTTTTTTTCAGATGTTTTGGATTTTGACAGCGTTTATTCGCTCAGTCACACCGGCTTAACTCTTTCAGAGAGGCGCCACTTTGGAAGAGAAGATTAGAACGTCTGTCTGAGACAACTGGCTCTGTTTATTAAGATATTAAGACAAATTCAATTACACAGAGAGTCGCTTTGCAGCAGTCATCCTGCAAACAGAAGAAATACCTCTGAGAAGTTGACCACGCAGCACTAGCCTGAAAATTCTTCTGAGTGAAGACTCAACGGATGACTGAACGGCTTCTCATCATAGAAAAGTTGCAAGTCTTCAAGCATAAAACGTAATGTAGCATTTTTGGAACAGACATCTAACATTAAGCCAGATTTAGTTGCATTGCTTCACTGCAACATATACAGTTTGTCATTGTTTTGGTAAGAAATATTATACTTAGACAGATGGGAGATGCCTGTGTGGGAACAGAAAATGAGACTTTAACTGTCAAAAAAAAAAAAAAAATCACAATTTGAAAACAAATAGATAAAACTGATAGAGTTGTTCAAGTAACAACAAAAAAAACAACAACAATAACAACAAACAAAACATAAACTGCACTGCATTTGGAGGGGAACACCACCTTCATCTTTCAAAACAGCCATACAGCTGAATCATCACTCCTCTACCAAAGTTTCACTAAACGGTGATCCTTCATGATGTCGGGATTTAATACAGTTTGAGTGTAGGTTTCCATTCATTTCAGCTCGCTGGACCTGGCAACCAAGAGCACACCTTCAATTCTGCCAAAAACGACCTGGCCAACAAACATACACCCAAAAGCGATTTGTCCCGTCACTTCGACTAAATGGAGTCAGGCAGTTGAGGACAAATTCAAGCAAAAAGCACTGCCACTTCTTAAAATTCTGTGGCTTTTGAGAAAAGCGTTGGCAGAGTGATACAGACTGCTCAGATCAACCGCTCCAGTAATGATCGGAAATAAAATGCTGTAGCTTGAGAGCTGACGACTCACCAGAAAACAAATCATTTTAAAATGTTGTAGAGACAAATCCTGATTTTTTCAGATATTCTCCTGATTTGTTGGTAATTGGGAATGTCTTTCTGAGCATTTCTTTCTGGTTGAAGCCTATCTAACTCATGACTTCCATGTTCTCCCTGGGTCTACAGATGTTTCTACTCTTCCTCATAACATTGATGGTTTGCACTGAATAGCCCTCAGTGTGTGTGTCACCTACCTCTGTGGGCAGAAAAAAAAAACACAATTAACAGAAGAAGCATAGTAAAAACTGATAAAATCCAAAGCCGCTGCTTCGACTTGCTGGTTTTCAAAGTGAGTAGCGGCTTCATTTTTCCAAAGAATAGCACTTCACTTGTTGGCACCCTGGGTGTTAGAAAGCCACATAAAAAATGCACTTGCAGCTGACACAGAGCGTGAGTGGTACTGATACTGTATCGTCTACAAATTCACTGAACACGCTTCTTTTGTTGTTGTAGGAGATGAACATGGAGAAGCTTAGGATTCTGGGCATTGTTTGGGAAACAGCCTGGAATGAAATTAGGAGAGACAGCAGTGAAATGAATCCTGGTTGGTCTCTCGCTCCAGTTAATCAGATAACAACAAAAGGCAGCAGAGCATGGGGGGGAATGTGTCAGCAGGAAGTTACGGTCTTGAAACTCCGAGAGCGGCGTGAAGAGACGGAGCGAGCGAACGGCAAATATATTTTGGGGATGAAAGAGTGCCAGGGTATCCTTGGAGGACCGTGCGTCTAATTGTTTTTGTTATGGATGCACCAGCAGGTGTCAGCAAAGCAAACACTAACTAGGACACACACCAAACAGTCCCTTGCATGAATTATTCACCCTGATCCTGGTGATTCGTTGGGCAAAACTGGAGCATGAAGTATGGGAAAGACAAAGCGAGCACAACATACTGATGACAGCGAGTCGAAAGAACTCAGAGGTCTCTCAGTAATCCCAAATGAAATCTGGCACAAAAACACACACGGACATCTTTACATCGACACTCCATATCACGTCTGTCATTTGCATTTTCCTCAAGTTAACAGATTGTGATGCTGTGGCGTCTTATCCACCCTGAAAGATGAAACAAATGACACATTTGACCGTGTCAGAGTGACTCACTGCCTCTCAGACAAGCCGCAGTCGGGGGTCCCGACTCCAACACTGCTCTTGATATCTGTGTCACCGAGGGAAGAGCGCTAAAAGGCTCAGACAGCAGTTTGAACATGACATCAACACAAGTCTCCCCGGTTTATGTACCGTATAATAAACATGCCAATCAAATAATGAGACGTTAGCGTTCACAACTTCAGCGTCGGCTGCATCCCGACGATCGTCACGGAGACGGCCTTTGAATCGACAACATCGGCCACGGTTGCATTTGACTCACAAATAAACCAGGCTGACTCCTTCCAGCTCCTTTCATAAGAGGATTTTCTGCTCTTCGCTGGTGTATGACCCTGAAAACTAAATATTCTGGGGCTTCCTTTTTTTTTTTTCCTTTCATTTTTGACAATTAATTGGTTATACAATTAGAAAAGAAAAAAGAAAACTTTTCATCATCGAGTAATAAAACATTTAATTATTTAATATTTCATTTTTGGATTTTAAATTTTTTAATTGTAACGTTTAATTTTTTAAACTGCTGTCTTGGCCAGGATTCCCTTGAAAAATAGATCACTGTGTCTCAATGGGACTGACATCATTAAATAAAGGCTAAAATTAAAAAAAACAATAATTAAACAATTTTAATCAAAAACTATCTCGCCCCATCCTGAACTGCCGGTCGTATCTTTGTGGGGAATTTGAGTGCCGGCATGATCCCAGGAGCTCTGATGCCCGTGGCTTTGCAGTGTGGATTGGGTGGTAGTCACCAGCGGCGGCCATGGCGATCCCAGACCCAGAGACTCGCTCTTGGGACATGGAGGAAGCAGAGGCTGAGGTCTCAGAGGTGGACTCATCCACCACCCCAAACAAAATCACCATGGTGGTTCGTGAGCTGCTCGGTGGCAAGGCACCGGATGTGGATGAGATCCGCCCTGAGTACCTTTATCTAGGGACTGTCTTGGCTGACATGTCTCTGTAACATCATGTGGTGGCTGGGGACGGTACCTCTGGATTGCAGAAATTTCGTGCCAGGGGCCAGACAGGGTCCAGTTCAGGGACAACAAGATTTTGTCTCTGCTTTTGACAGATCATGTTGTGCTGTTGGCTTCATCCAACCTGGACCTACAGCACGCACTGCGGTGATCTGCAACCGAGTGTGAACCAACAAAGATGAAGATCAGTACCTCCAAATCCGAGGCCGTGGTCTTCGACTGGAAGATGGTCTGCCATCTGTGAGTCTCCCGAGAGATCCTGGCCCAAGAGGAGGATTTATGCACAAGATTTCAAGATACGACAAGTAAGGGAAGGACGGAACATGAGATTGACAGATGCATCGTTGCAGCGGCTGCAGTTGTTTTATCGGTCTGTTGTGGTGAAGAAGAAGCTGAAATTAAAAGTAAAGCTCTCGATTTACTGATCAATCTGGCCTGGGAACATCTTAGGATCCTGCTGGAAGAGCTGGAGGAAGTGTCTGGAGAAAGCGAAGTGCGGGTATCCTTGCTTAGACGGCTGTCCCCGTGACCCGAGCCTGGATAACAGGCGGAAGATGAATGGAGGGATGGAATCTAGCTATTATTGTCTGGAGTGGAAAAGTGGCCCAGATGGGGTACCATTATGTTAATGCCACGACAGAAATAACCCAAGGGGATTATTAAAGTATGACTGGTTTAGTTTATATTTACAGGTAGCAAAGAAATACAAATCATACAAAATTATATCACATCTTTGTTGAGCATGACACAAAATTTAACAGGCCAACATCAATCTGACTTGCATTGTCATGTAAATAAACTAATTTCATTCCACAGTGTTATAGTATGAAGGTTCTGTAATGAGACCTGACAAAAAGGGCCATTTCACAAGTCATCTCCTCAGGATACATTCCGTCAGCAGAGTCTTATGGTCGGATAAAAGTTTCTGTAAATGCAGAAAGTGGTAATTATGGATCATCTGTCACAAAGTTGAGAGCTGGAGGATGTGCTGCGTGGATTGGCAGCTGCCTCCTGTGTTGTGTCAGCTCTATTTGCATCTCTATATGGCCTCAGTGGCGCCTTCAGCCATCAGCTGTCTGTCTCATGTCAGCTGGATCTCTGAGTGTCTCATTTACACTGCCGCTTTTGCTTTCCGTCTCACTCCCGAGTGTAGACTCACTCTCTTTCCTCTTTCTGTCATTTTCTTCTTCGTCAGATTCTCACTCCTACTGCCGACAAGCTCCTGCTCCATTCTGTGAGGGTCGGGATGAATGAAGATGAGATTTACACTTAAAGTTATGACAGCTGTGAGCAGCCATATGAATATGTTTAAGTAGCAACATATTTAAAGAAAACAGACTTCAGCCACCAGCATAGAAATTTATGTCTCCACCTGTTGCAGAAATCAGCTTTCCGTAGTCGCTTCCCCTTCAGCTAATGGCACATATTTCTCACGGTGGGCAGATAGCAAAAGACCTTCAAGTCATTGTCAGATCTGACCTTTCCTCTAGAAAATATCCCTTGTGCACGGCATTTATAGTGAGACTGTGTGGGTGTATGGTCAGAGCATATTTTTTTGTTTTCGTATCTAGGACTGCACTGAATGCCTACAATTAAAAAGAAAAAAAAAAAAAGCATATGGAAATTGTAACGCTCATTATTTTTCATTTACTAAAAGAAAAAAAAAGCAGCCAGTGTAGAAAAATCTATTTGCAATATTGTGACATTTCCTGCTTCATTTCATCTCGGACCATCCTTCTCCTGCTTCGGTGTGTCTCTCGCCTTATCTCCCATCCCGGTCTGTCGTCCTCCTCAGTCTTTTTCATCAGCCAAACAGAGCCTGCCTTGCTTTCCAAAGCAGCTGCAGCAAGCAGCAATCGGCCCGTCACATCTTATCTCAGCTTTTTTTTCCCCCCCCCCAAGGAAAGGACAGCAAAATGTAGAGCAACTGGGGCCTAGAAGGGTTTTACAACCAATAAATAGGTAACTGAAGGTCCTCGTTTTAAGTCCAGGTTGAAGTGGATATTGCATGTTCTCCCTGTGCATTGTATGGACTTTCTCTGTGGACTGTGGTTTCCCCCAGCAGACCAAAAACCTTCATTTGAGGCTAACGTGAAGAAGATGAGAAAAATAAAAGCTTGTTGATTCATGTCATTGTGTTCGGTTTACTCTTGTAGTCCCTGGAATTTTCGGCTGCTGTGCATTTCTGGGTCATTTAGGGAGACTAAGTTGAATCTAGTGGAGTTCGGATCCATAAAACATTTATTTTTCTCAGAGCGGCCCCCATTCAGTCAGTTTCTGTAAGGGAGTTGGGTATAATGGTTTATTTTACAAAGGCGAAGCTGATAAAACTGATCAGAAAATCTCTTTGGATTTAATCTTCCATGTTGCATATTTTGCTGGAGGCTGTTGATGAACCGGCCTAAATCAGCACATTCAACATAAAATACATATTTTAAAGAGCTGAATTTGGTCTGCTTTGAATGAACTTTTTTCAGTGTCCTCACAGCTTCTCAGGTGTCACACAACACTTTTATTTGAAAATAAAGTTGTTTTAATGTTAATTTTTTTTCTGTTTAAGATCACAAATTTATCAACTTGTTATTCCAATTTTTTTCTGAACAGACTGTATTATTGAATGAACGAATAGATAAGTCACTTCATTTATTAACCATTCTGAGTTAGCTGGAATGTGGAAATTAAAGTCTCGACAAACCACTACGAGTTCAAGTCAGGTTTCTTATTGTTGGTGATGTTTAGCCAACAGAATCATGCTGGTCACAAATGGGGAAAATTTGTTATTTTGGTGAAATGCAAATACTGCTAAACTATAAAATAGAGTAAACTCCATTATAATCTGCTCTTCAGCAATTCACAATCTGTTGAAAAGCCTGATGGCATAGATTTCTTTTTCGCATTGAAATTCACAGTGAAACATTAATCTTAATGGTTTTGGAATGAATTGGAAGATAAATGTCCGTGACACTCAATTCATCATGTTTTATCATCACCATCCATCAGTCTTCTGTACTCGCATTGTGCTGGTGGTGGGGAGCCGGAGTCAGTCCCATGTGGCGCATAACAAACACACAGAGACAAATACCTTCATACAAACAGTCACCAAGTGAAACCGTGTCAGTGGACGGGAGCAGGAGAACTCTCACACACACACACCCACACACACACACGTTGTAAAGAATACCAGGTGAAATGTCTCTGTATCTTATCTCAACTGTCTGCTAGGATTGGTGAGTTAGAAAAAGCCTTTATTGATACCAGAAATTTAGGCCCCATTTATATGAATTTAACTGACAATATCGCTATATTTTCATCTTCATCTCATAAAGGTTTTACATTTAAAAAGCAACTTTTTGAAAATGAACTGTATACACTCGACGATGTCAGAAACGATGAAAGCGAAGGAGTTTCATGTGGAGCCACAACGAAAACTACAATCCATGAAGGTATACAGAGAACAGAAATGCCAGTAACCTGCCTTTCTTCTTCTTCTTCTTCTTCTCCACATGTGATAATGGTGTAGAAAGTGTACACGTAATTGGAGAAAATGTATCAAGGTAATAAGTGACCAGAAGCGATACATTTATTAGCTGTAGATTTCTTGCAGATTCAAGCAACTTTCCCCTCCATGTGCATGTGTATTTCAGAAAATTTCAGATTTTCACATTGACAGAGATGAAACACTTTCAAAATGTTGCACACTGGAAGCTGTTTTCTAAAATAGTAACGTTTTCAGTGCCTCAGATCAAAAGCTTTCTGTGTTCACTTGAAAACATTGTCGCATAAAGAGAATAAAGAAGCAGATGGACGGAGTGTTTAAAGAAATCAACATTAAATGCAATACATATTCTGTCCTCTGACAAAACCCAATGACGTAAAAGAGGGAAAACTCCACACACTCTTGATATGATGCAACAGTGATATTCACTACAGCACCATGCAGTCGATGTTTATCATGTTCATCTTCGTCACAGCGTCTCGAGCTGATTCTGGTGTTAGAGGAGAGAGATCTGAAACGGGAAAACGTGTCCCTGCCTTCAGAGGTGATTGGTGGATATTAAAGTGGAAGGAAGAGGTGGAAATAGTCATGTGAAACATGGCAGATACCCCTGAGTGAGTCACTTCACATTTGTATTGGCTCGAGGGCTTTCATGAATGATGAAGCCAAAGTTTATATAGAAGTGTTCAGTATTCATCTCAGCCAATTTCCAGCATAAGTCACAACCACAACAACATACAAACCTTCACTTCCTCAATGCAATATTTTTCAATTCTGCTTAGGTCAAGGTGTAAGACCCGCCAGAAAAATTAAACATCAACACTCACTTGCTATTCCTAAAAATCATTTATATGATGCTTCAGGTCCTGGATAAAACACCAAGAAACATTCAACCTTGACACAAACTGAGGGCTGATTCTTAAACCAAGAGACAACTTGATTTTCTTTTTTTTTTTTTTTTTTTAATCAGAGTTGATCAAACTTGAAAGTCCTTGAATCAGAATGCTGCAAATAAACTGACACCGAAAGTACAAATCTTGGATATCAGTAAATGTCTTATTGCTAATTGAAAGAAAATGCAGGAAAGAAAGCTATATTGTCGTAGCAGCACATGCATATCTTTGTCCCCACGTAGCTTTTCATTTCTCTTCGATTATAAGCAGAGCTTCATACTGAACTCAGTTTCATCCATCCATCCATCCATCTTCAGCCGCTTATCCGGGGCCGGGTCGCGGGGGCAGTAGTCTCAGCAGGGATGCCCAGACTTCCCTGTCCCCAGACACTTCCTCCAGCTCTTCCGGGAGGATCCCAAGGCGTTCCCAGGCCAGCTGAGAGACATAGTCTCTCCAGCGTGTCCTGGGTCTTCCCCGGGGTCTCCTCCCGGTGGGACATGCCCGGAAAACCTCCCCAGGGAGGCGTCCAGGAGGCATCCTGAACAGATGCCCGAGCCACCTCAGCTGGCCCCTCTCGATGTGGAGGAGAAGCGGCTCTACTCTGAGCTCCTCCCTGGTGACTGAGCTCCTCACCCTATCTCTAAGGGAGCGCCCAGCCACCCTACGGAGGAAGCTCATTTCGGCCGCTTGTATCCGGGATCTTGTCCTTTCGGTCATGACCCAAAGTTCATGACCATAGGTGAGGGTGGGAACGTAGATTGACAGGTAAATCGAGAGCTTCGCCTTTCGGCTCAGCTCCCTCTTCACCACAACGGACCGATACAACGACCGCATCACTGCAGACGCTGCACCGATCCGCCTGTCAATCTCACGCTCCATCCGTCCCCTACTCGTGAACAAGACCCCAAGATACTTAAACTCCTCCACCTGGGCTAGGGTCTCTCCACCTACCTGGAGAGGGCAAGCCACCTTGTTCCGGTCGAGGACCATGGCCTCGGATTTGGAGGTGCTGATCCTCATTCCTGTCGCTTCACACTCGGCTGCGAACCGCCCCAGTGCATGCTGTAGGTCTGGGTTCAATGAAGCCAACAGGACAACATCATCTGCAAAAAGCAGAGATGAAATCCTGTGGTCCCCGAACCGGACCCCCTCCGACCCCTGGCTGCACCTAGAAATTCTGTCCATAAAAATGATGAACAAAACCGGTGACAAAGGGCAGCCCTGCCGGAGTCCAACATGCACCGGGAACAGGTCCGACTTACTGCCGGCAATGCGGACCAGACTCCTACTCCGGTCATACAAAGACCGGACGGCCCTTAACAAGGGGCCCCGGACTCCGTATTCCCGGAGCACCCCCCACAAGACACCACGAGGGACGCGGTCGAATGCCTTCTCCAAATCCACAAAACACATGTGGACTGGTTGGGCAAACTCCCACGAACCCTCGAGCACCCTATGGAGGGTATAGAGCTGGTCCACTGTTCCACGACCAGGACGAAAACCGCATTGTTCCTCCTGAATCCGAGGTTCGACTATCGGTCGGATCCTCCTCTCCAGTACCCTGGAATAGACTTTCCCGGGGAGGCTGAGGAGTGTGATTCCCCTATAGTTGGAGCACACCCTCCGGTCCCCCTTTTTAAACAGGGGGACCACCACCCCGGTCTGCCAATCCAGAGGCACCGTCCCCGACCGCCACGCGATGTTGCAGAGACGTGTTAACCAAGACAGTCCCTGCACATCCAGAGACTTGAGGTACTCAGGGCGAATCTCATCCACCCCCGGTGCCTTGCCACCGAGGAGCTTACCAACCACCTCGGTGACTTCAGCTTGGGTGATGGACGAGTCCACCTCTGAGACCTCAGCCTCTGCTTCCTCCACGGAAGACGTGGCGACGGGATTGAGGAGGTCCTCGAAGTATTCCTTCCACCGTCCTGTGATATCCCCAGTTGTGGTCAGCAACTCCCCACCTTCACTGTAAACAGTGTTGGCGGAGACCTGCTTTCCCCTCCTGAGGCGCCGGATGGTTTGCCAGAATTTCTTTGAGGCTGACCGATAGTCCTCCTCCATGGCCTCCCCGAACTCCTCCCAGACCCGAGTTTTTGCCTCCACAACTGCTCGGGCTGCAGTTCGCTTGGCCTGCCGGTACCCGTCAGCTGCTTCGGGAGTCCCATGAGCCAGCAAGGCTCGATAGGACTCCTTCTTCAGCTTGACGGCAGCCCTTACTTCCGGTGTCCACCACCGGGTTCGGGGGTTGCCGCCACGACAGGCACCGGAGACCTTACGACCACAGCTCCGAGCAGCTGCTTCGACAATGGAGGTGGAGAACATGGTCCACTCGGACTCAATGTCTCCAACCTCCCTCGGGACATGAGAGAAGCTCTCCCGGAGGTGGGAGTTGAAAACCCTGCTGACAGAGGGTTCCACCAGACGTTCCCAACAGACCCTCACAATACGTTTGGGTCTGCCAAGTCTGTCCGGTTTTCTCTTCCGCCAGCGAATCCAACTCAGTTTCATACTTTGTGTTTTATCACTTTTTACCCTCCACCTGCAGAGCGCTCTTCACACAAAACCTTGTTTCTGAACACAAAGCACCTCATAGCTGATGGTGGTTAGTAGAGCACTACAAAAACATTTAGCAGAACATAAATAACATTTATAAATATGCTGTTTCATAGGCTGCTTGAAGCGCCGATCTCCAGTTGATGAGAACCCAGTCGGAGCCAAAATCACAATCAAGAAAGTCATTTATCTCAGTGTATTGCCTCTCTGTGGTCTCGAAGGCCTCAGCAAATGTTGAGACAAAGTCCAACGGAGAGGAAGAGACTGATTAAATGTTTACAACCACCATGCCTTCCACTTGTTTTCTCTGTGTGATAAGAGTTTGAACATCCGCCATTAATTAACGGAGGGAATTTAAGAAGCGTCGCATTTGGAAGAGGATCTGCTCAAGGATTATACCTTTCCGTCTTGCTGGAGATTTTTCCTGTCGAGGATTATGAAGTTTGCCTCCAGCAAGAAGCGCATTTGAATAAATGATATTAAAAGATGCAATTTAAAAATATGCTTCAAATTCAAATTTAAATGTTAAAGCTGTCGGAGAAATCAACATTTGCACTGAAACTAAAATGAAATTCAATCATTTAGTGTTTGAAATAAACATGAATCACAGTGTGTTTTTGTACCTATTTGTACCAAAATAAAGTTCCTCTGTTTATTTTAAGTAAAAGTCTGTTTGTCTTGAAGTTTACTTTCCTAAAACTACAATGTACAAATGTTAAACATGTTACTTTTGTGTAAAAATATCTGAATTTCAACATCAGCAGTGATTACGTGGTTTTGTCAACTACATCAATAGAAAACCTTTTTTTTTTTAAACATTCGGGCATAAATAGAAAAATACAGCTCAAAAATATCACATCATAGAGTCTGTCTTCTCTTCAGAGTCCACTCCTAATGACTCAGAGTCTGTCTATTTACCCATTATTTAATTAAATCGTTAGGAAAGGGCAAAGCCGAGCAGGCATTTGAAAGAGGAGGGACAGAGACTGAAGAGGAAAACTAATGAGTGTCGGGGTCGCAGGAGGACCACAACAACGTAGAAACCAGACCTATGAAAAGAGAACTTTAATGATCTTGTCTGAAAACAAAAGAAATATGCAATTTTAGCAAGGTTTATTAGATGATCAACAAGTTAGATGACCAAGAGGACAGACAAGGAGACGAGGTGAGACAACATCTCTTTTCTGGGAAAATCAAATAGTGACACAGTGGAGCAGCACACTGGAAGCTAGAAGAAATAGAGAAAACGTCTCAAAAAGTTATTCTTTCAATACCTGAGTGTAAATGAAAACACTCAAAGAGCTGGACACATGAATTATTCAAAAAGTTACAAAAAAATAAAAAATAAAAGAAAATAGAAAAAACTCAAATGTGAGTTTCAGTCTGTGTCCTGTTTCAAATGAGACTCCCTTCTTCAGGTCTGAGAACTAATAAATGTGCTCGGGGGCTTTTATGGCAACTTACAAAAAACTTTCATATTTACTGAGCATATTGAATGCTGGGATGTGTGAGGCTGCAGAGGGTGAATCTGTTGGATCCACTGTCGTCTTGGAAACAGAGGACACGTTTGACAGCTGTCAAATCGAGCAGCGACTGATGATCACTGAACTTCAAATGCCACGTTTGAAAAGTAATAGAAGCACCAGCAGAAAAATTGGTTGAGACTTATAAACACTTGAAGGGCAAAATGATACACGGCTTGAAGAACGAGGGCTCGATCATGAAGGAGCACATACAAACAACGCAAAGAGGGGAAGATGAGACACAGATGTGACAACAGGTGATCAGACAGAGAGCGAACAGGAGTGAACAAAGTGAAAGAAGAAACATGAGCACATTGACGAGACATGAGACAATGATGCATGCTGGGAGCAGGAAACACCAGGAACAAGGTGGGAGACATGACTATCAAGGCTGTGTCGACGTCTGACAGAAATGTAACTGAATACAAGAAAAGGAAATCTGTCAAAAAACAACATATATTTCTCAATTGATATTGTGAGTGAAGTTGTTGGCTGTTGTATGAGTCACTAAAGTCAATCCACAAATCCACAACAAACTGATGTTTTGGGGGTTTTTTTTAAAGCAGTTGAATTGCATTAGTGTTAACGGTATGATTGCTTGGGAGCCTGGGTAATATCACCAAGTTTAAATCTTCTCTGAAAATAAACCCAAAAATTCAGCAGTGCTAATTTGACTTGAGCTGGAAAGGGAGCAAAAATGGAGGGAAGGTCAGAGTTTATATTTACAAATCCGCACAAATGAATACGTGGCGCAGATGGAGACATTTGCCATTTTGTAAAATGTTTCCCAGAGTTTTCAGGGAGTGACCTTATCGTGTGGCAGCTACTCGGTAATGAGATGTGGCTGGGGGATGATCCTAATGATCTTTCATATTTAGAGGAAAATGCACCCTTGGCGGTACATTGGGTTAAGTCTTGACCTTGATGGTGGGGAAATTTGGCTTGAATAACATTTGAAAAAAAAAAAAAAAGTATATTGTGTATTTTTCATTGACTTGACAACCACTGCAAAAAAGTGAGCTGTCAAATAGATACTTTTTAGAAGTATAAGTACCTCTACACCTAAAATCTACATTTTTAACCATATATTTTACTGATTTCAATGCTTCTGTCTTAATTCTTGGAAAACACAGCGAATTCCTTCTGTCTGAAGGTGATATATCAATAAATTTACCTTACTTTGACTTGCCTTGAACAGAGTGAGACGTGACAAAGAGTGTCTTCACTTTACTAACTGCCTGAAGAAGGCAGCTCAGAAAACAGTGTTTGATGATGTTCAGTCTGATTGTTTTTCTTTGCAGATGATATCTACAGAGGTTATCCAGTGCTGTATCAGAGCTACATGCCAGCGTAGAGTAACTGTGACATGAGACCCAACAGTGCAGTCTGAATGGACTCATTATTTCACTCTATTTAAAAGAGGTTAGAGTTCATTGTCAGTCAGTATATAAAACACATTAGTCATGTAAATGAAAGCTCAGGGACAGCGGCAAGAATGCATACACACTGACTGCATGCTCACGACTGAGATATTAACATACATGGAGTTTCTAGAGACTCCGGAGATTCATGACTGAGGAAAAAAGAAAGATGTGATTAATTTATCTTCACTTCGGTGTGAGGAATTTACATAATGTCAAATAATAAATGTCATATTGTTCAAAGCTTCAGCAGATAAAGTCCCACCACAGTCAGATAAGTCAAAGGCGACTGCAGCTTCTTCAGTGTGAGTTTGCATGTTTGGCTTCACGCTCGCCCCGGGGCTGCAGCTGCAGGGGGGTGTCGGCCTGTCAGGGCTGTTTTCCTGCTTTCTGAGAAAGATTTCACACACAGATGCATTTGGGTCAAGTGCCTGCAGAATCAAAGGGTTTATCCACACGAGATTTTGTGCCTCCTTCAGAATCTCGATGTAGTCGAATACATCGCATTCCTTCTGACGTATTACCTTCACTGATGTAAGACAACCCCCCTCTGATATTTGGACAATATCACCACTCTGCTGAAGTGCAATGAGCAAAGAAAAGTTACATCTCTTTTGTAAGTCTTCAATTATTAATACGTCTGAACCTCCACATGGAACTTTCTCGACTTCTCAAGCACACAGGAACAGACATGAGAAGAACTGTATTTTCAAATACAGATTTGTTTAGGACTGCCCTCAGATTTAGGACATTAAATGAGCTTTATAAAACTGTAGAGGCGGCCTGGGGCAAGTGGCCGAAAGGCATTGTGGGACATGTTCTGGGGGTGATTGTGTTATTGTTCTTAAGTTGTTGTTTGTGTCATAATCAGTTATGTTATTCAGCGTTCATTGTGTTACTTTGACCGGGTTCTGTGATTCATGTTATACCGGGAGTGATTTTGGCTCTGCTGCTGCATAAGATGCTGTGTTTGTGATGTTTGTGCTCCTGAAATAAAGTCGGACTTGTGAAATTCTAAACCGCTCATTTATTTCACCTGCACCGACGCTGCAATACTTTGTAGTTCCCTTAATGAGAGGAAAAAAATCTTTGTGAAAACTGGCTTAAAATGAGAAGAGGCAAATCAAAGTGTCACTTTGATAAAGAACAGATCAAGTCACAGGATACACAGGTACAATCTGAAATGAAAAGTTCTGCAAGTCAGCAGTAGTTTCAATTTTTCAAAACACGATGAATTTGCCAGTATTTGCTGATAACTAAAATGATTACATTCACTCTTGTGGAAATTACCACTTACAACAAACATGCGAAAGTATTGAGGTTTTAAAATCAAGCGATGGTCACTTTCCAAGGTGGACTGAAGATTCTACACAAGAAGAAGCTGCATCTTATTTTTCCTTCTTTGGCACGTGTAATTCAGATTTTAACAACAGCGGGAACAGCCCTGGGCCGACCTTTGATCTCTGCCAGCTCCTCATGAGGGGTCCAGTACGCCGGGAAATGTTCACACGAGTTAAGATTACTTTAAAATCTCTCCGAACTGCAGTTTGCATTGACTTCGGCGTGAGGACATGTCAGACTGCGTCATATGTAACTTTTTCTTTTGCAAGTTATATAACAGAGTTGAAGTGATTAAAGAGACCGTGTCTTTTAATGTTCCATCAGGTTTGGGTGATCAGTCCTCGAAGTCGCATTACAGCTGCAGTTTGATTCAAACGCTACTTTCAAATGGAAAATTTCATTAGTTATGCATTAGCAGATGTAGTAATCATCCTACGAGCATTGAGACTGCAAAATGCTTCTCCACATATCTAATAATTAACTGAGATGAAGTGATAATTAACTGAAACTTGATTCTGACTCATTCTGGGTGAATGTACAGGAGGAAATAGTTGGTTTAAACTACCTTCATGACAGAAAACTTGATAGTGTGACCGTTTTGTGTTTTCCAAAGTTATTTTTTACAAATAGTTCCTGCTTACACTCTAGTTTTCTTCTCTGTGGAGCACATTTAAATGGAAACACACCTGGACTATCATGTCTTTGTGCTCTGCTTGCTCGTATATTCCTCTGTGTGGAGTTTTACTTCAGACATGGTCTCTTTCAATCAGGAGAGTCTTTTCTTACCAATCAGGTTCCCTTTCCTTAATCCTGGTTTTAAAGAGAGCGCATATTCACTTGCTTTTGAACAGAACAGTTCCATTCAACCATTGTTTCCCACCAGCTGGCTGCAACCCTTTCTGCTCTCCTCCATTTCTTTTGTTTCATTTCATTTCATCGTCCGCTGATTTTGAAGGGTAGCGTTATGTGCTTTTGGCTTAAAATCGCTCGATGCTGTCAGGATGGGTAAGCAGCTTTCTAAATGTGAGAGAAGCCCACAGGAGTATAGCCACACGCACGCAAAATGTCACTACCATGCAGAATAATCCCGGTGCCGAACGGCTTAGTGGGTGTAGTTTAATTGAGGATACAAAGCTCTGTGAACAAGCTCTCCTCCAAGAAACAAAAAAAAAAAGTTAAACTGAGAATGGCTGCTGAGCAAACAAACCACAGCGTTGCCCGGACTGAGCCGTGACGTTAAAAACCCCCCGAGTCGCTCGGTCGAGTCCAACAAACGACTTGCAATCATAAAGCAGACTCTCCGGAAAAAGAAGCCCATGTAGGACGGGTCAACCTTGAGAGTGGAACAGTGTGTTTTCTTCACAGTGGTGAACCAGGCTGAAGTAGCGAAATTAAAAAAACATTGAGATGTTACAGCCAAGTCAGTCTGGAGGAGCTGCTTTTTTTTTTTTTTTTTTTAATCATACTGACATATTAATTAAATGGATGTGAAGGCAGATACTTCAGAGAATATCCATGGGTGCATTGCAGGAGTTCATATTGAGTGTAATGGAAGAGGGGGGGAGTGAGGGGGGTGTAAATGATCTGCTGTAGTCGTCCCTGATGCAAGCAGAAAGAGGAAGAAGATGAGAAGGCGAACCGGCGAATAGGGAAAGAGGGAAACGGGTTCATATGCCATCAAAGTGACAGAGGTCAGTGACTCTTCCCACATGCATCTTGGATGTAAATGCTGTTTACTGTCGTCTCACTTGTTGCATTTATTTTTTGTTATCGTATATGTGATTATTTTCATTGGCTTAACTGTCCAAATTTGTTTGAAAACTTGTGTTTTTTCATTAAAATATAACAGTTCAGAATCAGCTTCTTCTCAGACAATGGGCTTGCCCCCTCACCATCAAAATGAACTACATGTTAATGTTGGTGCATCACTATTTAGATCTCCAGGGTTTCTAATGATACATTTAAATGGAGTAACAGGTGCAGCACCACACCTGCAAAGGATTTTTTTTTTTTTTTTTTTTTTTTTTTGTATATTTTATCAACTTTGGAATTTTCCATTCAAACAAATTAGAAAAATTAGGATCACAAAACAAATATGGATTTCATACATTATTAAAAAAATATATATTGAGTTGAGTGCTTTAAAATAAACAATGATAGGTATTCAAAATCTCATTATTACGTTCATCAGCTTCCGAAAATAACATGAATAAATCTGATAAAGGATTCGTACTCTGTGGATGGATGGATGGATGATTTGTACTCATTGAATTCTTTACTCAAGTAAAAAAGTGAGCCCAGGTCCCTCTCAGGATCCTGCCAATTGTCCGATAGCAGAAGATTTCAGCTCTATCACCATTTGTTTAATGAGCCGTCACGGTGGATCAGATATTCTGTTTTTGTGAGATTTAGGATGTAATCAATCCCCAGCAAGGAAACACACCACACTCTTGTCGCTGTCAAGCTTGAAACAGTACGTTTAACTTTGATACTCTAACATAAGATGAGGGCATAAAGAAATCCAGTGACCGACTCAGCTCACTGGTTACAAAGTGTTTTCGAAAGTCACAGAAAGTTGCTAAAACTGAAAGAAAGATTGTGCCTCACAAAACATTGCACTAAGACAGGGACAAACATGATTCAAAGTTAGTGAGCCTTAGTGTATCAATAAAAGAGCGTCAAATCAGTACTGTAGCCTTGGCAGATGTTTTGAGAAATCGGTTGTGTCTCTGTAAACTTTAAACTCAGGCAAATAATAGCAATTCCATCGATCGACAACTCTGACAGTTCAGGAAGAGAAAAAAGAAAAGACCAGAAGCCTCCTTGAAAACGCAGTAATAGGGACGAATGGACTAGTGACTTGGAGGAAACCATATTCCTTTTCGCGGATGTGTTTATGACTCCCTTATAATTCAATTCCCAAGGTGAAGAGCAGATCGGTCAGATATTACACAGAGTGCCGGCTGGAGGGGTAGTGTCTTGGAATTGTCACATTTTGATTTGTGAATCCTCAGAGAGGCCCGATGGGGACGCGCATTCATTTGAGCTTTATTCTATTGTGATGAATTTTGTCTTTTATCCATGTCCAATACACTCGCCTCCCTGGGAAGAAAGATGGATGGTGGTTGTCAGGCCTGCTTGACACATGGAGCCGGCGGTAAACTCAGTCGCGAGCTTGTATCATCGTCCACTTCCCAAGGTGACTGCTTCACATCCACATCTCACACTGATGAGTTAAAAAAAAAAGAAAAAAGAGTCAAGCCACTATTAAACTCCTCACAGTGGGACTTGTTGGACATTGAACTAAAGCCATCTAGTGTTTATGGACAGCAGAGCAGTCTGGAATGAGACTTGTTCTTAGATATTAGCTGTTAATAACTTTCCAAATCAAAGTGGTTGTGCTCCATTTTTTTTTTTTCTCCGTCAACTGATTTACCATCAGCTAAGAGGGAGCGTTTGAGCCACTGAGGGATCCAGTTGTCTTTGCAGGATCTGATTTAAATCCTTTTAAAATTGCATTCTGTCCTCATATCTCAAAACAATCAATAGATTATATATATTAAAAAAAACAACAACAAGATAAAGGCAAACTGCAGCTTCGATGCAACTTTTATATGGGAGAAATTGTTGTCCTAACTCAGTAATGTGTTTCACTTGTCACTGAGATTTATGTCTTCTGTCGTCCTCAGTTCCGTAAGCGGGACTCTTCGTGTTCTTTGAAAGCCGTTGCTCACCTGATGACATGCAGCTTCGCCAGATTGACGGGTTTCTGCCCAGTTGGGGCTGTTTTGAACATGTTGGGCTGCATTGGGCAAACAGCTGAAAAGTTAAGGTGTATTTTACAACATCAGGCTGGATTTTAGGGAATATTCCAATGAAAACGTGAACTTGACACTTAAATTGCAGAACAGTAAGAACCGCTGTATTTTCTCACTCAAAGATCAGTCAGAGATTAAAACAGTGTTACCTCTGTCCTTATGACAGACACCATCAACATTAGTCAATGTTAATAACCCTGATTATGCCAATTAGAGCAGATTATCTCTGATTTCCTGTGTGACATGTTCAAAACAAGCCCAGTTTGGGTGGAAACCTAACCGATCTGGACAAACACTGGGAACAAATGCAAATTACGAGTACTTTTTCAGCATGAGACTGCACTTTCAGCCGGATGTACCGGTGAGTAATGTACTGGTTTTGCCCATCTCTCAAATACGTAACTCACAAAAAGGAACATCAATGATGTAACCTCAACAGGTTTCAGTGAACACTCTTCCATGGTGACCTGATCTGACTGCGGATAAAAGCATCTCCCACTTTACTGAAGCAAAAACCTTCAGTGGGGGATTTGTGCACCAGACACATTGCAAACAATTTACAGAGAATCAGTAAAGGGGGGGTTCAGCCCTGTCTAGCCATGGTGGTAACAGATATTGAAGGTGCAGGCCGAAAGAAGAAGAAAAAAATGATTCAAGTCAAAATTAGTGCAATAATTGTGTTACTGGACAAATGAGAATGAGTTCACTTTGTCTAGCTCTGAGTGTTTTCTTTGGGTAATTATTCCCTAACTCCTACAACACCAAACTGAGGGTAAGAGTTGACTTTAAACAGTGTGTGTGTGCAGCAGTGTGTCTCTGCGTCGGCCCTGGGACAGACTGACGGCCCGACAAGACCCCAGTGACCCTCAGTTTATTAGCTATACGGGTGAACCGTGACAGCAGCAGCTGCTCCAGGGAGAACATAACCTGTTGAAATCTACTTCAAAGAGTTTTTGAAAAACACGAAATATTTCACTTCCACTGAAGTAAGAAAGTTGAAACAGTATTTCTACTTTCACCTATGTCCACGTATATCTGTTAAAGTTTCTACTCTTATAAGTTCATGATTCATTTAAACACTGATGGATTTCTCGATATGGACTGCCTGTCTAAATATAGTGTCTAATTCTCTTTTCATTTCCATCATTCCATGATTGACAATGAACTGCCACACAGTTCTGCATCGGACAGACAGATCTTTTTGATGACTGTTGAGTCATTATAAACAAAAATGTAGAGTCTGTGATAGAAATACAAAAAAGCAGAATGTCTTGTGTGTTTGTGAAGTAAAGTAACCTTTCACGGTCACACTCTGTCATTTATTTATTGCAATTCCATTATAGTGTCCCTCGTTTCCCTCAAACATTCCACGTCCTTCTAATAATACTTTAATGACCCGGTGTTAATTGATAGGTTGGGGTAATACCGAGGTACAAGGCCGGGTTTGTACGAAACAAATCACATTGGCGATCAAAGCCAGGGTCTTATCTGAGAGACGTGCTGGGGATGAACTTTACATTAATAAACCATTCTTCATTAATGTATGAGGAAGGCCCACCTCACAGCAGCACGATGAGGCCATTAGTGAGTGTGTTGTTCTGAAAAATGCATCTATTTCCCACTGCATCCGGTCAGGACGTATAGATTCATGACTCATCACGGCAACTTCCTTACCTCCATTTAATGCTAAATTAATATGTTCAACATCCCTTACAACTGAGACATAAATATTGTGTGAGCTTTATATAGTTCAAAGCTTTTAAAGCAGTGTAAACAATGCTACTGTGGAACTGGGCTGGCTGAGCTGGTCTCTAGTGTGTTTTTAATGGAAGTGCCTCAACAGCCACATCGTCGAGGATTATCACTTTGATTTAAATTCCCTGCATTGTCGACCGAGGAGTGATTTGTTTACCTGCCAGCTCCTCTGTTTTCTTTCTATCTTTAGAGTTTTATTTTTATCCTGCACTCATTCTGCCTGTTTGCCCGTCTGCCTGCTGACCCGTCCGACCCGCCCACGTCCCCTAAACGCTGCGTGAGACTGAGCCTTTATTGCTCAGCGCGCAGAGAGGAGATGAAGACGAGATGACAGAAAAGGGTGTGACCAAACTCGAGCAGCAATCACCAATAACCTCATGTCTCGAAGGCCGTTTTCAATTATGTTTGTTGAAAAATGTCACTAAAGAGATCTGACTCTGTCAATAACCGAGTGACTCACAAATAAAGTCTTTACTACGTGTGTGAAGTCTCTGTAAATGTATTGAGAGAGTGTGTGAGTGCAGAAATGTTCAGCATGACACTCCTGGGTTTGTCATAAACTACACAAAGGCATTGTCTGCTGGTGAGTTTTGCTTCTCAGGCTCGATGCATCCTCATTTCTCACTCCATCTGCCTCCATTTTTCTCTTACAGTAAAACACAGCAAGTATTTATGGCTTTCATCAGAAATCAGTGGAGAGAAGAAACATTTGAGGGATTTTTAATCTGTTTCGAAAGTTGGATCGATGGAAAATCAGCAGGTGTTTCTGTGTCACTCGATTACACACAGAAATCGATTCCATGGCTTCTCCTCGCCCCGAAACCTGATCTAGCGTCCAAATCTGTCGGGTTCACCGTGTGTTTACTGAATTAGATCAAAGGTTTGGCTCGGCCTTTGTGACTCAAACTGGGTGGCGAGATGAGCGATACGACGCACATTTGATTTGCTGTGGCGGTAAAAAGGATGAGCGTGCGATGATGTTCTTGAAGTCCAGAAATCTACAGAGGTATACTCCACACCTTCAGTTTGTGTCCAACAACATCAAAGCGCTTCCTCTTCACAGCGATGCCTCCACTGTGAATCAATATGGCAACGTGAGGGAAGGGGAAGGTTCTGGCACGATAAAATATCCCAGATAGAGCGAACAGAACGAGATGAGGGACTGGAAACTGAGTGCAAATCACAACTCAAAGCTCATTTATTGTTTTGGTATTTACTTTCATCAAGAAAAGATTCATGAAAAACAATTATATTGTCAATATATTTATGGTATCAGCAATCAGAACACAAAAGAAATTGTACTTTTTGCTCACATTTTTGGCCAATAACTCAGGCGAAATATGGAAACATTTTCTTAGGTTCCAAAGTTACATTTCACAATCTGACAAAATTCAGACTTTATCAAGAAGACAAATTTGACATTTCACTTATATTGAATGTCTTTCAAGAAAAGAATTCATTTAGTAGAGTGTGTTTGTACTTTAAACTGCCAGACGTTATCACTGATGGATTAACTCCAAAACATAAATAATAACTGAATAACATATGGGCACTATCGTATGAGTTTGACTGTGTAGTTTTAGCTCATTTTAATGAGCAAATTGACACTGACCGCTCAGTGAATATCTCACAGCGACACCACAGCTATACAACAATGTGCTTTTTCTTAAGACATCTGAATTCAGAGGTACTTATTACTTATTTTCCATCCCTTAGTTGAACAAATCTATGAAAAGAATGTATTAATTAATGCTTTATTATATAATGATTTTCTGAAACGTCAACACTGACTTTTGTCATTCAATGTTTTCCATGGTTTTATCCTCCTACTCTACTGAAAGAAGGCTGGAAGCCTGAAATCAGACCCTGTCCCTCACTCCGCAAAGACATTTACATTGTGTAGTGACAAAGTTTCCCACGTTTAGTCATTCAGGGGCAGCCAGCGCTTTACATACTTATCTTCACAGGTCTGAACAGCGGAGCTGCATTTACAGACGGAGTGAATTCTTGGGTTTATAACAGTCAGCGCACCTTTTATCGTTCTGCTGCCAGCTGCCTTATTGTGATGAGATTGGTTATAGGAGGCTACTCAAACAACAATCTAATTAAAATCAATCATGGAGGCAATATGCCATTGCAAATATGACCGTAGCCCACTGGAAACAGACAGCGCTGAATGTTACAGAGAGCTTGAACAAAGACCAACACACACAATATCATTATGAGAGACACACACCGAGTGCGATCGATCGTTGTCGTTGTTTTGGTGGAACAAATCACACAGTGCTTATCGTGTTTTTAGAATGAATCAGTAAAACTTGCCTTCGTCAGAACTTTGAGCAGAACTTTGTAATTTTAAAGTTTTGATAAAACTGCTTCTTTTGTGCTCTGAATAGTTTGATTTTGAGCATGTTGAAACGATCTCGCTGTCAAAGGAAAATCTGAGCCATGGAGTTTGCGCGTCATTAAATTGGAGCATTTGGAAAATGAGTCACATCAAAGTGCATTCCCGTAATGATCCTTAAAGAGCTGCAAATCAGACAACATAACTGATTTTTTTTTCGCCACAGTTTAGATAGATTTGGTCATTCCAAAAGAAAAGAAATACATGAATGAGAAGCGCTTTTCGCTTGTGTCAACAAGAGTAAACCAAAGTAAACCAAACTAAACTAAACTAAAACAAACCAAACTAAACTAAACTAAGCTAAACTAAACTAAACTAAACTAAACTAAAACAAACCAAACCAAACTAAAGTAAACCAAACCAAACTACAGTAAACCAAACTAAACTAAACTAAACTAAACTAAACTAAACTAAACTAAACTAAATTAAATTAAATTAAACTAAACCAAACCAAACCAAATTACACTAAACAAAATTAAACTAAACCAAACTAAATTAAACTAAACTAAACTATACTAACTAAATACTAGTTTAAACAGTTAAGTATCCACAAAGCTGCCCCAGGAGCTAGAATGCTGTGGGAAGTACGGTGCACTGAGCCCTGTCCTCTAATGTCTGAATGTTATTCCCTTTAGTCCGTTCATTGCTTTTCACCTGCTGTCCCCCCCTTCGAGGGGGAGTCTTCTCCAGTTTCAGTTGCTGGCTCCACTATTACGAAGGCCTATGAACAAGCTCCGTCCGGACCGGGAGGACACCCCTGTCGGTCCTGCCCGTGGACTGGCTTCGGTTCTACTGCTGGGATCCGTGGTTCTTGTGCTGGACCGTCCAACGGACTGTCCTCAACATAGTCCTAGGCTTTACTTCTTATTGTCTCATGCAAGCTGTTGCCAAAGCTGTCCGTCCCTGGGAGAGGGATCCCTCCATACTGTGGTTCTCCCCAAGATTTCTTCTTTTCCCACTGGGTTTTTGGAGTTTTTTCTTGCCGGATGTGAGGGTCGAAGGCGGTGGTTGCTTCGTTCTGTCTCGTTACTGTAAATATTGACATATTACCATTATGCTTATTCACTGTTTTTACTTTTACCGACAAATGTAACATCTTGAAGCCCTCTGAGGCAACTGTTGTTGTGATACTGGGCTATACAAAAATAAATTGATTGATTGATTGATTGAAGACCTAAAAAGAAGGCTGTGAATCAAATTTTTAGTTTCACCTTTCCTTTTTCAGTCATTTTGTATCCTGGATGGATGGACAGATGGATGGTTAAAAAAAATACATAAATAGCAGCAAAGAATGGATATTATTTATATCATACATATAAAATGCAGAAGCTGCAAATAACCTCACTTGTAAAAAAGGAGTAACTTAGCCTCTGTTGCTTTTGAGTGACATGAAAGAAAACGGTTTTGATTTACTTTGTCAAGACACCGACACAAGAACGGGTAGTTCTGCCATGTCTGGGCCCTTCAGGTTTTCAAACCTGACAAGAAAAGAGCGCTTTGAACCTAATTTTACAATCCAGTGAAACCAGAGTCTGTTGTGTGAGAACAAAGAGTGAAAAGAGAGGTACAAAGGAAGAAAAACAGAACAATCACATTCATTTCTCAAAGTCCTGATTTTACAAATGAACAGATTCCAGCAGCATCCATAATTTATGGGCGAAACGTTGCCTGAATACGGCTCCCACCACCAAATAAAACTGTATCAAAAGGGGGAAAGAATGAGGGCTACAGGCTGAGGAGAATTTATATAAGTATTGCCTCATCAAAGAAGTAACAACAAAGGGGACGTCTTTAGCTGGCTCACAGTCAATAAAAACACCCAGGGTCCAATTCTCCTATATGTAATCATTCTGAGCGTGTTGCTTTGGTAATTTCAACCTTTATTTGGCCTTTGTTCTATAAATGAGCAATCAGTGATGAACCTTATAACTCTGAAGCTGAAGGAAGCACAAAAGATTTTAACAGCATCAGTTTCTCCACCCATGGGAGAGTAAAAGTGCTCTACATGTAACTAAACTACATGATAATTTATCTGCATTCTCTGATCCGCAACAGCATTAGTCTGTAGGAAATCCAAAATAATCCACATTAGTAGCAACAGAAATAAGATAAGGTGTGAATGTATAAAGTTGCATATAAGTAAAAGTACAAATCATACATAAATGTTTTTGTCGCACAGTTAATCTAAGTATGAAGATAGTAACTTTAATGAAGTTAAACTTCAGTAAGCTTGTTCTAACAATTCATAAACTGATCGAAAACTTAATCTGCTCTGTTCTTTTCTGTCCACTGAATGAACTGCAATATTTGAAGCTGTCGTCACAAAGGTTACTTTTTTACTAAACTCCAATTTTCTGCAGCATTGAAACATTGAAAAACCTTAAACATCATTACTATCCTTAATTAATTAGTAAATAATGTTGGCTTCTCTTCATAATAAAGTGTTATAAGATGGATATGTTTTTGTTGTTGCATAAGTAACGTTTAATTGAGTCGGGCCTTCCTGCTGCTGTCTGCACATTTTAATCCCAGCTGATTAGCTGAACTTCTACTTTTTATACTTATGACAATTTATTTTCTAAGCACCAGCGCCATAAAGATTATAGAACATCATCCTCTGAATGACTGATTTAGATGAACACAATGAGTGAAACAGTCATTAAACGACACACACATAGCAGATAAGTTCAACTGCGTCTCAGCAGCACTGCAGCAGTAGAGATACTGTATGTTAAGTACTAAACTCTCCCAAGTGGGAGTTCAACGGCTTGTTGAGACGAACCCTGTAGGAGAGCGCTGAATGGACATACTGTACACACACCATGCGGTGGACCCAAAAGCAGGACGTCGGAATCAGAGGCACGAGCATCTGGCAGACTGGCACTGAGGCAAGGCCGATATGGAAGTCAGAAAGTGAAGCATCATGTTTCAACCCTTGTTTTACTTTAAACCACTTCGACTTTAAATAACTCTCATTTTGACACTCATTCATTCATCTGCACATTTTTCCTGACTTTTCCCTTCCAGAGATTTGTACAATCTTACACATTTGTGCTTAATGTATATTACAAAAGTTTAAATAACATACAACACAACATTGGAGCTAATGTTCACCTGTCATTTACCCTCCGATGGACTGGCAACCTGTCCGGGGTGTATTGTGCCCTCGCTCATAGCTGGGATTGGTTCCAGCAGTCTACAGCCGTATCGTCGGTACGTCTTGTCTCAAGTGACTGACAGTTGACGGTCACGTCCACTGCACCATGTGATCCAACTCTGCAGTCGTGATGTGAATTAAAGACAACTGATGACTTGATAAATTGTTTCTGTCATGCTTGTGATTGTGTGCGCTCTACTTCATACCGGCCACCTTTGGATCTTAAACAGATAAGCCTCTAGTCCTTTGTAACAAAGTCCCTCTCTCCTCTCTCCTCTCGCACTGATTAGTGTAATCACAGCAATTCCTTTTTTTATGAACATTTAAGTCATTCACTTTGTTCCTTGCATAAGCACGCGGCAGTTTTAGGGCGTGGGTTCACAGTTGCCTGCTAACCTGAAACGTATACACCTGAAGACGTTCAGTGAGTGTGACACTTTCACTTTCTGTTGTTTTGAGAACAGCATTTACAGTAAATGGCCCTGAGACAACCTGAAAGACAAGTACAGGGCGAGGGAGGGAAAGACGGAGGAAAGGGGAAGTTCAGGCACAGGAGGGAGACAATACAGGTGGTGGGTGGTGCAAATGACAGGCATCAGCAAAACAGGAAGAAATTGAAAACATGTGCCAAAGTACACCTGCGTACACACCTGAGTCGAGCCACTCCTGTCTCATGACACATGCGAGATGGTTGAGGAGCGGCGGCCGGACAGCGCTCCGAAGCCTCACTTTCTGGTTTCCTACCTGGAAGGATTTCTGAGCTTGTAAAAGCTTTTTTGTTTTTGTTTTTGCGTCATACAGAACGTCTTTCCTCTTAAAGATCCAGAAGAAAAAACAAACTGATTCATCGTTTGTGGGACTAACACCTGATGAAGATGTGGTCTTTAAATGTGATGATCCTCCTCCTGTTCTGTTATGGTGAGTACAGAGGAACTTATGTGGTTCTAAGGTTCGACTTACAGATTTTGATTCTGTGAAATAAATCATTTTGTTCCCAATCAGTGAAAAAGAAACTGGATAGCAGTGAAGTGAACAAACTTCATGTCACACTGGGTAATTTCCCTTCTTATGAAATAAGTGACATTCATGGACTTTGGGCATTTTATATGACTGCGGTAAATAAAGTATTATTTAACTCACATGTCAGTCTGGACAGTTTAATATTGATTTCTGAACCATTTATACGAATGATAGTCTTCTCTCACATGCTTTATATCTCTCAGAAACACTAAAGCTGTAATAACTATGTTTGCGAACCCCTAACTGTGTGTACGGCTGTAAAAACGGTTTATTATAAAGACAGATTATTTTATTGAACCACATGCACTGAAAAAAATGATCCTGCAGGTCCTTGATCCTTTAATCAAATATGAAATGGCCAAAGTCAAGCAACAAAGTGCAGTTCTGGGTTTCAGTCACTAGCAGACACAAAGTCCACTTAAAATCACCTCCTGAAGTCATGATCGAGGTTAAAAAAAACTCAATCATTCAGGCTCGAAGCAGCAAAAAAATCATGTTATTTATGTTTTATGAATCACAATCTATCATATAATTACAAAAAAATCCACAAACCATCATTTGGAAGCATCAATGCAGCTGACATGCATGATCCAAGTAGATTTACTTCAGTTTTATAAATATGAAAAGAGCACTTCATTATCACCTGACACCGACCATTTCCAGCCTTGTTTCCTACAGCTTGTCTCTCGACTGGAGAAGGCAAAGTGTTTTTTGAGTCCAAGAACTTCTTTAACGTTCTCCACTGGGATCCTGCGGAGCCTGGTATTCATGGACAGGATGTGCTCTACAGCGTCCGGAACCAGAGGTAAGAAAGACCAGGAAGATGGATGAGTGAATGTCATTACGTCTGTGCCTCCGTGTGAAGGTACATATGGAGAGGTGGGTCAAGGTAAACAGAGGCCTGAGCTCAGAGTCTCAGTATCTGTTGAGTATAATGGTCACAGGACGGTCCGTTTACAGAGGGAACATATGGGTTCTATAGAGTGACACAATACCAGGAGTCTGACTCAGAGCCAGCAAGTGTTTGTCAAAGCTTTTGCTTCATAAAGTAACTTCAAAAGACCCAAAAATGCCTCTTGGAAGAATTTGTATTAAGTAGGACCAAAAACATCTAAAAAAAAAATGTTTTTTTGTTTTGAATGAATTTTACAGTTTAATACAAATTACAATCAATACTTCTTATCTTTTTATTTTCTAAATTTCCTTACTTTTTCTAAAAATACTATTCACGTTGAAATAAAATGTCTTCTATAGGGCGATCATGTCATCTAAGTCATTTTTACTTTGTTCAACTGTAAAGCACTTTCCAACAGTTTTTTGAGAAAGATCACATAAAAAAGTTTTACCTCATTAATATTGCTGCCATTTAAAAGTTGACTATAACAGTTTTGCTCAGGAAAGCGTTCAATTAAATGTTCTTTAAGATAAATTAGTATGAAGTCTTGACTTAATAAGGTTTTCCATGTCTCATGTGATATTGTGATCAAATTTCAGTTGACAGTTAAAAACGTTTTGCACTATATGGAACATTTTTAATTATACTGTGTTGTGATACTTCAAAGTAATAAGTTCATAATATTTTGCCACATTAGATTATGGTACTAGTCCAATTCCTGTGAGGTGTCTGCAATTACAGCATTATGCTTTGTGAAAATAAATGAACTTTAAATAAGTACAGCGATATTTGAAAGTCTTATGACCTTGTCACTCAGAGCACAATTCCCGATGCGTTTGAGTCCCATATAATCAAACCAACAGTAGAAAGTTGATCAGGAGTTATTTAGGCATTAGAAAAAGACATATAGCTATGTTGTTGGTGTGAGATAGGCCTACTGGTGTTGATATCTTCAAAAAAATCAACCATTATAATGTTATTACATGAACCAGAAAACAATTTTCCGATGTGAAACTGAGGTCATTTCTAGAAAAAAAGAATATGAAACAGTCCTCATTAGAAAAATGAAGTTTTTGCACAGTTAAACATATTTCTTCCCCCTTTCACTGGGCTTGTGGTGAGCTGTTCTCTAGCAAATTATTAGAAAAGGCTTCGACATAACCCAAAAACCACCAACGCCATTTGATGTAATCTAAGCATTTGTTTACATTTTACTGTGTTGGCAGTGGCTTGGAATCAACTCTGCACAAGAGGAATGAATGATCAGTAGATCTCCACTGACGTCTGTGTCTCTGTTCAGTTTTGAGATCACCGTGTGCTCTCAAGCCTCTCGTGCAGAACTAGTTCCGATGTCTTCTTATTTCTCAGCTGCTGTGAATTGCCTGGAAAAGTGTAAAAGTCTTCTCTAAATTGCTCATGACGCAGTCTCTCAGACAAATGTCAAGTGCCTCCTGCATCCTGTTGACTTTTCTCTCTGCCAGTGTCACCTGGGAAAAAAAAAAAAAGCTGAAATCACTTCCAGTGTCAAATTGGCTGAGCTGAGACGTTGGCTTAACCATGTCCACTCGATATCAGTCCCTTGATGAAACTAAATTTTTGTCATTTGTCTCCCTGGAAAAAAAAAAAAAAAAAAAAAAAAAGGTCTCTCATCGGTTTAGTTACAGAACAGGAAAGAAACAGGAATGCTTCCTTCCATGATTTCTGACCACAGACGTCACCATGCCTGAACTTCCAGTTAAATCTAACATTCCTGCGTCACGCAGTAGGTATTTCTGAGAGGGCTCTCTGTCTGATTACACTGTATGAAATTCATTACAGGTACGGCGAGGAGCAGTATGAGGATATAAAGCAGTGTCAGAACATCACGGATCTGTCTTGTAACCTGACTGAGATGACGCCATTCCTTCATGACGTTCAGTACGTGGCTCAGGTGTTCGCAAACGGAACGTTTCTTGGCTCCACGATGAGGTTCAAACCGTTAGCGGACAGTGAGTATCTCCAGTTTAACTCAAACAGTTTATATTTACCTCTCTCCCCAAAGCCCAAAGCCTTTACTAATCCATCCATCTCTGTCCCCCAGCTACTCTCGGGCCACCTATTTTGGAGACGCACACATCAGAGTCGACGCTGTCCGTGAACGTCACCCTGCCTCTGGGGCCAAATGGAGCCTCTATTGCAGATATCATCGCCAGCAGCAGAAAGGGCTCCAAAACAAATGTTTTCGTTTATATTTTACATCTTACTGAGCCACAGTGGGCCGCACATGTAAGTATTCTTCTAAACAATAGCTACTTTATGTTTAACATGCAGATACTACTGTATGTAGACAAGAAAAGACATAAAATAAGCCCTGAATTCCCTCATGTGATTGCTGCTTTTGAAAGCTAAAGATGGTTTCTTTAAAAACGAACCACAATGCATTTAAGAGGAATCTAATGACAGAATTTTGCTGGTTCAAATGTCGTAGGAACTATTTTTCACCCCGCCTCTTGGTATTCATGTTCAGATCATTGTTTACATTCTGACTCTGCAGGCAATGTTACTGACACATTATGTTATGTGTATCAAGGAATTCTTTTACGAGCACAAACCGGTGCAAAGAGACTAAATCCATTCAATCATGTGATGCATTGTGTCTGCAGGTCAATAAAAGCAGAAGTGGCCAGTTTGTTATCAACTTGAAGAAGCAAACAAAGTATTGTGGCCATGTGGACTACAAGTCGTCCTTAGAGTGGGGTCGCAAAGCAAGCGAGAAAGCCGCTTTCTGTGTCACACTGCCAGGTGAGTAAATCAAACACATTTTACCTTCATGAATATGTGTTTTCTTTCCTTTCACAGGCCCTTTCAGTATTATGCAAGGGTTTAATAGCACTTTCAAAAAGATCTTGTAAAAAACAAAAAAAAAAAAGTTCTTTAGCTCTGTAAGACCTGATTGAAAGCAGCAGATGTGGATTATAATATTTACAGAAATTTCAATTCCTCTCGCTTGAGGCAACAGTATGACACTTGACAACTTCCTTAGAAAGCCTTGAAGAGCCCACCTGCTGGGGAGAAACGCCAGAATTAAGACACTTGAAAATATCGCAATTTCTACTTTTTAATCAGCTCGCTCTCATTTCCTCAAGTGATTGCAGCCACTTGAGAACAAACAATATTGTGTTTTGGTAATAAATCAAGTATTATTTTTTGCTCGTAAATCAGTCCTTTGCTTTAGATGACAGCATCTGGATGAGGAGAAAGGAAAAAAACGAGCCGGTCACGATAACCCTGTAGTTCAGTCTTACGTGACAGTAAATTAAATACCACTGTTGTCATTTGTACATCTTGTACTTCTTATTATTGTCAAACCGGTGCAATGGGGGGATTTTAAGTACCTTCCCTATTCTGCATGTGCCCGTGTTGTTTGATTTCTGTTGAGATAAGTTCCCGCCAGCCGGCAAACGCCTCCTTCTGGGAAGCATTCACCTGTACTGCTCCATTCAGTAATCTACAGTCCTCCATGACAGGTGTGCTGCAGCGTTATTTCCTCGCAGCATGTCTGAGCATGTGTGTGTGATGGGAAATTTTCCGAGCTCCGCATTTTAAAGCGCCCGAGGGTATCTGATTATACAGATGTGTTTCCTTAACGTGCAGCGTCGACTGTGTTCTCTTCCAGACGATCATCCGGTGCACTGGATCCTCGTGGGTGTTGCCGTTGTTGCGGGCCTCATAACACTGTCGGTTGTTTGCATGTGCACCTACGTGAGGGGTGGAAAGCCGAAGAGCATGCCACGAGCACTTGTAAGAACATTTGTGTGTCTGACTTGCAGCAGAGAAATGCCACATTACTGGAAAATCAAGGCGTTCTGGCAAATGCATCACTGTACACACACTGAGTTAGTCACTGTGAGGCAGCGGCCCAGAGGTGATGGACAACGCTGAAATATTGTGATTACAGTTTAAGGAGTGCAGGAACATTCCAGTGAGCGGTTGTCATCAGTGCGGTTAATCTTGTGTCCTGTTTTCATTCGTTGTATAGGTGTGAGGTGTGTGTTTAAATAGGTCAGCAGGCCATTTCTGTCTAAATCCTCTTTAAAAGCATGCTTCACATTTGTGTCCGTCTCCTTCCAAACAGGAGGCCCAAAAAGCAACCAGAAGGATATTTAAGTTTCCAGATGACAGCCTCACCGTTTCTGAACTGAAGATCGCCTCTAAAAGTGAAAACACAGTTTATGTCACCATCAAGAAAAAGTTCAGTGTGCCCTCGGATGCATCTCCAGTTTACTCCTCGCACGGTGTTCTCTCCGGCGTCTGGCCCGACAGCAGCGGCTCTTCTGCGGGTGCAGCTGCAGGCGGTGCAATGCCAAATCCCGAAAACACCAGCGCCCAGTCCTCCGAAGTCTACGGCGCAGTGGCCATCCGCGTCCCAGAAGAGGACAATGGAGATACTCAGCCCGTCAGTGACAACAGCGTGACGAGTGACCCCCTGCTCTCTTCCAATAAAACAAGCTTTAACGATCGTAAGATGAATGCAACGCTCATCTTACATGAAGCACCAACAACACCTAATGAAGGTGGCCCAGAAAGAACACTGGTGCTGCAAACACGGCGGGATATGAATGGACAACTTATGCTGCACGTGACCGGTGACACCGCATCACCAGTCAGTCCAGAGAGGAAACCCCTCCTAGGGGACCTCATCTTCATCAAGGATGGACCGTCTTTACAGGACTTAGACACCCCAGAGGGGTTGGACTCTGGGTGTGAAGACAGCCCTTTAAGCAGTCCGACTAAGCCCGACTGCAACTCAAACTACATCCCGACTCAGCCAGGTAGCATGTATGTTCAACAGGGAACTCAAAGAGGACCTGAATCACCGCCTGAATCAGCTTACAAACCAAACTGGGTCCATTCAACCCTTCAAGACTGTGCATCCACAGAGAGCTGTGAGGAGCCCAGGACAAACTATCCGAGGACTTCGACTGATCTCAAAACGGAGGAAGAACATGATGACAACGAAGGAGATGGAAGAGTGGACAGTTTACTCGCTTTGAGAGAGTGGGGAATACAAATTCAAGACTATTAATCAACTATAGTGTTATCAGTTTTCGACCAGGAAAACTGGAGACGCATTACCTCACTGAGCTGTTGTTTGTTTTGGAGGGCGTAAAAAGGGGAGAATAACAAGGAGGACTGAAGCCTGCTTCAATGACGAGGCAGAGAAATCAGCCACAGCTGGACTGTGTGCACTGCATGCAACACATGGTCAAAAACAATGTCCTGATTCGTCAATTACTTTTATCACACATCTCTATATCCACAGGTTTATTCTAGTTTATTCCAAATGTGATGTCAATGTTTTGCTTTGCATCTCTTTATATTTATCAATTCATAGGTTTAAACTATTTCAATGGTAACTACAGCCTACATTAATTTATGGAATTACGATTGAAGTGTGGATTTATATGTATTCACACACATAGTAAGTCACTGTTTACTTTGTTGAGTCTTTGTTTAATGGGACATGTTCACGTGGGATCTGGATCAATGATCACATGCGTTGCATTATGTCGCAATAGACTGCTTTGCAAAGTGCAGGGTGGGAAAGTGAGGCTCACTAAGTGCTAAAAAGCTCTTGAAGTCAAGGGGATGTCTTTCCTCAGCGTAACTGAGAGCACTGCAGTTCAAGACCTGCTGAAACCCCGACGTTCAAGCTTCACAGCAGCTTCAGGACAAACACATGCACATCAATAACAGTGAGCTTTATCAGACTGTACAGATGTTCCGGTGTTTGAGTCGTCAAGACATTTGTGTCCCTAAGACAACACACCATCGCAGCTTATTACACCCCCACCCTAAACACACAAATCTAGTCCAGTCATTTTAAATTACGATGTGGATGGTGAGGCTCAAGGATTAGATATGGAAACCAATTTCAATGTATTGTGTCTGAATAAATGTCCAACACTGATTCTTTGTCCCAGCAAGTCGTCTAAAACAGGACCAGTATAAGAGCAAATGCATCTGTTCTCTATTCTCAGAAACAGATTTCAGCTTCATCAGTGATGTCTGGAAGTTGTACAGTGGTTGCATCTGTAAATAAATGAAGGCAATGTCTTTTTTTTTCTTTTTTGTTGAAATGTCATAGAGGTTTATGAACTCATTTCCTCACTGTTTGCTGTTCTTTCAGTTGAACAAAACGTAGTGTGGTAAATATATATGAGAAGGTGGGGTCATGGTGCAGCCCGAGCCTCGCTGATAACAGGGAGCTGCTCTTTTATAGACAGCTGTAAAGCCATAACACCCGGTATGCTGAGAGAGGCTGATGGAAGTTACATAAAGACAGTTTGCCAACGTATAGTCCTGCCTGCTGAACATATGTAACATAAAAGTAGCATGTCGACAACACTTTTGAGTTCCATTTAGATATAAGGTATTATTAACATAATTCACAGTAATGTTTGTGTAGTTTTGAGGGTATTTTATTATCAAACTAAAGAATGTGGAAAAAAAACCCAAAGGCTGTGATTAAAGCATTTTTACTGGATTTGTCGCAAAGGTTCTGGTTCGGTTTGGTGCTGTTGGCTTTACCAGAGAAGATTGTTAAAGTAACTCAGACCTCCGAACGAAACTCACCATTGCTGCCCAACAAAAGCATTCTCCGTCACATTGTGTGCCGGTGAAACAAATTGAAGTGTGTGTTCTTGCTGAGTGTTTTACACATTTACCATGTCAACAGCAGGGTGAGGTGGATTGTGCAAAGAATCCAAAGTACAAATCAGCAGCAGTCTGTTGTAAAGTAAGCTTTGTTTCAATGAGTAAACAGCTTGTTTTTTCGAGATTAGATCCGCTTGAACACTTGATCTGAGTCCATTCGCAATTTGAATATCTATTTGCGCAAACAAGAGACACTTATAAAGCCATAAAGTGTATTCCAACAAAAACAGTCGATCAAGCATCTTGATAATGAACAGACATTATATTTGAACTCTTCCTTTAAATAATATTCCACAAGAACTTCAGGAAAAGTTGAACCAATTTCAAATGTACCTCAAATTATTTCACAAAATAAAGAGTAACTTTAGAGTCTTTGCTGGGGTTGTCCCTGTAACTTAACTTACAGGTCCTTCTATTGTATGCGCTGCTCAATGAGGAAGTGATACTCATATTAACTGTAACAAAGTGGAGGGACAAGAGGTTTTTGGAGGCAGTGAATGTTTTCAAAGGGATTATGCCAGACGAGTGTGGATTTCAGGTGTTACGCCTATTGTAAGTTTGGTTACTGAATTGATACCAGATACACTAAAGACGTCATCCACAGTAAAAAGTCGCACATGATATGGACGCAGCAAGAAACTAAGTAATAGATTTAACTTGGTTTACTTTAAACATTCATAGAAAATTAGTCAAAGTTGTTTGATATCAACTACTGTTCAGATGTGTTTGGTTGAAGCAAAATGAAAACTGTAAAGTCAACTTTTTCAACTTTCCAGTGCATCAATGAGAAACCAGAAAGTTTCCCAATATGAAAAATACAGAAGCTCATAATCACAGCTGCACAGTTTGTGTCTCTGTCTTCAGTTTGTGTGTTCTTCTTGTACACAGGTGGGTTTTATCCGAGTGTTTTGGACCAGTGTGGACTAATTTGAGGACCGTTCTAACTGTGGGGGTCAAAATTTGACTGTAGGGTAGTAATAAGCACTTTTACATCACAAAGAGAATATCTTCTGCACCACCAAGACATTTTGAAGTTACACCTCCTACACTGTAAAAAAAAGTACCCCCTATCTACTCAATAAAATTAAGGCAACATATTACAAGCAATATTATTAATTAAATTCAACTATGTTTGATATTGAGTCATAATTACCCATTTAAAATGAGTAAATTCTGATTCAAAACATAAGTGAATTAACTGATAAGTAAACTAAAATATTAATTTGAATTGAAATAAACTGAAACCTAGAAATGATTTAGCAGTATTTATAAAATTAATTTAATTCTACACTTCAATGATATACAGTTTAGTAATCATCTAAATTAATCAATGAATTATTCATTCATTCATTCATTATCTGCCGCTTCTTCCCTTTCGGGGTCGCGGGTGGCTGGAGCCGATCCCAGCTGCTGTGGGTGAAGGCGGGGTCACCCTGGACAGGTCGCCAGTCTGTCACAGGACTGACACATATATATACAGACATACAACCATTCATACCTAGGGTCAATTTAGGGTGACCAATTAACCTGAAATGCATGTTTTTGGACTGTGGGAGGAAGCCGGAGTACTCGGAGAGAACCCACACACACGGGGAGAACATGCAAACTCCACACAGAAAAGCCTGAGCCCCAGCCGGTATTTGAACCCAGGACCTCCTTGCTGTGAGGCACAGGCGCTAACCACTGCACCACCGTGGCCCTGTTAATTATGTCAATTAAATCTTATTTTTAATTAATCGCAAATTCAACCATTAATGTAGAACTCTTGACTTTATTTTAAATGCCGCCAGCATCCTAAAATTGAAACAGTACAATGCTTGACCACAGTATAGTGCAAATGATACAACCCAACATTTGAATACCTAAGCTGACACATCCTTGGTTTTCTGTCCATTATTTTTTAAAAGGCAGTAGTTAAATGATGAGTAAAATAAATATACAGAAATCATCCAATGAAATGAAAGTGTAATAAAGTGCATGGAGACCATATCAATAATAAAAATCAAGAAAATAAAACACTCCACATTAAGCAAAACGTATGAACACGCTACTTTTTCTTCCACGCAGGTATCGTCAGTCAATGTAATCTGTAGATATTGACAAATGCAGCATGTAAAAAAAAGCTGAGAAAGAGGGGGGGGGGGGGGGGGGGGGGTCCTGAATTAAACTGTAGGGTAACACCATAACAATGTGTACTTCAGAGCAAAAGTCTGATCCCAAAGTGTGTTAAACGCTTTGAACCTGCTATACTTAAAGGATAGGTTCGGTTTAAACAGTTTTCACGTTGTTTATAGAATGAAGTACAACAATATCCTCACCCAGAAGGCTTTTCTGATCCAAACAGTGCTTCAGGAGAAAGTTAGATCCAAAATTGAGCAGCGCACATCCCTATACTGTTAGCAGACGGGGCATGTGTATATCCGCTCCTAAAACGGCTTTAATCGTCCAAAAACTCATTAGTTTTAACAATATTTCATCACGGTCCGCTCAGCCTCTCCTCCACCACAGCCCGGTGTCGCCAGATATGTCATATATGCAGATATATGTTCGATTTGAATGTACTACTTGGCGTTCACGCGTATCTAGACACCTACATCTGCATAGCAGGGATCAGAAACATGCGTTCGAATCGGCAGTCGAAAACACACACACACAACAACACTGCAGCTTCCATAGCTCCTGCTTATGTCACACCACCGCCTAGACATATAGACATAGATATCTAGATGTAGGTGTCTAGATACGCGAGGACGCCAAGTAATACATTCAAATCGAACATATATCTGCATATATGACAATCTCGCGACACCGGGCTGTCATGGAGGACAAAAAAAAAATAATAATAAAAACTTAAAAGAAAGACAAGACAACCTATACCTTCAGCTTCATCTCTCAACATTTCACTCGGTGAAAGTTATTTACACAATTTTAATGTATTAATAATAGCCTATTGAAGAAGCATAGGAAAGGTAACCGCAGAAAACTGGAACTGATCTGCAACCTACATATTATTTTGATACTTTTTACATGAGAAAATAATGTACATTTCTACAACTTAGGCAATAATTGTCATATTGCAGAGAAATATGGAAAAAGCTGGAGACTTACCATGCAAGCCTTCAAGTGTCTTGTAGGTGGGCAGCATTCAAAAGACAACTTCCTGCTTCAACAGGAAGTGGTTCTCAATTATAAACTGTTCAAAAACATTAAGTTGGATCCATTGATTTATCTCTGTGTTTGGAATCACATAAACAAAATGCTTGTTTTTTGTCTAACTAAAATAAGTAGATATTTCTCCTAATATTTTTATGTTTTTTTTAATCAAATGATTGCGACAAAAGCAAGAACATAATAATATTCAATATAATTTCCCTATTAAATTGATTGTAATTTACATGGCCATAGATTCATTTATTACAGTGTAGCCCTCAGGTATCACCTGACCCTGTCTTCAGGAAAAAACAAAATATCTCAATACTTCTGCACAGCAATTTTAAATTGAATCAAACATGCTACCGTTGGCACACGAGTGGGCTGTGAACCTCAAGAAAGAATAATTCCACTGCGTGAGCTGAGGGAAAAAATAGTTTTATAGAGTTTAATTTAATATGAGCAGGGACCTGAAAATGCTGAAGCAACAGCAAAGTTCAGGGCTTTAACAAAAACAAACCAACAACACCAATAACAACAGTGAATTGAACATATGAAATGGTTCTTGTGAGTAGGAGTAAGTGGGAGGCTGAGAAAGAAAAAAAAGAACTGAAATCAAGTCAAAAAAAAAAAAGTGGGACAACAGCCTGCATAAGATTTAAGCCGGATGTAAAAAGGCAAAACCAAAAAACACACACACACACACACACAGAAAGAGCAAAGGAAACAACAGGAGATTTTTTGTTGTGGCCAGTCAATCTGACAGAAACACAGAAATGAAAAAAGAAGAGTTTTTTTTTTTTTTTTATCCCTCACTCCCTGTAGTGTGTTTGGAAAAGGAAGGCATGTCATAGGCCATGTTGTCAAGTTATTCATCATGGGTTTTTTTTTTTCCTCCCTATATCTTCACATCTGGATCTTCTTTGAAAAGTTGCCTTTTCAACAACAAAAAAAGGAAAAGAAAAGCAAAGAAATCAGTCTTTGGTTAGCTCACACACTGACAGGTCCCATTCTTTCTGTCTGCCAGGAGGCTTTCTTTGTCCTCTTTCAACTCTCCAAGTCCCGAGAAGATCGACTCCAAGATTGCAGGGCGAAACCTCTTGAGTGCCACCGCCATGATAAAAGTTTGAATGGGGAATCGTGGTGCAGCTGGACCCAGTGGTTCAGCACAAATAGAATTTCAGTCACTGCCAGGGGTGTTTGCAGGCCGCGATCAATGAATATATTGATGCACTAAGAGTGTTTGTCACTTAAGTCATTTCTAGCAGTGAGAACACATGGAAGGCAAACAGGCTTAACCAGAGCAACAATCAAATACGTTTTGGGAAAATCTTCGACGGGCTCTATTCTACCTTCCTGAGAATCACAAACTAATTAATCCATTTAAAGTTTTATGGACACATCAGACCTGTCCAGCCCTAATCTGACCTGATCAAACCGCCTGGGCGGCTGTCGCTCCTCCTTCCCGTCTCTCTGCACGTCAACACAATAGGGTTTGTTCTGTTTTTCTGGTTATGCTTATCCAGTTGGCACAGTACATTACTGTCACACAATGTTCATATTCAGGCAGCTGGATGTCGAAAACAACCGGGGCAGTGACTTTTCAAAGATGATCCATCCAGAAATATACATTTTATATTTATTTTATATTTAGGCTTTATCCAGCTTAAGGCGGTAAAGGGCTGAACCTTGCCACTGCCAACATGGAGGAGAAAGACAGCATACTCCGGCCAGGCAATAAAGAATAAACTAGCATGCATTTAGACTAAACTGGAGCACCAAGAGAAAATTCTCACAGGAAGAACATGAAAACTCCACACACAAAGGCGCTGGATGCATGGAGACCAAACCAGGACTTCAGAGTCTATAATGGATGGCAATTCCTTTTCAGGAGAACTAATGTGTTGTAGGCAATTTTGATTTAGCTGAAACCACTAATGAACACATCTTAGACCTTTTGCTTGAATTGGAGGATTATTGTTTGGAAAGTAATGTGTAACGTCTATAGACTTTCAAAAATGTTTAAATATTTTGAGAAATACTTAAATTATGCATAATTTAATAAATGTTTTCAATTTTTAGGAAACATTTGTTTTTTTCTTGAAAACTATGACTGCTAAAGACATATTGAAATACCACTTATCAACAAAAACAGTGAGTGTGCATGAGCGTTTCTACTGGTTCGCTCTGTCATCAGTAACAAGTTGAAGCAGTTTCGTTTAGTGAATGTCCACCGAGCCTCTTGCTATAATTGCTTCACCACTTCAGTTTGTACAAGACCTGCAGACCTTTTCCCAACATATCTGAGCGTTAGAGAATAAAACTGACGAATAAGCTGTGTTTTTTTAGCATCACTTCTCTGCTTCCGTCATAAAGCTGAAGAGATGCTTCTCCCCAAATGAAGAGTCGAAGCAAAAACGGGGCATCCGCTTTCATCTGCCTAGGGATGGCAGGCATTGTTAAAGCTAAGCAGACACATTTTATTGGGTTTTTGTGCTTTAACACGACATAAATGAATCACAACAAGCATTCTGTGTTTTTTTCTGCTGCCTCCCCCTGTCCTCAAAGACACCTACATCTCTCTCCCAGACCAAATCACTTGATGAATTGAAGGCTGCCTGTAATTGGATGCAATCACTTCGCCTCCACCCTTTTCCTCCCTTGCATTCTAATGAGCTCTTAATGGGCCCTTGATTAAAAAAGGCATGAAAACAGCTGTCAGGGCCGGCGAGGAGATGATGGATCATCCAGGGGAGTTCAGTGTCCATTAAGGCTCATTCTGGACCCGATCCCCGACAGGTGAGGAGATATAAAGGGGAAAAAAGCTTTGATAATATTAAGTTTAAAACAATATGATTCCCAGTGGAACAATGATCACTTGAGTGAAAACTGATGGATGGATTTCAAACAGTGAGATCAGATTTCCATCTTCCTTTTGTTGGAACAATCTCGTCACTTTTTTTTTTTTTTAAATTAAATCAGAAGATGTGATGAAAAGTTCAGTGTCTCCAAGAGCTGCAAGAGTACTCGGCCATTCTTATAACTTAAAAACACTGAACAATAACTGACTAATACCATAAAGTAAGATTATTTGTTGTCAAAAAATAGTGATATAATAATATAAGATATCAAAACATGAAATGCTTCACTTCTATGACAGTTATAACATATTCCCAATAACATGTCTGGGAGATCAAGGAGATACAGTAATGCAATCATTCCAATTAAAAAAAAAAAGAAAAAGAAAACTTTCATTGTTCACAAGAGTGACAAAGGCATTTAGTCAAGCTGAAAGATGTTCAAACAAAAAACACACTTCCCCTGCATCTAATCACATGTTTTGTGTTATTGCAGGTATGATGGTATTGATCAGTTGCATCAGGTGACAGGTGAGCTATAAAAGTACAGCTGCAGTCATTCAGGTGAGTCATACCATTTTCACTGAAGACGTGGAAACGCTGATAGGTTTGTGCGTTCGTATTCAGAATGTGAAACAATGGGGTTCAGTATCATGACTCTTGATCTTTGCTGTCAGGTTTAACAGAGCTATAGCGCGGAGCTACAGGGAGGAAGGAGATGGCTTCATTAAAGACATGGAGAACATGAAACAAGGAACATGGAAAACACGTGTTGGCTGCAGCAACCCACACTGCAGCCTGAGCAGCTCAAAGCAGAAGAAGAAAACTTAAAAACTCCAAGAAATGAAAGAAGCACTTGAAGAACAACTTGAAGACTTCACAAAAAGAAATCTAAGAAAAATACGAAAAGGCAGAGAGAACACAGAGAAGTAGCTACTCAACCTAAAAAAGAACTTGAAGAATTCAAAGAGGATGAGAAAGAATCAGAAGCTGAGAGGTCTGTTTAACAAATGACCTTCTCAAAATTAGACTGGCTTCAACAATTTTCAGGAGACAGGTAACAGTAACACATTAAACCTACATCTTTTTTCAGTTCTATAATGAAATGTCAAGAAGTTGCTCCATCATCCCAAACTTCTTCCACTTGTTTGCTGCATAGTGGCCTAAGTGCTGCATCACAGTCTGCTCCCTTCACAACAGGCTGTGATGTCCTCTGATCTTACGAGGTGCAGGTTAGACGCACAAACATCCAACAGGGAGTATTTGCCACGAGTCCCACAGCCACTCTGGCTTTTATTCATAATTCATGCAAGTAAAAGCGCAGCGCAAACATGAATTGAGAATAAGTATTAATGATTAATGTAACACAGTGAGCTATTCTGAACGGGATGCAAATATTGATACCGTTTTGACTGTCCATACATGTGTCACCTGGTGCAGATAAATCCTTTATAAACTGTCATTTACAGCTGTACAAACTGCTTTGCATAAGTGGTTCAAATAAAGGAGGAACAAACGTAGAGAAATTGGACTGGTGGGGATTTTCAAGCAAGATTGGACTTGAGCAACTGGAGGTAAAAGTACAACGATCTAATTTTCATCCTGGGGAGATCGCAGCAGCTATATTGTTTTTTTTTTTTTAACTGTAGGCGAAGTAGGGAATGAAAAGCAACACTTGGCCTGAGACGATCCTGGTGGACCAGGAAGCTGAGGAGACTTCCAAAGGAAGAGGAATTAATAAAGAAGTCCCTCAGCTGTTTTGTCTCAGCGGTTATTCTTAGTTTGACATTCATGATGAGAGGAGAGGGGCTTGGCAACCCGAGCTTGTATTGTGTTGATATTCCAGAGGCAGGTGTGCTCTAAAAGCTTAAAAATAACCACTCATCCTTCCATTTCAGCACTGTGGCCACGGCTGATTCCTCCTTTCCTCGGAGCCGCGGTGCGCTTTCAGCTCCTGTCAGTCAGATGGGTCCCCAGACACACAGATCTATAAGGTCGCGCAAGCATGACAGCACAGTTAGCAGGAATCAGAAGCCGAGCTCTTCAAGATGAATGCAGAGAGACTCCGTTTAAAAACTTTATCAGCAACATTCAAGCAAGTGGAACAGTATAAAACAATAGTTTTATCAAAAGGAAAGAAAATCAAATGATGTAAACTAATTCACCTCTAATAAACTCTGCCAAGTGGAGATGTTCAGTTTCAGAAACTGGCGAAAGACGACGCAGAGAACAGCAGCAGGTGTCGTATGAATCGGATTTCTCTTGTAAAACACATTTTTGCTGCTTTAGAAGTCGGAGCCGTTCAAGCATGCTCACACACTAATGGAAATGCTTGATATGCAAAGTGTCTCCAAACCACTGGGAGCAACTTGAGGTTCGGAGTGTTTTGAGGACACATGGACAGACGGACAGGCTGAGATGGGGGACTGAACGTCAGCGGTGAGATTAGAATGCAAAATGCTCGAAGGACAGATCAAATCGGAGTATTTCTCTATGTTTAACAGATGAAAGAGGCCAGGGATGTGTGGTGATCATGTATTTCATAATAACTCTTAATAAATCAAAGGTTCAACATTAGAGACAATCATTGTGAGTCAGAAAAACTATTTATCAATAAGTCAGGATGGGAAGTAAACTGAAGTTCAATGTCTTACACAAGGACTTTTTTGCAGTGACAGATGGATTGGGAATTGAACCAGCAACTTAGGGACAGCTTGCTTTAGCAACTGCACCACAGTGGCCCCATGCATGGAGCTAATTATAACGTGAGTCAAATATGCTGTGAGCTCAACAAAAGCACATCCTAATTGGCATTTGGTGAGAATCTTATCTGACGCCAATCTTGAAATGAGACACATCTTAATAATAGATTTTAAATGACCTTTGTTTAATTAACTGGCAGCCGAATATGGAAAAACCACACGGGAGACTTCAGTCTTTATGAATCACCCTCGTCTAAATCTGTTCAAGAGCTGACGTCGAAGCCTTCAAGAACTCTGGTATCCTGGTCTGTATCTCAGATAAATCAACAAGTCCCAGGTTCTTCCAAAAACAACATTTAACTGCTTTCTTGAGAAAACATAAGTAGAAGGAACCAGATGATTTGCATCTTTTGTATCCTCAGCAATGCCCTCTCTCAGCCCTGTTCTCTTATATCTTCTGTATCTCACCACGGCCTTCTACCTTTCCTTGTTTACAGCTTGTCATTTCTCAGCATTTTCTTTTTACAACAATTCTTTTTTTTAATCCAGGTGAGATAGCGTCTGAGCAGGACAGGGATAAATGTATCATTCTTTTCTCGACAGTCTGCGGTTCTCCTGAGGTCAGTCCAGCTGCTGCTTTCAGCTGCTCAGGCCTGATTGTACACAGAGCCGTGGTGTCATCGTGTGTCAGCTGTTTGTCCACCGAGAAGTCTGTAAATCGATCGGGCATTAATCTGTGTGTGTGTGTGTGCGCTGGCGGTGGTTCGTCGTGTGTGTGTGTGTGGGGTGGGGGGGTGTCATCGGTCTATATTTACCACCTTAAGTATGACAGACCATTGTGTCGTCCACATACTTGGCATTGAAGGACACTTTGTGTTCACGGCTACCGTCAGCACTCCATCAGGAGGGACAGAACCAGAGGAGAGGCTGCAGTAGATGCAGACAGTGAGGGGTCATAAAACAGAGGTGAGACGCCGAGGCTGACCGGAGGAGATCTTCAAGGAGAGAGAGAGAGAGAGAGAGAGACAGGAAAAGGAGGTGGGATTTATCCGTCCTATAGATCTGACACCCAGAGGACTTCTCCTGTTTTTTTAAGAGTGAGTGGGATTTCTCTGTTCTCAGCCTTCAGCTTGATCTACGCATTACATGCAGGTTTCTGGCCTTTCATTGGTGAAGATGAAGCATTACAGTACATGATAAGACTAATCCTGCATGCACTGTACCTCCAGGGTAACTGCATAAGGCTCCTAATTGTTAAGTCGGTGCGTTTTCAGAGAGGCTTCTTTTCTCTTGTTTCCCTTGGGAAGGTTTTCTTGTTTCCCCACTTAGTTGAACTTCCTAATGGTCTTGTCTTTTGATGGCCTTAGTGGATGTAGCTTTTAATTACTCTCAGGAGGCGACGTGCTCAGACAACGGTTTCCCCTTCACCGGGAAGAACAGTAAATCATTTGCCCCCTCATGCCTCTGTTGATACAGTTTTCCTATTACCAGACATGAAAATGCGGCTCCCGCTTCACTCCAGAGACCAGAAACTACTCTGCTTGTAGAAACGGCATCAGTCGGCTTCAGCTCCAGTCCCTCCAGGGGCTACAGGATCCAAGCATTCCCACGGAGACTGATCAATTTTAATGTGCCAGAGGTCGACCTGCCATTAACAGTGCTCAAACAAACCCTCTCCACTCACACAGAACTGAGCCAGGAAGAAAAAAAAGAAAAGAAAAGAAAAGAAAAGAAAAATCAGCAGGGGAATCAGCTGGCCCACCAGCATACGAGCTTGTTATCTAACACAGTTTTCCACAATGTAATCGTAAGAGATGAGAAATAACACTTTCTGCCTGGTTATGGCCGTATTAGCACAGGTGGTCGCTGCTGGGAACGGCTGAATGAAGCCATCAGTCAGGTGCGACCTGATTCTGTTTGTTGGGAGCTTTCTGCATTTACTTCCCCAGAGCAGCCACATGATTAATGGCGGGCTGAGAGTGGGCAGCAGCACGGCGGACCTCCACTGATGAATTATTAGTGGTTCAGCCGCCCACAAAAAAGGGGTGATTCATTTAACATGGGACTGCAACACACCACTTTTACACTCCAAACCACAGTGGATGGTTAAAAAAAAAAAACAAAAAACAAAAATCAATGTTGGCATATCCATACAAACTTTTGTGATTTTTCATTGTCTTGTATGATTGTTGAATAAAGGCGATCAAATAGTAAATCACAATTTAATCAAGCAGTTACAATATTCAATATTAAAAGCCACAACGGTTTTTTAAAGTGCACAAGATAAATTAAATGTTCTTGAGATCCACATTGATTTGAATTACTTGACGTATTTACATTTATGACAACAATGGACAGCAGCCAACACAGTTTTGACTAAACTTTGAGATGATGGATTGATTTTTGTGCCACATTTGCAATAAATGTATAGTAGTAGAAGTAGTGGTAGTATAGTATGTGGTAAGTACAGTATTGTTCTACTTTAGAGAGAGCAATTGTAACAATTTCAAACTTAAAAGACTAAATTTCACTGATTTTAGATATATCATCGAGGATTTGAAGTTATTATAAGTAATATTTGAGGACATGCAGGGGATTATCTGATTTTTAGTTAAACATAAGCATGTGTGCAAAAAAAACCCATGAAAAATTAACCACAATTACGATTTCAAAACTCAAAAATGTTATATTATTTGACATTGCTTCTCAAATATTGATATTTTTTAAGCTTCAAATATGATAAACTGAATATTAAATGACAGATTGGTTCTAAACTGACAAAAAGCATAAATGCAACTCTTTTGTTTTTTTGCTCCTGTTTTTCATGAGCCGCGCTCAATGATCCAAAGAGTTTTTTCTATTAACATAAATGGCCATTTGCTCACAATTTTGTCTAAATCTGTGTCTGTGAGCACTTCCCCTTTGACAAGATAATCCCTCCACTTCAGAGCGGTGGCGGGTCAAGATGCTGATGAGACAGCAGGATGACTGAACAGGTGTGTAGATGTGCAGCTTCATCACACGACCCCACAGATTTCGGATGATTTGATGGCGCGTACAGTTGGCACGCTGAGTGCAGGAATGTCAGCCGACCACGTGTAACCGCACCAGCTCTGGACCTCCGCATCCAGCATCTTCACCTTCCAGATGGTCTGAGCGCAGCTCCACAAGGACAGCTGTGTCAACCATCGGTTTGCAAACCAAAGAACTGCTGCACACAGTCAGAAATCACCGTCGTCCTCATCAGGGTCTCGACCTGACCGCAGTTCGTTATCACCGAATTCAGCAACCAAATCCTGGCATTCGAAAGAGTCTGGCACTGAGGAGAGGTGTTCTCTTTACGGATTAATCCCAGTTTTCACTGTACAGGCAGATGGCAGACAGATGGCGGGGCGTGTTGTATTCTGTGAGGCGGTGGTGATCACACCAGATACTGACTGCGACCCCTGACCCCGATCCAGTACAATGAAACTGCATGTTTCAGAGTGTTGTTTTATTGTGTCCCGCCTGAAACACACCTGTGAATTAATCTTGTCTAATCAGCATCTTGATCGGCCACACCTGTGAGGTGGAGGGATTATCTCGTTAAAGGATGAGTGCTCGCTAACACAGATTTAGACAAATTTATTAATCATTTTTTGGGAGAAACTGGTCTTTTGCACACACAGTCTTAGACCTTCCAGTTCAGCTCATGAAATGAAAGAAATGTGTTTATATTTTTGATCAGTGTATAATTATTAGATTGAGCTTTTAGTCTGGTGTCGAAGTTATGTCAAACTTCAGCTGCAACATCATTAAAATAAAAGTAAAAAAATCAAATAGATAAATAACAAGGCTTGTCTGCCACGAATACAGATATAAAATTGCATGAATTAAAGGTAACTATTATCTTGTATGTATGAAGCTTGTGTTATATTATATCTTGAATTGGTATTTGCATTTTTTTATGCTGAATAATTACTAGGTTGTGCACGCTCACAATAAAATAAACAGCTTTTTTAGATTGTTTAGACACTATATGAAGGAATATTTTCACACAAAGAAAATGGGACCACATGTTTCTATTTTCTGCATTTGCTTTGCCATTATACCGACTTAAAGCCCGAACGAATGATACTTGAAAAGATAATCATCAAAAAGAGGAACAATGGAAACAGTAATTACGTGCAGCTCTAGTTAGTATTTTTCTGTCTTCAGTTCCTTTCATTTTGTTGGCTGCTTGATTTCAAGCGTCAATTTTTCTTTTTAAAGTGCACAAATGACATTTTGGATCGAAACCACTTAGTGCTAGGTGTGTTTGCTGATCTTTTGCAAAGTGAAAGTCAAGAGCCTGACAAAAGTTTGACGCACATGTTTTCTCCCGGGTCCAGGACGTAATTGCAGTATATATCGATGCAGAAAGCTCCTGACGTTAACCGCGGCTCCGCCTCACGGGAAGACTGGTGTCATTTTAAATGGTGCTGCTGACATTTTGGGAAATATTTTGCACACTTTATGCTGACAAGAGAAAAGGATGCAGATGTACTTGTAGTTGTGTACTGGGTGGTGTCGAGCAGATTTTTACCACTTCATTTGAGTTAAAACAGCAAAAACTGTACCTGCAAAGCAGCTTTGAAGCAAAGCGTCGTACCTATAATTGAGCACGTTTTGCATGAGCTGCTGCAGGTTAAAGCAACTATGAATTTGGAAATTTATTTGAACTCAGACAGCACGGTTCAGAATGTCTCCCGACACCGACGTGTGACAGCCGAGGCAGTTATCCTCTCGGCTGAGGCTCCGGCGTGAGCGACTCCCACCGGCTGGATCACACCGCCTCCCACACACCTCCACCTCTCCTCCCTCCCCATCTCTCTCCCTCCCTCGCTTTCCCTCCCCCCAGGTGTCAGTTGAGAGGGAGGGGGGGTTACCATGGAAACCAGGACGGTGATGCAGAGCGAGCGGGAGGAGCAGTCGTCCCAGATGTCTCACAGCATGCAGCTGTCCTCCCAAATCCAGAAGAGGACCTTCACTTCCAGGTGCCAACAGTTTACTCACACCCGGAGCCGAACCCGGGCACAACAACATGGCTTAGTTAGATCTTTGTTTTCAATATTATTATTATTTTACATGTAGTCTGCTAAATATTGTATTTCTCAAGCAAAATTTTCTAATTGTGATACAAGCATCAATGAACGAACACATTTCTGCTTCGGTGATGCAGACTGGCAACTCTCAGAATATCACTCAAGTAAACTGTTTAGAGGGAGGTTTTTTTGTATGAATCCATTTTCTGCTTGAGTGGCAATCTTTATTGACTTTGTTACTTTCTCTTGGATTCTGTTAATATCAGTTGAGTCAAATTCAATTAGTTTCTGTCCGTTTTCATTTTATGTCCGTTTCTTGTATGTGACAGCTGCAAAAGGGTTAAAAATGGTCAATTTTCCATCCACATAGTTTATATTATTCACTTGTAATGTCACCTGAAACAGCCTAATAAGCAACAGCCTGTTAAATTTCATAATGCTTTCAACAGAAATGCCAGTCATTCTGTGGAGCGTCCTCTATTTTAAAATCTAAATCCAGTGTAATTTTATAAATATACATTATGAGAATCTCTAGAGAATCTGTAATGCCACTGTTGGATTGTAGTAATTATTCATCATTTTTAATTAACCAGGACAATAAATGTAGAATAAAAAAACAAATGACCTATTGGCTACAACACATATCTCAACGACAAGTAAATGTTCAACTTAAACGACGCTGTAGAAACTCTGGAGGCTGATTTTATGAGTTTATTACCAGCTGCACTGTATGACATGAACTTCATGAACTTTGGTTGGTAAGTAACAAGTATTAAGTTGTTTGCCTGCAACAACTTTGGTGGCTTCAGGAAGTAAATAAACCCAACAGAGGCCTTGTTCCAGTGGCGTGTAAGTGAAAAATGCTCAGTTGTGTTGGAGTAGACTGGAGGTGACCCAGCATCCCATCTCACTGGATGCTGCTGTTGTTAGTTGATCGTAGGTTTACCTGTAGCATTTCTGACTCTGTCAGAAGATCCTCCAACAGTCCATTTATGCTCCATATAAATTTTTATTTGCATTTCAAGTGTTGTCATGCATCGCCGCCTTCATACTCTCAGTATCTCTTTTCGCTGGTTGTTAAGCAACACATCCACGAGCAGGAAGTGTATTTTAGGGTCGGGTGATAAAGAAGTTTTTACACACGTGAGGTGTTTCTCATAAGCTGCCTGGATCCACACACACACACGTGTGCTCCAGTCTTTCCCCTATAGATAAACCAGTTCTGATGTGTTCATTGATCTTTGACCTGATCACACATGAGCTTTGCTCTCGATAATCCACGCTCACTGTAGGACAACAGAGTACAGATTTTAAGCCACAATCAGAAACATTGAGACACAAAGAAATTTCAGTGTACAGCGTTGTGCACTGCAACAGTATTCTACAGTATGCGACAAATGTGAATAACACCTTGAATGTGTTTGTTGGGGCAGTGCAAAGCAAAGCTTTAGCTTATCACCTTTCCTCCGGAGCAGAATACTTCCTGGTGTGAGAGTCTTTTAAAGCTTCTCTGCCCTTTGGGACGCTGCTGCATTTCCTGCCTATCAAGACAGTGTATTTACTCTTTGTCAGTAATGGCTTCAGAGATTCTAGCTATCATATTGTAACACTTAGAAGCACAATGTGCATCCTGGCAGGTCATAAAGTTCTGTTTTCATCCCTTCATCCAGGTTTTAATTAAAACAGGAGGAAGAGGCAGCAAATGAGTTGAGCTAATTTGTTTTATTTCCAGTGCAGTATCTCTTGTTTCGGGCATTTCTCTGAATTTAATATCTTGAAATTGAGACAAAATAGGGCAGATTCACTGCATCCGTATCATGAAAGGGGAACTTGAGGCTTTAAAGATTCATGAAACAAACAGATGAGCATTTGAACCAGGTAATAATATCCCCTGCCAGAGGCAGGTTTATGCATTGTTGGGAAAAAGACAGGATTAATAGATTAAATTACTTGTTAAGACAGGGATCTTTCGCCAAGAAAACTAATTTTTCCAAAGAGTAGAGGACATTTGCCTGCAACAGAGTTGCTACTCCTCCGTGCCGCTATAAATGCATACCTGTTGGAATAATTAAGGTGAATTCGATGCGCACCGTGCTGCATAATGTTTGCAAAACTGTCTCAATCAGTTAGCAGTGATCCGCTCTGTCTGCTGACAGATTACATGGAGCATCTATTAAAGGGAAACATATGGTAGCCTGATTATTCCGAGCACGAGGAGACGTTGCATTCGCCGGAGCATCCTGCGGGCCACCGGTGGAAGCCGCCAGCGCCACATTTTCACAAACACATGTCGCTGAGACTCACACCACCACTGAGAATCTCCCTCTTTTATTAATGTGCCTAAATCCTGATTCGCTGTGTACCCCAGCAACACACCGAGCCTTGGCAACAGATGCACACAATGCTTCTCAATAAGTAAGAAATGTTACACCTCAGTGTTTTCTTTTCAGGCTCCGTCAGCCTTTCTGAAGGTTTTTTTGGGGGGAGAGTTGAAGATAAAAAAAACACACACACAAACACGCAGGCTTATGCATAAAGTATGGATACAAAAACAGGTTGAGCCGGCCAACAAATGAAGACACCTGTGTATACAATTGCTTGGTTGAGCTGCTTTGTGGCGAGCGGCGTTATGGTGGCAAGGACATCAGCTGGGGTGTGAAATGGGAACTGTTCCAGTCAGCGGCGGGCTCTGACAGATAAACATGAACAGCAGCAGCAGCAGGAAAATGAGACCCAACGACTGAAAGCGTTTCGAGCTGCCGCGGACCTCGGTGTAATTCATAAGACAATGAAGTGTCAAATTAAAATTAGCGACAGGCAGCGGTATTAGTGTACGTTCCAATACGGGCAGAGAAGGGGAGCCGCCTCCTCTTGGTCCTGGGGGGACGTCAGGAAACAATCTGAAGGATCGAGCTTCAGGTTAATCTCTACAGTCATATGTTGTTAAAATTCAGCTGGTTTGTGTGTCCGGGGTGAAAACAAGTCAAACACGTGTAAAGTTTTAGATAGTCTCTCAGCGTTGACGCCTCTCCAGGATGTTTCTCGCTTTTTCTCAAACAGGTTTCAGCCCCAGCAACCCCAACTGGAATAAAACATATACTTAGACTGAAATTGAGAAATGTCACGTTTTGCTTTTCTCAACAGCTTCTTGCAGCTCAGACAGGCGTCTCTGAGACGCCGATAAAAGCTTCAGCCCAGCCCGCGACGCATACATAAAAAGCAGATACCCACTCCACAACAACTGAGGAAATTGTTTTTCTCAAAAGTTGCAAGAACAACAACAAAGTTACTTCTGGTCAAGAAATGTCATATTTCCCAAGACGCAAGAGAGCAGATGTATTGGAAGGAGGTGAAAGAAACTATCCTCATCCCCCATGCCCAGTTCAGTCTCCAACGAATCACACAAGTTGCTGAGAACGCACATAAAAAAATGTCTTCCCTCCAGATGATTAGTTGAGAGCAAGTCGTGAGAACCGAGATCACTCTGACGTCCAGCAGGTAGCTGTGCTGTGTGTGATCGAGCTTCCTGCTCACTATAACAGCTGATCGCAAACACAGTCGGGCTTGGAGATTTTTCAGCTGTGTGTGATCTTTGAAAAATCTGTAAAAATTCACACATCAACAAAGTTATGTAAATATATTTCCACTTAAATACAGCAATGCAGAATGAATCATTGGCAGCACCTGTAAAAGTAGCTCCTGTAAAACAAATATACATCAATAATGTAATAATTCCATGGTTATCTACTTGAAAGCAGCAGGCATCCACATGTCCCGTCCATTATCATTCACGCAATTTCTTTTTAAAGATATCACCCTATTAAACAGAAAAAACTGAAATAAATTACCAGTATGTGTAGTTTATGGCTGACATAACTGAGTTGGATGAAAGAATAGTTTTCATTTCCTGTTATATTCTATTTGCGAGCATCACATGAGCTTCATGGTCTGCGTGCATCCACTCTCCAGGACAGACCCGTTACTCTGGCAGATGACAAGAAGAAAATATGGTACGGCATCCCGGCGATCCCAGATGATCACTGTGAGTCAGATGGAAATCACTTCTGGTCTGCAGTAATAGTCTCAAGCCAAATTTGCCTTGATTTTCACAGCAGTGGGTTATTCAATTAGTCCAACCGGTGGGTTTACAGTCTCTGTTGTAAAATAAAGTGAAATGGAACAGATTTTCTCCTTGGGGATGACGACAATGTGCAATTATTCCATCAAGTTTACTTCGGCCCGAACTTGGATGTCACGTCTGTTTTTGCTGTTGAGAAGCAGCACAGGAGAGAGAAACAGAGCAGGTGCATTGTGAAATTCATACTAATAAAATCGCTGACAAAGTTGCCTCTGGGAAGGTTTAAAGCTCCAAGATCCAGAGGCGTTCCGGGCCTATTGTTTCAAAAATTAGAATTTTTTTTTTTTTTTTTTTTGTCGAGTATTTCAAATTCGGGGCATCGTAGCGTTTAGATACAGAGAAAAGCCTTGGAATGATCTTGGCATCATTTCTTGCTGCTTATCCTTCACCCATAAGTCACTTCATTCAATTGCTCGATTGTGAGGAGTCCTTGAACCCTTCACACTGCCAGCCATAAGACCACAGAGAGGTTGTTTTGATTGCTTATCATTTAATCTGCGGACAGCCAGACTGCAATGAGAAGTTTTCAGTTTCTAATCTCCCATCTGATGTTTGCAGAAGCTCGTGTGTTTGTCCGACCAGTTGACCTACAGAAAGCGAGGAGCTTTCCTCTTTTTTATTTCCTCCTTCTTGTCATGCCGGCTTAATATTATGAGGAAGTCTGTTTTTACAAACACAAGCAGCGTGCACACGCAGGTATGTGCACGCATGTAGCATGTATCCCTGTGCATGCTGTGTCCCTGTATGAATACATGCGTGGATTTTGCTGTCCACTGCAACATTAAATGGACCTTTCAGCAACTCACACTCAAAGGGAACTCTCACTATGTTAAAAAAAAAAAAAAAAGGGAATCAATATGACGGTGAAAGCAGAAGTTGGTCTCCGTACACCGTGAAATAGGGAAATTTCCCAGCTTGCAAACAAAAGAAAACGAGAAGTCATGTCAATTTGCATTACTATTTGGAAGCTGGCTTGTTGAAAGTGGCGCCCGAGGCGAGATGTTAGCAGCAACGGTGGCTGGTGTTGTGTAACAGGCAGCTGAATAAACACACGGTTCGGGCACACTAACTCCAGGATTTTTAGTTTTGCATTTGCTATTAGGTGCACTGTTATTTAAACTACCTCAAGCAAAGCTATAAATAAAACATAATATATTTAAGGGCAGCCAATGTGAGGCCCTTGTGAATAGCCAGTGATCAGTACAAAAAACAGACTTCCTAAACAAAGAAATCTTACTGAGGTGACACTTTGTTTAAAAATGTCAGAATTATGGAGAGAATTGTACAAATATGACTTGTCGTCAAATCGTCGTTCCATCCACAAAATTTTCAGCCAGTTGGGCCAATTTCTAAAAATCAATGAAATACTTAATGAGATGGGAAATTAACCAAATGCTTTCAATTGTTTGAAACCAAATGAATGAATGCTTGTTTCATCAATTGATCAATCAATTTTGATTAAAAAAGCAGCCATGCTTCTGAGATATCCTTGTTTGTCAGTCACCAAAAATGTGTCCATTCTTGATGTTGACTGGCAAAACAACGTCTATTTCCATCGCCTGTGTTCATTTCGCACTGCCAGCTGTGAGCTGCTAAAACAACGTCTCCTCATTTCTCTGAAGCGGAGATGCAAACACCTCCTCGGTCCCGTTCTAAACAAGGAACGTATTCAAACTTAAAATAATCTCTTGAAAGAGCAACGCTCGTGTGTGGATAAGCGGAGAGCTGCAGTCCACCCTTCTCCTCTTACAAATATGCATTTCAGCCGCATCGCCACAAGCGACCTTGTCTCCGACAGCAAATGCCGCCCTGCTGTTTATGGGGTCGCACATTCAAAAGGTCAGCCAGGTTTATTGTTGGTGGCCGACAAGGAGAGATCATGCAGACTTCTTTATCACGAATGTCCTGTTTGCGTGTGTATGTGTGTGTGTGTGTGTTCACATGACTGCACGTCATAAATCCACGATTTATAATCCCAAAAGAAAGAGCACAGCAATTCCTGCTCAGCAGTCAACCCCACTGTATCTGTCTGCCGATGGCCGTTTACATTTGATTTATCGTTCTGGATTTATGTTCCGGCTCATTACAGGAGAACGCAAACAGCTCGACCACCAGTTGAGCGTGATGAACCGATGACGGTGGATGATTGGATGATTGGACGGTACAATGCCACGACGGCTAAACTGCCGCTGTACCGTAACGAGCCGCGTCCCGCACAACACGAACCGCTTATTACCAACCCAACACTGTTCCCCTTGATTATGTAACCTGCGTCAGCGTGGAGAGGAAAAAAGGGAACGCCGACTGTGGGGAAGCAGCTGATTACGGGGTTTGATAGTTCTGTAGCCTCAACTTCAACTTCACTTTATTCTTATTGTACCTTTCAAACTAACACAGAACACAATAGTTTGGATTTTAAAATTAAAAGGCAACAATATGAACAAACGGTGAAGTTCAAACAAAGACGAATCAATATGTCAATCAAGTAATATCAAATACAACAGAACAGAAATGTTACCATAGAAAGAGTTTTTAGAAAGTGTTGTTCAAAAGCAGGTTTTCGATTCAACTCGGGGGGTTTTGCATACAGTTCCTCAATCACAGAGAATGACGAGTAGATTTTTAAAACTGCAACTGTATTGAAATTAAAAAGTTAATTGTATGTATAAGTGGTCAATTTTAATAAATACCCATAATTTTAATTTGAGTGTTTTCACTTTACAATGACTATTTCTTGCTTTTTGTCATTTCACCTGCTGAAATTCCAAGAAAAAAATATTTCGGAATCAACAATATAAATTTCAATAGAAAGAAAAACCTGTAATTCAGTTTATCTGTAGTAATGAGTTTTGACTTACTTGTGTTCCATCAACTTGCGCGGTCAGCAACCGAGCAGCAGAGAGAGACTGTGTGTGAAATTTGAGGCATCTCATTGATTTACAAAACAATACGATGCTTCAGATTAATTTCTCTGAATGCTTTAAGTTTGTATTCTTGTGTTGAAATGGACAAAAAAACCTTGAAGCAGTAGATCTCTGTGGCAAAATTAAAGTGCTTTTAGGGGTATTTTCTCTCAAATATGGTAAAGATGGAGCAGAATGTGAAAAACCTGGAGAAAACTGATGCATGCACAGGAAGAACATTATTCTGGATTAAAGAACATACAGGTTTTTCAATAACACCCCAGCCAAAAAAACAAAAACAAAAACAAAAAGTGAAAAAGGCATTGAATTATATCCCCCCACCCACCCCTCCACACATACACAAACATGCACACGTCCTACAATGTAAATATGGTGAATAAATAACTTTAAAATTCTGATTGATGCAAAGAAAATTAAACAGGCTTCATACAACTGAGTTAAGTTGTCATGCAAATGAATACAGAAGCTTGGAACAATAAATCACAGTAATTTAGCTATTTGTACAGTTACTTCCTTGCACACACAAACACAACACAGCACACCACAAGAGAAAGTAGTTCAAAACGCCCCCCAGGAAGAAAACGAGCGGCTTGCAGAGAAGCATCGCTGTGGTTCACGTTTTGTTTTTAACTGTAATCTCTTTGTCGACGGATCAAAGCTGATACGACAGCAGATTCAGAAAAACACCGTTCTGTATTTCTGATTTGGACAGGATCTGAATCTGAGTCAGCAAACTCCTTCATAATATCTTCAACAACACTGGAGCTGCTCATACCGAGCGGTGACAAATCTGTTCTGCCACACAATGAGGCGCGTTTCAGGCTTTACCCCTGAGCTGCAGACTGACGGAGGGTATTAGTGTGACAAACAATACAGACGGGTTTTTCAAAGACGGCCTGCCTTTCGTGGATCTCCATGTCTTTGCAGTTTTTTTTGTTTTTTTTTTGTTCGGTTTGATTTTTGGATCAGTTTTCCTTTCCAGCTATTCACAACATGAGGAGATGACAGATTATAACCACTAAAGCCTGTTTCTCTTTATCCAGATAACACTCGTCTGATTTAAGCCGAGTTACTGGATGTGTCGAAGTAAATGAACATGTTGCATTTCAGCCCTGACGCACTGCATCCTCTGCTGTTCAGAGAGAAAAATAGGAGAGCCAGTGCTGCTTTCTAGTGGCAGAGAAGAATAATGGTCTGATGAGTCTGGGATAGGATAATGTGCCATAATCCATGACAAAATGAATAGGCGTGCTAATGCCGACGCTCAATCCTCCCATCAGCAGAATAAATACGTGTGGAGGAAGACAGCGGGAGATATCTATTTGGTGATCTCTCACCTGTGTCATTTGATGACGTGCGAGATATTTGGTAATCAGGCTTTGTTTTTATCTTTCCACATGCTGAACGTCACAGCGATGAGGAAGCCCCCTACTCCGACTTCTACCCCATCATCTCCGCTGACCTGATATCCGTCAAGGAGATCCTCAACATGGACAACTTCTCCACACACAGGACATGGTGAGGATCGAGAAAATCATGCTCATGTGTTCGCTTGCCTTTGGTGTCGGGACATGAATTTTATGGAAAAAGTGGAGGAGAAGAGGAGAAGTCATTTTTGATCACATTATCAATGATTTGCTGACCTTATTGACCTCAATACAACGCCTGTCACGGTGATGTTTTTCCACTTGTGGGACAAATAGATCCCCCTCATGTAGTGGTTATTGTTTCTTGACCTGCAGGCCAAAATAAGCACAAAATAAAAACAAAAAAAAATTTAAGTGCTGCAATTAGACTGGAGTTGAAACAGTAAAGTCGGACCAAAAAAAAAAATTAACAACTGAATTCTCAAAAGGCAATCTTTTCCTCTGCCCTAAATGAAGCAGTACAGACTGATTTAAGTATTACAAAAAATGCAATCTGTAAATAAAGATTACAATTAAGACAGATATGTTCAGAATACAGATCAAATGTATTCAATGCATTAGATAAGTGCTGCAGCTTGAAAACAGATGGATAAAATGGTAAATGGACGACATATAGTGCTTTTCACACTGCTACAGCGGAGCCCAAAGTGCTTTACACATTCACAGACCACATTCACCCATTCACACACACATTCACACACCAGTGGAGGCTTCTGTGCTCAGTCCTTCCACTGGGAGCAGTTAGGGGATCAGTCTGACCAATAACCTTAAATCATGTAAAAGAAGAAAGGAAAAAAAAAAAGCAAATATTGAATTTGAATTGGATGTGACTGAAGTCTTATGTAATTGTTTAGTTGTGGTTTTCTGATCAAGAAAACATCTCTAAATTTCTCACTAGTACTACTTCTACAACAAAACCCTTTACTTTCCATTTTGTTTGGTCTCAACAAAAGCTTTTCCACAAATTGGAGAGGAAAAAACACACACACACACACACACACACACACACACACACACACACACACACACACACACACACACACACACACACACACACACACACATCTCATAGGGATTGCACTTTAGCTGCAGCCAGAGACTTTCAATACCAAATTAATGACCACGAAGTGCGAATTGAAACTTCCATCTGCAGCTCTTCAGTAGGAAGCATTATTTTTAATCCCAAAGCTGGATGAATCTTTTGTGTGTGCATAATGGCAACAACTGTGGATGAGTCTCTTCTCTTCACACTCAAATGAAGACTGCAAGGAAGCCGCCACTTCACTCCTGTCGACTTCCTTCCCCAGATAATTTGCGCATGATAAGACTCCGCCTGTCCATCGGCAGGCACCGCCACATCCTGTTTCTCTCTCCGGTTTATTGGTGAGACGAAGGGGTCAGACTCCACCGACGCTTTGCCCCGCAAGCTAACACAGCACAAGAGCTTTTATGCCAAAAGAGTCTCAATAAACAACGGAAATCAGGGGTTTATTTTTCATACTGTCGTCTGTCTGAGAAAAGGCCAGCTGGGCCCCTTCATTTGCTGTTTCACAGATGCTGTGAAGCCAATAAGCCATAACCATTCAACTGAGTCATACAGCGAGGGCTTTGTGTGTTTGTGTTCGAATGAAGAAATGAAGAGAGCTCCGCAGCCAATGAGAATAAAGAGCATCCTGTAACACTGCTGAATATTTGATCAGTCCGTCTGCATCCGCATGCCGAGCCAATGAGACCATCAATTAACTAAGAGTAGCCCTCTTCAGCAACAGCAGCATAAAGTTTCTCATGCCAGATTTTAAACTTTACATAGTCTTGAAACAAACTCTTCATTTTCACAATATAGCCGACAAGAAACTGTTTATTAAGAACGATAATCATCCGAATGCATTTACTTCTCAACTGAATATCCGATTCAGCAATGATGTAAATTAGTTTATCTGGAAATTAAGGATTTTCCCAGAACAAATCAGAAAATAAGTTGTTTTTCTACCTGAAGGATGAAAAATCTTCATTTAAAAAGAGTAAAATTTAAAAAGTACCAGTCGAGGGGGGATAAGATCTGGCTGGGACTCTATTTGTTGTCAGTGCAGGAAGGCTTTAACTTATTAGAAAATCTAAAAGAGAGAATCCCGCTGATGATATGCTTGAGTCGTCTTTTACTTCCTGAGTGTCTCGTGATTGCATTGCTGGAACAGGATTACTGCTCCGCTGTCTTGAAGAGGATGTCATACATCTATAAATAAGTCCCAGGATGGGAAGGTTTAGGTCGCAGAGGATTGTTGCCTCTGGTCGTTGATTCGCTTCACAAAAATCCCTCCTCTGCTGAAGGGGCACCTTGTCCTGCTGGGGTCACTCAATATCCGTGTTGGGACTCAATAGCACTTTAACATGTGAAGGCTTAGCAGCAGCCTTTTTACAGTCCTCCAATCCTTTCACGACCTGATTAAGCTCTTCAGTCATCAAGGATTTGACATATCTTGTGTCAATCCCCCAAAATAACACAGATGCTTTCTTCTTCGGGCCATGAAAGGAAGCTTTGACTGCGAAGTAAGCAAACGCACAGAGGTCACAATGGGTATTAAAGGAGCAGATTAGGAAGCCTGAGAGAGAGAGACAGAGTTACTGAGAAGGGAAGAGTGAAAAGGAGGGAAGTGACTGAGAATGAAATCACAACCTCTTGAATTACAAAATACAATCGACAGTAATGAGCCCCAGCTGCAGCGATTTGGCGCTCTTCATCCCAGCCAGTCCTCCACCAACATGCTTACTCATGCAAAGTTTCTGGTCTCATTTCTAGGTTGCACAACTGTGTATCGGTAAGCGCTGCGACAGGACCCTGGTTTGATCCTGCGCTTGGGATCTTTGTGCCCAAAGTGTGCATGTTCTGCCTGTCATATACTCCCAGCTCTGCAGCTTATAAACAATTCAACACTGATATGTTTGAATAAAATAATGACTCTGAAGCCGCGTCTATATGCATGTGATGGACGGGCCTCGTCTTTCCCCCATTATCAATTGGGATTATCTCCAGCCACCCTGAGATGGATGAAGTAGGCATAAAAGAATTATCAATACCTCTTGAAGGAAAAAAATGTATCCACCAAACATAATTTATTCACAATTCCCATCCTCCTCCGATGCAGTAAAATAAATATGGAATCATATTCTACCAACATAGATGACTGACTCCCACAAGAAAAGACTGGGGTGGACTGCAAGATGAAGCTGAAAGCTCTTGAGGATTCCTAAACCTTTTTGCAGAACTGTTCCTGATGCCGGAGTGTGACATTTGTTTTGATCTGTGTGGAAACGAATGCAGCAAATCTTCATGTCTTGGCAACTTGGGCTCCAACTGCATGTTACAATCTGATTCACATAATGGTTTCTCCTCCATCCTCCCCTCATGGGTTGGATTACCACGGAAATCATGTTGCTGACTCATGCATGCTGAGTTTGTCTTGGCATGCGTCGGATCAGAAGGCAGTGTTGAAATTTGCATTTGGAGCAATAATTAAACCATAAACCCTTCATACCCACCAACTTGATGTGATCCAGCAGTCTGTTCCCGGAAGGCTTAAAATCTCTGAGCCCACAGAGATTAAAAACAACAGAACTATATGTGCCAGCGGCAAACTTTTTATTTCTAGAGCACCTGGGAGTGTGAATGCGAACATGTCTGCAAAGGTTTCTCTGCCTGTGCATTCATATGCATCACTTGTGAAGCCGTTTGTGCATTTTTTGCTGAATGCTTCTGCGAGGCCCATTCATGGTCCAGCAGCTATAGAAGCTCTGAGAAGTGTTTGTGTGAATATTTAAGATTCTGTCTTTGTGTTTTGCGTTGCGTGCGTGCCAATATAATTGAGCCCAGGGGACTGTCAATCACAGCATGGTTCAGGATACACACCCCTTTGGCGATGAGAGGGGGGGGGGCATTAAAACACAAGCAATATTCATGATTGTGTGTCTGTGTACATGCATATGGATGAACTGCATGTACACAGGAGATCCATCAGCACTGTGTACATATGCAGATTCTCACAGCCGCCACATGCAATGTTTGGCGCATGCATTATAGACTACCTGTGGGTTTCACCCAGGCCTGTTGAGGGGGTTCTAATTGTGTTTACCCGACTTTACAAAGAGCTCAACGAGAAGGTTCAAGAGCAGCGGGGCACAGAATACACCCACACACATTCTGACTTGGAAAGCTGTCTTTATGGGGCCTTAGCACTGATTCAGTGCATTCCCTTTTCCTCTACCATGACCTTTTCCATCACAATCAGCGACACTCCCTCAACATTAAATCAAACGTGATCTCCACTTCAAAAACACATTTCCATTACAAAATGCATGCAAGACTTTGTGGGTGCTACATTTTAAACCCCATAAGGTAGGGGATGAGTAATCATGAATAATCTAAGTTTTAGGCCTCATCTAGAGAGAAATACAGGACACACACTTTTCTGCTGAAAGTTTAACCATAATCTTTACTTCTTCCTAAATGTTTAATCAGACTCAAACTTAAGCACATGCATTGATCTTAAGGAGACCTTAAAATGTCCAAATAAGTCCTCAAGGAGAACTGTACAATCAAGGTAAGACATGCACACACACACACGCCTAACCAAAAACAAGCCCTTTAACCTCAGCCCCAAGTTAGAACTGTTTCCCTATTTACTTTGTCAGCTCGCTGCCCAGATTACACAAAATGAAAATGTGCTTCATCTGAGTAAACAGACTATCACAACTGCCTGCAATCTCCATGACAACCGACTTGATGAAAAGGAAGTCAAGGACGTCACCCAGTCAGCGACAAAGCATCTCTTTGAACTGTCCACACCTGAAGGATTCGTGCCGGGGGCACATCAACATCACCATCATCATCATCATCATGTGTGAGGTTTTCAGAGCAGCGGCATCGCACCTCTTCACAATGATGGGAATCAGAAGCGGCAGCCAGACCCAAAAATCTCCCCTCATCGAAAAACCAGCGTCTCGAAACCTTTGAATGTCTGTGAAAATGGTGCTTATAGGAAATGACACAAAGGCACCAATGCAACGGCGCACCGCCGACTTCATCGCCGAGCCATTTAAGAGACACGCTGCCAGATATCGTGAAACCAGCACTTCTCTGCAAATGGAGTGGGACGGAATAAAAGGTGTAGGTGTCAAAAGAAGCCTCACAATATGAAATTACTGTTTTGGTTCTCTCGGAGGTCAGACTCTGCTTTTATCACCGTGTTCAAACTTTGGGCTGAATAGCTGTTTCTCCTCTTCCCTTTTCTGATGAATGTGTGTGAATGTTTTGACACCCTAAGAACAAGATTAACAAAGGGGGATAATTACTGTCTGAAATAAAATGCTTAAACTGTGCACGCAAACCTGTTGAAAATGGGAATCAACATTGCTCTATGATGAAACAAGTTCTAATATTTGTTCTGCAGGTGCATTTATTTGAATTTTATCCTAAAAGCTAAAGCTCTTATATTTTGTAAAATGCTCTTTGCCATCAGGGAAGACCTGACGGCAGAATACCGAAGGCAGAAGTGGACGCTTTTTGGAAATGAAGCTGAGAAGGTGGAACTGGGCGTGATCAGAAACCAGCGCGTGTTGCGTACACGTGTTGACAAAATGGCTCTTCGAAAACAGGTACAGTCAATCAGTTTCAGCTTCCTCACAGGTTACTGCACAGACAATAATGCCTGAGCATTAATGTCCAGAACTGTTTGGTTTAAATTACAAACATGAAGCATTCAATCTTTTTTATACATTTAAACCTAATAAAATGCAAAGCAAAGGTGTGAAATAAAAAACAAACAAAAAAACAAAAGCAAAAGAACAAATTCCCTGACTGTAAAACAATGTCAAGCAGTCTGTTGACTTGTCCTGCACTTGGTGATTTCTGAAAATGGATCCATTAAAAATGTGTAAGCCATTGTGATCACGTAGAAATAGGGTGTCTCCTTGATACTACAGCAACAGTGGCTCTTGGTATTGGCTCTAAATTTCATTCCAGTCTCTATATCACCACGCTGTGGCAAATCGCAAACAAGACTGTATAAGAGCTTCATTTGCAGCATTTCAGAGGGTTTTAGTGAGTTTTGTTGCGCAGTAGTCTGACAGTCGTCACAGACGTCTGAAATGCTTCTCGGGTTTCAGCAGATCACAAAGTGCCAGACATGAGAAAAGAGCTTTTAGCATGCTTCGGGATGGGGTAGTCATCCAGAAGCTTCAGCTCTATCTTACTTGACATCGGACGACAAAATGATTGTTGGACTGGACAGAAAACCCATATTTACTTTGTCAAGGATCCTCAATTGAATTGTCTTGCTATTGCAAGACAGACATGAGCACAGTCATGCAAATCTTAGGATGAACTTCAAGACTGCTTCAGTATTCCCAGCGGAGCGATTCTTGTACAGCAGCCGTTTACATGACATTCAAAAAACAAGCAGACGATGAAAAAAAGTCCCATATACATGAGAGACTCATACTGGACCATTAAAATAAAGAGCAGCAGAAACGAGGGAGTTTCTGAAGGCTCGTTTCTGCACATCGCTGATCTGCATACGGAGAAGCACAAAGCCCACCATCCAGACTCTGCATTCCCTTTGTCATATTTCCGTCTGTCCTCTGGAATCCTACAGATACGAACCAGTGGAGATGTCGCAGTAACCTTGGAGACAAGAGTTGAGACTCGATGTGAATAAATGGCAGAAGTGTTTGTAGACGGGTGATGTCTGCCTCGAGGTGTTCAACAGCCTCACAGACCACCCACCGCAAGCTGCCTCCAATTCTTTCTCAATATCAACAAACCGCCTGGCATTACCGTCGTGGTTATTTTCTTACCATTAGCCAACATGATCTAGTGAACAGCAAAACTTGAAGAAGCCACTCGGATAAGGAGTGATACATCTTCCAATATGACCAAGCCCACCTGACCTGATTCATGTTGCTCTGTGATGCCTCCTACCTGGACACTCTTCTTCTTAGGTATTTGTCCAGTATGTTGAAGTGGTGCCCCCTGGTGGATTGTATGCTAAATGTTCATTACAAAGAGTAAATATCTGTGTTGGTTCATCCACAGAGCAGGAGTGGGCCATTCTACAGTTTGTTCTGTGTTTTGACTATGCCAGTCTTGCCAGATGGAAGCAGCAATAACTCACTGAAAAGTGGATAATTCAAGTCAGATAGAAATAATATTTGAGTTAAATTTCCAAATGAAAATTTCATATATGTACAACTTGTCTGGAGTTTTTACAAACCATTTAAATAGGGTCTAAAATATCAAATAAGGAACACTCTGAACCATGGAGTGATCCTCCAACTTATCACATTAACTTGGAACAATTTTGTTCTCCGCTGCACAGTCTACTCATTTATTTCCCCCTGGGATTAATAAAGCATTTCTGTTCTATTTTATTCTGTTTACAAATGTTCTGTCTGTGCTTCAGGCAGAAAAGAAAGCATCCGAATACATTGAGTACCTGGATCTGCTGAGTCAGAAGGCCCCAGACTTTCCAATCCCTCTGAGGGCTCACACCGTCTGGGAGGGCATGACGGTGAAGCTGTGCTGCACCGTGCAGGGCTGCCCGCCCCCTAAGGTCATGTGGTAAGAACTGGCCTCTCCAGCACTTCATCCGTGTGGCCTTCACTGACCTACGCTGATTCGTTTTCAACGAGGCCTCTATTAGATTCTAACGTCGAGGGCATCTGCGGACTGGTGTCACTTTAAATTCCCCTCCCGCTTTGTTAGAGAGACTTGGAATGGAACAAAATCCTTCAGAAGTTGGAGCTTTCTGGGAACAAGTACACATGAGGTGGAACTTCAATTAAAAAAAAAGTTATGAAAATACACATTCAGATGTCATGAAGGACAAGGATCATGTACAAAGGATATCACCCAAAAATACACTAAACCAAGGGAGTGGAACAGTAAATCATGTAAACGATGATGGTCATCATCTGTCAGCTGCTTCTTTCTGGGGTGAGAAGAACAAAACATGATCCACATAACAAAATTTTTTCTAATCTTCACCCTGGAAGACCAAAAAGCAAACGAAACCATCACCTTCCTTTTGTAAAAGTAGAAAAAGTTGATGTCAAACAAAACACTCGGGTGGCAGCCTGGCCGGCTTAATCTGTCCTCCTGCCTCTTGAAGCCGCTGCTCTTCACTCTTATATACACACTACAGCTTAACCGCTTATCAGGGCCACCAAACGGCTTCGGCTTCAAGCACCTGAGAAGAGCTGGAAGAAAGAGAGAAACCAGGGAGTGTGGCATGGAAAACAGTATTTTTTACAAACCCCCCCAAAATTTCTGGGGTATATTTTATTTCTTAATGTTTTCTATTAGTTTGGATGAAATATCGGATTTTAACAACATGCACTTTAAATTGGGCTTTGTTTTTATACTTATTTTACAAAAACTCACAATATCTCACAACCTAAATTCCATAAATGGTGAATAATGATGAACATGATTTAAAACAAAGAATTAATAAATACGGTATAAAAAATGAAAAGGGAACTTGTCAATCAAAAAAGTGATATTGTGGACAGGAAGATGGGCATGAATTATTTTTGAGTTTTTTTTAATGATACGGCTGTTTTTGCGGCCCTACAGTGAATTATATATTATTTATTCATGGCTCATTCATAAAACAGGGGAAAAGGCTCATGCAGTCAATGAAAATATTGTATTTATTAGTTAAAATTAAGCAGGTAGGTTAGGTTACGCACCTGCATATGCAAGCAAATGAAGAGATATTAAAAGTCAATGTGTTCCTTCCAAACAAATAAGCGTCATGGCACACCACCCTTCTGGCATCCTGATCACACATGATCTTAATGTGGAATCACCTGTGGTAATTCAGGCACGGCGCCAAACTGTCGACCTTGATTCCGTCGCTCCCGCGAGACTCTGAGAAGCCTGTGTGCGTTCAGTATTCACCTTGAGATCCCGACAGCTTCTGGCTCGGCGTTCCGCCGCCCCGTATGGGACCCATCAAGCCCAATGAGCTGCAAGAGGGCCGCTCTCGACAGCGGCCTGCGCACGGCACAATGAGAGATCAAAGGCCCCCGCTGGCGCTTATGGATTCAGCCACACTAACGTTTCATTATGGAAGCCATGCATAAGTTATCAGCAGGCAGGTGCGCCAGCCACCCACGTGCAGTCAGATGTCCGTTTGCTTTGATATTCAGGGGAACTGTACCCTTCCTTCCCCAGGTATAAGGACGGTCGGCCCCTCATTATGTCCGCACAGCCTTGGAACTACAGTCTTCAGCAAAAATTTGGTCTCAACATACTGGAGATCAGGAGGTGGGTCACAGCCTCAGCGCCATGTGAGTGGCTGGAATGTTTTGATTTATGGGCAAAAAAAAAAAAAAAACTAAAGAAGCTGCAGCGAGAAAGCCTTTGGATGTGAAAGTGGACTGAGTTTAAAAGTGTGGTAAAATCAGATTAGGAATTTGTGGTGCTGTGAGGTTAAATGATGCTGTCAGAGTGAAAAACAGAAACAAGATTTTTAAGGTTTCTGTTGTAACAGAGAGGAGAATATATGGATAAAATGAAAAAAAAAAAAAGATGAAAAGGGTAGAATAAAGTAATTGGTGTTAGAGAAGGGTACGACTTCTGTTTTTCCTCTATATTGTACTTTAGAGGATAATTCACCAGGGCTGCCAGCATGTTCCTGCTAGACTAATACACAGCTGCTGAATCCGGCTCTGCACCATCCTTCTTTTGACTTTCACCTTCACCAGACGAGAGAGTGACCTTCTTTATCTTCCGCTAAGGTGCTCCCCTGATGATGCCGGCGAGTATAAAGTGGTGGCCAAGAGTCCTCTGGGTGAAGCGATGACCTTTGGAAGACTCGTGGTGAACTGTGAGTGGTTTCTTTTCTTTTCTTTTTTTTTAAAGACCATTAAGGGCAGTATTAAAGGACAGATTATAATACCATTGATTGCAAAAAACTAAAGAGTGCAGTTGTGGTCCATATGATTTTATTTTAGATTAGCTGGGTCAGTTTGGTTCTCACATTATTTTCCACAACAATTTATTTGTTGCTTGCAGCTGTGGCAGTCGTCACACTTTGCAGTGTTGTGAGCAATCATGAATCTTCTGGATGAAACTACTGGGTGACCTTGCAGAGAGTGAAATTACAACATAAATCATTAAGTTTACTTTTTAAAAGTAAAGTATTGATTGATTTTCTGAAAGATGCAAAACGAGATAGATGTGATAAAATAAAAGCTGCAAATAAAGGACATGATATTTGGACATTTCACTCTATTTTTCACCAATTGGCATAAAAAAAAAAAAAATCATATTGGAATCAATCTTATTTTCAGTCCATTTAAGGTTTTTGAAAATTTAATCAATGTTGACATTTTGTTTCCTTTTTCTTACTTCTTTGCTATATAGCAAAGGAAGTTATTGCTCTAACTTTAATGGATCAGCTCGGATCAGCATAAAATAAAAGTACTGAAATGAATTGATTCACGAACGATCTACATGCCTGAGGCTTTCATGAAAGATTAGTCAGTCAATAAGTTAAAAATGTGATGCTTCACCTGCTAGTTTCATACGTTTGATTTTAAATATCGACCATATGTTTATAGTCTTGGAATCATTTTATCATTTTAATTGATTATACTTACAATAAACTTGATAACAAAAACACAGATTCCTTTGCAGCATTGACATTAAATGTATTTTAAATCAAATATGAAAAGAAATTACTGCAGCACCCACAGGCTCCAAATAATCAGTGTGTGAAGGATGAAATGTTTTGATACAGAGGTATGAGGAGTAAAGACAAACACATCAGAGTTCGAATGGGGACAAATGAGCTCACCTCTGCTTTATCTTCGGTCAGCTTGTGTTCCAGGATGTTCTGTCATTCGCAGATAAAGAACTGAACGCCGGTGTCACAGGAACATCTGCCTGAAGGATGGCTCCTGCAAACTCACCACAAAATACCTTATGCAGCAAACAGTAGGGATTTCATTCACGTGAGAAACTGGGAATTTTGAATCAAATCTGGTCAGATTTGCTATTAATGGAGCATCAAAGTGGTTTTACATACTTTAATGGCTTTGTCTATTGTTAAAGTCGTGTTTTCCTTCTTTTGTCTTTAAGAAACCATCGAAGAGAATCATCTTTAGTTTGGATTCTATTTTCTCTGCATGCCCAGCATGCCCCCTGTAGCTTTCCGAGTTTCTATATAAATTTAATATTTGCGAGCGAATCAACAACAGGCTGAAACATCACTAAGCCAGATCCCTTTGCTGCTCTCATGCATAATGAATTCAATTGAGGCAGTGGGCGTCGCGGCGGCGGCAATATTACAGTCAGCAGTATTACTGCAGAGTGCTGTGACAGACAATTTTAACAAGGTTTTTGTTGCTGCTTTTAAATGTTCCACCCCTTTCGCAAAAAGCATCAGGCTTAGCAGGACAGATCTCAAAAATTAATTCAAGTTTTCTAGTTGCCTTCTACATTTCACAACTTTCTAACACTGTTTTTTATGGGACAGGTGACTGTATCTACAAACTTCTATATTAATTTCCATTTCTTTTAAAGAAATAATTGAATAAAAAAACATGACAATCATAAAATTCATGATCAAGTGGTCATGTAGGCAATATATTTCAGTATCTCTCAGTAACAGTCAACTTGATTGATGTGTCTGCATATAAAGAAGTGGCTGAGCAAAAGCCAAACAGTGAAAGTACTAAAAAACAAAAAACATGACACCGAGTACAGTTAAGATGCTTTCAGTGTGAAATAAATGCTGAATGTTTATACAAACAAACTGTGTTTTTATCAGAAAAGTGTTTTTCAGCTGCTGAAGACAGAAAATTGTGGATCTGACCTTTTTAAAAGTGCACAAGTTTATTTTGTTCTCTTGTTACATTTGCAATAAATTCAGCTTAAATCAACATTTCCTTTTATCATAGTTTTCTCTTGATAATTGGTGGGGATTGATCATGCTGAGAAGAGGCCTCCTCCACACCCACAGAGTTTTCCTGCTGCCAGTCTTTTGAAAACCACTGGTTTTAAAAAGGAAGCCCAAAATGTGTCTTATATAAATGACTCTGGCAGGTTTGGCTTGTCGGCTCCGTCTCTCCATCCCATTCCTCTTCACCATCCTGATCCGCGTCTCTATGTTTCTGTCTCCATCTCTGACCCTTCCTACCCTCCAATCTGTGCTGCTCTGCTGCTCCGCCGCCCCGTGATTCAGCATGTCAAGGAGCCGTGGCCGGTTCAGAGCGCTCACGGACCGCCGGTAAGTCTCTCGCCGGCGCCTAATGAAAAGTGTCCCCTTTCATTTTCTCTGCCACCCTTTGAAGTCTCTCCCTCCTCGGGCAGACGAGGCAGAGCTCAGAGTGTGACGCAGCGCCGCGCACGCCGCTCCTCCTACAGCAACATATAGGTGCCGTGACATGAGGCGGCGTTTGTTTACTGTGGGAATCGATGCTCCTGTGAGGGCGTCCAGGGAGAACTAAGTGAGACTGTTTGGGCCGATTGTCGCTGAAGGCATGAGAATGACTTGCTTCTCATTGAACAGAGACGACAGTCATGTATATTTCATCCCTGTAACAGTGGGAGATTTATGCCATTTGGCCTCAAGCTGCAGAGTATCTCATATTGGCGGTGGCATTCTTTGGCCTAGATTAGCCTCCACATGGGAATCAGGACTCTATATGCACATGATCTGATCAGGCTGCAGGTACCAAAGGCCATAGGAGACACACCGAGGCTCCTTTTCAGAATGAGGAGGCTGTTCACACCAGAAACACAACAACACTGTGCAACTGTCTAAATATAAAACATGTTTTGTGCTTGTTTGTCCAACCAGGACCTCTTGTGGTGGTGTGAATTATCACACTCAGAGAACACGCCTAGAAACATGTTGAGATTTAAAAAAAGGGCTGAACAGTAGTGGAAAGATACTCAGACTTCTGCCTACAATCCAAAATCATGCTTTATCAATTATTTGGGCACTCTAAACAGGACATCATAGTTTGTTTGTTTTTTCCTCTGTGAGTTCTGGTTTCTATTGATCACTTCCATCTGACTTCTTCAGTGACAGACCTTAAAACATCAGATGCTGCTTACTCTCCTTTTTTCTGTCCTGATGAAACAGAAACCCTTCTGTGTGTTTGGGTTCATAGGAATCGCACTACTTTATGCAACTAGGAATATCATTCTCAAAAACACTGCTTGGATGATGTGACGGAGGAGCTCAGGAGGATTCTGCTCCTTTAGAGGGGGAAAGATATTTGGGCAAAACAAAGAAGGCAGAGCTGGAGAATCACAGAGCAGATATTTCATTATTTCCATCCATCCATCCATCCATCCATCCATCTTCAACCGCTTATCCGGGGCCAGATCGCGGGGGCAGCAGTCTCAGCAGAGATGCCCAGACTTCTCTGTCCCCAGACACTTCCTCCAGCTCTTCCGGGAGGATCCCAAGGCGTTCCCAGGTCAGCCGAGAGATATAGTCTCTCCAGCGTGTCCTGGGTCTTCCCCGGGGTCTCCTCCCGGTGGGACATGCCCAGAAAACCTCCCCAGGGAGGCGTCCAGGAGGCATCCTAAACAGATGCCCGAGCCACCTCAGCTGGTCCCTCTCGATGTGGAGGAGAAGCGGCTCTACTCCGAGCTCCTCCCTGGTGACTGAGCTCCTCACCCTATCTCTAAGGGAGCGCCCAGCCACCCTACGGAGGAAGCTCATTTCGGACGCTTGTATCCGGGATCTTGTCCTTTCGGTCATGACCCAAAGCTCATGACCATAGGTGAGGGTGGGAACGTAGATTGACCGGTAAATCGAGAGCTTTGCCTTTTGGCCCAGCTCCCTCTTCACCACAACGGACCGATACAACGACTGCATCACTGCAGACGCTGCACCGATCCGCCTGTCAATCTCACGCTCCATCCGTCCCCCACTCGTGAACAAGACCCCAAGATACTTAAACTCCTCCACCTGGGCTAGGGTCTCTCCACCGACCTGGAGAGGGCAAGCCACCTTGTTCCGGTTGAGGACCGTGGCCTCGGATTTGGAGGTGCTGATCCTCATTCCTGTCGCTTCACACTCGGCTGCGAACCGCCCCAGTGCATGCTGTAGGTCTGGGTTCAATGAAGCCAACAGGACAACATCATCTGCAAAAAGCAGAGATGAAATCCTGTGGTCCCCGAACCGGAACCCCTCCGGGCCCTGGCTGCACCTCGGAATTCTGTCCATAAAAATAATGAACAGAACCGGTGACAAAGATCAGCCCTGCCGGAGTCCAACATGCACCGGGAACAGGTCCGACTTACTGCCGGCAATGCGGACCAGACTCCTACTCCGGTCATACAAAGACCGGACGGCCCTTAACAAGGGGCCCCGGACTCCGTATTCCCGGAGCACTCCCCACAAGACACCACAAGGGACGGGGTCAAACGCCTTCTCCAAGTCCACAAAACACATGTGGACTGGTTGGGCAAACTCCCACGAGCCCTCGAGCACCCTATGTAGGGTGTAGAGCTGGTTCACTGTTCCACGACCAGGACGAAAACCACATTGTTCCTCCTGAATCCGAGATTCGACTATCGGTCAGATCCTCCTCTCCACCGCCCTTACTTCCGGTGTCCACCACCGGGTTCGGGGGTTGCCGCCACAACAGGCACCAGAGACCTTATGACCACAGCTCCGGGCAGCTGCTTCGACAATGGAGGTGGAGAACATGGTCCACTCGGACTCAATGTCCTCAGCCTCCCTCGGGACATGAGAGAAGCTCTCCCGGAGGTGGGAATTGAAAACCATGCTGACAGAGGGTTCCACTAGACGTTCCCAACAGACCCTCACAATAAGTTTGGGTCTGCCAAGTCTGTCCGATTTCCTCCTCCGCCAGCGAATCCAACTCACCCCCAGGTGGTGATCGGTCGACAGCTCTGCCCCTCTCTTCACCCGAGTGTCCAAAACACGCGGCCGGAGGTCAGATGACACGACAACAAAGTCGATCATCGACCCCCGACCTAGGGTGTCCTGGTTCCAAGTGCACTTATGGACACCCCTGTGCTTGAACATGGTGTTTGTTATGGACAAACTGTGACTAGCACAAAAGTCCAATAACAGAACACCACTCGGGTTCAGATCAGAGAGGCCGTGCAATCCAATCACCCCCTTCCAGGTCTCACTGTCGCTACCCAGGTGGGCGTTGAAGTCCCCCAATAGAACAATGGAGTCCCCAGTCGGAGCACTGTCCAGCACCCCTCCCAGGGACTCCAAGAAGGCCGGGTACTCTGCACTGCTGTTCGGCCCATAAGCCAAAACAACAGTGAGGCACCTATCCCCGATCCGAAGGCGCAGGGATGTGACCCTCTCGTTCACTGGGGTGAACTCCAACACATGGTGGCTGAGCTGTGGGGCTATAAGCAAACCCACACCAGCCCGCCGCCTCTCACCGCGGGCAACACCAGAGAAGTGGAGAGTCCAGCCCTTCTCGAGAGGTTGGGTTCCAGAGCCCAGGCTATGTGTGGAGGTGAGCCCGACTATATCTAGCTGGTATCTCTCAACCTCCCTTACAAGCTCGGGCTCCTTCCCCCCCAACGAGGTGACATTCCATGTCCCTAGAGCTAGTCTCTGTGTCTGAGGATCGGGTCGCCGGGCACCCTGCCGTCGGCTGCCACCCAATCCACATTGCACCCGGCCCCTACGATTCCCTCGGCGGGTGGCTGGTCCACCGGAGGGTCGGTCCACGTCGCCCCTTCGGGTTGAGCCTGGCCGGGCCCCGTGAGCAAAGGCCCAGCCACCAGGCGCTCGCTTGCGAGCCCCAACCCCATCTCATTATTTACTAAAGCTAATTCAAACGCGAGCAACAGGGATGAAAATATTGTGCAATTACCTTCAGCATACATAACTCTCAAATGAAATCCTGAACCAAAAGGAAGTCTGATGGATCACGGTGAGTGCAGCAGGTGGAAATGAGGAAACCATCTTCAAGCATCTCAGTGAACAGGTGAACTCAATCCAGCAGCAGCGAGGTGGGAGGAGTCAAAATCAGACCCACCTGTTGAGAAGAAGTTAAAGACAGACCCAGGATTCAGTTATCTACTTCATCCTCCATTGTCCAAAATGGTAATTCATGAAGACCTCAGTATTTTAGCGAGTGTTTTGCCACAGGTGTTGATTTGTTCTTATCTTTCAAAAACTTGATGAATCGTAGTGATCATTAAAGTTGTGTATTTGGGTGCTGTTGCTCAGTTGGTAGAGAAATGCAATGTTGATCAATCAGTCCCTCAAACTCAGCCTGTCCGTGTGCTGAAGTGTCACAAGGCACTTCGCTCTGTGAAAGACTGTTAATAGGTGAACATAACAGATCATGTCAGGCACATTGAGGCTGCTCAGGCAGTAAATTGAGCTTTAAAAGTCAAGTCAATTGACTGTTTCAGTCAAAGTCAACATGCACTTTTCTATATACGATACGTCCGTCTTCTACGCTCTTTTACCCGAGTTAGTGCCACAGGGTTCCACGTCATAAAACACATTTCATTCTAATTTGATACAATGTCCCTCAGTGATGGGACACCTTCTCAGGTGTGCCACAGCATGGAGAGAACTAAAACACAGGACGGAGAATCTCACAGTCACAGTAAAAGTCACAGAACATTTTCACATTTCATTTTACACTTATTAAGTAGCAGGTTATAGCTGGTAGCTGAAGTTGCTGCTTGCTGGCATGCCCATCATGACAACACTTCCTCTCATTTAGCATATATAGAACAGTAACTATCTCTAATAGCACTTCTGACATTTAGTTTTGTTGAGCACCATCTGGCGTTCCTGTGTTTTCCCTTTAAGAGTGTCTAACCGGATGTAGCGAGAGCAAAGCAGAAGATGGAGCAACGTTACTGTGAAAAGGGTCTATTAGACTCAAAATGTATGTTTTTCTGACTCAGAAGAACTCTGAGTACTCACAGACACGGACGGAGGCAACATGCATGCTCCAGAAAATCCCACCAAACCCAGACTCACATCAGGGACATTGTTGTTGTTGTGAGACCACAGACCCACCACTGCACCACTCCAACCCTTCTTTTTAAAGTACGGCGGAATATTTCGGCTTGGCTACAGTCTACAGTTTGACTGATGCGAATACACAAACTTATAAAGACGTCAGTATTTCATATTAGTGCTTTGAACTGGTTTTTCTCTCATTTTCACATTTCTTTAATATAAATTAGCTTTAATAAGAACATGAGTTATCTCTTCCACCCTTTATACTGATTAACAAACTTGCTGAGTCAACATATACTCCCATAATCAGGATAAATACACACTTATACACATGCCTCTGCAGAAGTGATGTTTAGGTGCAATGTAACACTTTCCCTCCACATTCAGAAATGAAATTTATCAGCTGTGGCGACTTTCTGCTGCGGGTGATAAATGAACTCATGTGGAATTGATCGTATTCTCCAACATAAATGGCCCAACAAACAAAGGAGGGGAATTCATAACTGCCATCACTGTGCAGAAAGAAACACGAGGTTTGAATGATGAGAAGCAAAGATCTGTGTCTGATAATAATTCCACGCACATTGCTGGGATAGTCAAACTAAGCAGGACAAGACCATTATAAGAAACACGTCGCTTTGTCTCACATTCAAATCCGAGAATGTGGCTTAACGAGATCTCATGGCGTCCATTTCTGCTGCTCCCACATCGCGTTGCTTTGGTGCTTTGACAAGTAAAAGAATAAACTGTAGCTGAAGGAATTACTTGTCAGAGAATGTTCACTTACAAAAACGTGCCCAGCCTCAGACTTTCCTTTGTTTTGCTTGGGGGATGCCTCTTGGAGCTGTCCTTTGTATCACTGCTTTCTTGGATGAAGGTGGGTTTTCATTTTTCCAAGTATGATTGCCGTCGTCTGCATCAGATAGACTTCAGAGTTATCCAAGGCTCATCTGCTTTACTTTGTGTGATTTGACCCTCGTGTCGCCTGTGAACGAAGGTGAGAACCTGTTGCTTCTGACACTGAGAAGCTCAAGTTTATACCTCCAGCAGATTAGATGCTGCAGACATCAGAGTGTTTCTTAAGCCCGGTTTGATGGCGGTGATGGAGCCAGTTCTCATTACTTGTCGTCAGGAGTCACCACAGTGTCCCTCCTGCAGGTACGTCAGGTTTCCTCTCATGTCAGGTTGTACTGGACCGAAAGAGGCCCGACAAGTTTTATAGCAAAACTCACATCAATTTGTGACTTTCCTTTTCCTCTAACTGATTACGTCAGCTTTCATCTTTTCCACGAATGTTTTCATTGGATTTCTCCAGGTACAGTCATAAAACATGCATTTGAAGTTAATTGGTGAGACTCCATAAATCGATGGACTCCCCTTTTTATCTTCAGAAGTCAGGAACTTGTGCAAATAGAAAAAGCTGGAGCTCAGATTTGATCTCTTTATTCAATTTTTACGTCGCAGACACAACAGAGCCTGCAGACATGCCGTTATAGGCCCTCAGTTCAAAGGTATCCACATCGCACTTTCATGCCTCATAACAAAACAAACAAGCCCTCTGAACAAGAGATTTAACTGCATCAACTTGGAAAAAAGTTTCTGAATCTTATTTCAATGTGGAAGATGCTGCGGTGTCCTTGTTACATGGAGAGAAGAAAATTAAAGTAAATCTAGACTGAGGGAATATTTCTAGCTTCTGCTGACCACTGCAGGTGTCAATCATCAGGAATACGCAGTATAAATGAGTAAAGGAATATCCCTGAGTGAATATTCGTCTGTAATCCCTCTTTTGTCCTCATTGCGAATCCTGTCTGTGTGACAGCTTTCTCCGTTTTTTTTTTGTTTTTTTTTCACCTCACACCATGAATGGGAATAATTTCCTGTTGGGATTACATGTTGTCCATTTGGCTCAAATATTCTAAACAGTATTTCATGATTTGCTGGATCAATTTGTTCACGTTGATTAAATCTATTCATTGTCCTCTGTTGTCCTCTGTACCAGTTCGATGTCTGGCAGGCATTGGGGCTAAAATAACTTCGGACAACCACTTTATCTCCTTTCTACTTCCTGCTCCTACCAGGTTTACGTCCTGACAACGAAGCCCACTTCGGCCCCTCGTTCCCGCCGACCTGGGTGAAGGAGTCCTGCTGCCTCACCCTGCAGTGCAGCTTCAGCCCGGCTCTGCTGCCCTTCCAGCAGGACGTCACCTGGTTCAGAGACGGTCGGTCTGATCACACACGCCGGTCACATCCGTCACCGTTTATGGGCTCACCTTTTATTTCCCTCTGCTCTCTGCAGGCGTACCGCTGCTCCCATCCAGCAATGTGAAGATCAATACATGTGATGACATTTCAACCATCACTTTAAATGCAGCATACAAAGAGCATGAAGGCGTTTACACAGCCAGACTGACTACCTGGGACGGAGAAGAGGAGCACAGCGCTTTTGTCTACGTCACGGGTGAGAACTCAGTCTTTTTTTGTAAAACACATGGATGTGGCATAAGTTGAATTGATAAAAAACAATTTATATGTAAATACAGCTGCTGTGAATAGATAAAGAAAAGAGAGGTGATGTTTGCCAATCTGCTTGCTGTAAGAAGGAAGAGATGGTGTGTTGGAGGAGGACAGGTGCTGTACTGTAAACACCTCCTTCATCCAAGGGGTCAGTCGACTGAAGTGAGGGGATTGAAAACACAACGAAAGTTGTTTTAATGCATACTAGGATTTATTTTCTCTGATGAGTGAGTCTCACAAAGGAAATCAACTTTATATTGAGAAGGGTTCAAGTCTGTTCCCTTCTGTGTTGAAGTTGGATGCTCTCCCTGTTTTCTCTCTGTAATTGGTGACCAAAAAGTTCCTGCAGGGCTGAACGTGAGTGTGTGTCACTGACTGTCCCCCATGGTTCAATTGGACACAAAACCGTTATGTTTTATTACCAAATACAAGTTCGCAGAAACATGTTTCACTAGTTGCTGGCTTGTTTCTAATTATTTGTTGGCATTATGACGAGAAGCTCAGCACACACTCAGTGTGTCCTTAATGAACAAGTTGTCGACCAGTCTTTCAAACTATGCGCTGTGCCTCGAACGTTGCACTTTGTCCTCGGAAACTGGCAGACGCAAAGCAACGACCTTGAGACCTTTAGCATTTCAAACATCTGCTTATAATGGCGCCATATAATGAGATCGCCATTTGTTGTCCCAAGCTGGGTAAACATTTCTTGGCTCACACACATCTCCCCAGACACGATTTGTATTCTACACATTTTGGTGGTGCTTTCATTTCCTGTCAGCAAACTACACTGATTCATACAGAAGAAATTGCACCATCAATCAAACGGTTCGGCAGCGGAGGACTTGTTCACTTTGTTCAGTGAAAGTATATATTTTTCATAGACTGCCACTTTCTTACTTACGTTGTTTGCGGCATGCAGATGAGCCTGGCGAGGCAGCGCACGCTTGAGATCATCAAGCTGATCTGAAATCCGGGCGGCCCTGCTCTCGGGCTTGGCACATGTACAGCCTGTGTGTGTTTCAGTGTAACGCTAAGGCTCATTCCAGTATGGCTGCTCCCCTTGACTGCCAAATAACAACATAATACAGTCTGAATCATCAAGTTCAGTCAACAAAACAGTAAAAACACACATTTCTGCATCCTACAAATAAATCTTCCTGCAAAGCTTTTTAAGATCTTGGCTCACGTCTCTCTCTCTCTCTCTCTCTCTCTCTCTCTCTCTCTCTCTCTCTCTCTCTCTCTCTCTCTACTCTCTCTCTCTCTCTCTCTCTCTTATTACGGAGTTTGCTCTTCGCCAAAGCTGGAGGTACTAATTAGTGAATCAGGGAACCTCTCTGCATGTGTGTTTTCCCCGTCATTCAGCCGTCATATTTGCATTACAAATAGGCATCACAGAAGAGCTAAGAAACAATCGAGAAGCAGAGGGATGGAAGGCAAAAAAGGAAGGAGGGCGACGATGCAAATTTAAAAGAGGGAAAGGATGTGCTTGATGTCGACTTGGGTCTTTTGTTGAAAAAAAGCATCTATTCGCAGCCTGAGGAAAAGGTTTGGGAACATGTCACATCCTATCATTTCAATCCGCTTTGCATAATTTCCTCATCTCTTTCTCCTCCTTCCCCCCTCGTGTCATCAGATTGTAGTGATCAGCATAAGCTGGCTAACACCACATGTGAAGACGGCAAATAAATCGATTATTTTCCTCATTCAAAGGTGTTATTGTTTGACATATAGCGTGTCAGAACTATAACAAGCTAACAGGTGCTCAGGCATTGCTTTTTACTCTCAGACTCAAAAATCTGAAGGATCCATTCATCCTCTGTTCTGATTTATCAACCTTTACTGAAAGTCAGTGGGTGCAAATACATGTGGAAGCTGATTGGGTGGAAGGGCCGTTTCAAATAGGTTGTGCTCATGTTAACACGGCCTAAAACCCTCATTTGAATACTCCTCTAGGCACATTATGTTATGCTACGTGTAATGCTCTCAGCTGTTCATCTGCAAAAGTTTAAATACGCTCATCCACCTCAGGACAACCACACGTACTCACATTCACATCTATAGGTAATTAAGAGCAACTCGTTTGTCTCAAGACACATCTTTTTGGACTCAAAGTACTTGAAAGTCCACTCAAAAAACATCTTCTCAACTCTGCTGCCCCTGAAACAAATATATGAACCTAAATCATCCATCCAACTCTCCTTCTCCTGCCTGATTTCTGCATCGTCTTTGCATTTTTCTCAGACCATCGGTCAGCTCCGCCTGTCTTTAGCTCTTCCCTGCTTCCTCCAGATGCCTCGGCCGCGGTGCTGGGAGGCCCCGCCTCTCCTCTGGCCGTGCAGGTCGCTGACATCAACAAGGACTACGTCTTCCTGATTTGGCAGCCGCCCAGCGCTGACGGATCTTCGCCAGTGGAGGGGTATATCATCGAGAGGTGAGAGTTGTCTCTCAAGAAAGAAGTTTAACAAACTTTTGTTACAGGATGAAAATCAGCATTGTCAATAGACAAATATATTGAGACCATTAAAGGTCCAGTTCTCCACCATATTATGCAAATTATGTTTGTAATGAAGTTAAAGTCTCTTTCAGAGTGTGGCAAAGTTCTTCTCATTAAATCAATACAAATATGATCTGAGAGGCGTTTTTGGGCTCATTGTACCAAAAGGTGAAAAGAATTTTGCTTAAACAGGTGAAACTTGGAACAGTTCAGATGATGGTAGATGTCCGTGCCTGGGGTCACAGCAGGGGTCATAATTAAAGAAGCACAGATCGTCACAGCATAAATTAGGGGCAAGTAAAAGAGCACTATTATGAGGATGAAGAAACCTTTAAGCACAACTCCATAAATGTGGTATTTTTAAGTGTATCAGTGTATTCAGCGTTTTGTGAATCATATCATTTTCACGGTACTTGAGAAGATATCACAGAGTCACCTCACATCATGCAGCCCAAAGTAATATAAAATAGAGCTGGAAGCGTCAGCTGATCGATTAGATGATAACCTGCAGCATGTTACACATTTTACCGAATGATCGGGCGAGATTGTATAAAAGATGTGAGAACTCAAACTCCAGGGGAAAGAAGAGGGAAAGTCAATGGGGAGTAAAAGAGGAGAGGGGAGGGGTGATTATCAGGTGATCGATTGCTTATTGACTGGGATGAGTGGACGGTTTTTCCCAATGACTGTGTGTCTGTCTTTCCCAGGGGAATTAGACTCAAGAGGAGAAGTATTGATGAAAAGTTTTTGGACTTCTCTTTGCCTTCCGTTGCCAGCACAGAGATTAAATCTCCTACAATGAACTCGCGTTCGTTCAATCTTCGTAGCGTTCGGCCTCCAGTTTTTCTCCATGTCACATGTTATATGCCTGGCTGTGTATGCTGCCGGTGTGGAAATGGGATTGGTTATTGTAATATCCATTTGGCTGCGTTTCCAAGAGATGGATGGTACACACGGTAATTATCACCCCTCAATGCTGTGTTAACAGCAGAGTCAAAGACTCCCGCGGGAAAACAGGTGCTGCACTTATCACCAGCTCCAATCAATCAGAATCACCGTGTACATGTATATATGTGTGTGTGTGTGTGTGTGTGTGTGTGTGTGTGTGTGTTTGTACACATCTGAGAGTCAGTTTTTGTGCAGACCCATAAGCAGTTGTGCCTCATCATGAGTAAAGTTTTTATTAGGCTAATTTAGCGTATTTCGGTATTTGTTCTTGCATATCTTCTTTAGTCACCGCAGAGGATAAAACTCCTGAGTGTAATTGGTGCCAGAGAGAGGAAAAAGAAAATGTGAGATACCTCCCAGTTCCCTAGCAACCCCCTTCTGGGTAGAAAACTGTGCTCTTTTCTACCTTTGTTTACTGCAAGTGGCAACAGTTTGTTATCAATGTTCTATAATGGGAACCAGGATTCTGCTTAAAAACTGAGTTTGTGCTGTGGATGTTTGTCGGATTTTTTATTTGCACAAGGGTCTCTGGTCACAATTTAAGACCTTGATTAGAAATGTACTAAATTCTTTTTGTGCGAAATGAAAGGATTTACAGTTAGTAATTCATAAGATTTCACCCTGCAGCCTGTTGGAAATCCTTTCTTTGCGTTATGCAAACTGGTCTTTGTTTTTCTACTTGATACATGTTCTATCTGCAAAAGTGATTTCCCTCTCTGCCTCTCTCAGATGTGACCTCGGTCTCGGCGAGTGGGAGCGCTGCAACGTGAATATTCAGAAAATGTGCTACTACCCAGTGTCTGGGCTGAAAGAAGGAACTCGGTACCAGTTCAGAGTCCGCGCCGTGAACAAGGCCGGAGCCGGACGCCCTTCCAAAGCCACGGAGCCCATAGTCACTGCAGACCCCCTGGAGCCCAGCAGGACGATGGGTAGGACGTTACCACAGTCAGCACTGTCAAAGTACAGTAGTGTACAAAGCCGCAAAGTCTTCAACAACCACAGGTGGAGGGACACATGAGTGACAGATCCGATCAAAACCCAACTGGCAAACTTTGATGAGATTTATTTCATCCATTTGTTGAGTAAATGCAGAAAGAGTTAAGTGAAGAAGTCAGTTTTTTTAGGGATTTGAAAGCAATGATCAAAACAATGGCTTGTGAAAGTAAAGACTGGAGTCCACGCCTGATACTGTCAGCATCACTGCTGCACATCAGAAGCTCTTCCTACACTTTTACTTTAGCTTGTGATGGTTCAGGAGAAAATTGGCTCAAAGTTATCAAACAGGCTCTCATTTGCAAAATGTATCCTTGTTTCTACTCTTGAAAATAACACTGATCATCTCTTCTACACACTAACACATTGATGAATACATGAGACATTCCCTGAATGTTTTGTCCTCAGTTGGTTTGGTGGAAGCAAACAGTGAGCAAGAACTATCAGGATTTGAGAAGGGCAACCTCGAGAAGGCGAGATGACAGGGTCAGAGCTTCTCCGAAACGGCTTGTTTTGTGGGCTGCTCCCTGTCTGTGTTAGCAAGTATTTCCCAAAGCTCCAAAGAGGAAAAGACAGTGAACCAGTGACAGGGTGTTGGACGGCCAAGGCTCAATGACTCTGTGGGGAGTGAAGGGTGGAATCTGCAGTCAGATCCAACAGAAGAACCAGAGCTCAAACTGCCATTTTACAAAACTGCCAGTTTACCCTGGTTCTGATAGAAGTTACTGACAAAATGATCTGTTTGTTGGCTATGTATAACTGAAAACCAATCAGGGTGCCCATGCATGTCCCATGACGTGTGCATCACTGAGCAGCAAAAGTCATTCAGTAAATGTAGAGTGGACAAAGTACAAATGGAAAATTCTGCGTCCTCCCATTTATATGGACGTTGCTTTGACACGACACGGCCAGAGCAACAGAACGGCTCGTTCAGCGTGGGTGCTGCTGTTCACGGCCACCTTTTCACGGGAAAGTATTCCCTGATGGCAGTGGCATTTTGCAGCGAGATAATGATTGATGAGCACAACAAGCAGTTTGACGTATGGACACATTACTCCATTACTCAGCTCTCACCGCAACTGAGATTCTATTAAATGTACTGAGCAAACTAATCAGATCCACCGAGACCCCGCCTCGAAACTTACAGGACGTGTTTAATGACATCTTGTTCCTTTCACAAAAGAAATCACTTTGTTATGCTTCTCTAGTTACTTTGATTTGTCTCTCATCAGCGTCATGTTAGAAACTAATTCCTCACCCGAAACAGCTGCAAGGAAATCAGCAGCACCAGCGATAACAGATGTACTGTAGGAGCGCAGGTTTAACTCTCAGCTGATACAGCCGAAGGGTTTTCTGCAGTTGTTTCCATGGCAGCTTCTACATGGTGTAAATAACAACACTTTTTGAAATTTGGTTTTGTATTTTAAAGTTGGTGAGATGCAATGTAGACAGTGGAGCATGTGTGTGTGTGTGTGTGCAACAAGGTGGACAGATGGACTCTGGTCGGATGCTGTGGATCATTAAACACAGATGAAGGACAGACAGAAGGTTGACTCGCCTCGGGCCTGTTCTCCGTTCTTCCATGTCACTCGGCTCTCGCCTATTTTTCGGCCGGTCTTTCCAATCACAGCTCCTCTGATATTAACAATAACAGCGTTTTTTCACACAGCTTCATTATCACGACGTCTCTCCCATCTCTCCTCTCTCTGCCCCACAGTGGTCAGGGTGCATGGGGGAAGGACCATCACTGTTCAGAAAGACGACCTGGAAGGTGAGAGTGCCGCATTTTTATTCCACCGTATAATTTACTCATCAAATAAGAGCCTTCAGTCTTCAAACGTCGGTGTTTTATTAGCACACACGGTGCCGCCGCCTCCTCGCCCGCAGGTTGCCCCGGGCTTTCGGCTTAATGCATCTTCATATTATATTTAACAATGAGCTGCAGTAATTGTATGGCTCAGGCGATGAATATTTGCTCCATTTACAGAAGTGAAAAGAATGAACAGTCCCCGGCGGTGTCCCGGTAAATGCACATAATGGCCCGAGGTAATGCGAATGCCCATGAAGAGGGCTGATAACCTTGGCAATGTAACTCACAGGCAGAGGGAGATAAAGCATGAGGGGGAGAAATTCATGCAGCTGAGAATAAATGTGGGAAAGGGGGAGCATCCATGTTTTCTCATTTCAGTTTTTAATGGGAGATTTGTAATAAAAAGCACGAGTGTGGAACAGAAAGAAGACATGGAGAGTCATTTCTGATCACTGAAGGAGCGACATTTACATTCGCAGTGATGCTGAATTTGAATTCAGAGATTATTGCAAGCATAAAGGTCAGACTGATGTAGAGCGTCTGATCTGTTATAACATAAAAGAGATAATTGTCGTGACCGCACGCATACATCTCTTCAGGTGAATACGCATCATTTGGATTTTCTATGGCTGAATTAAATTCTGTTGAAGTGCGTGATTCACAGGCTACAGAAAACACTTCGTACCTCTAAATCAAAGCTCTGTCAGCAAAGTTTGAATTACACAATGACAATCGGCGAGGTCAGCGTGTTCTTCAGGCCGTTAAGGGAACACCGAACAGCGCAGTGAGCTGTAGTCTTACAGCCCTCACAGCCTGTCCTTCATCTAACATCATGTCTGCAAACTGTGACAATAAATCACACCTGTTAGATCAGTTCATGGCTAAAACAGTCCCTACAATAATCCTCATATCTAACTAAACAGCTGTGGTCTCAGGAAACACCATAGAAGTGGCAAAAATGAGCATTTGTGTCATGACTAAAGGCCAGAGTGGATCCAGTGTTATGAAATTCAATCACTGGATGTGAAAATCAGCCGACTGGAACCTCAGCTTGAGAGCTGAAAGAAAATGGGACACTTTCAATAAAGCTTATAAAGTTCATTAAATAAATAAATATAGAGAAATACAACTAGTAGAGGGATTTTTTTTTTATGAAAGGCATTATTGATGGTGCGTTCATGAATAACTGGAAAATAGGAAAATAGCAACAATGTAAAGAAAAAAATAGTGGCTGTTTAGCAAATGTGCAAAAATCGAGTTTGGAAAAATTAATTGTGCCTTTTTATCATTGTGATCTTGAATATTTCTTCTGATAAAAGTGATGGAGCAGTCCTGCATGAGGTGGGAAAGGACCTTCCCAACTGGAAGAAATCCCAGGTCCCAGCTGCATATATGCATCATTAAACTGTATCCAGTTTTACCAGGAAGAATTTGGTTAATTTAGAAATGAAATACAGCACTTTTCAACCCTCTCACATAACGAACACAGTTATCTTGAATATCTTCAACATTTACGAATTTTTAACACTTGTTTTTTGTAATACCAATCAAATGTGGGCTGATTGCATTAGTTTCCAGTTGATATTATGCATGTTGAGGATGGAAAAATCTGTTTTCTCACACCTTGTTCATAAAATGTTTTTTTGAGGGTTGCTCAAAGTCCATTATTTTAAATAATTTTTGCAGTATGATATTCAGAAAGTGGCCGTAATAATTAAAAATGTTCTAATGTAACAGGTACTTTAATGCAACTCATCAACATGTAGAACAACTTTTGTTTTCAAGTCAGAAACATGACACTGCATATGTAGCTGTTTCCAGAAAAACCAGATTCACTTTTGAAACACAATGAACTGAAATTTGTCCAAAAATTTCGAATTTAAGAACGTTTTAAATCCAGTTTTAGAAAAACTGTTGTCATTTATCTTGCACTTTGTCTTGCTTACTAACAATAGAATCTTTGTTTTTAAGTAAACCTGTAATTCGATCCGTCCTCTTACTTTTTCCAGTTGTAGAATCATTTGAGGGATTGCCGAATGTTTGTAATCAATAAGGTGTATGACAACAAGAATCCTTCTATCATATCAGTCTCTTTCATTTCTTACAGTGCGCGCGCACACACACACACACACACACACACACACACACACACACACACACACACACATCAAGCTATATGCTCTCATCATTTCACATTGACACTCATTGATTTCTTGAAGGCTAATGCTCATACGAACATTGTAGACACTATTGGATTTTTGTGCTCTGCTTTTTCAGACAAGACTCCATAATGTGTTTGATCAGATTTAGGAACACGACATTACAGGTATAACACACACACACACACACACACACACACACACACACACACACACACACACACACACACACACACACACACACACACACACTAATTTCACTGCTCTCTTTGCTGTTTGGATCCACGCTCGCTCTCTGGAGATCGAAACAGGGACGAGCAGCGAGAGGCAGACGGGCACCAAACCAAACACTTCGGGCTCAATCTCAACTCTCCTCTGTCCTTGAATCAGCTGGAGTGCCGCTGAAAGTGTGCTGACTCGAGCCGTTTGACTGTTATCTGCTGTTCTTAGGTATTAGCAGCGGAGGTGAAACTGGGGCAGGTGCTGTGTATCTCACCCACTGCGTGAGCGAGAGTTAAATCCAGCAGACGAAGCGCCGAACAATATAACAGAAACTAGGAAAAACAAAAAATGGATCTCTGCCAACATTTTTTTGGACTCTATATAACCTTGTTCTAACTTTTTGTCTGCACCGTCATCCTCCTCCTCCTCTTCCTCCTCCTCCTCTTCTTCGCAGGTCAGGTCAAAGTTCCTTTCCCTCCCACGGACGTCCATGCCTGCGAGGTGAGCGATACCTACGTGGTGCTGAGCTGGACCGAGCCCGACCCGAGAGGCCGCGAGCCGCTTACCTTCTATGTGGAGAGGGTCAGTCTTCACTCCCACCACAAACATTCACATTTTAATAAAGAATATCAGAATAAAGAACTTATAGGACCTCGCTGAAAACTGTAAAACTTCATCTGGGGACGAGTAAGAATATTGCACTTGTGCTGTTAGGAAGTATTTTCTGCCAGTATATGAAGTTTTGGAAAGATTTCTCATGTTATAAGTCCTCCTGCAGAACAGTAAGTCAGGTGGATCCTCTCACTGAGGCCCTATTTGTTTAATTTCTAAACTTTTCTGTCTTTATAACACCAACATTTAGAACATTTAGCTACCTTTTTGTGTTGCTTTCATGAAGCACAACAAAAGTCTGAAAACAGAGAACTGGATGCTTGTAATCAACAAGCCGTCACACCACAGCACATCACAGTAAAATGAATATAATGTGAAAAAGTTGATTATTCTCATTGATCACGTCTCAGGGAATTAATATTCTCTTTTATCCAAACACTGGCTGGTTTTGTTTCAAATCTCCAATTTTTTTTTTTTCAGGAGGCTTTGAATGTGTTCTAAAACTTATATATTTGTTCTTAATTCATTCATATGTCATATTTTTATGGTAAATGTATTCACTCATCACACCCTTTAATCTGTATGGGAGTCATTGAGTTTTCATATCACAAATAAGTTAAAAAAAACTAATAATATATACTTTATACACTCAAAAAGTATAATGACATTTCCACTTGCACAAATATACTTCAGCAGATCATTTACGAAAACAGCTTCTTTGTTTTGAATGGTCCGTCTTTCTGCTCAGTGAAGACGGAGTATAACTGCAGAGACCGAGAGAGGGGAGGGACGCAAAGTTTCAGCTCCGTCATTCAGGTGGTGCAATCACGGCAGAACAAGTGAAATCAGTGCTCCGCGAAGGTTCAATCAAAACTCCGCTGCAGTGATTCTTATTCAGCTTTCTCAGACGTCACACTAACTGAATGATTGAGACGACCGCGCAGTTTTTATGCCTCTTCCTGCATCACAATATGAATCTTGCAGACTCTATAGGAACAAACAAGTCCGCTTTCAAATGACTTTAAACGCGCAGGTTTGAAATTAGTCAAATAATTTCATAATGCATCTTAGGAAGCTTCTAATATTCATGGTAAAAGTGCCAAATAATTTCACATATGGTGTGAAAGAAAAGGCAGCTCATTTCAATCTGCAGCTTTATGAAGCGTTGGCTTCCTCACTCCCAAGACACCATTTTCAGCTGCGGCAGGCAGCTGCTTTCCCTGAAAATAAACTGTTAAAAACTTGGTCTTTTCCACCCGGAATGCACTGAGCAGCATGTAAACAGACAGCAGCTCGACGGCGATGACAGTCGAGCATTGGGTTTGACCGCAGTCTCTGCTCGGCTCAGAGCAAAAGAGGGATGAGTGGTTTGGTTTAGTTGATGGAAATATGACAAATGTTAAAAGACAGATGCTGATTTGTGTCAGAAAGTTATACATTTGTTTGACTTTCTGTTTGATTGACTTTTCGTGTCAAGTCACACTACACTAATAAAACTAAAAGATGCATCAAAATGATGAATACAACTTCAGTTTTATACAGAAATGCTTACTGATGCATGAAAAGTGTACATGCAAGTGTGAAATGCTGCACCTTCAGTTGTTTGTTGCAGTCGGGCAGTGTGCAGCTGGAACGTGAGCTAAATTAACAGCAGGCTCCTGACAACGGCGCTAATTAAAAAGACAGGAGGACGAGGGGACGGACGCTCACACCCACCCACGCCACCGTGGTGCCAGTTTAACTGGGAATTTATCTGCTCATTAAAAACCACGCAGCCCTTGATGTTGCTCTTTTGTGCTTTGACATCAGTCTTCATTTTCTTGCTCACATACTTGGAAAATGTGATTTTCTGTCATTAAATTGTGATTTAATACCACCTAAATCTGCCATATACAGGTTTTGCGTTACACAGACACTTACATCAGATTTATTAAGGCATAAATATTAATAGTACCTTTGAAAAAGGTCTGCAGAACAAATGTAGCCACTATAGGTTTTAGTTTCTTTTTACAACTCAAGGCTAAAACTTCAAATTTGTGGCAGAGAAAGGTTTTCCCCCCAAACATATCGACTTGTGTGGACTGACCCGTTCTTCACAACAATCAAACGGCCTCCGCTATCCAATATCTAGCCAGACACCCAGCCGCTTCTAGCTCCAATAATCACAAAACTGCCACAGGAAATAGGTTTTTATTGAAGCTTTATAAGTTACGAAGCTAATAAAACTGTCAAACCTGTCAAAGGCCTCTGAAATTACTAAAAGTCTGCTGCCTCACATCCGCTCATATAATGAAGGAAACATTCAAATATCCTTTTTGCCCTTGAGGAAGCACTTGATAATCGCTGATCTGTTTGGCATGCCCTGCTGCACTGAGAGGGTTTTCTGCCCCCAACAGATACTGAGGAAAACAGTCAGGACGCTGAGCAAAAATCCACAAATAGAAAGAAAAAAGAAACACATCATGATCATTGTTAATTCTTTCTATTCAGTTAGTTTGTCTGCACAGTTTATCATCTCTCTTTATGTTTTGCCTCCAACTGCCAGTCTTTATTCCCCTTTGCCCTTGTCTATACAAGAAGAGGCTTCACTCACAAACCACACAATCACCAGTTAACTACAGAGTAAGCGATCAATCTGGATTGAATTACGGGGCTTTTTAAAGCGTATTTGGCAGCCTCTCGTGCAGATTGCATCCCGAACGTTGGATGTATCGTGATTAGCGACGACGTCCTTGAAAGAGTTTGTGAAATGAACTTTTTTTTGTTCTGTGTTTGGAGCAGACGCCGGCGGGGCAGAGCAGCTGGGAGCTGGCCAGCCTGGACATGGCGGTAAACTCTCCTCGCTTCCCGGTGTTTGACTTGGTCAAGGGCAAGCAGTACTGCTTCAGAGTGCGCTCTGTCAACAAGTACGGTGTCAGTGACCCGTCGGAGCCGAGCCCGCCGATCTCCCTCGGAAAGCCACAAGGTGAGAGCGAATGTGTTATGTACTGGCACCCATTTATTACTCTGCCTGTTGTAAAGGTTAGATTTTGAAGAGCGACTTCCTCCTACAGCGCTTTTGCTGGTTATGCAGCTACTGAGGCTGTGCACACAAAAAACAAATAAAGAAAAAGAGAGCAAATCTTACAGCGATGGTCAAGTTTTCTAAGGAATTCATTTGAAATTATTAGATTGTATTTTGAAGTGTTGTTCACTGCATTAGAACCATTACATGTAACGTAATGTGTTTTATGTGGCACTGTGAAAGGTAAATAAGATATCAACACTAAATTTAAAAAAATTACTCTCAAAATTAGTGAAATTATCTCTCCATGCAGCAAATAAATTTTACTTAAAAAGAGATCTCGATAGAAGAATTCTAAACAAAGACATAAATCTCTCTATCTTAAATCAAGTGAGATGAGAAGGTAGGATGAGTAAAAACAAGACGAATGAACTTGGTAAGATTTTGAGCTTTTTCAGTTTTTGCAGTGTGGTTGCATAATGTATGGAAACATAATTCATGACCTGATGACTCTTGATGTGATTCCCTGCAGAGCTGCCGGCTCCTCCTCACTCAGTCATGGCCTACAGAGACACCAACACCTCGGTGCTGCTGCAGTGGCAAGAACCTGCAGACAAAGACGACATCCTGGGATATTATTTGTACGCCAGTGAAGTTGGCAGTCAGGACTGGAAGACGGTCAACAACAAGCCAGTCACCAAAAACAGGTGAACGTGACAAACGTTTCACAGAGTCAAACTTAACGGAAAGTAATTTGCAACCTGCTGAGTGAAATTAGTCGGAGCTAAACTGTGTTCATTCATCTTTATACCTCAGGTTTACGGTCCACGGACTCAAGACTGGGAAGGAATACGTGTTTCGAGTGAAGTCTGTAAGCCGGGCAGGAAACAGCGTGTATTCAGAGGAGAGCGAGCCCATCCTGGTCAGAAGAGCCATCCGTAAGTGTCTCCCTTGACCCGGACCAAATCTCAGATAATCAAAACAGCAGAGATATGAAGTCTTAGAAAGCTCCGCGTTTCCCTGTTCAGTCCGCTGTGAATGCTGCAGCACATTACAGCAACTGCAAAATGCAGGGAACAAAGAGTCGAGGCGCTGGATCGTGGCCTTCAGCGCTGACCTCTCCAAAGTGGTGTTCATTAGTCCATCAGCAGCTCACAACACTCAGTTTTTCACGCCAAAGACATACAGCTTCTTTCAACCCATTTTCAAACTGTAATCGCTGGTATTGTAGAAAAAAAAAAAGACTATATTGCATATTCTTGCATTCCCACTTTCAACATAGATTTTAATTAGCTTTTATTGTCAATCACAGAATTGCTTCATATTTGCATCAAAGTCTTTTGCTTTCCTAACGCAGCAAACCGCTGCTGATTAAAGTCCAGGTAAGGTTGATCTGAGCGTTCAAACATCGTTCCTTCATTTTAAGGTCACCAAACGCCCTCTTTTATCCCAGACATGTCTACATTTCCTGTCCTCTGGGGGTCGATTTGACGTTATGGATTCAAGAAAATATCCAGGTTTTATTGGTTTCTTTAAGAGAGTTTTGAACGTGTGTTTAAATTGTTTGGCACTTTGCGCAGAACCCTGCTGCACTTTGCTGAATGTCATATAACACCCATAAAGCTGCTCTGAGGGCAGCTTTATTCCTTCCTCTCACAGTGAGCAAACACCAGAGCAGTATTTCTTGTAATCGGTCTGCAAAATGCCAAAATGTTCTGAGAAGAAAAGAAAAATGCCCTCTGTACCAAATGAAGTGCAGATGTTTGTTTTCGTGACTTTACTATTTTATTGTTCACATGGAAATAGTGGGTTGGGGTGTTTTTTTACAGCTGGATCCACCTGGCAGACTATACCCTGGACAGGTGACGAGTCAGAAGACTTAGAACATTATTTCAAACTTCTTTGTTCCGAAAGAATTTTAAATAGTCAACACAGCTGTTAGTTTGCTATTAAAACCACATTATTGACAACTTGACAGTGTTCCGGTTTTCAGATAATATTTAAAACAATATCCTTTTTTAGTTGGTCAGATAATATTTTCTTATGTTTTTCAGTCTCAAATTCAGTCCTAAGTTTATTGAGAGAAACTTTTGATCCATGTTTTTCATGTTTTCTTTTCCAGCCTCATGAGCCCTCTCGGTGAGTTTGTGTGTATACAAACAAAATAAAGGAAAAAGCATTCGCCTTAAAGAAATATTTGTCCTCTGCATGTTTGCGGCGTCTCAGGTGACACACAAGCAGCTTTAGGAAATGTTTTGCTCAAACACAACCGAGAAACAAGCTTACATTACGAGGTAACGCGTCCACTGGAGACTCTTCTCCAGCTGTAGGTTTTGTCATGCAGCCTCCAACAAAATGATTTATCAGGCAAAGAGCAACTATGCTTAAAAAAAAGCCTATCCTTCCTCTCGCGTTGCAGCCTTTTATAATGTGATTTCTGCTGCCTGCTGTACAGTGATGACTCATTTTACTTGCCACTCACTGCCAGAATAATCTCACATCTATTCTGCCACTCTACCATTACCTGAGGCATGATGGCTCATGTCCAATACTTTGAGAGGATTTGTTTTTTTATTTCATTTTTGTCAAATACAGCATGAGCCAGATATTTCTTTCATTTACATTTGCTAAAGCTTAGAATGATTCTGGTGTCATGACTTTAAAAATACGGGCAGGAGTTGTTTTAAACCAAGGACGAATCAGCGTTTCTCGGTGTGTTTAGCCTGAAAGCCTGCTGAGCCTCTCATCTATCACTCGTCTTTTGTCCAGATGTTCCCTCCGCTCCGTCTGCCATCGCCCTGCTGCTGTGCACCGGATCAGAGATGGTGCTGGGCTGGAGGGCCCCCTCAGATAACGGAGGCTCGCGCATACGCGGCTACTACCTGGACCAGAGGGAAGGCGGGGCGGAGCTGTGGAGAGAGGTCAACGTCCAGGCCGTCGAGGAGAGGAAGATCAAGGTGAGGGATTCGTTTGTGGTTAAATAATTCATCAACTATTCGACTGAGAAAACAAATCAGCACAGAATTAGTTTATAGATAACCGAAAAACACCCTCCCTCTGTTTCTACGTATCTTCCTTTCTGTTAACTTTTATTGATCCTTTATACAAATTAAAATAGGAATAAAACTTTTTTTTTTTGTTTGTTTTTTTTTTGTTTAAATCTAAGCAATTAATTTGGTTCAACTCAAGTTTCTAAAACTAGGAATGAATATGGTTGTCACATCAAAACTGGACACATCTGAGAGTCCAGGGGTCATAGGTCAGGGGCTGAGTAATATGAGGGTGACTCGAATACAGAAATCTGGAATATTTAAAAATACAAACCATTTTCTTTTTACTTTCCACTATGTTGACATCATGCAGTGCTGCTGCTGACTGAAAATGAAATAAGGACATGCAGGGCAGCAGGTGGGGAATCTATCACAGTATCAGCCATGTAGAGTGATCCTGCCTTTCTTGTAGTTTTCTTTATATGACGTCTGTGAAACAGTTAAGACAAGACTGCTTAACTTTGTCCAGTAGTTTTGGGCTGATTGCTGAACTTCCTGTCTTTTCATAATTACATATTTTCTTCATAAAGAAAAAGAAATGGTGAGAATTTCCGTTTTGAAACATTTCCAGTCAGCTGTACTTAGTTTTAGTGTTAAATTGAGAAAGGATAAACACACCAAGTTAAGTTGGCTAAATAGCAGGAGTAAAGTTTTGGTCAAACCACTGTTTTCCTTTCTAAATAACATGTTAAACCATGACTGGTAGTATCACTGATACCGATAATGTGGGAGGGTAACAGTAAGATTATGTGACAAGAGGAAAGTATTTTTCTACAAATTATAGCTATTGTGCAGACAGACAGGCAAACAACATTCTTTTTTCATTCTTCAATCAGCTTCGAGGATGACTGTGTTTGCCATCAACCTGGATCTGAGCTTTAAATCTCGAGATCCTGCTTTTACGCAGACATATTTACGTCATAAGTGAGAAGTAGAGGTAGGTTCCACCAACCGGAAGGAACACTTTTTGCTCCTTAGCTTTCAGAAAAATGCATGTAAAATAATGATTTTGGTCCAGATGACCACCAGTGTGTTTGTGATTTCAGCTCTTGGGTGTTAATCATGGAAAAATCCCCCAAACAAAGTTAAGAGTTTTTAATGGCGTTTTGTTTTGTTATTTTTTTTTTTTTTTTTTTGACACGCACAGCAAACAGCAGTGTTACCTTGATTTTAATGAATATGTTTTGCACTACAACATTTTTTTGAAGCGAGCATCATCAAGGTCTATCATGATAAGCATGAAAACTGACACCAAAAAAGTGAGTGACGGCCTCATTATTTGCAGGAAGCATCACAGAAAGGTGTTTTAGGGGAATAATTGTTTCATATTTTAGTTACAAAAGCTAAAAGAAAAAAAAAGCAATAATTAAAGATCCCCCCCAGTAGACACACAAAGGGATTTTACTTACCACCACTGAGGACATTTAATATAATTATACTAATGCACGTTGTCTGCAGTTCCCTCGGAATAATGGCAATAATGGCTAAAGCTCCTTCATCTGCACTGGCTGTGTCACTAGGCAACAGGCAGTGTCCATGGAGACCCGGAGGAAAGTTCAATCTTTAACCTGTCTCCCAGAGATTACAGGTGCTTGGTAATTAGACATTGTGCAAATGTGTTATGTGTGAGTGGCTGTTTTTAGCTCCTGGGAAAAAACAAAGACAAAGCCAATTAAATGGAAAATGACTGTGCCAATGTACATCTAGATTAGGGCCTGCATGCTGTGGAGCGCAGTGCCTCGAGGACTGGAGAGACCCCCCCTCATCCTTGAAGGAGCCCTTCTGTTGAGAACATGTAGCGCCCCCTTTTGGGCCACATTTGAATCCTCTCTCACGAAGCATTAGTTTTCGTCCCAGCGGGTGCTCGTGTTTGATTCCTGTCCTGCTGCTCGGCTGCAAATCAGAGCCATTAGAGGGCATCGATTGTGCTGCTGTTTCACGCTCACAGCCGCTTGTCTTTTGAAGGTTTGAGACGTGTGCATGATTTTAGTCTGAAAGCTTTCTTTCTGAACTGTCGCCGCCAGCAGACATCACTAAAGTCGTTTTTTTTTTTGTTTGTTTTTTTTTGTGGATCTAAAGGAAAGTGAACTTCTTGTATTTGTCTCTCTAACTCATTTAAAAACAGTTCGCATAAGCATCAATAAAAGTTAAAGTACTTTATTACAAGTTAAATACAGTGGTGTATTACTACAATGACAGCAGACAGACACTCTTTACACACAAGGTTAAATAAAAGGCAGAGCAGCTGTTTCCAGGTCATCTGTCGCCATGTTATCCCCACATATTGGTTGTATTCATCAATCAGGCTATTCAGCTGCTTCCTTTTCTCAGTACCTGTGAGGTGGCAGCTCTGTTTGATGTATATTTCATTGAATAGATTCAATCACTTTGACGAGCAGATCCATTGTACGTACATTAAAACAGCCACCAGCCACCCAGGCCCCTCATACTCAAAGTCTTAACCCGAAGCACCATTAGTCCTTATACAATAATTAACATCATAATTGATATTTTCAATGTGTATACCTAATGTTGATGGCTTTTTATGTAGTTAACTGAATTTTAAAAATATATATAACAATATAAATCAGGGTTTCTTAGCACAGTTTGATTCAAAACATCCTGAATTACAAACTTATATTGGACATTGTTTTGGTCTGTTGCTTGTTGAGGAATAATCTGGTGTAAGCTTCTCTGTGAATTTATATACCAGCTTCACTTCTTTTTTTGAATCTCATAAAAGCTCCAAACATTGAAAAAAAACATTAAAATGTATGGGAATATCACACAATGTGTTTTTTTTAAATGGACAATATCTATTTTTAAATGCAGAGAAGTAGCCTGAAGTTTCCAAAAATCGATGCACTCAGACAGGAGTAGCAGTGAATGTGCAGGTTTTATGTTTAGTATGTGTATGTAATAATATGTTGATGTGTGTTTATCTGGCTAATGATTGAAACAAACATTGTTGCCATGTGCAGGTAGGATTAGTGTAGGGTAGGTAATAGCTTAGGTAACTGTAGGTTGAATTTCTGTGATTTTCTGTGATAATGTAAAATTCCATTATCTCAATGCTACAAGGGCCCCGTCAATAAGCATTAGTCTGCTCCCAAGGGTGTCCCTAGTTACAAAATGATTGTTCTGAAATGTACAGTATGTGTCTATGTGACATTTTTGTCATTTTGCAATTTGTAATTTTGTAATAAACAAGATGATGATGTATCTGAATGGAATGAACAGCAATAAACACTTTAAAGCTAGTGTCTTGGCTCCAAATATGCATTACTGTGGAGCCAAACCTGATAAAACAAAATACTGTACAAAGAAAAGGAAGAGAGTTGGGTCCCTCTCAAGAGAAGTGAGAAGTGACCCACCTGGAGGATTCAATAACATATCAAATGGTAAAATGAAACCTTTTCGCCATCTAGTGGATAAAAGTTGTACTTATTTTTCACACACTGCATTTCTCTGGTTGGACTGTACATTGATCTGATAAAAGGTGTCATTCTGCCTAAATGTGGTTAGAGAGAGATCTATAGATAATTGGGGATGGGGGGTGCATGAGCAAGACGAGGAGTTTTGAGATAGCAATAGCAATTACTGTGAAATCTCCTCCCCCCGGTTGTGTCAATTAGTTGCGGCGAGAAGCCAGAACAGGCAGCCGAGGTTTACAGCCGTTCACGGACGCGATAAGGGCCTTAAAGTCTAAATGGCTGTGAATAGGGAGATCAATGCACAGGTCGATAGCACTGAATCCCTTCTCCTCCCGAAGCAAACGTGTCTCATGGGTGTAGAAAGGTGCCGCGGCAGCAGAGCTAATATGTTGTAAAATCCCTTCCTGAGTCAGGAGGGGAGAAATGGTACAACTTCGGTCTGACGGTCCGTCTTTCCTCAAAGGAAACTGATGAAGGGAGGCTCGCTGTTTGAAAGTTTAATGAAGGGGAATTAAAAGCAGCTGAAAATAATGTCAAAATATTCTGAAACCTTCAATCAAACTGCAGAGATGTGAAATATTTCAGTTGGAATAACCAATTCTTGTTTCTTATCAGGCCTTTAAAACAGGAAAAACATCAAAAGTGAGATAAAACTAGATTAAATCGTTCAAATTCTGATTGAGCACAGAGTAAAACACAGTTTCTCCCTCTGCACTATTCATGAATACATTAGTCTAATGTGGGTTTGTTTTGTCTCAGAAGTAGAAGCAAACAGCTTGAATGAGTCGACAACATAACAATAATAATAATAATAATGCATTGGTTGTATATTGCGCTTTTCTGGACACTCAAAGACGCTTTACATTGCATTATTCATTCACACCATACTGGGTGGTGGTACAACCGCTGTAGCCACAGCTGCCCTGGGGTAGACTGACGGAATCGAGGCTGCCAATCTGCGCCATCGGCCCCTCCGACCACCACCAACCATTCACTCTCACAACTTTCATACTAGGCAAGGTGGGTGAAGTGTCTTGCCCAAGGACACGACAGTTTTACGCTTTTACGCTATAAGACGACCCGCTCTACCATCTGAGCTACTGTCGCCCCCACATATGAAAACATAAAAAGGGATGCTGCAAGTCCAAGTGACTCCATCACATGGTGCTGTTCATTAAATACATCAGCATAAACATAATCAGATAACTGAAACAAAAGAGGGAAGGCGATCTGGCCAGAGGAAACAAAATGGGCAGACAAAGAGAGGAAAGATAGAAACTGTGTTCATACCCAACAGAATGCAAAATAAAGAGTTCCTGAGCAAAAAACTTCATAAAACTTCAGTGATTTTTTTCTTTTTCACCATTGTGACCCTTAGGTGTGGTTTGACATTGTAGCCTGATCAGTTAATATTAGCAGATGCAAAGTATTCATGTTACTGTGCAATGTGGGAAAGAATTTATTTGAGATTTAAAAGAGTGACAGAAAATTATTCAAAGGAAAGTCAAGGTTAATCAGTAATAAATTGAAAAAATTCAAACAAACATTCCACTTTTCAAATAAAAAATACATAAATAAAGGAAGGATGTGACTTATAGTTATTTCCTGGTTTAGACTTTATCAAGTTAAGGTTAAATAGTGACTCTAAGCTCTAAATAGATTGTGAATGTGAGTGTGTGTGCCAGTTTTTCTCCTTGTGGGCCACAGCAGATGCCCTGTCCAGACTGCCCCATCCTTTAGCCTCACTCACATAAAGCAGTGTAGAAGACAGATGGATGTGTACAGATGAGGGTGAAGATCTGAGCTGTAATCAGCCCAGTGGGCAGAAAAGAAGAATGCCAGTGTTATTGATCGCCGTGGAATTTGTGGGTCTTGTCCTTCTCAAGACCCAACCAGCTGCAGCCACAAGAATTGACCGTGAAATAATACACAAGATGGAGATGTGAGGGATTTCAAAATCCTCGTGCGTGTTTTGTTTCTGTAGGTCTCCAACCTGACAAGTGGACTGTTCTACCAGTTCCGAGTGTTTGCTGCCAACGCGGCCGGAGTGGGGAAGCCCTCCAAACCCAGCGAGGATTTCCTGTGTGAGAAGTGGACAATGCCAGAGCCAGGTGATTTCTTTCATCGACTTTGGCACCTTTGAAAATTAAATAAAAAGTCTCTGTTTTGTATGATCACAACTTCAGTCAAAGTGGAAAAAGAGTTTAGTTTCAGGCAGACAAATGGAAGAAAAGTCTATTGTGTGTTTGTAACAAAAACTTTAACATAGTTTTCCTGAGGTGAAAGTTTAATCAAAACTATTTCCAACTTTTGCATTTATATAACAGCAGTGGGAGTCGAAGCTTCCATCAATACCTTCCTGACCTGAACTTTCTGCTATTTGTTTATTGACCTTTGCTTGCAAAGGGAGGTAAGAAGACCCTTTCCATCAACTGCAGGACCATAACAACTCGGTGCTATTATGTCTTTTTTTACTTAAATTGCAGTATTGCAAGTGAATCTGGTCATTTTCACAGCACAGAGTTATATATATATATATATATATATATATATATATATATATATATATATATATATATATATATATATATATATATATATATATATATATATATATATATATACATATATATAAAATTTGCATATTGTTCCATTAAAGTGCAGAGAAAGATCAGAGGGCAGCAGCTGAGTGAAAATACCGTAGCTGATGTATGAACAACCTTGTAGTGGTTAGTATGTGGGATCCATTATGTGTTGTTTGGCCGTGACGCATCCTCTGATGCTGCCTTATGTGCCCTTTTAACCTTTCTACAAACACAGCCGCACACATTCGGTCATTTCGCCGAGCTCAGTGGCGTTTCTGGCCCGGCTCATGTCAGCTTCCCATGCCATTAATATTCACCGTGGTTCTTGCATTTCTTCATTGTGCCACTTTAAAAGTGCAGCTCATTAATCTTGGCCGAACGGGCTTTTCTCAGTGCCATTAATGATTTAGAAGTGACCGAAAATCGTTTAACAAATGAACCCCTCCACGTGCCGTCTCCGAGTCAGTCGGGGTGGATTAGGGAAGGTCAGTCTGGTTGTTTTGACTTCAGGATTTTTGTTTGGTTACAAAGACAATCCTTGTTCTTCCTGTTCTTTGTTCCTCAGTGAAATCTTATCAGGATTTTTTTTTCCCTAGGTTTCTCTCCTCACTCTGTTCATTTATTCAGTGGATCTGTGACCTTTGCTCCCCCCTCTCTCAGGCTGCCCCTATGACCTGGAGTGCAGGGAGGTGAGGGACGACTCCCTGGTCCTCCTGTGGGCAGCGCCGCTGTACGAAGGACGAGGCCCCGTCACCGGCTACTTCCTGGAGGTCAGCCAGGGAGACCAATCAGAGGAGTGGACTACGCTGAATGACAAACCGATCACTGACACACGCTACAAGGTCAGTAGAACCAACACTTTATAAATACAGGTACTAAGTCGGGGTATCCAGCGGGGAGCTATACCCCCTGAGGTCCAAATGTTTAAATAATCAGGATGAATAATGATGGTGTGCAGTAAATGTTTGATGTGCCTCCAGGTGTCGGGTCTGGAGACGGGTCAGACCTTCAGGTTTCGTGTGGCAGCTGTCAATGAGGCCGGCGTCGGCTGCCCCTCTCTGCCCACGGAGCCCATCACGGTCCAGACTCAGCCAGGTCCGGCACATCGATCACAGCTATACCACTGATACACACTCCAAAATCTACCATTTTATTTTAAACACATTTTTATGCCACACTCAAACGGACGATCATTTTGTCTTTTTGCCACGACAATTAGCTCATACAAAACTGTCACCGCATGAATCAAACCAGCAGCAAAATAACACAACAAAATTTGCAGAACTTGACAGTAAAACTTCAACTTTTTTTTTTTTTTTGTTCTTAGGCACCAAAGAAATTGAGATCGGAGTGGATGACGACGGCTTCATATTTCTCGGCTACGAGGCGACAGAGATGAACGACGATAGCGAGTTCCTTTGGGGCAAAAACTACACAGACCCCATTGATCCTGAGAGAGCACAAGAAAAAACCAAGGACAATAAGTAAGTGCTCCATTTCAGATGCTTTTTTTCCAGCAAACTTTTTGAAAAGGCTTAACTTCATACTCAATAATCGACTCTTCACTGTGTTATCTGGCTCTGGCTTGTACAAAACCCCTTCATCAAGAAGCAGTTCATCCTGAAATTTTAATCTCAATCACACAAACTGTAGATGGGAAAATTGCAGTTCTTTGTCTTTTTTGTAATTTTAGTTGCACAGCAGATGATCTTTAAAAGCAAAGTTTATCTTGCTGCTTGAGGTGACAGAGAACAGTCTATTAGTCTGCCAACTTTAATGTGTCAGATCATACTGTATTATTTCACTGCGGGTGACTAATGCAGGGTGTCAACGAACCTCTCAGTAAAAGATCCTTGGGTTAATCCAAACCAAAAAAAGTTTCATGAAAAAAGAGTTTCATTCAATATGTACACACTTGCACTGTCATTGAGGTTGGTTCAGCTGCATGTCTGAGATGTGAGGGACACCGGCCTGAACCGGAGGCTGAAAGCAGCCAAAAATGATTAATGCTAGCTAACAGAGCTGAAAACTGCTAAACAGCTCAATGATTTATTATTTTATGATTGATTGATGATACATGATTTCAAATTTGAAATTGCTAAAACTGCTAAAATGCCAAAAACAAAAATCTAAAACATCCAAACTGACTGCAACAGGTAATATCAGCAAATTTGTGGAATAGAATCGCATATGATGGTGATATTAAAAGCACAAATTTCAAACTTAAAGTTAATTTAGTAAGAAAAAATGAACAACTGCTACAAACGGTAAAAAAAAAACATAAAAACGGGAACGACGAGACCAGTATAAATAAGATAAACAGTCAAAAAAAAGTCTGTCCGCACGCAGCTGTCTGAGTGTGAATCTGTCCATCAGGTCAGTCCTCACCTTCACAGACCCCTCTGAGGAGGACCTGGGTCTCTACACTGTGGAGATGAGCGACAACCCCCAGCTGTCGTCCAGCTACGATTTCACGGCCGAAGGTGAGCTGGACGCCGAAATACGCCTGAAAGATTCATGTCAGAAAAACGTCCCGTCCCAATTTAAACCCGCCGTTTAGAAGAAGAGCTCCGCTCAGTTGTCTCTGTTATTGAAGAAGCTGACAGCAGCAGAAAAAAATGCAGCTCAGAGCTTTTAATTTTAAGGGTTGTCAAGCTTTTCTCTCAAGCAAATAATTAGCGCACTCTTGGCTGCTTCCAAAAGGTCACTCGTGCAACAAAGCACAAGTTCTCAGTCAATTTTTCTACTTTTAATTTACACTACATGAGCCATTCTTCTGCTGGCTGATACTATTAGACAGCATGTGCCTCCTGATGAAAGTATAATTAGCTTTACTTTTTGTTTTCCCGCAGACCTCGACCGACTTAAAGAGCTCAGCTGGCAAATAAGAAACCCACGTGAGTACAACTGAATGTGTCACAAAAAAGAGTTTTAACGTCAGCTTAACTATTTTATACCAGGTCAGCCCATAAAATCTGCAAATAAACGCTGTGTGGGGCCAGCTGAGAAAATATCAGCTAAAGGCTGAGCCAGTTTGTCCTGTTTGAATTTCCTTCAACTTTGACTCTCGGCTCTTCTGCTCATCCCACAAATGCAAAATGTGTTTCACCCAAAAAAACTACCAACTGTTCAGCCGATCGCCTGATATGATGTGATTTTCCCACCGGTAGTGATAGAGCTGAAGTCGGGCTGGCATGTGGAGGTTTCTGAAACCGGCGGCGTCCGTCTCTGGCTGCAGACCGAGAGCCTGAGCGACGACGCCGAGCTCCGTCTCATCTTTAACGACCATGAGATCTCCAGCTCTCCAGTAAGAACCCCCACCTCCAGCTCACCCACACAGATTTCCTCCAGCTCAGAGAAGTCAGGAGCTTTTGCCACAACGAGAGGATTTTACAACCACTCTGTCCCACTTTCATACAGCCAAGTGTGTTGGGTAACAAGATTCAGCAACGGGTCGCTTCAAGGTGGCTATGCGTGGGCAGAACAACAATTTACATCAGGTTTTCATCAGAGATATTAGTGCCTGTAAAACGAAGCATCCTCTACGAAGGAGTTATGGAGTCTGTGGCGTCATCAGTCATGAGTAGTTAATTTTAACGGCAAAGTCCTCTAGAATATAGAGGACACTGACGGTGAGGCAACCCTGTTTTTTCCCCACTTGAGGCTATAAAACTATAAAAGAACACATGATACATTCTTATGAACAAAGTCTAACCACTTCACCATGATCAGTGCAAATGTAAGAAACCGTCTCCGACAATCATCACACTCATCCATCGTCTAAAAGTCTTTTGGTCTCTGAGTTTTATTTTGCGTGGAAACGTACATATGAGGCTGTGCGTGTTGGAACATTAATAACATTCTAAATTCAGATATCATATTTGATAGTAATTTATCTTCTGTGTGAGAAACAAGGCAGAATTTGTCTCTGTCAAAGTAACACAACCCCATTCAACTCTGCTGCAACGTCGGAGTGTATCTGCGCTCGTCTTTGTTTATGGCACGTCGCTATAAACCTACAACAGCAATTAGTTTTTCGATAAACACCCTGTAAAGCAGGAAATTGAGGCTGCCAGCGGAGATGAAGAGCAGGTGTTCAAAGCAGCAGAATGGTGCAGGAGATGAGCTGATTGTGCAAAGTCAGGACTGTTGGCGGATTGATGGGGGTGGAGGTGGAGAAGAAACCCACATCTGGTAAATGTGTCACTTTCGATTAGAAGCCAAGAACCGACACAAATGAAGCGAGTAACATTTTGGACAGGTATGCATTCAAATAAGTTACTTAAGGTATTAAATTTAAAGTAGGTCTCTGCATGAGTTAAGCACTATACTGAAAACATTACTTACAAGTTTCTAGGAACGTTTTCTTGCTGATTATGAACAATCCCGCCATGTAACCGTGAAACATGAGATCTGTTTGAGTGACTGAATCATTTCCTGTTTAAAACTGTAATCCTACACTAAACATTTGGTTCACACGTTCCTAAAATAGCCTGACAGCTGATTTACGTCTTATTTTCACTTGAAGCTGCTAACAGTGAAGAGCTGTCGGCCATATTTCGTGCGTCTGGGTTTCGACATGAGAAACGCCGCCGTTTTACATTCAGCAGCTTGCAGTCACAGCCTGCCTTTCATTTTCATTCACCCCATTATTTCCCAATACCAGGGTCCCATCGACAATAGTACTAATTACATATTATGTCTAAATGATCACGGCTGAGATTTTTCGAATTGAAAAGCCATTTGGCTGATTAGGACCCTTAGGCTCAGCGTGCATCACAAATCACCTCCACCGCCGAGGCCCATCGGCATGCACAGCATACACTCATCATGATGAACATAAAAGCCACGGAGATCAGCCCAAAGGCTCGATCCTTTGTGTGTCTGTTTGTTTGTGCGTGTTGGAAAGAGGAATATGTTGTCCACACTTCACATGCTGAGCTATGATACACTCCGTATCAGTGTCTATTTACATACAGCGGACCGCAGACGTCTCATTGATCAGTCAACTCAGGTGATCCGTCTGGCTGCGGACCGATGTGTAATGTTTGTCTTTGCTCTCCCGCAGCACCGTAAAATCAACTTTGACAGGGCCAAAGGTCTGGTGGAGATCCTGTTTGACCAGCTCACCCCGGAGGACGAGGGCTCGTACACGGCTCAGCTGAAGGACGGCCGCGCCAAGAACCAGTTCACTTTGGTCTTTGTGGACAAAAGTGGGTCATTCAGGCACCTGCTGCACCGATCCGCGCCGATCAGCCAGAACATTATTACCACTGACAGATGAAGGCCATGTGATACTTTGTGTAGAAACACAGTTTAAACTGTTGAAAGATCAAATGTACGTCAAAAACAATGAAAACATTCAAGTATACGCTATGGAAACAGGGAGATGCAGGAGAAGAAAACAATAAATATACTTTAAAATTTACTTTAAACCAATTAAAATGTATCTCTCCTCACTCAGGTAAATAATAAGAATGTATAACTAACATACATAATATTACATTTTTATTTGTTTTATCAGCATTTTCTTATTTATGTCAAATATTATTTCCGAGACACTGATAATAAATTTCAATTCTGCTTGCACGTTGACAGAGCCACCACTCACTTGCATCGACTAAAATGTTGTTTTGAATTATTCTCTGATATTTTGGGGTATTTTTCCAACATCAATAATTCCTACTCACAGATCATTGTGTGGTGTGAACCTGCACGATGCAGGTTTCTGAGGTAAATGCAGTTTGAGGTGGAAAGGTACAAAACTTCACCCTACCACCCTATTCAAACAATTAAAATGAAGGAAAGCAGGCAAGTGTGAAAATATCAAGCAGAAGTTAGTGATTCAATTAGTTTATGCACCTCTAATCTTTTCAAAAAGTGATGAACTTCTGACTTCCAACCATTTTAATTGTGAAGCTTTGGTTTTCAAATAACGCAATGTTTTCTGAAATTTAATGAGTTATTGACAGAGCTTTGGTATGAAGTAAATATTTATTGTATATTTCAGCACTCGGATTTCTCCCTGTCGAAGATCTGCTTGATTTACATTCATTTATTATACACAGATTCTCCTTAACTTATCCTGACTTGTTTGTGTTTCTTTCATTCTTGCTCAAGTACTTGATTATCTAAAATGTTTCTATTTAATCAGATTTTGTTGTGACCTGTTTAAGTGAAGATTATCTTAACTGCAATGAATCAGACTGAAATTTCAACTCTAGTAGTTTTGTGCTTTTGTCACAAATGTGAATATTTTGAGAAATCTGATTATGATCCGCTCTCTTCTGATAAGTGGTGTGATTTCACTGGTGTGTGGGCTCCATTTTATACTTTGTTGAATATCTTTTTGTCCGTTCCTTCCAGTGTTTCGTGAGACCCTGGCGTTGGCTGACGCAAAACGGCGTGACCACATTCGAAAATCCGGTGAGAAATCTTCAAGTCGTATCTTTAGACACTTATTTAAAGACAACCAGAAACTTCAGTCAAAACAAAGCGCAGCAGTCTTGGATGATGGGACTTTATTTCTAAAACAACATCTCCATTTTGTCACTTGATCAATGACCTTTTTTAACGACTTTTTCATTTCAAAACAATAAGATGGAGATTTGGTACCTTAACCCAAAATTGCCTCCAGGTGTGAATGTGAGTGTGTGTGGTTGTCTTTCTCTCTGTATTTGCCCGGTGATGGACTGGTGACTCTTTCAAACCTTCTGAGAGTCTTATCAAAGAAATACTTCCCATGTTACTGAACTCTGTTTCCCTCACCTGAGCTCATGAGGACAAGCTCTACAACCGTGTGTGTGTGTGTGTGTGTGTGTGTGTGTGTGTGTGTGTGTGTGTGTGTGTGTGTGTGTGTGTGTGTGTGTGTGTGTGTGTGTGTGTGTGTGTGTGTGTGTGTGTGTGTCTACGTGCGAGCGTGCCTGTGGCCACTGACCCCAGTGCAAGCTGTCTCAAAACAGTCGGTCTATTTAAGGTTGATGTGAGACTCAAAGTCCAAAGAACACACTGTGTCCATTGTGTTACGAGTGTTACAATACAAAAGAGCGGGACATGCTAGCTATCTGGACGCTGGTAGAAATCATGCTGCAGAGTTTATTTCAGACAGTCTGCATTGTTGTCAGCCGTTCAATTTTTGTAACATGCGGTATACAGTGTTTTATTCAAGTTTTTCACTGTTTTAAAAAAGATAAGACAAGAAAAATATGAAAAGAGAAATCAATGTCAGGATTCATCACTTCTTCATCACATCAACCTTTTTTGTACATCTATAGGAGGTATTTATTTATTTATATAGGCAAATCTGAATCCCTTTCACTCAGTGTGGCCTGAGGTGTGTTTTAGTCCAGAGGAAACGAAACACTGCAGCAAAGGAGTTGAATTCTTACAACAATCATTACTGCATTGATTGAACAAGTTCTTCCAGAAGACTCTTGGTTTAGACCAAAACTAGAAGATATGAACTGAGGCAGCGTGAGCTCTCCTACATTTATCACAGATGGTAAAAGCAGAGGGAAGTGTAAAACAGTTGAAGTTGACGCCCAAAGAACAAACTTACCCTTTTCCCCTTGGGATGTGTTTCTCTGTCATCTCTGGGTCTTTCAGGTCATTAATTATAACGTGTTTTGTTTTCCCAGGACCGTATTTCCAGGATTTCCTGTCATTTAGCGTGAATAAGGATTGTGAAGTAATCCTAACGTGCAAGGTATTTTTTTTTTTTTTTTTAAATTAAATAAGTCAATTTTCACATTTTACAAATGAATGCAGCATCGGGCAGTAACATTACATCAGAAACTGAGACAGCATGCCTGTCATTAATAAAGCCATGAATTGTGAGTTTCCTGTACTTATGTCTGAATGAACAGTGACAGGATTTAACATGCTGAAATAATTAATTTCACTGTACATTCAAGATGCAAGCAGAACACATTTATAAGTAAATAAATAAGTTTTCCCATCAAAAAGCACAACAATCACAACTAGAATGAAGACATAGATAATTAACATGAAATCTTTTCCTTTTAAAACTCGAGTCCCATTGATTGTCAAGCTGCACTGGCACCGTTTCAGTCTCCCTCTAGTGGAGGGCTGTTGCATTATCAAATCATATCTAATATTATCAAAATACAACATGATTTTTTTTTTTTTTAATAATGTAAAAATAAATTCACATTTGGAGTAAGATTTTTGTTTTCTTTATCAATTTTTTTTCATATATATTCTTTGTGTTCTGGCTTGCTGTGAAATCATCAAAAAAAAAAATAACGGTGAACGTGTCCCCATTGTGAGCTGTTCATCGCTGTTTGGATAAGAGTGATACAGACAATACAAACATACAATAAACAACTCAAATAAAAACAGATATCCAATATTTCCCAAGTTGAAAAAAATATAGAGTCCCTAAATATTAACAGCTGAATCAGATGTCAGTCAATAAGGCAACAGTATTTGTCCAATTTTGATTGATCTCAGAGCCTGACCCTGCTACATGTATCAGTGCTGATTTTTCATCCATTTGACACTTTCATCAGTTTGAAACGTTACAGAAGCTGAATCTGTAAATCAGACCAGAGTGTTGTACGGCCGGCAGACCAAATGTTTAACTCATGGCCATCATTCTAATAAAATTATATAAAGTATGGAGGTTGGTCAGTTGTTAGGCTATTTATGATTTCACAGTAAATTAATTATACTATAGTGACATAAATTCAGAAGATTCAGCATTTTTTTTTTTTTTTAAGAGAGACATGTACTATTTTCACGGCGTTGGTGTGTATTTTTTCCACACAGGTGACAAACACCAACAAGGACACGTCACTCAAGTGGTTTAAGGAAGGCGCGGCGGTGACCCAGTTTGTTTATGATCAGCCGTCAGGGGTCAGCTCGCTCACCATCCCTCAGGTACGCTAAATGATTCTGCCACGCTCCCACTTTTCAGATAAGAGCTCAGCTAAATGTGGCTCGGCCCTGGTGAATGGTAGCCAGCGTCGAGAGTGAAAATGAGATAAACGCAGTGACAGACAGACAGACAGTCGGTGTTTATGGGATTAAGTCCAGACAAGAGTTACTTTAAGATGCTCCCAGCTTCACCTTGCAGAGCGGTTTAAGGTTAACGCCTGGAAATGAAAGATTCAGTCTGAGCTCTTGCTTCAGAAATGTTGAATTTAAAATGTTATAAATTCTGATTATGTTTCACGCAATAATGTATTTCACTTCAGATGACAAAGGAAGACGCGTGCTCGTACAAGGCGGTGGTGTCAGATAAGAGAGGAGAAGACGTCAGCATCCTGCAGTTAAAGGGCGATGGTGAGACGTGGTGGTCCGCAGCCCTGTTCTGGTCCACAGGCCACATGTTTGACACCCCTGCTATTATATTGTGTTTGCGTTTTTCTTTCCCTGCATATATTTTGTATTTATGGACTTTCAGCAGCAGTGAAAACACATTCGGATGTGTAACGAAGAGTTTCTTTTATTCACAGAGTATGAAAAGCTTCTCCAGCAGCTGAGTAAACAGTGTGGTGAGTTATTAAAGTTGCCAATGACACACTTTATCTTTTCATTTTTGTTTTTTTATTCACACCTTAAAGTTAAGTTGATTAATTTTGTTTCTGAATATTAATGTATTTTATGCTTTCCTCACACAAACATATTTCTGATAGAGAATGAGATAAAGCCAATAAAACTGCCTTTCTGCAGCGCTGTCGGCCGGGCCGCTGAGGATTCAGAGCACCGCCGAAGGTTTCAGGCTCTACTGCTCTCTCAAATACTATATAAGCTTCCTGAAGACCAGCTGGTTTTTCAAGTGAGTTCAAATTCAGAGCGCCGCTCCGACCCGAGGTCAAGCTGCTGTTTGAAAGGAAAGGCTGTGAATTCAGCTGAAAATCTGTTCACGGGCACACTTTAATATCTGTTATGTTTTAATTATTGCACTGTAGCCGTATCGGAAGTCAGAGAAGTGTGTGTTTGTGTGCATCAGGTGAGGACGCACAGTAGCTCACTGCTGCAGCACATTTCAGCAGCAATACAACTCAAAGTGATTCACTTTGACAAACGTACAGCTGGCAGGAGCACTGAGAAAGGGGAAAAAAACAAAGAACGATTTAAGGAAGCAGAGAACTTCAAAGCAACTGAAAAAATGAAAACTGATACCCAGAAAGTACAAGCGTTGAAGATACAATGCAACATAAAAGAAACACTTGCTTTCCTGAAAGGCAGCAGCAAACAGAAAGACCTAAAGTTTTTAAGAATTCTGACTCATCCTGTAGTTTTTGGAATGTTTTTCAGAATGTTTGGAGCATAAAAACTAAAAGCTTCTGAATGTGGAAACAGAAATCAGGTTTGATGCAGACGACCTTAGAGGTCTGCATGGTTCACGGCTGAAGATCTCAGATTTATTTTGCTCCTAAACCATTCACAGTTTTGTCGATATTTAGAAATCCATCATCTGGAAAGCCAGTGCAGTGATGTGAGATCCAGACTAATGTGGTTCACTTCCTGGGTGTTTGGCAGGACTCGAGGCGGTTTAGTCTGATTTATTTTTTTAATTTATTTTAGGAAGGTGAGTCAAGATAGCGTTACAGTCATGAAGTCTACTGAAAACAATTGCATAAATTCACTTTTCTAAACCCTGAGTGATGACAGACGACACTGAATCGTCTTTGTGTTTCTTTCATATATCTGCTCAGAATCAGGTCAGACTCCATGATCACGCCATGATTATTGATTTAGCTTTTTCCCTTCGCAGACTGAAGGAGAGCATTATCTTTAATATCTCATCTTTGGCTCTGAAAAGAGCTTCTTTGGTTTAATGTTTGTTCACCTGAATAACGTTCTGACACATCCAAAGGCAGAGCTGTTAATCACATTCACTCAGTGTACTTTCCAAGTGAGAAATATTAATTTTCAATATTTCAACTAAAGAAAACAACAAACAAAACATTTCAGAATGGATCTAAACTCATAAGACTACAGAGACAGTTGCAGCTGCATATGTTTTGAATAAGAAGTACCAGAGGCTTCTTCCCTACATAATCAGAGACAGATTTAACTGATTAACGAGGTAATTCCAAAAAGTTACATGTGGATAGATAAAACATTGACCAAGATACATTTTATTGATAGGATGACTGAGATTACTACTATATCTTGTTAGATGAATTTAGATATTTAGACTACAAACGCCTTTGAACGCTTTAATGCTTTGATGTCCATCAACACGTCACGACAAATAAAGTGTGAAGTAAAGCAATGTCAGTTCTGATCCTTTTTAAAAGGGGCGCTTGTGTGCCGGGCCCATCAGCCACACTTCAGAATTTCATCTGATACTAGGGAGCCATCTGCTGGAAATTTTAAATCGAGCTTTTGAAAATATATTTTTTGTTATACACTTAATAAAAAATAATGACTGACTATGAATTGTTTTTGGCACTCACTAAAGAATGCATAGCTACTTGGACACTGTCTTTACATCTCTATAAGTCATTTGGGAATTACTCTTTACAATAAATTCATAATAAATTATTCTGATTGCCATGTGCACTGATCAGGTTTTCCCTGTTAGATTTCCAATTATTTCAATTTTTTTATATATACTGTTATCAAAACAACTTGATCACAATATCTTACTTAATCATATAGAACTCCCAAGGGTTTCAATTCCTCTTCACAATATCCACTGTTTTTAATACTGGCCTAAAATGCTCTTGTGATGACTGTTCACACTCAGCAATCTAAAACAATTCAAAAATGTTCTCTTTTGACTTATCTGGGTTCTTTAAAAAGGAATATATATTTAGAAAGACCTTTTTTTTTAGATGATAACGGTAAAATTACTTCACTTCATTCAATGCTCTTGTGTTTCCAGGTAGTTTTTATCTTTGTGGTAAAAAAATAGTATCTCTTTGTTTCTGATTTTAAATTTCAAAACAGTTCATGCATACTGTATGTCTGTGCTCATTCACCCTCAAGGGAGAAGCAGATTGACAAAGAAGCCAGAACCAAGCCTGGAAGCAGCAAGCAGCAAGTCTGGATCGACATCTCAGACCCAACAGAGAACGACAAAGGCAAATACACGCTGGAGATGTTCGACGGCGGCGAGAAACACAAACGCTTCCTTGACCTGTCTGGACAAGGTGTGTAAAAGATTACAGGCCATTTAATGCCTTCTGTGTTAGTATCACTCCGTAGCGTTTAGTGCGGCTCATTTTCTACCTGAATGTGTCAAAAAATCTAAAAAAAGCTAATCCCAGTTTATGAATAATTAAAATAAGTATGACAGGAGTCGAGAACCAAACAGATGCATTTGACTCTACTTGACTGGAAAATTACACTCGATCTTTTTGCGGCTGTGGAAAGTCCAAATCAGTAATCTAGAACTAAGGTCATAAAAGACAAAAAAAGAGTCCAGAATAGTAATACTGGGGGAGAGATAAAGTGTGTTGACCTGGTCATTGCCCTGGACACCCCAGTTCAACTGTCCAATCACTGGACCAGGCAGGCGGTGACACAGAATTCATCTTAATCCCACATCTGAACTGAATTTTTGAATTTTGATTCATTGTTAATATTTCTTTTTTTCTATTATCTATTCAGACTATACTACACTATCTATACACACTGCGTTGTAGCGGTTAGCAGTAACACAAACTGATGATTAAACCATGTTTTTTTTTTCTCCCCACTTTTATTATCACTCTAAACTCCGACAGCCTTCGATGACGCCCTGCGGGAGCACCAGAGGTTAAAGTAAGTGTTCCATCGGACTGAGCGTCTAGCACGGCGTGCTGTGTCACTAACAGGAAACACTGAGGCCTCCAAGGTAACCACGAGGGTTTGTCGTTAAAAAACTCTTCTCAGAGAAGTGTCTGATCGCAGATTATCGCTGTCCGACTGTAGCATCGTATTGATCTGAGCCTCTGTTTTCCTCCCCTCAGGCAACTGGCCATTGCTGAGAAAAGTGAGTGAAAGACATTGTGGTCAATATTTACAGAGGAATTAAGCCGGGCCTCACGGTTGATTATTTCTGTTTGTTTCAGAGCGAGCCAGGGTGATTAAGGGTCTTCCGGATGTTGTTGCGATCATGGAGGGCAAGGTAACGGTGTCTAAAGTTGACAGATCTGATCTCCTCCGGAGTCTGGTGTGTGACGCTTTCCGCCCTCCCCTCAGTCTCTGTGTCTGACGTGCTTCATCGACGGCGACCCGGCCCCCGAATCCTGCTGGCTCCGCAACGACAAGGAGATCTTTAACCAGGATCAGTTCACCATCACCAAGGAGCCCAAGTGCAGCGCCATCACAATCAACAACGTCAACATGCAAGACTCCGGAAAGTACAGCATCTTTGTGCACAACCAGTACGGCTCCGACACGGCCGACGTGACCGTGAGCGTCTACAAGCGCGGCGAGAAGCCCCCGGCCAACGCAGTGCACATGGGTTTTTAAGATTTCATGCTCAAGATTTAGATTTGAAGTGTTGCAACATATTCTGCTGCATTCAACTGAAAAATAAGGCAGTCCTACAAACAAGCCATGCATGCTTCAGGGTGTCTGTGGCTCAGTCAGTGGAGGTCATCAGTGTTTGTGGAGAAGAAACTCAACCGCGGGTTTCTGTCAGTGATGTCCAGACGCCTCACAGAGCAGCTGATGTGTTTCTATGTGTGAATGTGGCGAATCGTGTTAACATATCGAGGCTGCTAAAGCAGTAAAATACACCACATAAAGAAAGTTCATCCCTAAACATATTATAAAGGCCAGTCCAGTTGGAAATTATTACTTTACTCTTCATATTTGAGCATTGTGAGCAACTCTCACAACTTTTCTCAAAGTTCTTTTATGTTAAAAATCACAAAGCCTTTGGTCTGAGTTCCTAGATATCCTGATGTGTTGCTTGTGTGAACTGAATAAAGCCATATCCAGCCGTTCGCCTGTCCGTTTGCCATTATTGCATACAAACTTAAAAGTGTGGAAAAGCAACGGGAGGACAGTTTACTAGTGGTGTGGTTGTGCAATGTGTAGTCACGTCTTTCACTATGAAAGTAAATTGTCCGCTGTGTCATTGAACTGTGCTGTGCAGTCAGGTGGGACACGGTGGAAAAGCTGCAGACATGCATGAAGTTTAGTTTGCTTGCATAAAATGTGCATATAAAAGATATTTATTTTAGCATTTTCATGTTTAAACGTTGCTCCCTTAATCCTCAATGACTGGTTTGATCTAAACTGCTTCGGCCTGTGTGAGATTTCATCACAAACTGCAATCATAAAATCAACACTTTTGCATGTGAGATGAAAATAAACACACTTCTCCTCAATATACTGCAAAATTTTACATCTTGTATCGGTAAAGATGTAAAACATATCAAAGAATTTTCCATTCAGTTTCATTTTGGGTGGAAGTTGATGCTCCGCCACGCAGGAGTAAGTGAACTCCAGGTTGTTCAAACAGCAGCGATTACTTCAGAGGAGCGTGTTACTCATTAGACACAGTGCTGGGAGCCCTGCGCTGCAGAGTATAAGAAGGGGTGGAGGCACCTTCACATCTCCACCTTGTGTTGAGCTTCACACAGCTGCCCACAGCCTCCAGCCGCCTTGGTCAAGGAGATACCGCATCCTCGAGAAATCATGGACTTCAGTGGAACATGGCAGGTCTACGCTCAGGAGAACTACGAGGATTTCCTCCGGGCCATGGGTAAGAAGAGATCTCACCTGAAGGAACAACAGTCATTCCGACACCGTGCAGCTCTGCAATCCACTGTCTCTGCTCTACAGATCTCCCTGAGGACGTCATCAAGGTGGCCAAGGACATCAAACCAGTTACTGAGATCAAACAGAACGGCAAAGACTTTGTGATCACTGCCAAGACTCCTGGAAAGACTGTGACCAACACCTTTACTATTGGCAAGGAGGCTGATATCACCACCATGGACGGCAAGAAGCTCAAGGTAACTCATCTCTTTCCCTTTTTATTCTGACAAAAAAAAAAGAAAAAAAAAACTTCAGAAGTGCTTTTGATCTATGTATTTCTGACAGGAACAGTGAGCTACGTTTCTAGATTAAAGCCTTTTCATAAGCAGTTCTGCACTCTCGCAAGAGTAAAAAAGAATGTTTCATCTGTATTAATCAGTGATAATACTTATATTTGACACTAGATATGATTTTTCAGATATGGATTTGCTTAATTCTTTCTGAATTGTCTCTTTTTTGTATAATTCATGATGTGTTCTCTCTCTCTGACTCCCTGTAGTGCATCGTCAATCTGGAGGGAGGAAAGCTGGTCTGCAACACTGGCAAGTTCACCCACATCCAGGAGATCAAGGGAGGAGAGATGGTCGAGGTACAGTTCCTCCATGAAAATGAACTCATCTCATTTTGTAATTCTTAATTTCAATCATGCACAATCTTCTAATAAATCATTGTTTTCCATACATTTCTTCTTTTCAGACTTTGACCGTGGGCTCAACCACTCTCACCAGGAGGAGCAAAAAGATCTAAGCTGGCAGTGAAAAGAACAACATCTATTTAAATAAAAGTCTTGCTATAAACAAACTGTGGCGGGTTTCTTTGTGGTGACGTCTCTGGATGAATGCTGTAATGTTGAAAGAATAAAACAGAACTAGAGAAAGATGCATTATATGGAGATTTTGAAGGATGCTCTTTGTCTGATATTAGATCATGAGAAGAAATTCCAAGCGCCATTATAAAAACAACTGGTCCCGTCCTCGATTTATCAACGCATAACCACAAAACAAAAAATCCTGTGTTTACTGAAGACACAGAATAGAGCACAATTGAATTAGACATTCACTGTGATCCCTGATGACACAACCCTGTCTCACTCCAAATTGTGGGTTGGACACCAACAAGACGAGTTCTCAGGAGACTTTCGGGGACGGTCGCCTTAAGTTTATCATCAGTATCACTCAGGAGTCAGCAAACCACAGTTCTGGAGCTACATGTAGCTCTGCATCCCAGCTCCCTGTGTCTTTCACTTAAGTAAGAGAAATACCGGCACTTGAAAATATTTTTTCAAAAATGGGTGAAACACTAAACACAGCTACAAAAACAGTTGATAATCACATTAAAAGTGTCCGAAACTCTGCTCATGAAACTTCAACATAAGACACAGTTTTGCATAGATGGCAAAACTTTGCAACTTGTTTAGCTGCCATCATCATTTTAGAAGTTAAACATGTTTTGTGGCTCCGCACTAATTTTATTTGGTGGAAAGTGACAAAAATGGCTGTTTACAGATCTCTGGCATAACCTCTCATCACATACGTCTCATAATACATTTTAACTATCTGAAACAATTATACAGAGCATCAGCTTTTTACAAATACAAATGTAGAAACTATGATTACGAATATAAATTTATAATATGAGTTTGTTATTTTGCCTAAGTGTCTGAAAGGCATTATATGAATAAATTTGTCTTACCTTCATTCTAATGTTAACAGAAATGCACAAAGTAAATTTTTTATATTTGCATAATAAAAAAAAGTTTCCAGAATTTTTCTATTGATGCTTTTAAGATAGATTTCTGCATTACTGTTAAATTCTTTTCTATCATTGTATTCATACACAGTAACTTTTTAATAGACATAAATATAATTGTGAGTTAAAGGCATGAAGAGCAGCTCAGTTTGGATTCCTTTAATGTGGGAGCATTTCAGTTTCAAAGCAAACCGCCTGTCTGCCATGTCATTGAACTCACTGCTCCAGCAGATCCACTTTAAGAGTTCAAACACACAGACTAAAGGCTGCAGGCAGGAATATAGTTCAGTTAGGTTTCACAGAAGAAAAGGAAAATAAAATCTAAGCCTTATGTTTATGTACTTTACCATTTTAGCACACCTTCATTGCAAAGAGGCAAAATAGAAAGATATGTATGTAAGAAAGTATCTTCATTTATCAATTTTTTGAAGTTTAAATTGATGTAAGATTCATTAACACTGAAGTTCATCTTATCTGACAAAGGTTGCTTGAATGCTTTTTATTTATTTATTTATTTTTTTTATGCAAGCTGTTCGTAATGATTGATATGACTGGTTTGTGATGGAAAAAATTTGATTTGGGCTGCTTTGGATTTTCAGATATAACAAGTTGAGACAGTGTGACGCCTGTTTAATTTTGTTTTAAGTTTGAATTGTTGGGAACTTGGGACTATGTTGTGCTGTAGTTGTAGTGGAGAGGATGAGGAGTGGCACAGTTTAGAAAACTAGAATGTTTCTGTAGAACAATAGTGAATCGCATCCTGTTGTGAGGGTGATGCATGCTGGCAATTAAAAAAAGCAGTATTTTATGTTCATACCATAAATGGTTAATCTGTAAATCTGATTTACAGATTAACATGCACACAGGTCATTCCAAGTACTTCATGCATGGACACGTGTGTAAAAGTAGTCTCAGAAATGTGTGAGGGCAGGAAGGAACCCATGTATGGCAAGCATCACAGGCAACCAAGCAGGTAGATTTTGGAGATCCTGAGCAAAGCCTTCTACCCAGGTTAGCTACCATGTGGAAATCAGAACAAGAAAAAAAACGACTTTGAGTTGTGTGACAAGATCCCATACTGCAATTACAAAAATGCAGTGAAAATGCGGCACTCTGCACAGTGGCATCGGCCTGGACAAGTTTTTCTGCCAGTCATAGAGTCATGCACAAATACACAGAGGCCTCCCCAGACATTATGTTTTAAGACTCAGTGGTGGAAAAACTAGTGAGGCCAAATAGACACAAATTCCTCTATCAAGGAGTACTGACAGGACCAAACAGCTTCAGAGTCCCTGTGGACCAGACGGTGTCAGAAAGACACAATGCTGTTGCAATAGCACAGGGACACAGAGTGGATTCATGCAGGTGCCAAAACAAGATGTGAGTGATTTTTCTTTTGCTTTTTCATGGTGCGCTGATGGAAGTTTTTACTCCTCATCATGACCTAAAGACTTACATCAAGATGAACCAGTGCACAAAACCGACCCCTTGTTTTGTCAGAGTTAATGTAGAACAATGTATTAAGATGATCTGCGAGTGAGAAAGCCCGAAAAGCAAACCACCACACAGAGAAGATGTTTTAGTGAAGGCAATAGCAGAGTTCATTAAATTACAGTCAATGCGCCATGCAAAAGAACTGACCCATGCCATCACCGCCAGTCCCTCTCACATCAGATATATGCAAGAAATACCTGAAAGCCCGGATTGCAGAAGAGTCTGTTGTCATTCCAGAGGGAAGAGAGACCTAAGACAGTGGGGAACACAAACCTGTGAAGATTTTCTTGCCATGGGTTTTGCCATGGTTAATGGGAATCGGGACAATATCCACCATCTCCCAGAGATTATTCCTCAAATAATACGTTACTGAGCTCCTTACCACTCTGGACAGGTGTGATGGTCCCTTTCTTCCATACCACCAATATCACTTCAAATCCAGGCACTGCTGAGGTAGAAAATTAAAAAACATCAGGCTTGCCTTTTCAAACAAAAAAATAACATATGGGTGGATCGATTCATCGCTTGCCATCATTCGTTCATTGAAGGCAACACGCTGATTTGTGCTGCTAAACATAAATAAGAGGATGCAACTTGAGAAACACTGACTGGAACAGGAGCAAAACCAGCAACCACGACTACACAAAGTGTCACAGCAAAAACAAAAAGGACGCTTACCCTTGCTGCCATGAAAAAAGACAAAACAGTCGAGACTAGGTCAAGAAATAAGTAAATGGCTAACTCTCTAGTTGCAGGGACGTACACAGGCTCAAAACAGAAAAAACACTAAAACAGTAAAAATCTGGCGCAGACACACGGGGAGAGGGAGTTATATACACTGGGAGGTAAGTGGACGCAGGTGAAACGTGACTTAATCACGTGCAGGCGGGAGCAGTGTACCCAACTTGGCAACTTTCTGGCTAAATCTGGTGACTTTCCAAATCTGTAGAGGCTAAACCTATGCTTGAAGCCCCTGAGGTGCTTCTACCCGAATTTTGGCTGATGTGTTGAAACCCTTCATGGCATGGATGAAGTGACAGAGGCGATCGTTTACTGATTAATGAAATGTTCATTTATTTTTACTCAAAACAAACTCTAAACTCTTCTTTGCTGGCTCTCGGAGGAGGCGGACGCTTTTTCTATCGCTCCCTACTTTGCTTCTCCCTCCCTATCGTCTCTGCTTGCTGCTCTCTGTCTCGTCTGTTTTACTGGAGGAATCACTTGACTTGATTTTTCGAACAAACCAAATATCAACCATGGAATTGATCAGCTGGTCTCTCTACGCAATTGATACGAGTTTTTCAACAAAGAGCACAGGAGCGGGGGATTCTGCCTGTCCGGACGGGACTCGGCATGCTGGATATGTGATGGACGCCCAGGAGAAGTGGAGGGGTGTCACATGCCTGGCACCCCTGTCCGTCGAGGTCATTGTGGATGATTACATTTTCGGATTTATGATGATCGGTCTGCTGCTGATTGGCCGGTGCTGCGACCTGATCCTCTGGAGGATTAAGAAGACCGCCACCACAAAAGACGTCCAAGGGAGGACGGTCTTTTCAAATCAACGGGCAAAAGCTGAGACTGACCGTTTGTGCGAACTCTTTCGAAAGGTGGACATTTTGGGTTATGGACGATTGAGACGCAAGTTGGATGTCACCATCGCCGAGAGGGTTAAGCCAGCTTCTGTCTGAAATGTGGAGAAACCGAGCAAAGGAAGGTCAAACGGCTCCTTCCACACCAAAACAAGATAACTTCTGATTGTGTTTGGCGCCCCTGGAAGACTAAACAAATCCCCCTGAAGATTCAAGACATGACTGATTGCTTTGTCTATTTTCCCTCTCTCACTCTCAGCTGCAACCCAAGTTCACTTTGGACTGCTTCATTCAAGGCCGTCCCGGCAGCTACCATCTGAGTTGGAGCGCAAAGGGGAGGCGGGCCAAACCCCACACACGCGTACACGGACTGATGAACGGAAATGCCACATACATGCCACACACACTCCCTCCCCCATTTTCAACGTCTCCACCACACCTTTCTGCTGACGACTAGTGGTGATGATGTGTTGTGCTGATATAGCTGCGACTGCTGATCCGTTAGTCTGATAGCAACTTGTCTCGTGTTTTTTTGCTATGTATGTGCGCAGGTTGGCTTTTTTTGGTCTCTCACTTCTAATCACGACTCCCTTCGGAACCGTGATCTGAATTGATGTATCTTCCCCCCCCCCCCCCTCCTCCCCTAATTTCTGTCTGAGTTTCTTTAACTCTGTTTCCTTTTCAAGACGGAGCGCCGTAATTGGCTGCCTGGGCGTCTTAAAAATCCATGCAATTTCGTTGCACTTGTAACTTCGGTAACTTGTTGCGATGACAATAAAGACAATTCTGAATTCTAAACTAAAAAAAACACACATCTTATCTTCCATGATGACGGCAGCAGCAGCAGTCAAAACTGTTTTCCCTTCCGGGCAGCAGCACCTGCCGGGCAATAATAAGGTTCTATTTAACACCTTGCGCTAATTGGCTCCTACAAAATCCAATTAGAGACTAGCAACAAATCTAGCCACTTTCCAGTGTAGAGAATTTTCTGGTGTTTTAGAGACTGACTCAAAAGCACATCTAGATCTGCAATTACAGTTCTAAATGAGCAGTGGGTGCTGCTGAGAGCCCCAGGGTCGGGTCAGTATCACCCCAACTCAGAGCAGAGAGGAAACTCACACCACTTCACATCCACACTGCAATTCAATCACATGTGCACAAAGATCCGCCTTGTTTCACAATTTAAAAAAATAAATAATGAAACTGAATTAGGGTTCATCCATAGAGCAAAAGGGCAAAAGCTCACTTGATCTTGATTTTCAGTACGAGTACAGACCGTGAAAGCAGGGCCTCGTGATCCTTCTGACTTTTTGGGTTGTAAGCGGGAGGTGTCAGAAAAGTTACCACAGGGATAACTAGTTATCATCATTTTCTCACAGTGCATTGAGTTTTTGGGGTTTTTGTTTTCAATTGCATTGTATTTTTGGTCAATTTAGATGGTTAATATTGTCAAGTTAAAACCATTTATACAAAAATTTTTTAAAAACATTATCCTTACAGCAACGATAATGATTTACTGGGACTTGTTTCAGAGCAGAAGGTTAGAAACTAAACTAAACTTTAGGAAACTAAAAAAAAAAAAAAAAACCTAAGGTCTCTTTTGGTTCACTTTGCTGGTTCCAAGCCCTTGATAAAGGAGGTGGGTTGCAAGGTGGAGTTATCATTTCCACTCCACATAAGTCTTTTGATGAAATATTATATGCTAACGTTCAACAATACAGGACAAATTTGCTTATTTAATGTGAGTCTAGACTAAGTAGCTAAGTCATGAAGTTATTTTGAGAAGTGACGTCCTATTTCAAAGACAAAATTAAAAAACAAACCAAGAATCAACAGAAGTTCATTTCTATTGTTTTGACACATATTTTGTCTCTCCCTCAGTTTCATTCTTCTCTCCTGCAGCCTTGATTACAATTACATACACATGATCAATTTTGCAAATTAGACTGTGACGTCATGATTTGTATCTACTTTTTGGACAGCCTGTAGCTACTTTGGCTGTACGATACGATAGCAGGTAGAAAAATACAAAAGTACGAAATAAAACAGAAAAAAACGAAAATACGCAGACACATGGAGTGCACTTGCCTGGCTAATTAACCCACCGAAAAGCAGCCCTCTTTAACACATTTCCAACGCAAACAGTTCAGACCATATTTGTTCAATTTAGACAATGTAGCAACAAATTTGCAATATCCTAAAAATCGAAGCAGCACAAACGAAGTGTCCGCTTGACGCAGGCCCTTACCAAGCATAATCACGTCCATGTCACACACGGGTCCCTGTGTGTGTGTGTGTGTGTGTGTGTGTGTGTGTGTGTGTGTGTGTGTGTGTGTGTGTGTGTGTGTGTGTGTGTGTGCGCGCGAGCGCGAGCGCGTCCATGCGGTCCTTCCGCTCGGCGCGTCCTCGCGGCCTCTCAACTCGGCGCATGCGCGGTCTTTCGTTGTGAGTCTTGCCCACGTAGCTGTGCGCGAGCTGTTGTACGTGCGTTAAAAAAGGAAGATAAAGCAGTAATCTGACCCGCGGCCGCTCCGAACCGTAGCTACAAGCGGACAAAAAATGGCGAGATACACGAGGCCTCCAAATTCGTCTCTTTTCGTACGAAATATCTCCGACGAGTCCAGGTATGTGCTAATTTTAGCCGCCCGCGCAGCGTCAGTGGAAGCGCGGCGAAGCTAATGCTCGTCCGCTAGCAGCCATTTAACACTAAAATAGCAAAGAGGCAAGAACTACTGGACCGTGTCCAAACAGAGAGCTGGATCTTCATTTTAACACAATGTGGATCCAATTGCCTGTTTATAAATAGACTGCGGACCGGTTTGTCTGTTAGCACAACACGTAAATAAAACTGAGACGTCGAAGCGAAGTTGAAACGCCGCGATTCTTTTGTTTTCTGGACATTAAACTTCTGTAGCCTCAGTACATTACATTTATGCTTCACTCCAATGTTTATGTAATACCAGCTCTTCTGTTTTTTTTTTCTAGTTGGTAACTGTTTTAATTTTTCGTACTTTTTTCAAAATGTTTGTTAATTTTGTTCTACTTTTAGTTATCTACCCTAAAATTTAAATTTCAGCTGTTCAATTTAATTTCTTCTGTGATGAGTTGGACCAGTGAAGCAGTAGAAAAGTTAAATTGGTTCCTTTTTTTCTGTGCAAAGATATAAAAAAAAAAGAAGTTAACATCTCATAAAATGTTATGTCACACGGTCTGTAGTGGTTAGACGTAGTTATTTGTAAAGATTTATTTTAAAAAAAATGTCCCAGTGCAAAATATAGTAAAATTGTCAGATGCAGCTTTCTGCAATTTTCTTCCTCTTCACTTTTTTTTGCATTGAATTCCTTAACTTTGAGCTTTACTGAGCTGTAGTTGCCTCATATCTACTGAAAAATCTGAATTATCATATGCCACAGTATCTTTTGAGTCTAATTTTTTGCTATTCACATATTCTAATAACCTTGTTAGTGTAATTTGTGTGATTGGTGGTTTCAGGTGACTGTCAAACTTCCACCTTTTCTCCTTCTGGAAAGTACAAATTCTGCATGCTTCTTTTTTGTAGTTGCAGTAAGAGTGTGTATTTAACATCTATAGAGTTGGAAAAGTAATACGATTTGTCTGCTGTTTAAGTATGTGTTGGCACCAACTCCTGTGTATACTGTGAACTCCAGCCAAGTTCACATGGTCGCCAGCAAAATAAATGTGCTTATTTCATGACACTTTAGGCCAGAGGATTTACGACGTGAGTTTGGTCGTTATGGGCCTATTGTAGATGTCTACATTCCACTTGACTTCTATTCACGGCGGCCAAGAGGATTTGCTTACATTCAATATCCTTTATTTCTTTATTTTCTCTCATAACACTTCTAAGCAGAGTATTTATCACTGAACCTGACCTTTTTTTTTTTTTTGGGGGGGGGGAATGGGGGATTCATTTCCTTTCTTTATATTACAGGTGTTTATGCTGTGTGTGTGATTTTATGTCATTTGATATCTGCAGCACTACACCTATTCCTAACCAATATTTCTTCTGTTGTTGCCTTAGAATGATAAAGATACAGTTCTGGAGACCCCACACCAGAGAAAGTTGAAAAGCGGTTGTAGAGTAGATTCAAGCCAAAGACACCCAGGCCACAAGCAGTAGTGGAATTTGGAAAATAAAGAGAGAGCATGAAGATGCAAAGAGAGCACCCAGACTTCCATTTGACTACCAAAGGGAGGAAAAGCAAAGTGTTTATTGGGCAAAGACAAGCAGGAAACCTCAAGTTCTTCTGCCAAGACAATAAAGATCAAGCTGAAGGTGAAAGATCAAGCATGTTAAAGGTAACAAGGCAAAGTTTTTGTATCCTACCCAATCTGATCACTATCAATATTTGTCTTGTCTTCACGATCTGGAATCACAGATGCAACGATTGATTCAGCATTCTGTGTACTAATGACAGTTAATATTCCGGAGGACAATTCATTATGAATTAGTAAATTACTTATTTCATTTTCTGTTCACTTTAAATTGTGCCAAGACTTTTTTTTTCTTCCTCGCTGATGATTTGGTTGCTGTTTGTGTGATTTGGAGCTTCTGACTTGTGTTGCAGCCTATTGCTTGTTGTGCATATCTGCAGTTGTCTGTCCCAACTCTCCAAATTCAAAAAGAAAAAAAAAGACCTTAACAGCACAGCAAGTTTGAGGATGTCCGAGATGCAGAAGACGCTCTGCACAACCTGGACCGGAAATGCGTTTGTGGACGCGAGATCGAGATCCAGTTTGCCCAGGGAGATCGCAAAAGTAGGAACATCTGGCACGAAAGATAAATCTTTTCTCCAGCCCTTGTCAGGAAATGTGGTTAACTCAAGTTTTGATGTCCCGTCTGTCTCTTCAGCCCCGAACCAGATGAAAGCCAAGGAGCGCCATTCCCCTCGTAGCTTCTCCCGCTATGACGATGAAAGGGACAACCGCCGGAGACGCTCCAGGAGCCGCAGTTATGATCGCCGCAGGTCCCGGAGTCCGTCTTTTGAGCGTCGTCCTCGAAGGTCCGAGAGTCCCAGAGAGTGAGTGTTTTTCTGTTGATTAGCTGCTATTTATCTACAACAGACATCTATAACAGTGTTTGCTTGTTGACCTGTAATGCTCTTGTTAGCAATGTTCAACTGAAATGCTGTATCCTGCCAATTTGCTTTCACTTACCCAAGATGCATTTCCAGTGGAACACAGTCTATTTTGTTTGTTTATGGATTGTGGTTAATAAGGTTGGTATACCTCGGTCTGAAAATGATTGAATTACTGATGTGTGAGGCATGAAATCGCGAAACCGATGTGTGGAGAGTGTTAAAAAAAAAAAGAAGAGAGAGAGAAAGAAGCTCACTACAGAAAAGGTTTTAAGAGTAAGGACTGTGTTGGCCTCTGCCTGGAATAGAGAGCTTGTTGCATAAAGGAAAACCTCCAATATGAGGTCCAAACATTTTTAAAAGCAGCACTCTGTCAGAAACAGAAACAGGGTTTATTGCCGAGTACAGTAGCCTGTTCGAGGAAGTTGTTTTGGTGGAGGTGCAAACGTAGACAAAATTATATATTCTTAATTCTGCTTTTAAAAAAAATCCTGTTCAATTCTCAATATGTTCATACCAAGCTTCAGAACAACCAGATTACATTTGAAGTTTTTTAAAAAAAGAAAATAAAATGAGGCCGGTTTATGTTAGAATTCTATTCATTAGAAATGGAAGTCAGATTCTTACAGGGACAATATTGAAGATGCATGTAATTCTTCTTTCATCCACTGTGGGGTAGCAGTGAGTCACTATCAGTTTCTGCAGATTGGTTTGTGGGGAAATCTTGTCCCTTGTGTTCTGTATTCTTTTCTCACAGACATGAGTGTCAGTGACTCACTACAACATTGTGGAGTATAGGGTTATTAGACTGGCTGGTGCTTGTGATGTTTTTCTTTAGCTGTGTACTTGAGCAGTGAACTGAATATAGTCGCATTCTGTGGTTTGCATTTCATATAAACAAAACATGACAGATGTTATAAATAGAAAGGCTCAATTTTCTGTTGTCATTCATACAGTAGGTGTACAGTAACTCAAGTGTATTGTTCCTTCTTCCCTCTACAGCTCTCGGGCCTACGGTCGACACAGATACCCCAGAGGCCACGAAAATGAGAAGTAAGCCTCTGGTCTGCTCTTCAGTGTTTACTCTATATTTAATTAGCACTCTGAGCAATAATCATAATATTCCCAGCAGGTACAGAGGTCCTCCCCGGGACCACCACAGGCCTCACCACGAACCGGCCTCTCGCAGCCGCTCTGCCTCGCGCTCCCCCTCACCCCCCAGGCCCACCAGACCCAAAGGCAAAAAGAGCCCGTCCAGGTCCCACAGCCCGGTCGAGGACTTCCAGCCCACCTCCAGCTCCCAGAATCAGTTTGTGGGGCGATCTCCGTCGCGCTCCATGTCTCGCTCCATGTCCCGATCGCGGTCTCGCTCCAGATCCTGGGCCGGACGCAAGTCTGGGGGCCACTAACTGGCTAGTTGTTCCTCCAGAAACCCCCAGCGTGCGTGTGTGTGTGTGTGTATCTGAGGATGTTTCTGTTCAGTCGAAATATAGTCTCTTTTACACAAAGGTTTGTTTCATGGTTGTTACAGTAGATGGGGCTGTGCTGCCGTTCAGACTGTTTTAGTGGAGCCATAGATGCAAGAATGATGGAAAAAAGTAACCTGGCACCTGTTGTGTCTCATGAAACGAGTGGTTTGTAAAAGTCACATGATCTAGCATAGGTTTGTCTAAATAGCTAAAAAAAAGAATCTTTGTGTAAAAGGGTCTAATCACTCAAACTTTAGGGCCCTCTGCTTGTATTTGTTCATGTCATTGTTTAGGAATCTATTGCCAAAAGAGCAGCAGGGGCGATGTTTTCTTTTTGTGTTTCACTTTTCTTTTAAGTGGAAAGACGCCGAAGTGAATCATGGAAGCACAGTTTTGTTGTATATTTGTATGTGTGCTGTGTGGGGTACAAAAAAAAATGGAGATATGACTAGTTTTGGTATTGCCAATTATACTTTTGTACTTTGCGTCAGCAATACTTACATACATGGTTTGTGAACGTGTGGTCTGACTCATTTTAGTTGTGTTTATGTAAACAGAAATCCAAATTACACTCAAGTCAGGACTGATTTGTCAGTATTTACCAAGTGATCCGGCTTTATGTGCCTGGTTTCATGGGCAGTTTTATTTCCTGCAGGCAAACAGTATCCTATAATACCTGTCAGTTGTACCTAATACCATATAAAGTATTTTATGTTCACAATGAGGTACAAATATTTTTTTCTGCATCTGTCAAGTGAATGGAACAAAGTATCCCTTAGAGACCCTGTCCTGCAGGTTTAACCCGGTGTTGTCAATAAAAAACAGTGGATTCTTACCGTGTTGTGTTCTGGGTCGTGCAAAAAAAAAAAAACATTCCGACAGCTTGAAAATGGCTGTCATGTTACTATAAAGTGTTTCAGTATCATATATGAAGCTCTGCTACTATCGCCTGTGTCTGACTTATGCTGCAGTATTTATACTTAAAGTAAGTGATCTCTCCTATCCGAAAACAGACAAAATGACACTCAGACAGAAGTAGGGGGGAGGGAGAGGGATTTATTCTTTTCTTTTTCTTTTTTTTGTAAAGTTTGTCAATTCATTGTTTTTGTTTTTTCTTCTTTTTTTCACAAATTCATTCCAATCTTCAGTGGGGCACATTGTTACATTTCTTTTTCATATGGTGACATTGTATCGAGGGGACAAATTAGTAGCCAATTCATTACAGCGTTACAAATTTCGAGTGAGGAGACTTTGCCATGCACAACTCAATCTGGGCAAGAAATAAAATGCTTACATGAAGAATCTGGAGAAGGCAAGTACTTAAAAACAGCATGGAGCCGGATTCAGGCGTCAGCTGGCGGAAGAACAGCTGAGACCTGAAAGTGGCTCTGGAGAGAAAGTTTGGTCAACTTTTGAGATAGCCGCCAAATAAAAGAGGTTTCAGCATGAGTTTTAACTTAGGCACAAGGTTTGTCAACTTAAGATTAAAAGCATCACGCTTATACACTGTAAGCACATTCAAGACTCAAATTTGTACATAAGCAAGTCTCCTACAATCCAATTGTTTCGATTTCGTTGCAGTTTTACTTAATTTGCACTTATAGCATTTTCGCCCTGCGCTGCACAATATAAAACAATAAAAAAAACATGTGCAAGATCTCTGGAAAGACTACAGCGCAGGGCTTCTGTCAAATGCTAGAGGCAGGTTTTTTATTTTTTTTTAACAAAAATATTCTTTCTGTATTGAAGTCAAGACACGTCCTTAGCATGTCTTATACATTCAGTGTTATTACTAAAAATACTTTTGTCAGACAGGCCTCAAATTCGGCCTGTAAATGTACATATGCTACAAGTACTTTATACATTTTATTATTTACATGGCTCTTTAACAGACACTAACAACCTCTCCTATTTTGTTTTGTTATCTTAACGCCGGCCGCTCACGGCTCCAATTCTGCAAAGAGAGCAATAAGAGCTTTTATAGAGGATTGAGACACAAAAATAGAGAATCCATAGGAAGATAGTCAATTACGCCTCCATCATTTCAATAGCATTCTGGTCTGTAACTCAGGAAAAACAACAGTCTGATTGAAGTGCAAGAAGGTAAACAAGAGGAAGAGGCATGGGCAGCAAGTGTCTAGAGATTACGCAATGGTCAATAATTGAGACCTGTTTTGTAAACACAAACAACAGCGTCTTGCCTCGGATTAGCCCCCAAAAGGGCAATTCCTCTTCAGAAACCGTCCTCAGCTCTGCCTCACCTTGCACACAAATGCACACAGCCAACAGAGCCACGTCGAGTCAAAACTCATCAGTCCCGCATCTTAGCATGGCTCTCTTCCGCATGTTGAAGCTGCTGCGCTGCCCTGAGGAGGCAGAGACTGAGGGGTAATAACAGTGCTGATTGGAACAGGTGAACAGCGAGGCGGCCCGAAAGGCCACCGGCCAGCCGTTCACTGCAGTCTGGTAAAGTTTGTAGTGGCGAAGGCGTCGGCGCCAAGCCACGCAGAGGATGTCCAAAATAAAGAAAAACAGCAATACATTGCTTTGGTAACACACAGCAATTCATATATCTTTCAACCACAACAAAAAAGGACATGTACAAAATAATGCTATGATAGAGTGCCGCAGACCAGAGACACACAACTCCTATAGTGCATGTGCGCACAGCGCAATAAAAAAAGGATACAGGAGTTGGTGTTCAAAGGCCAGTGTGCCATGGTCTCTTATTACCCTTCGTCTGAGGTTACACTTCTCACTTGTCCTTTACCACTACAGCTCATTACCTCCAGTAAAAGAACTTTTTCCCTGCAGAATTGCAGCTAAGTGCTTTGTTTTTTTCCATCCCAAACAAGGAGTGCAGTACTCTTAAGAAAAGAAGATGGGCCCTTGTCATAAAATGCTACAAATGTGAACTTGCTTTAGCACCTGAAGCTTCAGAGGCAACTCCAAAGTCTCATCATAAAACCTATGTAAATGAAAAGGCATGTCTGTCCACAGAAATGGACCGTAAAAGTGTTGGGAATTTACCTGAACGACACCACAGTCCTTGTTTGGGGAGGAAAACGGCACTCAATCTGCCTTAACAGCCAACATTGAAAAACAACAAAACAAAATAGAAGTAAAAAGGATATCCAGTTTGTCAGTCACAAAAACTGACTCCACTGAAAACATCGCCGACCAGCAAGGCTACAGGGCTGTAATAGTTTTAAAAGGTGTTTTGCTTTGTGTTTTTAAAAGGATGTTAAACATTAAACAGCAAAAGGCTGCCATAATTACTTATTAACCTTAAGTGAGGTTACGTTTAAAAAGAACTAAAAGTATTACAGCACTGGGGCGTTCCTGGTGGGTGGATGACTCAACAGAGTCCCAGTCCATGCATTATGTTGGGTTTATTTTTTTTCTAAAGATCAATTGTGGGCATCCTTCTCAGGCCTGCACCTTCAGGAGGCTCTTCAGCTGGAAGGTCATCATCTCCCTGTGATCACAGGAGCCTATTGGGAAAGACACCCAGTGGCTGGGGGGTTTGGGTAACACGCTGGGTGAGGGTGGCTCGCTGAACTTTGGCCCCGCATAGCTTGGACTGCCCTGGGTGGCCAGAAGCGTGTTGAGGTGAGACACTGCGCCCTCCCAGTTCTGATCGTAATTGGTGGCAAAACGGCCAGAAGCACTCTTCTCTGCAGACGCGGCCTGCCGCGCCTCAGGAGACCTGTGGTAGGCAGCGCCTTTGTCGCTCCGGCGGTGGCCATGGTGGTGAAGGCCCCCAGCCCCTCCTGTAGATGCTCCTGCTCCGTTCTGGTCACGGCTCCTCTGCTTCGCCCGGCCAAGTTGATGGTTCTTCTTGGGCAACGGACGTTCTGGGTGGGAAACTGGAATGTTGTACCTCTCACCACCTCCCATACTGCTTCAGCACTACGTGTCACCTAGATATAAAAAATACTTCGGTCAGGGTTGAAACCTTTTACTCATTATAAATACATTAGAAGATCCACTAGCAGGGGACGGAAGTCTTAGGTAAAGAAAGCAAGCATCAAGACTGCAAATGTCATTCTATTATCCATGTGAGGTGAACTAAAGCACAGGGATGTCAACACACATTATCAAAAAAAAAAAAAAAAAAAAAGGATCATCTCAAATAAGAGGTTCCTAAAATATGCAGTCATTAGAAAAGCATGTTAAGAAGTGATGACCAAAGCCAGCGCCTAATGAAATGTGTGGTATAAACAATATGTACCACTGGAATTAAATGTAAGTTAGTATAGAATAAAATTTACAACATAATGATCAATTCCTATGATAACCCAAAACACAATGACGTCACCACAAAGCATGTAAAATCCGACTTCAAATGCAGATTTAAAAATTACTTAAATTCATTCTTAATAAAGTCGTGTTGTGTGATGGTGTATTCATCTGCGGGATATAAACACCGTGCACAGTGCACGCACACTTGCGCCGCCTCCGAAAAACAACAAGTACGCTGGCTACGTGCAGAAACAGCAGACAGTCAGGACCGCCCCTCCCCTCCCCCACACGCTCTGCGAGAAAAACAGCCCCAGCCCCCTCTGCTCCTCTCACCTCTTTGTTGTCAGAAAGTTGACGGAGCTGAGCTGTCTTCTCTTCAATCTCTCCCCTCCGACCGGGCCCCAGGTCCTCGAAGTAGTTCTCTGTCTACTTCTCGCTGCACTTCTGTGTCCAGCAAGGTCTGAGGTTTTCATGTGACAAGGAGCGTTGTTATCTCGCAGGGCCGAGTTGAACATCAATTCACCTCGGCACACGATGCTCCAAGAAGTCGACCTCCTTTACAAACCACGAAAAAAAAAGAGGAAATGATCGATTAGCAGCGATAAGGAGGTGAAATCTCACCGTTTGATTGCAAGCTGGTGCTTAATTGTCGTGTAACAAAGCATTAATACGGCTCGCAGTCAACTGCCTATTTGTGAGTGCGTCATCACAGAAATCGATACTCAGCATAATAGTATCTCCTCTTTTTTGGAATTTCCCTATGTGGCTAAAATAACTTTTATGGGATGAATATTTCATCAAGACATCACAACACAACATTACATAAGAAATCTGCGTCAGTGCGTCGCATTTTAAATGCGGCTTAGCGGCAGCCGCTCTGAGCGCAGTTTACTTTCGGTCACAAAAACGAACACGTCGTTCCCATAATCCAGTCATATGTGGTAAGCTATATGAATAGCAAGCGAAAATATGTTTTTATAATTTGGGTCACTTGACTTTGGCACCGAACCAAAACAAAGGAACTGAACTCAATATGGCGACGAAGGCAATAAACTGCTCCTCTTACCGACTTCTTCGGGCTTGGTTGTTGAAGCCCTTCGTCAAAAAATGAATGTGTTTCGCCTTCTGAAAACCCTCGGCGGAGTCCGTAGGAACCACAGCAAAGCTATATTTCCTACAAATCCGTCTCCCCGAGAGGCTTTACCAGATGTCAAACCGCGGTTGTTGGAAACCGCCTCTCTCCTCTCCCGACTCTCTGAATTGCAACAAAATGGAATCTACAGCGGCGATAAGTAGTCCGTTCAGACACCGATCTGACCAATCAGGAGCCGAGGACGAGCCCACCGACCAATCGGCGAGCAGACGGCTAGACGCATTCACGCCTGTTGCCAGACCGATGGCGTCAGTGCACGCGCCTCCTTTCGTGTCCTTTGTTGGTGCTTCGGGTATTTCCTGAGAGAAGTGAGGGAATCAAACCGAAAACAACAGTCTTGCGCCACTAAAACCTCACATTTTATCCAAATACACAGTCAACAACGCTTCATGCTCGGACCAACACATCATTAGAGTTTCCTTAAGTGTAGTTCAATGATATGTAATATTGTTTTAATCAAAAATGCTGATTTGAAGAACCAATTGTGTTTCTGTTACAGGAAATACTGTCGTTTCTTCATATTTCCGGTGTATGGATGTTAAACCAGTTGTGTGGCCTTGAAACTGCTGCAACAGGCTGTAATAACACAGCAGCTCTTGACTGTGACCTGACCATCCCCCCACATCTCACACACACTGGTCATCTTTTTACAACTGGTATGAGAGTCAAGACCTGAGGTTATTTATTCCACATGTGAACAACATACAGCTTTACAGGGTAGATGTTTGGAGTGGATAGACAAACTGCAAGGACATGTAAACAAGTCATTGAGGCTTTTTAAAGAAAGTCTTTTTTTTTCAAATGGTGTTCAGCTGACTTAAAGGTACAGTGTGTATTTTTAAGGCAGCACATGAAAGGAACAGTATGCCTAAATGATAAAAAAAAAATTCACTTGCACAATCGATAGTAATGGTGAGTCAGTCTTTCCTTTCGCTGACACTCAGTGGTTTCCAAAAGCCTTGAACGCTGTTCCTCTTTGTCAGTACTTGAAACAAGATGGATGCCAACATGAGTAATGACAATATCTTGTGAAATGAAATGTTGCTACAAGATGAGAGAGCAGACTGTTTGCAGTACAATACAGACATATTCAAGGTGCCAGGCAGCATAATCGACTTAAACAGAAAAATTCCATTTCATACATTTGTTCTCTTGAAGTAGTGTTTGTTTGTGTGTGTGTGTGTGTGTGTGTGTGTGTGTGTGTGTGTGTGTGTGTGTGTGTTTGTGTGTGTGTGTGTGTGTGTGTGTGTGTGTGTGTGTGTGTGGTGGGCAGTAGTGAGAGATCTGGATTTAGGAATGGTAGTTTGCAGATTCCATTCGCACAGTGGAAAGTTCACATCTGTGGCTCCCTGAGCAAGACCTCTGAGCTCAGCTCTCTGGAGCCTCACAATGTGGCTGATCAACACATCCTGGAAACAGGATGGGTCATTACAAAAAAAGATGATTCAAAGCATTAATTAATAAAGGAGGCTTTCTTTATAACTTCGGTAACTTGTTGCAATGACAATAAAGACTATTCTAATTCTAATTCTTTTTTATTTGTTTCTTATAAAAAAGTATAATGGACTGCAGCAAGATCAAAGTTTAAAAAACTAACCTTACTACCATATAATATTAATAATGCAGAATAAGAAAGGATCTATATGCGCGCACGTGTGTGTGTGTGTGTGTGTGTGTGTGTGTGTGTGTGTGTGTGTGTGTGTGTGTGTGTGTGTGTGTGTGTGTGTGTGTGTGTGTGTGTGTGTGTTCTCGTATTTCTATCCTTGTTGGGGCCAAATGTCCCCACAAGGATAGCAAAACGTGGAACGACGTGCCTTGTGGGGACCTTTTTCCGGTCCTAAGAAGGAGAAACAGTGTTTTCTTGACCATGTTGTTGTTACTGAAAAAAGTAAAAGTGCAAAAACATTTCTTTAGGGTTAGGCTTTGTTGTGGTGTGGGTTAGGGTTAGGGTAAGGGTCAGGGTTAGGGGCTAGACATGAATGGGAGTCAATGGAAGGTCCCCACAAGGATAGAAATACGAGACTGCGTGTGTGTGTGTGTGTGTGTGTGTGTGTGTGTGTGTGTGTGTGTGTGTGTGTGTGTGTGCCATAAAGTGAGAGAGTTCACTACAATACCGCCATGCAGCTCACTAGTGATATTGATGTGGCTGTTAGGTAAAGATATTTCACAAGACGTTTCATGACTATCCTGCCTATTTTATAAGTTGAAGGATAGACTGAGATATTACAGTCTGGAAATGTGGGCGTGAATCTAAAGTCACCTGTTAATATTAAATATCCTTGCCTTACAAGTATAATGTTACATCCACAAAAGTATGGAGACAAAACTTGGCTTTTTAGCTATTTTAGATATTTGAGTTTAAAAGAATTTAAAGTAAAAGCACCGTACTCGTTTAAAAAAGAGTTACATTATTCACATTCTCTGAGAGAATTGCATAATAGCGGTATTTATAGGTTGATTAAATATAGAAAGTATGAAATAACAGCTGAAGAGTCACTATGCTTTCCTTAATTTGCTTTCTATGTGCTTTTTGCACACTGCTGATTGTCTTCTGATCTGCCTTTTTATGGACTTTGCCCAGTGACGGGGTGTCATAAAGTCAACCAGTCAGATTTATGGGACTGGGCAGGTTGGATTTTATAAAACGCAGAGCACTCGGCAGGTTAACCATGATCCAAGTCCATGGCCAACATATCCTTTCTTGTTTAAAGCCTCTGGCATTTTTTAAAACAAGTTGTGCAACCCTGTCTTTGTCAGCTGACGTGCGCCATGGAAGGACACTCCCCACAGCAGGGCAGGCGTCGAAGGGGGCTGTGCCTGTGAAGAGTCGACTATGTAAGGAAAGTAGGTCACTGAAAGGCCTCTGTGGGTCACGCAGAAGGTAGGAGGTGAACAAATTACCATATCTGACTGGTGGCAAAGGGCAGCGGCGTAAACAGATCGCTGAGTAAATGTTTGGCAGCCGGAGAGTGGAACGGAAAGATCGCAAAGCTGCCAGGTTCTCCATTTGTTCCCACACTGTTAGACTTAACAAGTACAGGTACTGGGTTTGAATGATCAATGGGAAAATCCCCTTTCACTTGGTTTTCAAATCGAATGCATGGAATTCCCACATAGGAAGAAGTGAGAAAGAACTGAAACAGTTTTTCTCGATGCAGCAAAATGTTGAGCTTGTTAAAACTTAATAAACCCTGCAAGAAAATGTAAAATTGATCATTTTTTTTTATTGGAACACATCTATCAATTTTCAGTCCAATGATATAACACAAATTCTTTTTGATATAACACAAATTGTTTTTGGTTTGCACATTCTTTAGAATGTGCAAACCAAAAACAAACCTGCAGCGATGATCACATCAATGCAACTGGAGTATCAGCCTGAATGTATGCTCAGACTACAATAAATAAGTTACAATATTGACCATTACCTTGTGTTTTCAACATGAACAAAGTGGGATATTTGAGGTCCACTCCTAACACAAACACTTTAGATACATCACTGATTACTTTGTTCCCTGTTAACTCAAACATATTTCACATTTGAAGCTGTTATGTGATTGTTACATAACATACAGATGAACTGTGAAATAAGTAAACAAATACATTTTCTGTTCCTCAAGGCTGGCAGGGGTTGAGATATGGTGACTGGGTTGTTTGTTTTTGATTAGATATCATTTCAGGCAAGGTCACACCAATCCAAGGGTAGCCCAGGGTTCATGTCATGTTTTGACCAGGGCAGTTTAGCATTTCAATAGGCATTCAAGTTCAAAGTCCACAGCCGTATTGTCACGCATTCCAGGCACTATATCATTCGGATAATGTATCTTTCAACACAGCATTTGTAATTACTGTTGCCGATACAATTCTTTGTGTCTGTGGGAAGAGGGTGTCATGTGTGTTTTTGTGATGGTTGCATCCCTGTAAATGATGTGATTTGACTGTGTGAAGACTAGATTGCAAAATAATTTGTGAGAGACTCATCCTACACTAATTTAACTCTGATCAAGAAAAAAAAAAATAAAACAACACATCAACATTTTACTCCCATTTGTTACCTGTTACCAGCGGCACTTCTCATTATTACCATGCAAACTCAGGCTTTCTGGCTGCAACGTTTAAATTTCCAAATGTCACTAATGTAAGTCTCATTATACATCCATCCATACATACGTACATACATTTTTTTCTTTACCACTTAATCCATATGGCACCACGATGCCAGTATAGAGAGCAAAGAAATCCAAAGGTGCAACTTCCTCCAGCTCTCCTGTGAGAATCCCAGGCTTCACCCAGACCAAACCAGAAACATGATCTCTCCAGTCAGTCCTGGGCCGACCTCAGAGCCTCCTCCCAGTCGGATTCGCCTTATAAGCCTCTAAAGGGAGGCAACCAGGGGACATCTTAATTAGGAGTAGTTGAACAGGACAACATCAGCTGTAAAAAACAATGTCACAGCATCTTACACATCAGCTTAACCCAACATGGAGCTGCTGATGGATGATCCCAGCTGACAGTAAGAAATAGCATCCTGGACAGCCTGGTTACTGTATATTGATATTATCGAGACAGGCTGAGGGATGTAATCCAAAGCAGTGGAAGAGCTACTTTCACAACCAGAGTTACTTTCTTTTTTCTTGTAACTATTAAAGGACCTCAGTTTCCTATTGAAGAAGCTTTCATTACCACCATTAAAGCACTAAGAGAAAGAGCTTCGGATGTTTTCTGATGTGTTTTCATTCCGAGGTAGCCACAGTGGATCAACGTAAATCCAAATGTTTATCTTGACACAGATTCTGGGGTGAAGAGCTTTGCTCAGGAATGAACAGTGGTGACCTGTCAGCAGTAGGAAATGATCCAGAACGTCCTGTTTCAAGCTTGTTTCCCTAACCTTTAGTCTGCTTTTCAGTTTTGCTGTTTGTCATCTCTGTGTCTAACTCTACATTGAATGCTAACATTGCCCTTATAACTAAAATGGTTCTCTGAACTCTGAAGTGAATTTCTAAAGTGATGCACCTAAACTTGATGCTCCTTTTTGTTTTACGCTTCCAGAAAATGTACCATAGGCAAGCAAGTGTCAGTATTTATTAAGTTTGTAACACTGTTTTACAAATAAATCCAGTAAAGGCTTATAGAGAACTTATCATTTACAGGAAATTGGAAGGGAAATAATCAACATAATTATATTACTGCTAAATACGAAGCTATTTCATTTGGAGGTTTAAGTACACCATCGCATAATTTGTTTTCCATATTTAGAATTGAAGCATTCATTTAATAAAGATCAAAGTGAATAATCAGGGATCGTTACACTGCATGAGGTAATTCAGTTTTAGTTTGATATGTTCATTTTTTCTCTCTTGTGTTTTTCATATTTCTGTGATCTGATCCAGCTCTCTTTCTCTCACTGAAGGTCTGGCAATCTGGAAATGAGGAGAGGAAATTTGATTAATGGATCGAAGGCGAAGCTATCTGAGGCAGCAAAGCCAGCGCCCAATCCTTCTTGTGTGGGGTGAATTCAAAAAGGGGGATTGTGTAACAGGATGATGTAATTCAACGGATAATTGAACATTTCAGGCTTTATTTTATCGAGTGGCCTGCTGTGTTTGTGATGCACCTGTGCATTCAGTGACAGAGGAGAAATCTCATTGAAGCTGCTGCTGTCTCCTCATAATCACATTTCCTGCCTCCTGGCCTGCAGCATGCATCAGGCCAGAGGAGGAGGAGACGCTGCCGGTGCACCAGATATCACAGGCTCATAAGGCCAGACTGGTCCTTTCTCCTTCTTAATCGTAAATTTAGGACATTCAGGCTGCACAGAATACAGAAAAATACAGTGATGTGTTTTAAGAAAATTCTATATTATGCCTACGTATTTAAATAACCAATTAATTTGTTTCTTTCCTTCATCAATCAGGTAATGCAACGGCATTGTAACGGCATTAATCGTAACCTCATATCAATAATTGATGTATTTGTAAGTCATTCTCTGATCCAGGACATGAGAGGGACAAAACATATTGAGAATATGTTCAACACTGTTGAAATGGAGGTTTGGTAAAACACATATAACATAAAATAAGTTACTAATGAAAAGTCAAAATAAAAATAAAAAATTCTTTACTTTTGCTTTTAATATCATTAATTAATTTTTTTTAAGCTGCATAAGTTGGTGGATTTGTCAGCCCCAGTTACTGATACTTTGTTATTGAACATACTTTTCTCTAAATTGAAAGGCTAAAATAGTTGGCTAATTCATATTCGATTGCCTGAGGTAATGATGTGATTTACTGACCCGATTAAATAGTTATTGAACCGTATAATTTATTCCCACTGGTGGGACTCGATCCGAATGAAGTGACCTCAATCGCTGAGTGGACTCCTCTGTGACTTTGACTTTATAAACTGAACAAACTTGTGACCCATCATCACCAGACTGAAGCAGGTTCACTGTCGTGAATGGCTCGCAGCATCCAAACCAGGGTGGCCTAACATTGCCCCCTGTTGGTCAGTAAGCAGAATCACACTGTGGCCCATTGACTGCAAGGCTTCAATGGACTTCAGTGGAAACACATCAAAATTGCTTCATATTCCTCATTACTCTCTGTAGACTCAACTCCCAACCTCAAAATCCCTCAATTCATCACTCACGATGAATGAGCCACACTAATAAACCAGAGTGGGTCACTTTAGAATGAACATGTTGGTCAAAAAGAGTGGAAGAAAAAGATTCTCATTCACATTTATTATAACAGAAAGATCAAAAACTAGCCATGTATTCTAAAGGAAAAGGATAATTTGATCAGAATAATTAGTACGACTGATTTCAATTACAGTGGGAAGTGATTTGATGACAAACATGAAATGGAAAATAGAAGCAATTAGTCGTAATAAATATTGGAGTTGTGAAAAAGTAAACGCAACACAGACTTTAAAGAAGACTTTAAAGTCTTCACTGAACAGCAGCCATCAGAGGTTGCTTTGTAGAGAATATTTCAAGAGCTTTTTTTGTGCATATATGAGACTCTCTGATGTAATTATTAATGTAAATAAAAATTTAAGCCAGTTGGAAAGAATAAATGCAATATAATACTTTACTGTCACCCAAAAATGGTAAAAAAAAAAAAAAAAAAAAACACTTATATCAGTTTCTCTGGCAGTGAAAATGCATAAAATGAATTTTTTGAATGGTCAAAAACAGAACAGTAATGTTACAGACACACAGCATTACAGTTTTCAGGTGCGGGGGCTGTGCAAGATTTCACAAATTTCAACATTTTTGCAAATCACGTCTGTGAACAGCATGCAGTTGCTTTTCCATATTTGAAGAAACAAGAAGAGTGTACACAGTGCTGCAGTGTTCGGGTGTTGCATCGTGGTAATGTCCATGGTTTGAATCCAGGTTTAAGGCTTTTCTGGGTGCAGTATGCACGTTATACCTGCCCTCACTATCAGCTGGGACCAGCTGTCCCCCCCCCCCCCCGAACCTGAGCTGTATAAACATCTTCAGTGTTGGAGAAGTACATTCACTGCTGAGCTGTGTTGAATTTAAACTCTCCTGTCTTGTTGTTTCCGTCATATTTTATCGACATGTTCTTCCACACCCGGCCTAAGTGCTCCCGTCCCCAGTGTCCAACGCCACCATGTCGTCCAGGGAGAGCAACACACTCACAAAGTGTGTGTGATGATCACTGGCCTTCATCTGTATTTCCCAGTGAAAACATGTGATGTATGCCAGCTTAAAATGTACCAGAAAGGTGGACGTTTCATCACAGACCCTTGGTTTTTTTTGTCACAACTTGTCAAAAAGAGGAGATTTTGGCATCTTTCATTTCTCTCTCTCTCTCTCTCTCTCTCTCTCTCTCTCTCTCTCTCTCTCTCTCTCTCTCTCTCTCTCTCTCTCTCTCTCTCTCCTGTCATCACAGCCACTGTCATTATCCTCTCCCCCTTCACTCACACTCCGCCTTCAGTCAGGTCTGTATGGTTGCAGCTGCTCTGCTACTGAGAAACAGGAAATTAGACTACACTATACATCAAACTGCATTCAAGAGAAACTTTAAGGTAAGTGCTTAATTTGAGCAAAATCCCCTTAAATACAGCCTTTTTGTCTTTGCGATGATTACATGGTTAATCTCTTTTCAGTAATTGTGAGGAACAATATGTTGCCTGCAAACTCTGTCATATTTGAATGGTTTTGGCTTATTTAATGATGTTACTTTTTTTATTTTCTTTGCTTTTTTGTGACCCTTCATATTTTGAAATAATGTGGCTGAGTGACAAAATGGGTTATTTCCCCATGTGCCGGAGTACATGTCTCCAGAAATGTGACTAAAATTAATGCCTGTGAGTCTATTTCATTTGTTCTTTATCAATACATACGATGTGTGTGTGTGTGTGTGTGTGTGTGTGTGTGTGTGTGTGTGTGCCCTTTACTTTCCTGCGTGTCATCTTTTGATGCAAGTATGTTTCTGTTTTTTTGCATTAAAGTGTCAAAACCACAGCAGAGTGGCAGTCAAGTCTTTCATCATGAAGGAGAAAAAGCCTGCGGTGGTGTAATATCCAGTCTGTACACCCAAGGGAGCCATATTTGAATTGAGAAATATTGTCATTCAAGTCAATAAGGCACGTTGAAAGTAATTTACTCTAACCTCCTCAGCTCATATAGCCTATATATAGATATACATATATATTCAGTAGTTTTTCATGGGGTGGTGCCACATTTGTAATGAAAAAGTGAAATAATGGCTGCCAGAAATAGAATAACAGAAACTGCTGAAGGACATTATGAGCTGACTTAGTAGGCTGTTTCATTTGCTCTTTAAAGCCTGTTACATTCATTCACCCATTACAGGTTATTTTTTATGTCTTTTTCATCTCCTTTTACAAAGGAACGAGTGTAATCTATTACTGCGTGTGTATTTGGTGTGTTTGAGCCAAAAATTGCCATATGGAAGTCACTCTCAGGACACGATTAAAGGTGACCTCTGCAGGTTATCACAGCATTATTTACTCTGATCAAATCCTCTCACAGCAGCTTCCCACACCCAGTTTTAATTTATTGATTGCATACAGGAATTTCACTCTACAGGGGCGATCGCTTAACTCAGTAGTGACCTTCACACCTTGATGAAACTGTTCACACACAATCCTCTCTAATGCCAAAAGGTTTAAGGGGGCAGTCTTTATCCTATTAAATATGATAAGGAGACAAGAACTTAAAAATCATTACAAAGGAAATATGCATCTGGAAAAAATGACAATTCCTGTGATTGTCATAACATGGTGATCAAATGACTGTTCTCTGTATGTTGTATCGAAAGTTTAGATCTTATTATAAAGGTAACATAAATATAATCATTTCTTCTGAGCTACGGTTGGATTGCATTTATTTATTTCAAATGTTGCATTAAAAAGATTCGCAAGTGTTCTCTTGATAAATAGGTTTAGAGAAAAAATTTTAAGGAACGCAATTTTAAATTTCAACTACCTGCGTAAAAAAACAAAAAAAATAGAGACAATCTGCTGCTTCATTGTGTCTTTCTAATAATACAAAACTACTCTACTACTGTTCTGGTTTGTGGAGAATTAATTAAAACTGTAAAATAAAATCTAATTTAAAAGCCTGTCATGGACAGTAATGTAATGCTGTAATTTAATTGTTCTCTTTGTGTTGTTCTGTAGCTATGGCAAATTACAGCCCTCCTCAACCTGTTCAGTCTTCAGTATAAATCCAGCATCTACTCTGTCCTGAGTGAGAGTTGGAAAAAGAAAATAAATACTGAACACAATAGTCTTGCTAATTGCTAACTGAATAGCGAAATGATTAAACTGTGATAGGCAGGCTGAAAACCAGCTGGAGTGGCATTGCTTCAATTCCTCATATTGCCTCTTCAGAATACAATAATCTAATATCAATATCAAGAGTGTTTCTTTTAAAGCTGTAGTTTGTGATGGTTTGAAAGGTGTATTCATACATCTTCAAATATCTTAGCCAAAGTACGTCAAACTTCATGCTTGGCATTTATTTCACGATAAATCATTTTAAATAAGAGCTGCCCCTGATATTTGTACAAAAAACCAGAAGCTCTTGACCAACTCCACATTTTAGGACCGCCAGTTATTTTTGGTTGAACAATACTTGCACAATGCTGTGGTTTGCACATCCTTCTTAGGCTGAGGTGTGTGAACAACCGTTGTACAGTCTACAGCAGTGTACAACAGAGTTTTTTACCACTACTTTTAAAGTATTTGCATTGTTTACATTGCATATACATTTGCTCCCGGTTATTTTGCTTCTAACTGAATGCGCATATTCTCTGACAAATTCTGTTTCACAATTCCATGCTACTTCAGTTTGAAATATTCTATTTTCTCAAATTATAAAATGTTACTTTACAATCTTTAAACAAAAAAAACACTAAAAATAATGAAGTTTACAAATGGTAATAATTTAATCATAGTAGATTTAATCTTTCTTTGGTGTTTGACTTGTACCTCTTTCAATCAACTTTTCTTCTTTCATATTGCAAAATGAACCAAAACAGAGCCAAACAGACAAATCTCATGGTGAGAATATCTTTAAAAGTACTAAAACAAAATTGAACTCATACTCAAACACAAAGGCAGATTTCAGTTCCACAACATTATGAGGATGTTTTCAAGCAGTTGCTGATACAGTTTGTCTATTTTGTTGGCATCTTTTACATGGTTTTGAAAACACTAAAGCGAAGGAAGAGGAAAGACGCTGCCTAAAGAAGAACGACTCCATCTGAGCTGCGGAGATTAGGCACAGAATAAAGTGCATTTTTGGATGAAATGAAAAAAAAAACCAAAAATTAAATGAATTTCAAAACTACAATCTGTTACTTATTTGATTTTGTTTTGGTCTGATTTTTTTAGATATTCAAGTCAAAAATATTCATACTGAAACAATCCAGTGCTTATCTGAATGTTGCAGGAAGTTGTGACTTTATTTTTGCATCATGTGTTACACAGTATCATAGCGCTCATATTCAGTCCTCACATGTTTAACAAAAGCTGACTTCTCTTGTCTTGATGAAACCGGCAAAACAATAAAAGATGAACAATAAAACCATGTTTATGGTTGTGGTTCAGTGTTGATAAATGGACTGATATTAAAGTACAGCAAACATTTTACATTTCGACTATAGTATTTTCCTTCAGTCAGGACATATATTAAGGACTTTGTGATCCACACACTAAATTCTATCTTATTTTCATTGTTTACGAGTCAGTTTAAAACCATGATGGTGTGCCAGACCAGTATATCTCCCTTATCACCATCAGCTGATACTGTAATGGCTGTCTGTTTACCCTGACCTCTAAATGACTTTTTCTCCGGACTCACAAATGTTAATGTTCCTCTTGAGGTTCAGAATCAATATTGACAAGGAAAGAATAAGTAATCGGGTTTTATTACTTGTCTTTCAGAAAGCCACGTGTCCTAATCCACTGGATGTAAAAATCCTCCTACAAGAGGGAGTTTTTTTTATGTGAATGAAACCAAAATATTTGTTTCTCTGTCTTCCAAGCTCACAGGGATGGCTGTGAAGTGTAAATGATCTGGTTTTTTTTTTCTTCCTTTCCAGACAGTGACAGTTGAGATGGAGGAATGGGACGTTGGCCCTTCTCTGGTACCTGTACAAGTCAGAGACATCACCACCTCAACGCCAAGAGGTACATAGCCTTGTAGTTTACAATATGAAATGGTAACTACACTAACATTAAGCTTCAGGTAAAATCTGTAAGATTGTGAAGGACTGAAAGTGAAATATATTCCAGCTTTACCTCCTGTCCACATGAGGCAGCACCTCTGAAGGAGAGGCTCATTAGCAGACACTGTATTGCTGCTCACGCTACGCTTTCTGGACACCAGACTATTTTCCCTCCTGTAGCATTGCTGGTCACACTGACTTCTTCATCATCCGCTCTCCTGCATAAAATGTCTTTGTGCTCTTTTCTGTGTTTGTTCAGCCTGTTTCATTTCCCCCAGCAGACGTGTCAGTCCTGGTCCTGGAGAGCTACAGTCTGACATTGTCCTTCGCTAACACACCTTGTCATAAAAGACTCCTTATCAGGCTTTCTGCAGAGCTTCATAATGACACATTATTAGATTTGGGTATTCTGGAGCGGAAAGACACTGAAAAGTACCAGGGTTGTGTGGCCGTCCAGGATCAGGACCTGATGCCTGTGATCAAAGCCGTTTTGGGCAGGGATGTGGTGTTCATGGGCCACATACTTCTGTTTCATTATGGCCAGTCCATCAAATGATAGCACGATAACTCAGCGGTACCAACAACTCCATAGCTGTCCTAATAAAAAAGTGTAAAGAAAAGCAAACTAAAAAATAAATAAATAAGAGACAAATAATCTGGCCTATTCAGATGATTTATGGTCCATCAATTTCATATCATTTTCATAAAAACTATCAGTGTAGGTCAAGTCGTTCTGCCAAATCTTCACAAAGGTGTTGCAATCATCTCTCAGAGTGTGTGTAATCTTTTCGAGTGGGATGCAGCTGTTCACTTCCATTAAACATCCAGCAATGGGGCGATGGGAATCACACTTCCATGCCACCGTGATGCACTTCCTGGCAGCACACAAAGCCATTTCAAAAAATCTCTACTGGAGGTTCTTAAAATGTACTTGTGATAGTTGTGAAGTTTCCCATTTGGCAAATTTGTGGGTTCAATGGAAAGGCAAATCCTGCATAATGTCACTCAAGTTGTGCCAAAAAGTAGCATGTTTCCTACATGAGCGGGTGAAGTGCAGAAACGAGTCCCCCACTGTATCACGTCTACGACGTGCCTGACCGCTCGTCCGCATCAGTAGTGGCCGGAAAAACATTTTGACCAAAGCTCTGCATGAATCCTCGTTCGACCGACGACTGCAGGCAGCATCTTTAAATCTGAAAAACATCTAGAAGGTAAACAGTCAACCACAAAAATCACCACTTAGTGTGAGAAAGCTGTGTGTGACATAACAGTTGCTGGAGCTGAGCACTGCAGTGCTGGCTGTGTGGTGAGCTCTTCCTTTTATAGGTTGAAAACCCACACTGTATGAAACTAGGGCCCCGTCATCACGGAAACTATCAACTAAAACGACTGGAAACAGTGGTATTTCAATGCAGTTGGGCTTTTTGTTTACACTTAAATGACGCTGTAAGTTACTGAAAGCAATTATCTCCAAAAACTGATCAAAGTCGAGATTTAATAAAGTGTCTTTGTGTTTAAATGTGGTCTAAGAAAGTCATGTAGTGATGCACTTGAAAACTCTTGCACTGTTAAGTATAATTAATATGTATCTTCCTCACAGTCAACAGGTCCTGTAAGAATCTGGAGTGCTACATGATCCTGGTTGAAAAAGAGAAGATGGCCATCGGCTCCATCTGCTTCCTGGCGGGTCCTTTCACTCTGCTGGAGAACGTTCTGGTCCTCGGCGTGATTGCCACCACGGCCACGCTCAGACAGAGGCCCTCCTACATCTTCATCGGCAGCCTGGCTCTGGCCGACGTCTTCGCCAGTTGCTTTTTCACCACCAGTTTCTTGGACTTTCACTTATTTCGCCGCCATGACGATCCGACCGCCTACCTCTTTAAGCTGGGCGGCGTCACTGTGGCCTTCACCAGCTCGGTGGGAAGTTTGCTGCTGACTGCGCTGGACCGTTACCTCTGCATCCACCAGGCCTCCAGCTACAAGGTGCTGCTGACCCGCCGCCGGGCTCTGCTCAGCCTCTTGACACTCTGGAGCACCACCATCTTCATCTCCTTCCTGCCTCTGATGGGCTGGAGGTGTCCCGAAGTTCTGTCTCTGACCTGCTCAAGCCTGTTTCCTTACATCAGTAAGGGATATCTGGCCTGCTGGACCAGCTTCATCCTGGTGCTTCTGGCGCTCATCCTGGTGGCTTACGCGCTCATCCTGTGGAAGGCCCATCGCCACGAATCCTCCATGCACAGCCTCCAGGGAGCGGCGGGGACGGGTCAGGCCCGAATGAGGATGGACATTCGTTTGGCTCGCACTTTTGGCCTAATCCTACTCATATTAGTGGGCTGCTGGCTGCCGGCGCTCTCCTTCATGCTGGCTGACGTTGCTGTGCTGTTGAGCTGCTTCCAGCAGAGGGCCTTTGCCTTCTGCAGCACACTCTGTCTGGTCAACTCCGCCATCAACCCGCTGCTGTACGCCCTGCGCTGTCGAGAGCTCAGAGTTGCCCTGCTGCAATTACTCCAGAGGGTGCGTGACATCGGGAGGTGTAAAAAATCAACACAGGACACAACTCCAGCGCTGGCTTCTGTGGAAGACAACAACTGTACTGTGTTCACCATGGAGGGCGAGACTCCCAGGGCCAGAATCTCTCGACTTGACTCCATCTCAGAAATAGTAAATAATCATCAAATGAATGATCGCAAATGAAGAATATGAAATAAGAGCAATGCAATACATGCAGTGATACTTTTGTATTTATGGCAGTCTGCTGGTGGCGAGGAACGGTAATACAATGTAAATAGAGACATAAATGCAAACATCATTTTAGATAAAGTCTAACAACTAAGCGTATTCCCATAGATTGGAAAATCAGCACCGGCAGAGCCTTCCTGAACAAAACTGAAGTGATCATAAACAATAAGTCCAGAAAATGTGTGAGAAGTCTCTGAACTACGGTGAGCACATCACATTCTCACATGCAGAAAACTTAGCTTGTCACAAATACACATCACTTTGGTCATAACAATGGCATCCCACATTCACAGATGATAACAATAAGCATCATTTTCAGACTGTATAATATTTAAAAATCATCCTTTGTGATGTGATTTCAGAGAAAAACAGGTGTATCAGTAAGCATTTTATGATGGTATCTTGGACTGTAAAGACTGAATAAAATGTTTAATATTTGTCTTTTTAAGTTGCAGCTATTTACACTCGTAACTTTAATTTTCCTCCCTCCCTTCTGTCACTGCTTGAACACTCACAATGACGAAATGCGCCATACTGTGAACGGAACTGCTGACTTTTGGGTTAGCCACGCAGCAATGAGGTGGACCTGTTGTTGGCATGCTTCTTTATTTCGAGTGTTTGACCCTGAACGCACAGGTCCGGAGGACCCCGTGGGTCGCCCATCTGCACATGAATGGCAGGAGCCCACAAAAGCCCCCGTTGCACGGGAGGATTTCACACAATGCGCACTGCATGAATCCAAGCAGTGTGCCGAAGTGAATGGAGCACATGCGAGGACGAGAACCGGCGGATACACGAGAACAGTCCTGGATCAAGAACAACTGGCAGCTGCAGCAGAGCATAAACTGACATTCACTTCAACGCAGGCACACATACGTTCACTGAAATAGATCATCACAAAGGTCTTAAGACATTTCTTGATCTTAGATTGTTGGAGAGTATACAAAACAGCGATGTCAATCATATTGTGACCTTATTAAAAATACCATTTGACTTCACTGTGCTTTGACTCTTGATGTTTGTTGTCAAGCAGATTAAATCTGTAGCTATTCTTTTTGGAAGTTTTAAGAAAAAAACTGAAAGTGTGATGATGATCTGTAACCGGGCCTGAAGATGGTTGATCGGGCCAACTGTTGACTGAACAAGCAATTGCTGTTAGGGCAGTCGATGGCTGTAGGCTGGTTGGACGAGGGGGAGCAGCTGGTTTTGCACTTGTGGAGCTGACTCTTCCGTTGAGCGTTTTGAGGACAACAAACTCAGATACACCGTGTAGGAGTGACAGGAGAAAGTTGGAGCACTGCTTGTGATTCAGCCTCTGTACCCAGGCCACAGCTCTTAAGAGGAGCGTTTAGTGTGTCCTTACAGCATTTGTGCTGGCCACCATCGCAAGTGCTTGCCATGCCACGGAGGGTAAAGGCCACTATCCAATCCAGCAGATAAGCTACTGAAGCTTAAAATGCTGCAGAACTTAATGCTAGGTCTGAGAGAAAGGTATCAGAATACATGAAGCATCACAGCTGCAAAAGGATTAAACCCACTTAAAGTTAGCCAGGTGGTTTTGATTGTATGGCTTATGAGATCACAAAACTGAAACTGCAACAAAAAGAAAAGAAATACAGTTATTTTTAATATATGTCAAAAGAGGAGCACAAAGACACATATGAAATACATTTAAAAAAATTTACTACAACACAAAATTACAAGAGACTGAAAAGGTTGCAATAAAGCCATTACAACCTTTTGGAACCTATTATTTGTAACGTAGTGCTGAATTCCCACTGACTTTTCCCAAGCAGGCCAAGGTAAACTGACTGAAAGGTGCACCGTATTCTACAGACTGTATATATTTCCAAAAACTTTATGACAATATCCTTATCTGCAGTAACCCATAATGCATTTTGTTAGCAGTCTTTCCTGGTTTGACTCTAGGTTTATGTGCAGAGTTTGCATGTTTCCACTGTTCATGTATGAGTTATTTCCTAGTTACTCTGGTTTTCTATAAAAACATGAGCATTAAGTGTCTCTCAGTGGTTCTCAAAGTGTGCGTTACCACCTCCTGGTGGGTGCAAAGTGCTTTGGAGAGGACACATAAGTGTAGCATCACTACAGTTGCAGATTACATATAAAGACTCTAAAAACTCACCTGATATTTCAAATTAAATGCTGAGGAAGAGTTAGATTTTTCCTGACTACTGAGTTCAACAGCCATCGATATTAATATTGTAATATTCCAAATATAGATCTCACAGTGTTTGATATGAACTGCTCCTGACAGCAGACACCAGTGTGTCTGCCACTTGTTTCTGACCCATGTCACACACACACACAAAAAAAAAAAAAAAATCTGTAGGTGTGGTGTGAAGCTTGAGCAGATTAAGTGAAAGCAGATTATCTCTAAAAACAGTACAGATGTTTTCACATCCCGCTAATGTAACAAAACAATCACTCTGTTCAGTGATCGCATGGTCTCACTCCTTCATATAGATAGATTATTGAACAATGGACCCCTGGGTCAATGTTATTCTCATCATTTGATGTCACAACCCTTTGTAGTTTTGTTTTTTCTTTCTTTTTGGCCTCTTAGTGCCTGATTTGGGCTGCCGTAATCGCTTGATTTGAGTTTGAATTAATAATATAATCTGCATCAGAAATCTGTGAAAAGTGGGTGGATATTCAATCTAGAATATTCTATGTGGGCATATTGAGGGTTCAAAAAAACCCAGAATAGGGCATTAAGCAGGTTTCTGAAACAAAACTAATGTGATAAAACATTAAAGAAGACATTATATCTATTTTTCTAATGTATGGATCCTTGTTAAAAAAGACATATTTGAGAGACAAAATATTTTTAGTTTAATTTCGCAATCACACTGATTTTGGGCTACAAATGTGCCTTAAAATAATATTCTTAGTGTGAGAAGGAGCTTCTGGAGAAACCCCATACATAATGCAGAGGAAGAGCATGAAAACTCTACATATGCAGGTTCAGTCTTGTCGTCAGTAATCATGGTAAAATAAATGCTAAATTTTATCAAGAAGACCATATTTCAATATAATTTCCTATCACAGATATGAAATCAAGACAGAGGGGAAAGCTATCATAATTCATTTAATTTAATTTGATTTAATTTTTACATAGTTCCCACTTTGCTGTGTGGAAACTATTTAGTTGAAAATTTTTAAGAGACATTTTTGGATGAAATATTAATAATCGACGGAGGATAAATAAATATTTAACCCTGTATGTAAAAGAAAGTGTTTAAGTTAACCATTACGCTGTGGTCCAGTTCTTTTGATTTACCTGATCACCACCACCAGACGTCTCGTGAACCTTCAATTTGAGTTCAACAGTAAGCGAGCAACAACAATAGGGTTGTGTGTCATGATATATTTTCAAAGAAGTCACGAAAAAAAGGCCAACATTCGGCTTTTGTTGAATAACAACAGCCAAATATCTAATTCAAGGTAATACTGCCTTTAGTCGTGATTTAAATAAGCTAGCAATACACAATAGTGTACTGTAAACATTTCCGGACCCCCCTCGGAGCTGTAGTGGTATGCTCCTCCATTGTGACGTTTTAAAAATTGAGCAGGCAGTTCGTCAGTTGGCTTCTTCCTCAGAGGAGAAAATCCGTTGTTGTGGAGAGGAAGAAAGGCCAACAAGAAACCCGAAGAGCTTTTCACGGACAGATCGCTCGCGTTTAACCCCATTTTTTGCGGGTCGTTTCCCCCCCCAACTTATTCTTTCCCGTTTACTTTAGCTAAAATGGCTTGCGGAGCTACGTTAAAGCGGTCGATGGAGTTTGAGGCCCTCCTCAGTCCCCAGTCTCCCAAGCGGAGAAGGTGCAATCCACTACCGGGGAGTCCAAGCACTCCGTCCCCGCAAAGATGCAACCTCCGTCCCCCAGTCGACAGCCCGGTGCACTCGATGTCTCCCCCGGCCATCAGTGGCGAACACAGGCTCACCCCAGGTATGGATTTCCGCTAAATTTGACGTGTTTTTCTGTGTTTCGGGGTGGGTGTCATGGGGGAGGGGGTTTGGGTGGAGTGGAATGGATAGCTAGGGGGTTGGAGGCTAAACGTTAGCCTACCTCAGCTAACGCCAGGAAGGGAATGTCGTCGCTAAGTAACCGCCATAGTTAAATCATCCACTCCTCAGAATAAATCACTTAAGTTAAAGCGGCTCTGTCGGTGTCTTCAGCGTATTGATTCAAACTTGGTTGAATTAGCATATCTCGGCTAAATGTTGATTTGTCAATGAAAACTATTGTGGTGCTGCAGCTCTTCCAAGTGTCCACGCATGAACATGCAACAAACAATAGACTATTTAAACATGTCTTTTGTAATGGTCTTACCATATCTTGCCATTTCCAAGTAGGATATGTAAATATAAGGTAATTTTATTAGTGATGAATAAATGCACAATAACTAGAAAATGCACAGAATAATAAGTGCCGTATTGCACTGTGACAATGTGTACTCAAACATGTCACGTTACTTTCCACAATACTTCATGTGATAGATTAATAATCTGCATGCTATTTTATTTTGTACATTTGAAAAATATGAGCAAAATAATATGAATAGGAATTCTAATGCAAGAGGAATCTTATTGCTAGAGCCTTTCCCTGCCCATCCCTAACCCAAATATTATACCTTTACCAGCTATTTCCTGTCGCATACTTTGACTGGCAGTGGCAGAGTTTAATTCATATGTCCCCTCCAGCACTCTTGTAAAAATACATCTAGAGTTGGTCCCCAAAGTGGACAAAAAAAGGTCTCTGGAGGATGAACTCGCTCATGTTTTCACTGACCTACAACAAACCCGTGTTGCATGCAGAGACACTGTTACTATGTCTGGTTGATATTGTACAAATTTAAGACTCACTGTTGTCAAAAGGGATTTGATCTGATAACACATACCACATCAAATAAATGTATGTATGGCATATTGATTAGGTTGTGGTTGGCAAACTCGCTGATTCACAGAAAAGATCATTCTTAGGCTTCCAAACCTGGGTAAGAGCGAGGCCTGTTAGCTGTCTAAATAGATGAACAATACCAATAGTCTAAACGCGATCACTGCACAGTTGATTTGGAGCTTCATGGGTAATGCTTCTTGGCTTTAGTGCCTCACTTGTCTATGCAGTGATGAGGGAATTACCATTTCCGACCACAACCATTTCCATCCCACCTCAGGCCTTGGAAGGCGTTGTTCATTTTCTTTGTGCCCATGCTCTCCTCTCACACCGATGTGGAAATGCTATGGGATGCACAAGTAGACACGAGATAATTACCTCGATGTCTCCACTGCAATCCGAGGGCTTGCTGTGTATATGCTAGTCAGTGAGGTTTGGCAGTATGACAGCAGTGAGGCCTAATCCATGCGCTTTTTGAATCCTAATTAAACATTGCTGGACGTCCTTGAAATAATTTGTTCACTTGCAAAAAAGGAGGGTTACAAGGTTGAGGTATCTGTGCCTAGATTGTTATGTCTTCACAGAAGTAGGATGTGGTAGTGCTCATAAATAGTATAAAACCAAGTAGTGACAATTACAGTTAAGTAGTAAGAGTAAGAAAATACTCAAATGTAACAAGTAGCAAGAGGGCCTTCTTTTTGACAGTTATTTTTTTGTTAACGGTGTTATTGTTAAACCTGGCAACAGCATTGACATCATAGCCCCCCTTTTTTATGGATTAACATTTATAGAATATAATAACCTGTGGCAAATAGGACATCATTGTGTTTTACAGTGATTATGAAGCTGGACTCCCATTCCTTTGAATTTAGGCATCTTTGGTTTGTAGTTATGTCTGGTGTCGCTTTCACATGTGAAAATCATGTTTTGTGTGTTGGTGTATAGTGTGATCTAGTATTCTCTTATACATTTTCTTTCACATATATAATGGTAGGTGTTCATATTTTCAAAAAGCAGGTTAACCAACTACATATTTAGATAATTATTTTTTGTGGATTTTACAGCTGTAAGCCACTGTGAATACGCAGCGAGTAAGTTTGAGTTATTGACTACATTGTTTTCATATAATCATCCACTCAAAGGACAACAGTAGTTGGCAAGACAGTGAGGCTGGTGTGAAATGACAAATCTTCACTGATGCATGCTTATTAGATATGAAGCATCTTCATAAGCTTGCTCGTCAGAAGAAAGTGGGTTTTTGGCAACTGATATTTGAAGTTAAAGCAGCCTGTCCAAGCATAAATTGATGGAATTTAGGGTTAATAAGGGCCTAGTGAAACTCAAACTCGAAAAGCTTGCTTGCAGTGCAAGATTTTGGGGAAAGTTGGAGACATGCACAGAAGAATCTCTCTTGAATAACAAGGTAACAGAAACCAGACAAAGCCAAATGGAGTGGCTGTTTTTCCAGTTTTTGCACTGTAAGAAGAAACATGCTCTGTAGTGCACATCATCACACAGTGATGTCGGGGGATATCACACTTTTCGCACAGAAATGGCGAAGGCCGCCCTCGCTGATCATGTTTGCACAAATAGAGATGAAGGTGGTGATTGAGGCCATTGGTTTGTTGAAAAAATGCTTTTTTGTTATCACAGGACAAAGATTCCCAGTAATTCATGTTTGTTTTCGTTCACTGTGTTTATTATGGAAGCTTATCTATGAAGACACATTTTTCCACGTACACCATGGTACTGTCTGCTACAGTTGTTTGTAGTGTGACTATGTTGCGTGTTCGTGCCTAAAGTGAAAAATTCAGATTTGCTTCCTGAAGGTTATCTGCTCTGCTATGTTGTATCTCCACCTCAAACTTTTCAGAATCCACTTGGTGTCCGTGTTCCTTCCCAACTTGCTTATCTGCATTAGGTTACAACAGATGCAAGGTTAGAAACATGGAGGTGTGTGTGCTTCAGACACGAGGCCCACAGACGTGGTATTATCCTCACCTTCACCGAAAGAGGCCCCCTCATGGGAGTGGCACTGCAAGCTTGCCTTTCTCATGTGCTTTGCCAAGTGAAAGCAGTTTTGCACAGAGTGAAAGGTCAACTGTCATCCCTCCCTCCCCAGCTCTACCCACATGCGCTTTCCAGCTAGTCAGGTTTGCTTGTGGAGACGAGGCTGTGTGTGCTGCCGAGAAACATGGATGTGACACTGCCAAGGTATCTGTAGGTAATTGTTTCATAATGTAGATGCGATCACCCACTCCCTTTTTTTTTCCCCTCCACCAGAATCTCCTGCTGCCAGTCTGGGCTTGTGCTTTGCTGGGGAAAAAAAAAAACAAAACCTACCTGATCCTTGTATATTATTATTGTTTGTTTTTGCGAACAATGTTACTGGAAACTCCTGAGGCAGTAGCCTTCTCTCAGTTCTTCACAATAAGATTGCCAGGTCATAGTCTAGGTATCGGGTCTGGGTCTGACTGTGAAAGTCCATCATGGGCTAAAAACTGCTCTGGTGAAGAAGCTCACCAGTTGTACACAAATATCACCAGCTTTCATGGTCCAAGATAGGTAAACCTCAAATTGTTCTAATACGGATATGTTTGGATATTTGTTGTAAATACAGGGTTTATTTGTTTTCAACCAAAATTTGTGTTACTGTATTTCTATCTGAGCCTTGTTACAATCTATAAGGAGAAAACTCCCGTTTCCTCTTTGTTTCAGTACATGCAACTTTACTTTGATAGATTGAAGAACGTCCTATTTTGAATGTTTCCTCATGTTATAAACTACAGTGAAATGTCAAAAAGACTGGTTTCCCTTATAATTGTGCTGCAAAATATGACCTCAGTCTTGCTCTCTTGGTAGCCCTTACCTGTAGAGAGATATGAAATCCACGTTTTCAGGCTAATGTTGCAAAAATATAGCGCTTCTAAGAACTTTCAATTTTAGCAGCCTTCAGATTAACCCTTACAGTGTGCTCGACTACTTTCGTTTAAACAGTGCAGCCCTCAGTAAGTAAACAAAGAAACACAGTTGGCACTATTATAGATTACAGGTTGTGTCTTCTTTGTAGTTTTCACACTTTGGAAGGTCATTATCAGGCCAAACTGGATACTTACTTGGCCCGGGTTTGGCCCGCAGGCTGCATGTTTGACACTCCTGTTGTTCAGCCTCGAGCGGCAGCAGATATTTTAGGTGAATGTCATACACAAGTTTATTGTTCAGCTGCTTTTCTCGTTTTAGCCATTTTCAAACGGGGTGGTTAGTTTTCAGCACGAGGGCAGCTTGAACTGACCTGTAATACATCACAACCTACTTCCTGGCATTTGGGACATTCGAAACCCCCCACTCACACACACACACACACACACACACACACACACACACACACACACACACACACACACACACACACACACACACACACAATCCCTCAGCAGTGAAGGGTGAAATGAAATGAGTCAGCTTTGTTTTCTCTTCACCACCATGTCCAATCTATCTGGCCGATCTCTTGTCGTAGTCACAGTTTGGCCCGCGCCGAGGCCTCTGAGCCGAGTCTTTCTCACTGCAGTGCTCTGGTTCCCGGAAGTCTCTGTGATTGATGGCTTGGCCTGGTTGTGGTAGGGTCATTGTTGCCAGGCAACACCCACCGTTGAACTACTCGCAGTTGGCAGAGCCGGAGGCAGCATGCAGCAGGAAAGGGCTTTCACGTGTCAGTCAGTAAGCCGTTGACGTCTCCTGTTGATTGAACAACTTTTCACTGTATTGAGTCTGAAATGCAGACGTCACACATTCACACCTGCATTTTTTTTCTTCTTTGGGATATTTTTTACCTCTGAGTTGAATGATAGTGCTCTCATGTGTCATACCTTCTTGCTTGATTTGATATTGCTGGCGTCTCTATGCACCTGATGTTCATTTACATTCTCGGTAATTCCACTTATTTCTTTTAAACCACATAAGAACAGTTTGTTTGTTCTTCCCTGAAAGCATCATTCTGCTTACTTTTCCTCAGCTGTCCGTACAGGCTTTGTCTTGCCAATGATCTTATTGGATTCTTCTATCTAACAGGGACTTTCCTCCAGGAAATTGTTCGGCTGGGTGAAGTAAGGCCCACAGCAGTCTGTATCTGTTACAGACAGAATTCCCCCATTTCTCTGAAACACTTGCTGTTCCAAATCAGTGACTGAGAGGAGCTGATGAACAAATCAAAGATCAAAGTTTTATCCGATCTACTTAAAGAGATGACTCAAAGCTGTGGTGGATTTCATTGAAAAGATTGACTGAGCTGTGACACAGTGTTTGTTTCTATAATACCAATCTGATGAAGGTCATTGTTGCGTTCACCTTTTGCCTTAACAAGGAATGATTGGTATTGTTTATTTTGCTTCAGGCACAGTTCAACCCACCCATCCAGCCAGGGATAGAACCTCATCGAGCTGTGAGAGGTGTTTGAACACCATTTGATCAATGTCTTCTTTGTCGTTGCATATTGATTTTTTTCCCATATAATATTAAAATGAAACTGTTTCCCCACTTCTAACAATGGTAGTTTCTCAGTCAATGCAGCAGCTTGCATTTTCAAGTGAATACTTGTGGAAAGTCGTGAAATTTCACTTGGTGTTCTGATTCTTAGACCTCTGAATTATGAATACAGTAAGGACTGTTAAGCTTGAGATTTTAATATACACACACATAAAAGAAGTGAAAGGGGGGAAATTATACCTATAGCAACTGTGTATTTAAGGGAATACTCTCAGAAAGATATGTACTAGTTATTAGAATAGGTTCCATTTCAGGAATTACTGTCTTATAATATATACTTAAAATCAGCTGTTGGATGATATTTGTCATTTTGGTTTTGGTTTGATGTTTACACTGAGTTCAAACTAAACGCATTTGTCTGTGTTGCGTCCCGTTTAAATAAGGTCCAAGCAGAAAGAGCAGTGGTGTTTGGAAGTACCAGTACTGAAGTGTGAAGACATTAACATCGACAGAAGAGAATTAGATCCACCTAAAAAAAAAAAAGAAAAATAAATAAATAAGAAAAACTAAGTTAAAAATAAAGAGTAGGGCTGGGTACTGTTTGATATTTTTCGGGTACAAGTACTTTTTCGATACCTCACGTACGGTACTGGTTCCTGAACAGTACTTTTTTCGGTACCTGCCTTCACGGCGCACAGACGACACCATGACTGCATTTGCACGTCATGCCACTAGGTGTGCTGTTTGCTCAACCTTATTTTACACAGACACCACAGAGGAAGAAGGGCGCTGCAGCCGCTGCAGGCTCTCTCTGCATGTTCTTAGGAAAAGAGTGTGAGCCGGCAAGACGTGGTAATATGTTCAATGATGCGATGTACCGTTTTTTCAGTAAAAGAGAAGAACTGAAGGATCGTTTCCGCGCATGTTTATTGACCGCGCAGCCACTTTAAGAACCGAAACTGATACCCGTACGCACGTCTCTTGTTCAGTACCGGTATATACCGAAGTTTTTCGTTCGATGCCACTGAGATACCGTTAAAAGGTACCCAGCCCTAATAAAGAGTATCCCCAATCTTGTGTATTGCAAGTCATATTGCAGTGCATCAGTCAACATCACCTTTTTATACTTTTGATTCGTGTGCCAATAGGCCAAAAGGTAAAGTAAATCTCGGGTTGGTTCTTGTCTCCTGTTGAAATGGCTAACGAGTAGCTGTTTGGAGTGTCACAATGCATGGGCTAAACAGCATTCCTATACATGGAAGCCATATCCTACAAACAGACGGGTCCCTTTTTGAATATTTATTTTTCTGGAGAATAAGCTTACATGATAATGAAATTTGTTGATTTACTGTCTGGCAATCTACTAAGCAGCTTATGGAACTCAGAATGGATTGCAGTGACTGTGCAGCGTGTAAATGATGTTTTCCTCTCTTCAGCAACACTGGTTCCAAATCAGTCAAACAAACGGGGCCTTCTGTGTTTCGGTTTTGCGTTGTCTCAGAAGCCAGGCAACAGGGGGAGAGGGATGCTGTGAGGGCATCAGTTCAGTAATGTACAACCTCATGTAACATGGCTTGCTTTAAAATGATCTGCGGAGGAAAATCCCGCTGTGCTCGCCAATCCAAACTAGCTTACCGATGAGCAGGCTGGAGTGACAGCGCAGCTTCTCACCCTCTCCCCGCCCAAGATAAATGAGGCACCGCTCCCCAGATAGAGGCGCAGCGTGAACGAAGACTTCACCCCCTGTAACACACCGAGGGAGATAAAGTCCCTCTTCTGTGTTTGGTTATCAGCTCTGCTTGGACCTGGGGTGGTTTTCCTCTTTGTTTTTCCCAGAACCTTTTTCCTTCCCCCCCTTCAGCTTTAAATGTATAATTAGATATGTGTGAGGCCTTGACTGAAATTTCAGCTGTTCTGACAGAAAATGATGTAAGAACAAGTTTCCTTTTTAATAGGTTGTGAATGAGATGAAAAGACAACTGATTGTGCAAAGACAAGCTGGATTATAGCGTCGGATGCGTCACCCGAGTGTTGGCAAGCATTATCGCATTACTCAAGTCAACTTGTGATTTTGCTTTTTAAATAGTTTTTAATGAAGCAGTTTGTTTGCAAAACTCCACAGCTGCACTCATACAACATTAATGTCTTAGTTTGTCAGTCTAAAATATAAATGTGTGAGTAAATTCACACAAACATAAAATCTTTAGACTCACTGAAAGTAAATGGTTTTTTGCTAGGAAAAAAATAACTTGGGGGGTAATGAGATTGTTTTCCTATGAAAGTCTTATCAGTACATGCATAACTGAAGCAACTGTCTGAAAGACTGTTTATGACCTGACCAGATTAGAGGCTTGAACCTGTGTGGTATCTAGCAGTTTGTGAAGCGTCTGATTGGCTGAAAGCTCTGTCCGTCACATTTTGAATGTAGCAAGAAAAATAATGGCCTTTATTACACCCTCCTCATGGCGGCATAATAACATCACAAAGCTGGATCAAATGAGTTCAGTTTGCTTTGCTTAAACCGGCCAAACCTCGAGTATGTGCGCAGCTTCAGGACGACGGGCTTCTTTGTTCCGGCCTCATAAAGGGCATGATTTACACTGCAGGTATGCTGAGCCTCTTCGCCATTTGGAGATTTGTGCGTCGTCGTCGTCATAAAAAGCTTTGAAGGAGAAGTGAAAGTGAAATGGTCACGAGATCAGAAAGTGGTTCTGAAGTCAGCTGTGTGTTCATGCATTGCTTTAATATGTATACAGCCGCACCAGCTCATGTTGGCTTGAGGAGCGCACTCGGAAAGCTCAGACGACGCTGGACGCTTGTGATTTGCAGGAATCATCACAGTTCATGCAGGAGCATGTTTAGCGGTGGTTGTGGTTGGTGGGGAATTGAAGGAACACACAGTAAAGAATAGAATGAAAATATGGGTAGTTTCCTCTTTGGAATGAATCACAGCTTGTATTTGGAACAATAGTGTGGGACTAAAATTGCAGTTATAATGCTTGAATGCCACAATTTAAAGATAGATTTGTATTGTCTAAATAAAGGAGTCCAGAACCCTGTAATTTGTTCTGTATAGTATTTTTAGTATAATCAGTTGAGCTTCTCAGCACATCTGTTTAAATGTTCTTGAATGCAACACTGGCCTGATGCATTTTCTCTGGGAGACCATTGGGACCACCGTTCACATGGCCAGGACTTCCCTGTGTTTTGGAACATGCGTGAGCCAGAGTCCTCCAGCTCTTGACCTTGTTCCTGTTTGCTTCCCGCAGAGCAAATCTTCCAGAACCTCCGTCAGGAGTACAGCCGGATCCAGAGGCGGCGGCAGCTGGAAGGAGCCTTCCAACAGACGGAGGCCTGCAGCAGCAGTGACGCCCCCAGCCCCAGCTCCTCCCTCAGTGCTCCCAGCTCCCCACCAGGTAGGAGCGTGGACTGTAAACTGTGCCACGTGAAATAAACTGCCCTTCATGCAAGCATGTATTATTCTGCCACTGATGTAATAAATTGTTTATGCCCAATGCCAGGATGTTTTTCCATTGCCTCAAGCCCCATAATAAACAGGCCTGTATTCAGGAAGGTCAGTTGTTGGACTGAGTCAGGCTCATGTAAATTTTTAATATTTTCTGGTGCTGTTGAGTGGATAGGGCCATAACATGTAGAATCTGTACCGATAAATGCAATTAAAGTAATCAATTTAGTTGTATATAGCCGAGGTGATCAAATAAGCACGGTTGTTTTATGTTCAAGTATGAAAGCTTTAACATGAATTGACCACAAAGAAATCAGTGTTTCTGAAAACCACAATTTATTGCCAATCTTGAACGATTTTAAAGAGTCGTCAAGGCTTCAGATGTTTGTAAAAATATTTGTCACAACCAGTGTCGGATCAAACGCACGTTTTGTAATGGATCTCTTTCTAGAGCTTCCTTTTTCTTTTTTTAAATCGCTTTACCAGAACACTCTCATTTGGAATGCAATCATAAAATCGTCTGATGCATAAACATCTGAAAGGATAGCAAATCAAACCCACTGAGTGTCTCTGAATTATTTACGTTCCCTCTGATCATGTGAAGTAGTCAGAAATAGGATGGTACAGTCTCTGTAATCAAGCGGCTGAATGTATGAAATACTCTCAGCCCTGACAAATGTATTGATGAATTCATTAAAACACACTGGGAAAGATTTGAGGGGAAAAGTTGTGTTAAACCAATCTTGGTTCTCATGTGGCAAAGTAAAATATATTCTGTCATTGAGTGCTATAAACCCGGCGCATTTGCTTCCTCGCTTTCTGCTTTTCTTCTGCGTCACTGCAGCAGGCAGCCACTGTGAAGCACAAAGCACAATTTGCCAGTTGATGTGTGAAGTGTAATCCAAGCCCCGGGCCTCCAGGCCCCGGTGCCGTTTGACTCCCTGCAGGATGCTCTCATAGATCACAGCGTCCGCGCCGTTAGTAACCCAGCCTCTCCCTCCATCTCCGAGGCTGCCATTAAACCTTCACCCTCCCTCTGCCAGCCTGCACTGTGATTTACAAACATTTTAGTCCATCCAGCTTATTGCGGACCCCGAAGACCGCTGGGTAATCAATCAGCGAAGTAAAGCGGGCTCCAATTGCAGTCTGACAGAGACACTGGGGAGGCTCTACGAAAAAGCCCGCATTAGTGCTGCCGCATGACCCTGCTGGTCTCGCAGAGGTGAGGGACGACGGAGAGCAGGGCTGTAAATTTGCACCCGGCCGAGAACCTATTACTGAAGGGAGGAGGTTTCTGTCTGTGTGAGTCATTTCTCTGCCAGATATCCGAGCCACTCGGCGTCTTCACCTCCAGTCTGGTTTTTCTGTGTTTCCAAGGTGCCTCAAGGAAGGACCAGCCCTCGTTCACACTGAGGCAAGTGAGCTACCTGTGCGAGCGCCTGCTCAAAGACCACGAGGAGAAGATCCGGGAGGAGTACGAACAGATCCTTAACACAAAACTCGCAGGTAATTAAAAAAAAAAAAAAGCTTTGTGCGTCAGAAAACTTAATTATTCTGAATCAGAGCAACTCAGTTAACAGTCTATCTAGTGTAACCAAGGGAAATAAAGCAGCAGCAGCATCATCATACCAATGTACCAATGACGCGCTCAGTGTGTGGACAAATTACAAAAACAGAACAGCCCATGTGTCCCTGACGTAGGTCCTGCAGAGCCTGATGGTTACACGAACGTAAGATTTAAGATGACTTGTCTCCACTGGTGCTGCTAAAATAGTAGAAATGGCAGCCAGAGGTCAAAGAATGTGGTCCTTTTTGGGAAAGTAATCTCCCGAGCCATTTGGACCTCCTGCCTCTCCCACAAGTCCCTTAACTGGGCTCCAATTATCTTGAACCGTGCTGTCAGGGGAGTTTTCCTCACACCAAAAAAAACTTGAGTGGCTCCAGATTGTGTAAACTGTGAAATGTGAGCATGTCATTGAAAGAATACAGGATAGAAATCGAGCTGAACATGTGATCTAGAAGGAAGTTGCACAAAAGATGAACTGAGCACAGATCTTCAGTTAGGAAGTCTGATTCACATCCTTCTGTCTCATCATATAAACCCACAAGACTTGATGATGATGATAAAATTGGGGCCTGTTGGGGCGGCATCAACCCTTGTTCTTCATGCAGAAAGTAGTTTGTAATAAACACTAGCGGCATGTTCAGGGCCATTTTCCTTCAGCCACATGTTTTCCTGTTGATGTTGTCTGAAGGAAAGCAGTATTATATTACACCAACATAAAACCTGCAGCACTGTACAACTGCGTCTATATCATTTAAGCCCACAGTATCTGAGATTGAGACTCTTCCTGGAAGCTGCTGAATTTTCCTCTCAGGGAGACAGGGTGGCTTGAGAGACACTTTAAACAGCTTGTTTCAGACAGGATGTGTCCTGGAAATAGACTTTCGACCAGTTAATAAACACAATTGGTTGAGCAAGGTGAATTTTTTTTCACTCAGTGTTCAATCTGTTAAAATGTCACAGTGACCCACAGCAGTGCAGGAAAGACTGTAAGTAACCCATTAGACTGTACGTCATGAGTTTTCCTGTGTTACATTTAAAATAAACACCATCTCTTGAAGAACAAGCCTTCAGAAATGACTTGTGCTTTCTCATTACTTCAAATCGTCTGGTGTTTCCAGCATGTGAGACCTGACCGCCAGTTTTCTTCTTTTTCAGAACAATATGAATCGTTTGTGAAATTCACACAAGACCAGATCATGCGAAGATACGGAGCTCGGCCTGCGAGTTGTAAGTGCTGTCCTTTCTCGAGGGACGCCCTCCCGCCGACACAGTCCTCATTTAGTCTGTCCAGTTGATTGTGACGCTGATCACCTTCTCAACGGTTTCATGTGTTTCAGATGTGTCCTGAGCTCACATCAGTGAGATCCCACTTTTCCTCTCACAAGATGGCTGCTCCTCTACTGCCTCCTTCCAGTTGATTTACATTTTATTTCCCTAACACGCCCCCCCTCCTCCTACTCCCCTCTCAAACTGTTTGGGTGCCATGGTTTATCCACTTTTTAATCCAAATGTTGGTTTCGTACTTCAAAACAATTGCTGCTGGCCAAAAGTTTCTAAGAATCTGACCTGTGAACTCAGTATGAAGCCCGCTTTTTTTTCTCTCCTCAATTTCATCTTTAAATTCTTTTAATTTCTTTTTCTCTCCCCAGACTTAAGCTGATATTTGTCGAATCTCTTGCCGGCGCTGTAGAAAAAGCTTATTGGCTCGTGACCATGCTGTATAATCCTCCAGCAGCTGTATTTAATGGCTCCCGCTTCTCACCTCGTTCCCACTTTTCTTGCTCTCCCCACCTCCCCCTGCGCCTCCTCCCACCTCACAACTCTTTACCTGAGAATGTGGATTTTTTTCCCTTTTGAAGAAAATAAAGTTCTGTGACTAAAAGTGTTTTGTTGTCCTGTGTTTTGTTTTAGTACGTTGTTAATGCTATATGCATTTATGTATTAGTCAAATCTTTACTGTGAAAAATTAGTTTGATGCATCACATAAATGTTTTTTCAGGATTTTTTTTTTTTAACACTACTCTAGGGATATGTGGATTTTGGGGAATTTTTTGGAAAACAGGGCATTTGAGTAGAACAATACAATCTCAATTTATAGAAAACAAAAGCCAACAGCGGTGGTGGGTATATCACAACAAACAAAATGTCAACATCTCAATAACTTGCCATTTCTATTTGAGGATTAATTGCAGCTCCGCAATACTGCCTCATGCTGTTTACAAGTCGACTTGGCATCAAACTGTTCTTGAAGGGCGGCCCTCAGGTCACTGAGGTTCTGGGAAATGGAGTTACTAGCTTCTACGACCACTCGGCTGATCCCAGAGGTTTTCTTCAGGTCTGGAGAAAGTGCAGATGTCTCCATCCGAAGTATCCCAGTATCTAGCAGGTCCATCTCAACCAGCTGCAGCATTGTTGTCCATGGAGATGAAGTTAGGCCTGTGTTGTTCATGCAGGGGCTGAATGCCTGGGTTAATGATGTGATCCAGGTCATATGGACTTCTATTCTGTATTTACTAGACACACCTGCCCACACCAACACCAACACCAAGGACTTCTCTGGTGACAATAGTGGTTGATGCGCAGCGTTCTCCTTGATGTCTAACATCATTGACAGCCATCATTTCAAACTGAATCCACTTTTTCTGAGTGGTGTACTTTAAAAAAACTTATGTATCTTCGTCTTTAAGCTTCTCTTTGAGAGTACACATCACCTCAGTGTCACATTCACCTTTCCTCACAATTGTCAACAGAATCTTACTCCATTTGTCTGTTTTATGATGGCCCTGAGTCAGGAAAAATCAGGGCGCTGGAGTACCTGAAGAAAACCATGTAAACGCCACTCAGAAAGCCCTCCCACCACAAGTGAAGCCAAACTCTTAATATTCCTGGTATGAGGAGAGTATTAAGAGTATTAACTTATACAATGCACTATGCACCCAATAGTTTAGATTTATCACAACTTAAAGTCATTTTTTTAATCATAAGTGTGTATTATTATACAGTATCTTTGAATTGGGGCTGAAAAATAGTGTAGTAGTTAATACTATTATTTATAATAATGTGGCTGATAGCCTGCCTTGCCTTTCTATGTGGAGATTGCATGTTTTCATGAACGAGTTTTCTCTGATTACTTCCGTTTCTTTGCACAGTATCTGTCCTCTTTTGTTTCCTCCAACGCTGCCATAGTGTTACCGTACTTGAGTTACAGTGCCACCTTGTGGTGAACTGAATAATTAATGAGGCTCCAGTCCTGAAGCGCGCTTTTTTGGACTCTATTCATGTTCAGACTCATTTCAGCCCTCAGTCAAGGCCTTTTCTCGGGTCATGTGGGCGTGGCGCGTGCGCTGCGGAACTGCGACGTGCCCGTGACGTCACGGAGCACAGGTGTGGCACGAGCGCAGGTAAGACGCAGGTCTGAATGGTGTCCGTGGATTTGTGTCCCCCTCCCTCGGAGCTGAGAAACTGAAGCGTCCTCGGACGGACTCTCCAAGTGTTTGTGCGTCAGGAAGCAGGCGAGCGTTTGTGGTTTGTTTGTTTGGAGGAAGGAAGTTTGTCAGAGGAAAAAAAGGAAAAAAGGAATGAGCGGACTATAATTATCTCTTTTCCCCTCTCTTCCTCGCAGTCCTCCGGGACGGCGGTGAAAACATGGAGGGAACTCACTGAAAGAAAGGAGAGCGTTTCTGGACGGTGTTGAACTGGCGCATTGACCTGTTTGGATCAGTTTACTGGATCAATATTTATGCGGATTGGAGCCTCGCGCGCTCTTCCTGTTGAAGGTTTAGGTGAGTAGGACCGACTCGTTGTTTTCATTTAGCTCAGGGGGCAGAGACTCAGTTATAACGAGAGTTTTTTTAATAAAAAATGTAAATCAACGAAAGAGACGCCCAACAAGACGGGGAACTGGTGTTTGTACCTCTGACTTTAGTTACTGTGTTCAAAGAAGAACCAGAATGAACTTCAATAGTTTTTTCAGTTGTATTTCAACCAATCCTAACTAAACAATGAGTAATTTATGCCTTGTTAAAAAAAATCATTATAAGGAAAGTGACTATATTTCTTTCAGAGTAGAATAAGAAATGATAGAATGAAAATGTTTAGCAGCTCTAAATTGTAATAATTAGGAAAATTCTCTCCCTTCTCAACATGGGTGAAATTAATGCTAATTATGGAAGTGGTAATCTCTAATTATATCTGGCAAAAACGATACCTATATTTCACCCTAATAATACACAATGACAACAATGACAATGCCAGCCACACAATATTACTTTAAAATGAAAGTAGATGCCACTTTTGCGTCACATTTCTCTTAATCTAAGGTGCAATGTGAGTGTCAGGCACTTTTGAGCAATGGGTGAGATTTACCAATTGCGCTGCGCCAATAATGAATCCATCCAAGGGTTCATCTAACTAAAAAAAAAACGAAAAAGAAAAACAGACTGATAGATTCCATTGCATGCTAATGTGTATTGGTAAGATGCACAGCAATTGATCGATATTTGTGCAAATAAGGGATCCATTATTTGCGCAGCTCAATCAGTCGATCACCCAAATGAGCTTTATAATTAATTTTCCAATCAGTGAATCGCCACACCGGATCAACGCCGTATTTGACTGATTATATGGGGGAGCAGAAAAGTACCTCTCGAAAAGTGTGTTTAAACCTCATTATTTTACATGAGTGTAATCTGAAAAGGTTATTGAGGAAGTTGTGTGACTTCTGGAGAGACGCTAAACATACACCCAGTTATCTGACCCTGTATTTGATCATGCTCTCATATCTCATTTCATTTCAAGCAGCACTTGTCATAGTATTAGTTAACAAGTATCCAGTTCCCTAACTTAAAAAAGGACGAGAATATTTGTTCTCATTCAATTGTAATTTTAAATTTCCCAGTGATTATCTTGAAGCTAAAGTAAGATATTTTGATAATCAGCTTAGAGTAAAGACTAATGCTTTAGTCTTAATTGCAATAAATGATCAAGAAGATTGAAATACTGATTTTAAAAGCCTACAAATGTGCCAACACAGAATGAAACTCATTGATCTTTTTGTATTACAGCTCAGAGCAGACAGAGATGACTAATTAGCAACTAACCTATAAAAACAAATCTAAATTAAAGATTGTTAAAATGTCTAGGAATGTCTAACAATGTCCTGGAATAAGAGATGCGTGGAAAATGTGGTCACTCAGTGTCACAAAATTAGCAGAGAGACCATAAAGAGAAATTAAACATGCATCCTCACAGACACAATATGGGAGGAAAGTAATGCAATAAGACCTCAAAAACATGAAAAAGCAGGCATACAATGACCAAAACAAGATTGAAATGGCTCAAAAGAGAAGACAGGGGAGCACAATAGATTAAAAATCTTTAAAAAGTGGCTTAAACTTTCTAAAAATGTAAGTAAAAGAAAAAAAACCCAAACGTTTGCATTACTTCACTGCATCAGAGTCAAAATCACAACAATAAATACAAACACAGACATACAATGGTTGAAATAAAGTGTAAATGATTATGAAATGACTCCACAGTGACAATGAGTTATTGTTCCTGTTTCAGTGTGAATGTTTAGTTTTTTATGGGTCTCTTGACTCATTGTTTGTCTCAAGCTACAAACGAATCGGTTTGTCTTCATATCAACATATTTGAAGTTATAGATTTGGTTTACATGCATCCAATTACAGTTTATTTACTGCAGCCACATGTTCATGTTGGAAATGTAATTAAACACTGGGAACTGTGTTATTCAAAGTCATGCTGACTCTGCAGAAATGTGTGAGCATGGTGTGGCGAGGGGGAGTCAGGCTGCACTCTGTGATCCGCAGGACGCCGGCAGTGATGGGGGACATCGACCTGGAGCAGCAGGACCCGTTGTCACAAGACCAGGACGGACAACAGGTGAAGAGGGGACGCGACCAGACGGACGGGGGCGGGGCCAGGGGGTGCTGCGAGAAGTTCCAGGAAGCTGTGTCCAAGTGGATGCTTCCAGAAGACCTTCGCAGCACGTACCTGGCACGAACCAACTGCTGTCCGCCCCCCATCTTCATCATCACCATCAGTCTTGCAGAGGTTCCTCCCTCCTGCACACACACACACACACACACACACACACACACACACACACACACACACACACACACACAGCACACATAATGCCAGAGTACTGGGACAGTCGGTATAGATTCTGGGGGCTAATTATAAATCCCGGAGCCTACATTGTGCATATGTGCTGCTGTGGTGTTAATTACTGTATAGATTTACTGTGATCGTATTTAGAAGGGCAGATTTTTGAAGGGAAGTTTGACAAGACGGGACGCGATATTGACATGTTGGGAAACAATTAATCTTTTTTTGATTGTTTGTATTTTGCTTTATTGGAAAGCATGTCAGTATTCACTGACCCCTGAGCAGTTCTTGAATATTCTGAATGCACGTTTCTTTTTGTGGAATTTGGCCGGTGTTTCGTCCTTCTCTAAATGTCCCGATTCATGGAGAGAGGCGGCTGCGAGTCGACTGCAGGGCACAGCGTCAAAGAAAACAGGAGTTTTTTTTTTATGAGTGGTAGCTTTGGGTCAGACCGAGTACAGACGATCCTCACTACTGGTGGGAGAAGCTTTCCCCGGAGTGTGCAAAGAGAAAGACGGCATAAGATTAAGCTAAGTAAGCTACGTGCAGTGGAATGGGGTGGATCAGTGGCGATTTGTTGCAGTAGCAAAAGCAGGAGGGGAGGGTGGGGGTGAAAAGGCTGTGGTCTCATTTCCTCCCAGAACTGTGGGTTTAAAGAGTTTCCATGATGTCCTTTAATCCGACCTAAAGTTAAACCCAGCAGGAATGCATTGAGAATTGACCACAAGAAGGAAGAAGAAGAGGGATGTCTGGTTGTGGTTCAGACATCACAAGACTGATGATCAGCTGTTAGAAAAAAGAAAAAGGCAGCTTCAAGTTATGTGAAAAATAAAAAGACTTGTACTAGTGCCCTTGTTTTGTTCTCAGAGATATCAAGATTAAAGTAGTAATCTCTTATTTATTAAAACATTTTTAGAACAGAATATATTGTCATATCAGCGTAATGAAGTCAAATTCAAATAATAAAATGAATTTCAGTGTAAAGCCATATGTGCAAATGTCAGACTGTGTAAAACAGAATTGTTAGAAATGATCTTTTCATTAGGCACTTGATCATTTTGTTTAAAATGCATGAAGACCATCCAGTGGAGTCTTATATAGTACTTTGAAATGAAAAACAAAACAAACAAGGTGTTTCTTTTAATCCATAATATGTAACTATTTTCCTGTCAAGTTATATATTCTGTAAATACCATTTGAATGCTTTGACATTTTATTCATACCTCTAATATCAGGTGGACAATTTTTTGGACAGAAAACTAATATGATGACAGATCTGTTTCTTTACTCAGACGCTCTGTAGGGGCGGCCCAGTGGAGAAGTGGTTAGCCCTCCCACTTCACAACATCAAAATCTCCCTGTCTGAGTTTGTCCTTGTCATCTTGTGTGTGGGTTTCCTCCAGGTCCCTCCTCCAGTGTAACACCAAGCTTCAGAGATGAATTGGTGACACAGAAATTGCCCTGTAGTTGTGTGGTTGTCTGCCTCTCAGTGTTTTCCTTTTGATGGACTGATTACTTGTCCATGTGCGTCCTGCCGTCTCCCACAGTCAGCTGGGATTCACACCAACGCCCAGTGATCCTCAGCTAGCATATAGCATACAGAGGGACGCTTCTCACAGATTTCCACTGTTACTGCTTTCCAGTGTGTGTGAATGCTTGTGTATTTGCTGAGATGAAGTACCCCAGTGAAAGCCTACTGCTTCTTTCTCAGTAATTTGCTGCGTTACTCTCCAACATTTTGACCTACAGGCCGCTCATCTCTGGTGGGAAACGTCCTGTGTTCACAGCTGTTTCTGATTTAGCTTTTCCCACAATACATTTCCAGCAGATCCAAACATTTTTCAATGTTTAAACTGAATTTATTCGACTTACAGAGCCTAATTTCTGCATCCACTTCCTGTTGTTGGTCAGCTGGCGTTGTTTATCTACTACGCCGTGTGGAAGCCTCAGAAGCAGTGGGTGACCCTGGAAGAAGGCATCTGGAACAGCCGTCTGACCTACAAGCCCGAGCTGCGGCAGGAGGCATGGCGCTTCTTCTCCTACATGTTTGTCCACGCCGGGTAAGAGTGGGCGGAGTTCCCAGAAACCCTCAACTAAACCACGAGAGCTCTGGCCTCTCGTGGCTATTCCGCAACTTAACATTAAGTTACTCAAAGATTTCATTAATTTGAATTTGAATCCAAATTGATCTGGTTTTATTAGACCAAATCAAAGAATTGATCAGCAGAATCGGCTTTCACTTTTTCTTTAGCTGGGTTTCAAGGGATTTATCTAAATATGCATGGAGGCCGCGTGACTTCCTGGTACAGCTGTTCAAACACTCCAAATACACGTGTGGCCAAATGAAGGCTTCCAAAAAACCAAACATCATCACTATCCAGGAAAACAGCGGCCGCAGTCTCCCACGAGTCAAAACTGAAAAACACCCAACAGGATATTTTCTTAAAGGATAAGCCCGATGATGTTCACTTTCCTGTCGCTGAAGCCCATGAAGGCAACAGAAAAAGTGTTGATGTGGACCCTTAAAACTGCCTCATGATTCTAAAGTTAACATCAGATCTGTATTAACAGCTATGAAGAGACCTACTGTGTTTTTCTGTCTGTGTGTATTTGTTAAAAATGACAGTACCCTGTTGTTTGAGAAAGCTCTCAAGTTGTATTTATTTCTCATGCTATATTGAACATATAAGTTGAACAAATTGAACATGAAGTTTCATGTCAAGTGTCAGTGCTGCATTTTTGAACAGAAATATCGAGCTTTTGTTCACAATAGCGCTTTCCCTGTTTCTTATTTATGTATTTTGAATGTTTTTCCCAGTGTGGAGCACATCTTGGGAAACCTGTTGATGCAGCTGCTGCTGGGTATACCCCTCGAACTGGTCCACAAAGGATTCGAGGTGGGGATGGTTTACATGGCCGGTGTCATCGCAGGTGAGCATCTCGATGTCTTCAAAAGTGTTTTTGAATACCAAGAATCTGGAGAATTTCTCTGAATCCTCACACTTTCTTCTGAAGCTGTGCCTGCTTCTTTTTGGCCCCCAGGCTCTTTGGCCAGCTCCATCTTTGACCCTCTCAGTGCCTTGGTGGGGGCTTCCGGAGGAGTGTACGCTCTGATTGGAGGGTATTTTATGAACGCAGTGGTGGTGAGTTTACAAGCAGAGCCAAAGAACGTCCTTCTAGACTTTCTATGTGAGGAGAGTTTCAGGTGCCGCCTGTAATCTGGAGGGAAGATAACATGGTCGTGTTCCTGTGACCTTCCACAGTTGGACGTCTTTCAATGTTCATGTTTAACTTAACCTTTAACCTCTTTGTTGAAGTGATGTCTGACTTCATAAATCTACAAATTTCCAATGAAAAAGAAATATTGCAAAATTACAAACCAGTCAGTAGCAGTCAACAGGTATTTGACACACCAAAGAGGGAAACATATTTTACTTGTAAAGTTATTTGTCACAAATCAAGATGTAAATAAACAAGAACAATATTAAACACTGTAAAACTGTCAAATCCGGGTCATGAGCTCTTTGATAAAAGAAATGAGCTGTGATTTTCTCAGCTGATTTGTTTCTCGCCACAGAATTTCCGGGAGATGATTCCCCTACTTGGAGTGTTTCGAATTCTCGTCATAATCATCATCGGTACGTTTCCGCTTTGTGATTTCTCATTTTTTTTAACTGCGAGAAAGGCAGATGATCAAATTCAGCCAAGCTAACGTACGTTCTTTTTCCAGTTGGAACAGATTTTGGATTTGCCTTTTACAGAAGATTCATGAGCGACGATGCTGGGATGAAGGTATGAGTTCACCTCCTCTGAAGAGAACTGGATCATGCCCGTTTATCTCGGTTCTTGTTTCACGTTACATATTTATTTTAACTGTCAAACTGGTCCTGTGAGTTTTTCAGTCACATTTCAAGGGGGTCAAGTGAGGTTTGTAAGCGTCTGTGTTGCTGTGTTTCTCCTTAGGTTTCCTTTGTGGCTCATTTTGGAGGGATCGTGGCCGGGATGACCATCGGCTACGTCTTCTTCAGCGATTACAACAAGAAGCTGCTCAAAGACCCGCGGTTCTGGATCTGTATAGTGGGTTTTATAATCTTCATTCTTTTCGCGGTGCTCTTCAACATCTTCCTGTCTCCAGCGCCATAGTGCGACAAAGCAGCAGTGATTTACCTTCACTTTATGTCACTCAGGAGTTTTACTGACGTGTTTCAGAGCAAAATGATGGATTTTATAATGTTGTATGTGTGTCTGGGATTTTTTTTTAAACTTTTTTATAACTAAATGTATTAGTTTGTGTGGAAGTAATGCAACAAATGAACCTGCTGTTTATTTGTTGCATTCCTGACGTTGTAGACAAAAATGTGCCTTAGAAAGTCAGCTACTTCCCATCACTGATATTTTTCTATATCAAGATTTTACTGATGCTTTATGTCTTTGTAACATTTCATACTTGTCACGATTATCAGGAAACTATTGAACACTGGTTGTATTTTCTTGGATTTAAAAGTGATGCTTGTGTTTATTCATATCCTTTCAAGTCATCGAGGACCTCTGATATTCGTTAAAATGTGCCTTTTGAAGATGGTGAAATTACACACTAGTTACAAACAAATTTTGATTTTAAAAAAGAAAAAATTGGATCGTATTTTTTGTGGTTGCACGAATGAAAGGAGAAGAAACGGAAAATTCTGTCTGCTGCAGAGCGACTTTCCCATGAGGCTTTGACTTCATGCTTCGTTACTGACTCAGTCACATCCTGTTTGCAGGACATGACGAATTGCATGTCAGGTCCATTATTATGAAGCAGCATTTGGAGACGCGACGCTATGGTTTTGGCCATTATCTGTCAAGGTCCATCTAATTTTGACTGGAAATTGTTAATCGTACCATGTTAAATATGAATTATAGAGTAATGGATTATCGGTAAAGGGTACTACTTTCTTTCCAGATTTGATACTGTTTAATGGAACTTATCTACGATTACAACGATATGAAAGAAAGACTCCCTTTCTTGGTTTTGCATTTCTTCTATTTATTTTCAATAAATGTGAAGACAGTTGTAAATCTCATCTTTTTAATGTGTTTTGTTTTCTGAACTCCTGCAGAAAGTACACTACCTAACATTACCACTGACTAAACTGCATGGATTAAACTGTTCATGCATGGCGCCAGCTATTTTTGATGTTTTTAAATGTTCAATAATTTTACATACTACATACTACATCAGCAGGCAGCTAAAACGGCTTTTTGACCTCAACCCCAAAACAAACTGTGGCGGGACATTTGCAGATATTATAAAAAAGTATGTCAAGTCTGACAAAACAATGAGGACTGCTGATAGACATGAGGTTACAAAACATCCTGATCCTACTGAACGTAAACAAGATGGTGCTTAAGTACAAATGGACTGCCGTGATGCGGGAAAAGGGAACAACAGTTGGCCTTTCCTGTATGTTAACATCTATGTGACCCCCTTTACCATTAATGTGCTTTTACCAGACTGGTTTGAATCAATGTTGTGCTGGACACATACAGAGAGTCCATGCCAGAGGTAAAAAGTTCAGATTGGGGTTGTTTTGATGTTTGAAGCAGGGGGCAGGGGCATGTTCCTCTGTTTGTGTGTGTGTCTGTATGTGCGTGAGACTTCCTACTCTTTAGATAAGACCCTCTGTAGCATCCGTGACTCTGATAACATTCAGTAGAATATTAGGAAAGTAGATGTGCTACTTCTCATGAGTTCTTAAGCCTGTGCAGTGGGTTCTAGTTCAGAGTTACTCTAGTCCCATGTTCTAAACACAGTGCTGTCTGAAATCTGCACATGGATCCAATCAAAGATCACTCATTTGCCTTTGAATCGTGATGAGTGACATGATGAAATTTGAAAGTCTTCTTTTTTTTCCATTAAGCTACAAATTTCAGGATTTTTATTTTTTCACATATTTTTTTAGTTTATGTCCGTCTTTATTTATGATTGATTGATTGATTGATTTTATTTGTTTCATTCTTTTTTAAAAGAAAGAAATGAAAAGGAACAGAAAGAAGTGAAACTTATGATGTCTGCCCCTATCAACATAAAATAAATGACAATTTGTCAAGATTTGTTAACATATCACAAAAAAAAAGCAAAATTCAATACAACCATTTCACTAAATCAAAATACAAATATGACCATTTCACAAATAATTGCAGATCAAATACAACCATTTCCCAAGTGTAAATACAATGATCATCTGAGCATAGGTGGGAGACATCTCAAGACGAACTGAATTGGGTCAACTTGTCTTGATCTCACCTGAGTTTATTTATTCAGACCAGGGGTAGGCAACCCAGGTCCTCGAGTGCCACCACCCCGCATGCTTTAGGTCTCTCCCACTTGTAACTCACCTGATTTCAGTGAGAGCTCGTTACTGGGCTTCCTTACAAGCACGGTGAAGACATCAGCGTCAGACAGGGGGGTGCTGAAGCAGGGAGACGTCTAAACCAGGGCTTCTCTGTCTTAGGCAGTGATGATTCACAGAAAAAAGACTTATGTTGGGAAATCTGTAGTTTTTCAAATCAGGCTCCTTCTCACAATCCAAAGACAGGCTTGATAGATTAATTGGTGACTCCTAATTGGCCGTTGATGTGAATGATTGTCTGTTTCTCTTTGTTACCCCTTTGGTGGCCTGCTTGACCTTGCTTTGGTCCCTTCGGCCTCGGTGGCTGGTGGACTATGTTGGTTTTATCGTATGTTTTTAACTGCTGTTAAGCATCTTGTGCATTACAAATAAAGATTGATTGATCAATTGATAATTTCCCCATGGAGACTAATAACGTGCTTTCTTCTTCTTCCTGTGACCCTAAAGATCATGGATTTATGGACTCGTAAAAAAAAGTCTTACTTTGTGTGTGTGATATGTTTTCTATGTTCAATCTGAATAAAATAGGGACTGATGAACTGTTATAATCAGTGAATTTTGTATTCACATTTTTCATCGTGCCAGCATTTGCATGTGAAGCTGAAATGCCGTGATGCACTCCAGATAACACACTCACCGCACATGCACGAGTCTGGCAAGTTGGCAACCAGCAACTGACCATCATGCTAAATCATTCCGATGGATTTTTTCTAAATGGGATGAAATAATGTGAGAAGTGCATGAGAACTTCATTACATGCAGGGAGGAGCAGCCGAGTATGAAATCGGACATGATGACTCATTGATTGCTTCGCTATAGTCGAAAAGTATTGACTGAACAAGTCCTATGTGGATAACTGAGCGGTATTGACGAGTGTAGGGACTCCAACTGCGGTATCTGTATTTCCGTCGCTTCATCGGGACATATAGGGCAAACACGATAGAGTTGTTCAGCACTATCAGGATCTGTAGCAGGCAGTCAGAGCTTACAAAACATCTATATGAAAACAGCTTGGTTGTTTATGGACTCATTGACACTGGTCACCAATTTCACCGCCAAGATTACCTCCAATTACTGTTCAAGCACATGCTGGAGAACTTTCTGTTTTGAAAGGTAACTAGCGCAAATGCGTCATAATATCAAGTGAGTTACAAAAAAATCGAGCGCTGGTCTGTAAAAATCTAAGGTCAATAGATGTGGTACCACAGATGATAACCCTATAGTTGCGAGGCCATGATCTAAATGTATCGGTGAATCCGTTGGTATTGACTTTCTCTGGTTGGAGTAGAGTTGGCAACCTTCCCTCGGCGGCTCAGTTGTTCCCACTTTGTTTTCTGGCCACACGGCGACAGAGGCGGGTCACAGAAGTTTAGGTGATGAGCCGGGATTCGTGGAGGGGACTAACGATTTTTCAAACTTTTTTGGTGACCGTGTCGGGGCTGCATGACCCGAGGAGATTTAAGTCACCACCGGCAGTCCGTCCACGCCGCTGCAAGGTAACGGGACTCTGCTCTGCCTTTTAAAATGTTATTTGCCAGGGAACGCACAGCATCTAGAGAATTTCTGTCCTCTTTCGTCACACATTTCTGCAAATATGTGACACGGCGCAATTTTGCTTCACCAGTTTTCTTCTTGAGAATGCTCAATTTTTCTGGTTGAGAGGTATTTATACTTTGTTTCTGGGGATTTTAAACTATTGCATTTATACTAAAATTGAACAAAAATGTATTTTTATACACTTCTCAATAGAACTACACTTATCAGATAAATTCTTTTCGATTTTACACAGTTTCCTTGACTCAAAGTCTCTGTTTCTGACCTCCTTTCAGTCATAATGGCAGAGTGAAGATGGGTGACTGGAACTTCCTTGGGGGGATTCTGGAAGAGGTGCATATCCATTCCACCATGGTGGGGAAGATCTGGCTCACCATCCTGTTCATCTTCCGGATGCTGGTCCTCGGAGTGGCAGCCGAGGACGTGTGGAACGACGAGCAGGCCGAGTTCGTCTGCAACACCGAGCAGCCGGGCTGCAGGAACGTGTGCTACGACCTGGCTTTCCCCATCTCCCTCATCCGCTACTGGGTGCTGCAGGTCATTTTCGTGTCGTCGCCCTCCCTGGTGTACATGGGCCACGCTCTCTACAGGCTGCGGGCGCTGGACAAGGAGCGGCAGAAGAAGAAGGCTCTGCTGCGCAGGGAGCTGGAGCTGGTGGACGTGGAGCTGGCAGAGGCCAGGAAGAGGATCGAGCGGGAGATGAAACAGCTGGATCAGGGGAGGGTCAACAAGGCTCCTCTGAGGGGCTCTCTGCTGCGCACGTACGTGGCTCACATCGTCACCCGCTCTTTCGTCGAGGTGGCCTTCATGACGGGCCAGTACCTCATCTACGGCTTCCACCTCTACCCGCTCTTCAAGTGTGAGCGCGACCCCTGTCCCAACGCCGTGGACTGTTACGTCTCCAGACCGACGGAGAAAAGCGTCTTCATGGTGTTCATGCAATGCATCGCGGGGATCTCTCTCTTCCTGAACCTCCTGGAGATCGTGCATCTGGGCTACAAGAAGATCAAAAAGGGCATTCTGGACTTCTATCCTCATCTGAGGGACGACAGGGATGAGCTTGAGGACTATTATATAAATAAATATAAAAAGGAATCGGTGGCGCAGATAAGCGCCGCAGCAACTCGAAAGGCAACCATGATCTCCGTACCCAACGACTACAACCTCCTGATGGAGAGGATGCAGGGGACAATGATGTACCCGAACCTTATACAACCTTCAACTTTTCTTCTTCACCAGAACCAGATGGCCCCTCAGCAGGATCTGGATGATTCCAGGTGTTCAGCTCAAAGTCCTCCAGCATGTAACTGCAACTCGGCATCCAACGAGCCCTGCTCCCCGGGCTGCGACTCACTCATCAGCAAATCAAAGCAGGAGGCGGCGGACTTTTTGCATCTGAACCAAAATGGTAAGGAGGACGAGGAGGCGAAGAGAGGGTGCCCAGAATCCCCGAAATGCTCGCAGAAGGCGGCGCATGCCTCCTCTTTCCCCACGCTGCCCGTGAGCGCGTCCAGGAGGCCGTGGAGGGCTCACGGCTCACTGAAATGCTCCACGGTGCCGGAGGGTAAGAGCTCCGACACCGATTCATACGGAGGCACGACGGCTCAAACACAGCCAAAACCGAACGCCCAGCATCAGAGCAGGCCCTCCACCCCGGAGTCTCTGGATGACTCCAGCTCAGGCTCCAGACACAACCCGAGGCCGCCCTCCTCCAACTGCAAGGCATCCGTGGCAAGTACCACCAGCAGCAAGCGAGCGCCAGACCTGCACATCTGACCCTGCAGGAAGTCATGGCTGATTCCACATTTTCACACTGAAAATTTAATTGGCTCTCCAATCGGTTGATTTCTCCCAGTAAATGAAGCATGTTTAAAAATACTTTAACTGAATGTACTGACTTATTCAAAAGCAGGTGAGTCTACATTTTGAATAGTTTTCTCAACTAATAACTTCCTGTGTTTATCAAATGGTGAGCAATTATAAACACAAGAGCTTAATGCACATTACTGGGTATTGATGGTCGGCACCAGTGTGTCTGCACTGAAGTGTGTCCCCCCTGCGGACCGAGTGGTTATTTTATTGCAGTCATGTCATAAACTTGGACATTTTTTAAAGCCATAATCTGTATAATCAGGTAGATAATATAGAATGAATGCTTATTTTTAATGGCTAAATGGCAGAAGGTAGAGAAAGGGGGAGAAGAGCTAGAAAATATAGGCTTGCACCTGTTTTGGATGCGGATTTACTTGCAGTTGTGAAGTCTATTAGATGTCAAGAATGTGAAATATAGAGTGGTGCTACACAAAACACAAATTCTGCTCATAGCTATTTTTGCTCTCTTAAATTTTCAACGCACATGATCCGTACTTCAATTCTAAAATGTGTCATTTTGGCCATGAAGCACTTCAGTGTGTTTTCTTTGCATATCAGTGACCGCAGCAGTGTCGCCCTGGTCATCAACAACACTGTTTTTTTTTTTTTTAATTTTATGTCAAGCTGGATATTTTTGACTGTTTGATCCTAATGAAGTGAATAAAATGGTGAACTCTGGATGAAAACAGGACGTGGTCTGATTCCTAATGTCTCTCTATTTGTGTTATCATTATACAGCACTGTCAGTATATCTACATGAACATACAGTATATGTATTTCTTATGAAAGGTCTGTTTGATTCAGCTAGTTGCAGATTAGATCAACAAGTGATGAAACAAAGACAACAAGTCTTTCCCGTTTCTTTCTTCTAGAAACTACTTATGTTTTTGGAGATTCACACATCTGCAAATTTACTCTGAATCTCTGCACTGAGAGTTTACAAAGAGGCCAGGAAAAAAATAAAATGAGACATAGGGGGCCTCAAAAAAGGCTCATGTTAAGATGTACAAAATCACCTTCTGCTGTAAAACTTATAAAAGCCTCCACAGAACAAAATCATACATACTGACATACATTCATGTACAGAATAAAATAGTTTCTCTTTTCTTAAATGACTTTACAAAACAGCAGCTCGGCAACACAAACATCTTGGTTTTCACTTAAAGTGTCTTCAAAGTCAAAAAGTGGTAACAATGTAAACAAAAAGTCCGTTTCTTTAAAGCCAGGCACGCTCTGGGTTCACTTGGCTTTGCCTCCATCTTCTGTTACAGGTTCGTAGCGCTGCAGCTGGAGAAAATGAGGAGAAGGCACCAGTTAGTTTTGCTTTCATACTACAAAGATGACTGGACTGTCGGCTGGATAAATGCAACAACAAAACAGAACGTAAGACAGAAAGCTTGACGGGAGAGAGTGACAAACACTGATCAAAAACTGACCACAACAATACAAGTGACACACAGCTCCATCCTGTGTGAAAGACTTTAGTAGAAAAGAAAAGAAAAGAAAACAAACAAAACAGATCATCAGCTTTAGAGATTCACAATGTATTTTTGGGTGTTTTAAACCTTTTTCTGCTGGTGTTCATCTGCACAGAGAAATCAGCAAAAAGGAAGTGCCATGGTCACAATATGAGTAGAAGACAAACGATAGCAGACACGGTGTGCAGCAGCTGAAACTTGTGGAGTAAAGAGAGGAGGAACTTTATGTGAAATTGCATTAAAAGCAATCCCCAAGAAGATATAAATGAACTTTTATCACATCATTCCCAGTTAACAGCCTTTTTTTTTGGTTTCTCTGACTGGCTCATTGCGTAACTTAACTCCTACAGTAACGCTGTGTGCTGTGGGGATATTCCTGTGGTGGTTTAATCAGCTGAGAGCTCACAAACAGCCTATAAAGTGTGCAAAGGGGTCAAAACAGCAGCAACAATCTCCTCCATGTACAAATCAATTAGGATTTCCAACCAAAAATGTTGGAGTAGTACTTACTGCTCAACTCGGAACTAAAATTAATTTAACATTCCTGATTTACAGGGTCTTTAGTCTATTCTGTCTTCAAACCATACCAGAGCTGTTTGTTCAGCTGGGATCACTTTGAATTTCACGCCACCACAAGCAGACAAGCAGTGACTGCATCAGGGTCAGTTTTGATCGGATCAAACCTGACAAGTGTTGATAATGAGAACTCATTGTGACCTCTCGCTTCTTTGTGTTTGACCTGCATGATGAAGAATTGGTGTCATCAACTGTTTATATCGACACACTTAATCTACAACATCCAGCTGACCTCCGTTTGACGAGCATCTCTTTACATTAACTACTGTGACACAGTTTGATTTTAGAACTGCTATAAGCAGAGAGTGGAATAACTTAGATGGGCTGGCTTGTTGAATTTTTGGTATAATGTAGAATAAACAACTAAATACTAAATCACAACGCTGCATTTACTAAGGTGTTGGATGGCATTAGTGATAATGTAAAGCAGTGGCTGGTGCGAAACTTTTGCACTTAAACAACAGCTTAACAGAATGTATCCACTTTTGCACGTCACCTCTGGCTCCATTTTTTAAAACCGTTTGTTAAAAACCTTCGGGTAACGCTCGGCAACGGGCTTAAATTCGGCAAGCAGATTAGTTCTGTTGTTAGAACAAGCTTTTTTCAGCTCTCCCTCTTGGCCAAAGTGAAGCCGTTCCTGAGTCAGGATGATCTCAAAAAGGCAATTAATGCTTTGATGTTGGCCTCAACCATTTTTTGATTTCATGTCTTCAGCTCATTCAAAATGCTTCTGCCTGATTTTTAACAGACTCGTCCAGTTGTAAACACATCTCTCCTGTACCGTTGTCTCCATCGGCTTCCAGTTCATTGTAGAATTGGTTTTAAACTCTTAATTTTTGTTTTTATTGCCATTAAAGGCCTGGCTCCCTCCCAGCTGTCTGAGATTTTAACTATCTGCGACCCTGGCAGCGGCCTGCGTTCTTCAGGTCAGCTCCTGCTGGAAGTCCCAAGGTCAAGATACAAACAGTGGGGTGACCGTTCTTTTGCTCTCAGACTGTGGAACAAACTGCCACCTCCGGCACTCGCACCATCACTGATCTCAGCTTCTTTAAGTCAAAGGCTTTATTTACCTGCAGCACTATGGCACCTTCCACAGTCAAAAATCTGTGTCATGTTCTGTGTACCATTTTCCTGTTTTGCACTTTGGATACCTTCTGGTTTTTTGTAAAGTGCAATAGAAACTCCATAAAGTTTTGTCTGGCAATAAAAAACATGATGAGATAAAACCATTTGCATGAAGATAAAACTATAGAGAGACACTGCTCCCTTGTGGGTTTTGTTGGTAATGAGCGGAAACACTAAAAAGCGTACCTTTTCTTTGAGGTCTTTGTTTTCCTCCATCAGACGTGCACACCTCTGCCTCAGGTCCATCACCTCCTGCTGCAGAGCCTCACTCTCGGCCGAAGCCTGACCAACAGCGCCGATGTGCTGCTTCACATATCTGGATCGAGCCGATTTAAGGAATCTGCACTGGAGTGACCGATGGCGGCATAAACTTCAATCAACAACATAAGGTTCCTGCAGCCTCACACAGTCAAGCAATACAAGTAATAGTTCAAAAGGATACTCCAGAGGACTGTCAGGCTTTTCTGGTTGCTCATACAGGGACACTAGAACTGAAAATGAGAAGGAAAACAACTTTTTAAGAGCAGTACATCAAAGTCAATGGATTACAGCAGGCAAATTAAATTGCCCCTCTTCTTCATGACATTACACATTCAAATCATTTTACATCTGTTTATGGTAGCTCAAAGTCCCATCATTGATATCATTTTGTGTTTCAGTTTACTAGTTTAACAGCTCTCAATGATGCTTTCATGGCACAACAATGGCTGCTTTGCATCTTTTCATTTGGCACTCGGCATTCAGGTGCTTTTGCATCATTCTTGTTACACATTTGGGACTCCTTTTGTTCATTTTATGAGTTTTTGACATTACTTCAATTGATTGTATTCCCTGGGAAAACTACACAGTATAGGCGTTGTCTCCTGTACTTGTGTCTTTTTGTAATGACCCTATGGCAGAACTTTAAGCATTATTACACTGTGTGGCAAATCCAACATATATAGAAATTCATTGTTTTTAAACGTGTGAAGATTTAGCGTGACTGTTTTGATGTGTTCTTTTAAGTATGTTTACTGTTGTTAAACGTGTGAACCATACCACTAAGAAGACTGTCATAAACGCCGGCTTTCTCCAGATATCTCCGAAACCTCTCCCTCTTGGAGTCCGGGGCCTGTGTGAAGAGCAGATAAGACGTTATATTACTATCCGATCCCAAAAACAGATGAATTAAAGTAGATTTTAACGACGACTAGCTTCTGTTCGTGCCTCCTCATGGGTTAGCTTAGCCCTTCTTAACCCTTTATCAGCGATAGGAGAGTCACACAAAACGACAATAAACACACTTACTCTATGATATGCCATGGTACTTCAGGCTGTGGAGCAAGCTGACTCCCGTTTGGAAAAGGTACCGACTGCTTTCTGTGCAGTGTTTCAGTGGGAGAGCCAGAGACTGATATGTTGAGCGAAGGAAAAACTGCCGGGTCGGAAAAGTTAACTTTCGTTTATCAAGCCTCCTCGAGTGCTGGGGCCGGTGCTGCCTTCAGGGCCCCTCGGACATATGAGAACGGTGACAATAATAATAATACCTTGAAACATAGGTCATTCTTTGGTTCTATTTGTGAATTATTTGAATGATTTTTTTTGATTTATGATTTTTATTCTATCCCTTCTTGTTACTTTTGGATATATTAGTAAATACTGTTTGTTAGAGTAATTCTAGCGCACTCAAAGTGTATTGGTTAGTTAGCTGCAACTATTTTAGGGTATTCAGTGTGTGCATTTGGGGAAATTAGTTGTCTTTTTGTGTTTTTTGAGCTCTATATAATAACAAATTCATTGGTTTTTTTATGTGTATAATGTGATATACTTACACCTTGCAAGTCTGTCACTCACAAGGAGAAGACTTGGCTTTAGTAATGTTTGAGTTGTGTTATGCTTGTCAATTTGTTTTCATACAACTTGTCTCATGCAGTTAGTTTACTCAAATTAAATAAGGACATTAACAGCTGTCACAGTTAAAACAGTGTTGCTATACAATTGCTTTATTGTAATAGTGACTAGGTTATCTCAGCATGAATAGTAAAAAAAATGTAGGTGACTTCATTAAAGAAACAGCTCAGATTTGTGTGATTTATTCACACGTGTGATTTGTGTGATTTATTCTTGGATGAGCTATATGACTATCGAGGCTAGCCCCTGTGTTTTGTGCATTCTTATGTTATTTTACAACGACGGGTTTTAGACCACAATTCCCACTGAGTTCTGGTATTTTCAATATTTTACATTGACCGTGAACACACCCACTGTATTGTAATGGGTGCCTGTCGCCATCTGCTGGTGACGTTGCATAACTGCCTACTTTTTGGGGTCGACTGAAACAACAAGGATTAAATGTTTATTTCTAATTTTTGATAAATACTACGATATTTGTTTTAAGGATGAACTATAAGAGTGAATTAAAATCGATATAAATGACTGTGATTGTTTGCGGAGGTCACAAAACAAGTCTGGGTACTAGTCAGGTGACAGTACTGAAACCTTAGCAGAGTGACAGGTGCATCAGCCAACCACTTTTCACAATGTAATCCTGACAGCGAATCAGAATTAAGGGGTGGAGGGAGTAGGCGGGCTTTTCCGACTAAGAGGAAATCCTAAGGAAATGTGTGGGATCACGCTCCGTGCAGCTGAGAAGCCTGGGCACTATTGACCACTTATTTTCACCGTGTGACGCCGGTAAACGGGACTGGAATCGTCGTCCGGTACAGACACGGGCGTGGTGACCGACAGCTAAGGGGGGGGAGAGCCGGGGAAGCCACCGTCGTTGGGTCAAAATGTCGATTCAGTACGAGGTGGAACAGCTGGCTGACAGCTACGGGGTTGCGGACTCGTTCCCCAAAGATTTCGGCTATGGTGAGGAGGAGGCCGACATCGAGGACAGCCCGGCACCATCCGACAGCAAGCCACGGATCCTGCTCATGGGTCTGAGGAGGAGCGGCAAATCCTCCATACAGAAGGTAGGCAGAGGCGGCGTTAGCCTCTCGAACCGAGCGACTGGACGGGACGGGAGTTAGCCACAACAGCTAGCGAGTTACTGTAGCAGGTCGCAAGTGATCACCGTTATCAGCAGATAAAACAGGACAGCTGTGTGGAAACGGCTACAAAAAGAAGTTATTAACCCTTTAGCCTCCTACTAACATGAGTACAGCTGCAAGCAGTGAATTATTAACCAGGCGAACAGAAAGGTGCATCTTCTAACAATAAGCATGTGACTGTTTGGCTTAACAAGTTGTCCAACATGCCAAAAATATCCCAGTCCCACCCAGCTGTGAGGCATCTGATGTTTGGCTTTCACGTGACGGCAAGACGACCACACCTTTTCATTCTGCAAGGCTTTGTTTTTAAAGGTACAACATGTAGGAGTGGAGCAATACCACTCCGATGCGCTGGGAGGCGCTGATGAGCGATTGAATATGGTCAAACAGGTATTCCAGTTCAATGTCTCCATGAGCTGTTATCCATCTGTTTGAGTCACTATTTTTGCAAGGTGATACTTATACACTATATGTTTATGAAAAAGTTCAGTTTACTCTTATTTATTGTCTACTAAAAAAACTTACTCAGTTTTGTAAAATCTCTTGGTGGAGCATGTCTGAAAGTGGCCAGCTCGCTCCTGCTCGCTCCTGCTCTGTCCAGGTGTCAGATTGTTGAGGAGTGTCCAATAAACATTATATGATGGTGAGATTGTTTAACTTTGGGGAGAAGTTTTGTAATTCTCTTTTCCCATATACTACAAACAGTTTACTTTCATCAGCACAAAAATAAAGCAAATTTGGGACAAGAAGACTTACGGTGAGGATACTCAAGTGCTTCTAAACACAATGTTTTTCCATCGACTTGAGTATCCCATTTGAGTCTGTGTTTATATTAGAAATAAGTTTTTTTTTTACAACAGAGCGATCTGACTAGTCATGATAAAATACACTGTTACATTTGCCATTTCCTGAACACCAACACCGTCTTATAATCATAAAATATTGTAAGTTTAATTTGGTTATGGGAAATAAGTCTTTTGTGTTTTCCATTATCCGGCATCAACATGATGATGCAGATTTCACATTTCACTCTATTACCGGCAGTGGAAGAAAGGAGCGACAGGAAATATTAACCAAGTCCTCCACTTTGTCTGATGCTGGGCTCTCGCTGATGGAAATGATAAAGTCAGGTGGAGAGAGTTTTTTTAGTGCGTGCGTGTGTGCGCAAGAGTTTTTAAGAGTAAAATTAGCAGTATCGGCCACAACAAGGTTATGGTGTATATTATAGAAGACTGTTTGATTTTAAAAAAAAAAGTTTCTCCAGGATTGAAAGTTATGTTCATTATCTGCTTTTGTCATTTAGCTGAAATCACACCAGCACAAGACCTCTGAAATGGTGGTATGAAGCAAACATGCAAAAACAGCACACATCGAATGAAAACCCCGTCATAATCGGAAGACTTAAGTGCACGTACACACTCAGCACTCGGTGGCTGTATCCCAGCTACTGACTACTGTGATCAGTTTGCATAGGCAACCAAACACATGTGCACATGCATTATGCTGGATTGTTTTCCCTCGCTTGTTTCCTGCATTACTTCCACATTCTGAGCTAAAAGCTTCACAAGCAAACTGAAGTTGAAAGGACAGCGATGCTTCCTGACGAAATCTACACAGATTAGTGCAGGAATATAAAACTGTTCAATCAAAACAAAAACACTGGTTTAAGAAAAAGAGAACTTGATTCAAAAAGTGAAGCCGAAGATGCAGTTTACATCCTTCGGTGCTGTGTGAGTGTGTGTGAGTGTGTGTACCCTGGAGCACCCAGGTTTTCCAGAACGAGCAATAATCCAGCATTTCCCACAGAAAACTGTTGGTCCGCTCTGATCCACACGGCTCCTGACAGTCTTGTGATTCACTGAGCAGATTATGGCCTCAACAACGGGAACACTCATTAAACATATGGAACTCAGTGAAGATGGTCATAAAACACCAAAGATACAGTTACTTCTTAATGATAGTTTTCCATAACTAACAGATAAGTTGTTTGAATTATTTCTTAAACTGAACATTTTTTTTAATCAAAATTTAAGTGTTGTCGTCTTTAAATGTTGATTAATCCTTCTTCACGCTGGAAATGCATCCCTAATGTGTCTTGATCTGAACAGTCATGCAATAATCACTGTGTATAAATACGTATATTAGAGAACAAAATGGAAATAATTAGCTTTTTAAAATGTGTTTTATCAAAGAGAGACTACACATTGATTATTTATTATAGCCTAAGAGTTCCTGGTCTCATTTGTTTGTGGTGATTTCACGTCCTGCATTTCAAAGAGGTACATATTGCGAGCACAGTATTTAAAGTTAAACTGTTGAAGCTATTTCCTGTTTGGCTTCAACGGTCTCTCTTTTGCGTGATTCAGCGAACTCTTCCTACAAGACTGGATGTCCCAGAATATTACTCTTCAGGTCTGAAGCTTCCAGACTGGCGCTGCGCCTGAATAATATATGAGCTGCACTTGTGCCTTGTATGATATTTTATTATTTATGTTTAAGTTAAACGGGGAAGTGGATTCAGGCTCGATATAGCATGACGTTCTAAGAGGCTGTTAATTCCGACAAAAGTAAAGAAACACATTAAATTTTTATGATTGAAAGTATGTGTGCAAACTTTGCGCTGTGTTTGGTTTAAACCAAACCCCCCACCGCCCGCGAGCCTCTGGTTTGGGCTGGAAAACATGTGATTTGGCTTTCTGCTGCTTCGTTGGCCTTTGCCCTCGGTGGCCAGCATGATGAATCAAAATGGCAGCAGTGGAGCAAACAGCTCTCATTAGTCCTTCTCACTCATCACATTTTACTTTCCAGCAGTAATTACTGCTGCACTCGCCATTAAAACGGTTTGCTTCTGCTTCCATTGACACCGGCAGTTTGAAGCAGCAGCACAAAGCCGAAAGGTGCTGAGCAGAGGAAAGCGTGCTGCGTCAGATGAGTGAGTCTGCGGCCTGCTGCCCTTTTCCCTCCACTTCTGCATGTGACAGCTGAATGACGTTTGCACTGGAATCTTGCAGCAGGTCAAGATTATTGAATTTTGATAAAAAAAAAGAGTTCATGAAGGGACAAATGCCTGAAGGAAACGCTGTCATATGATAAACTGTATGACCACGAAACATGACGGGTTCAGCACAGAGAGCCCAAACATGTAGCTCATGCTATCAAGAACTAGTTTAGGATAAAAATACAAATCAGGAATCCTGGAAGTAATCTTAATTTTGACCACAAACAGCAATTTAATGAATAGTAAATGAAAATTTGAACCACTACAATGAAATACTCAAACAGATGCACAACTTTTGTTTAGAAGTTTTGTCACTTCTCTAAACTTTAAGGATCGTCTCTGACACCTTCTGGAGCCGTGAAACGTTGAATTACTTTCATGTTGCGGCGCCACGATGACACACTTCACTAACGTCAACCTGTTTCTCATTTCAGGTGGTCTTCCACAAAATGTCCCCCAACGAGACCTTGTTTCTGGAGAGCACTAACAAGATCTACAAGGACGACATCTCCAGCAGCTCCTTCGTCAACTTCCAGATCTGGGACTTCCCCGGGCAGGTGGACTTCTTCGACCCCACTTTCGACTACGAGATGATCTTCAGAGGGACCGGCGCTTTGATATTCGTCATTGATGCTCAGGTGAAGAACCGAAACGGAACAGAAAATAATGTACAGACTAAACAAGCCAGGATTGTGACTTTTTTTCCCCAATATATTCAATCGGGGAATTTTTGAGTCCCTTTTTGTAAAAGCTGAATCTGAACACTCACTGTTAATGTAAGCCAGAAAATCTGGTCCTGCCAGGCAGAGGGAGCTCGGCGATGAACAGCCCGACTGGCTCTGATGAGACAATTACATGCTGTGGTTTTTATGCCACTGTCATTCACATGACCCCCGACAGCTTTCTGGAAGTGATCTCCGCTCCAGCGAACGCCGCAACCGACCTGATTGTGTGGTTGGTTTCTGCTGGAGGCACATCAGATTCAGTTTCTTTCAGCAGTCAGTCACACAGTGGTGTTAGTGAGAGGCTGAGTTTGAAGAAAATGCAGAAGTAGATCTTCTCACATCTTGTTTCAAACAAACAAACGCGCTCATCCGGCTGTACAAGCATCAAATTATTACAAATTTTTATATTGTAAAAAGACTTTCTCTCGTCCTCCCACACTTTGCAAACCGCCGTTCGACCTCTGTGTTGCAGGACGACTACGTGGAGGCTCTGGGCCGGCTTCACCTCACCGTGTCGCGGGCCTACAGGGTCAACCCGGAGATCAACTTCGAAGTGTTCATCCACAAAGTGGACGGTTTGTCAGACGATCACAAGATCGAGACCCAGCGAGACATCCACCAGAGAGCCAACGACGACCTGGCAGACGCAAGCCTAGAAAAGCTGCACCTCAGGTATATTTTATTTAAAATGTTCTTTTAATATTAACACTCATGCTTCAGGCTGGAGAAGTGTCTCATGGAGGAGTCTCTCAATACAAACAGCATTTTTTTCACATCTGTGTTAAAATCTACCACATGGCAGGAAGATGGCAAAATCGGATTGTTGAAAGTCTTCCTGTTAAAAGACTGCAGCCCAGCTTCCTGTTAGCTACGTACACTGCAGAATCCTCCCTCGTGTACTCAAAGTCAAAACCAACTAACAACTATCTCTTTAGAAAAACTGATTTTTCAACTTGTTTCATTGGTGGTTATTTTACTTTCATTTTTTTTTCCCACTCCAACACTGCATGCATTGTACTCAAAATTGAAAAGATGCATTCATATATCCCCCCTCAGCTGCATGGCGGTGTAGAGTTTATCGTCATGGGTTTCAGTTCAGGCTTGGGTTGCAATGTGGAGTTTCAATTTTCTGTTGGAAGGAAATAAATGTTTGGATTTGGTCAGTGGCCCTGTAGATGCAGCAGGCGAGTTAAACTTTATTTTGTGTGTATCGCTGTTATAAAACCAACTATTTGTAGTGTTGTACAACACATTCAGAAAAGTCTGTGTACATAGAAACTATGAATGAGGGTGACTCACTGTCAGTAACAAAACACATCAGCATCTGACGTCTGAAAACCGCAGCTTTCATTTATTTTTAGTATTTTTTAGATTTTTCTTTAGTGCAAACAGCAAGACACCAAATGAAAATAAACAGAGACTCCAGCCACACATGATGTCTGTCTTGGAAGTGGAGTTCAGAACCTGTGGTCCTGGAGAAGGTTTATTGTGTACTGGCAGTTAAAAATTCTCTTTTTTTTTTTTTTTTTTTTTTTTTTTCTTGTTTATGTGGCTGGTACACAGCAACCTGATTGCTCAACTGCAAGACAAAGCTGTCTGTGTCAGAATTTGAGCAGCATGTCAAACAATTGCTGTCGTGCACACAAACTTCAAATGCCATAAGACATGTGGTCATTTTATTTCCCTACAATGATTTGTTATCTCATCTAAAATCTAATGAAATAACCAAAATGTGTTTCTGAGCTGCTGTTAGTCAACCGCAGTCTCACTCATGACAGTATCACACTGTGTAATTGACCACAAATTTCAAATTTTACCCCAATTACACCTCAGCTCTTTTAGCCTCTGGTATCGAAAAAAACCACAAACTCGCAGTCTGATTAAAATAAAGATTGCCCGACTCTTCTCTGAAGCCACTTGTTCCTTTTCAGCCTCTCTGTATTGGCTCTTTGTAATGTTTTAGAAAATCAGCTATGAATAAAGACTCATTTTGAACTGTACTTTTAACTTTGTTGCGCAGCTCCAGCCTTTGAAAGCGGTTCTTACTGTGCAATGCAAGGTGATAAATTTGACACTTCAATGAAAGAATGTTTTAATATTCCAGCAAGTAAAATCCTGCTCTGTCATCTCCCTTTCTCTGTAGGTGAGAGTTGAGATATTAACCTCAGTTAATGATGAATTCAAAAGGATTTCTTTTTTTTTTTATCAATCTCCACAGTGTTGGTTTGGATGATATCTGTATATAACTCATAACTTTAGATCGAACTTTGTTTAGCAGCTCCACACAAATTCATTCCTCAAAAATCTCTCTTTTAATCCTGCAGCTTGCAGAATCTTCATTTCAATTTTACGGGACCTTAAACTCATAAATTCAGTATTTTTCAACAGATTTGAGCAGATTCAGCAGATATGTTTTTGTAGATAAAACTTCATATTGATTATATTGACAAAACCTCTCAATCTGGCATAAAAACAAGTAAAGTCTATGGTAGAACTTACTTGAAATTACTCCCTGAGGTGACAGATGTGAAAGGGAGCAGCCAAATAAACAGATCAGTAATAACTATATCAGGATGTGTCGTGTGTTTGTTGCCCTCTTTGCTCTTCCTGCCTCCTCCCGTGGACGTAGCAGAAGAGAAGGCAGTATTGTTGTTTTTGGCCGTTGAGCGTGGATTACTCGTACTTCCTCACTTCTCCGTTCGTGATCTTGTGCAGTGGACGGCGCTGAGCGTACCGTGTCACTGTTAGATTCCTCTTCCTCCTCCTCACGAAGAAATGTTGACCTGTGCTTCAGATACCAGAGCTGCTGAGAGCCCGGCTCCAGAGGGCACACGCACTTTAAATTCTTTGTGGTTTAGTCTTGTTGAATTTATTCTTTTATTTTCCAGATAATGACGCATTTGCCGTTGACAGCAGTGATGCTCTCGCCCCGACACGGCGTCCGATGTTTAAACCTGTTGTGTACCACATAAAACCGTCGGTCCCGGCTGTGCCCCCCTCCGCTCTGCCACAGCCCTCCCGGCGGCCGTGACGCCGCGCTTTATGTGCGGTCGGATTGTTGTTTATTCCGGTCGGACAGCCCGGGTGGCCCTGGATATATAGCGGAGCCGGGCCCGGTGACTCTCTGGCTCTTTCATCACTGTAAATGCATTTTCAAGTTGAGCCTCTGCCAGGCGTGCTCAGACGCGTCCATTTGGCCGGAGCGGCGACTCCCCGCCTCTTTATTTATACATCTGTCCAGCTGAAGTCCGTAAGTCATGTGTGCTCAGATTTGCGGCTCTCACATTGAGACCGTCTGTGTGCCAAGTGCACATTTTATCGAATCCCTTTGTGTCTGTATCAGGCTTTTAAAGGATTTCATTCAGTGCTGCGTCAGTCATGCGAGTCCATGTGATGTCTGTATTTTTACCTGCTCTCATCTACATTTAGAGGAAGTGGGAAGGGGGGGGGGGCGTTCATACGAGCTGCTGCTTATTCACTTCCCCTTTCTTTATCTCATTCAGCTTTTACTTGACGAGTATTTACGACCACTCCATCTTCGAAGCCTTCAGCAAAGTGGTGCAGAAGCTCATCCCCCAGCTCCCCACTCTGGAGAACCTCCTAAATATCTTCATTTCTGTAAGTTTTTATACTTTTTGTCACCCGCCGCATGATTTCTGTGTGACAGTGTTTATGACGTGAGTCACTCTCAGCTCTAAAGCCACAATATTGTGAGCAATTCCTCCAATTCCCCATCAGGCCTCTCGGGACGAGTCTTACCCCCGGCCGTGACTCTGATTGGTCAAAACGTAACTCAGCGTTATTGCTGGGCTGCCTTTGTTGTAAACGTTAATGGTTACGGGATTACCAGAGAACCTCAGTGGGATTGAAGCTTCCCATAAAAATCCCACAGCAGAGTTCACTCAGGTACTAATCAAGCAACGAAAAATAAACTAAAGGATGCACTCATCACAGTGAGGGATGGCCATAAACACCCCGGATTTCCTTTAAAGAGATCTTTCTTATTGATTTGTGTTATCGGCTGGAAAAATTGACTTCCTGCCATCCAGCCGCTTTCACTCTGGAAATGATTCAAATCGCCTTTTTAAACCAAAAGCTGTGATTGGAGGCACTGAAGTGATTTGGACTGGCTCGGTATTGTTTGATATTGTATCTCTGCCAGTTCACACCGTTTCGACTAAGAGTTAACACTCTGCTCACGTCTCGGCCGTCGCCCTGTTTCTGTTTCTGCCGATCAGTCCGACCTGCTGCCAGCCCGTTGAGATAGACGGCTGGGCTGACTCTGCTTCTCCCGAGGAAACGTGTTCACACTCACCCCGTGCAGGAGGAGCGGGGTTAAGATCAGTGTGCAAACAGCTTGAGTCATTAGTTCATTGTCAGCCAAGAGAAATCTTGCATTGAGGTTACAATTTAACTGTTTAAATATCATGGCAGCGCTGATATTATAATCTAACACTTCTTTTGACCCTTTTGCTTCTCGTCTCCCTTTTTGTCCTCGACAGAATTCAGGGATCGAGAAAGCTTTTCTGTTTGATGTGGTCAGTAAGATCTACATCGCCACGGACAGCTCGCCAGTCGACATGCAGTCCTACGAGCTGTGCTGCGACATGATCGACGTGGTCATCGACGTCTCCTGCATATACGGGTGAGAGGGCGTCTCTTCAGTTTGTACTTTGGGAGGTCAGCGGTCAGCAGTGAGAGTCTTCTCCACTCTGAGAAGCATAAAGTCTATGGTGAACTCATAAGATCGAACAAATTTTGTAGTAGATTCCAGAAGAAATGTTAAACTTAAACCTGTAATTTCTTACTGCTTTGAGTTCCTCACCCGCGTGTTGTCCGAGCGCGCTTTCAATGGAGCCTAATTTAATTTATGCATAATTAATGTCCTCATTGACAAGCTACAATTTATTTCCCGCCTGAACATCGTCCGTGCCGTGTCGTGTTGTGACCCACCAGTCTGAGGGAGGATGGCAGCGGCAGCGCCTATGACAAGGAGTCCATGGCCATCATCAAACTCAACAACACCACTGTGCTGTACCTGAAAGAGGTCACCAAGTTCCTGGCCCTTGTCTGCATCCTGCGAGAAGAAAGCTTCGAGCGCAAAGGTAAGCCGTCGCGGGAATCTGTCACCCCCCCTTCAGCTCCCGCCGCCTAATTTGGCCAAAGGTGACGAGGCGGACGTGTTCAGATCCTCCTCTGTGTTGTTTTAGCTTTTGCAGCGAGTGTGTGTCTGCACGTGTACGGGGTGTGTTCAGTCCAGACAGGAACACCTGTGTCCTGTCACATGATACATTGAAGTAAACACATAGCAAGTGACAGCGGCGTGGAAACACAGAACACTCCAGATCTCCTGGAACAAGATATGTGGGAAATTCATCAGGTGGAATTTCTCTGAAAAAACTTGCATGTTAGTATGTTTCAAATCAAAAACAGACAAGCACACAGATTCACCAAGCAGGAGGAAATGTAGCACAGTGGATGCACAAAATGGACAATTGTTACAAACTAAGGGCGATCACATGATTTAGACCGGTGGTGTCAAAGTCCTTGTTCCAAAACCGGCCAGGTCGATGTTATAAAACAACTTCAACTGAAGTTTATTTTCTATCAGAGTTACTGCTGAACTGTTTTACTGAGAGTAGTAAACATTACAGAAGAAGGAAAGATACAAAGATACAGCAGTGAATGCTGCCTGATCGCCAGCGGAGCAGCATCTGTAGGCTTTAACATTTCAGCCTCTTCAGGTTTTTTTCTTTAATGACTCAAACCTCCTGGCTTTAAACTAAAGGCAAATTTAGAGTTTCAAAAAATTACAACTTGAGCGGTATTATATTATCATTTTACTGTTCTGGCTCACTCCGGATCAGACTGGCTCAATGTGGCCCAGAAAGTAAAATGAATTTGAAACCCTGACACAAAGGCAGAAGATGAGCTACTACAAAACACTCAGTTCCAAACAGTATCCATATTTTGTGTGGTTTTGATCGTCGGTCAGGTTTTACGTGGTTTTGCAGTGATTTCTAAATAGCAGCATGTCCCAAATATTTATTTTGTCCTTTCTAGGATTAATAGACTACAACTTCCACTGTTTCCGGAAGGCCATCCATGAAGTATTTGAGGTGGGCGTCTCTACCCAGCGTCCCGCGGGCTCCCAGGCGGTGGGCTCGCCCTGCACCAAGGCCGTCGCCCTCAACGGCACGCCGCGCAACACTGTCTAGACGCTGATGCGACACACACACAATACAAAGACGCAAAAAGAGAGAAGAGGAGTCGAAGGAGGAGAGGAAGGATGGAGAGGAGGCCGGGGAGCCCGTGGGGGAGAGACTAACTGAAACTGGGGCTCACCGGCACGCCGGCCACAATCCCTTGCTCCCCACGCCGAAAGCATCGAGAGACGCCTCGAGCCGGGAGTGTGGGAGCAGCGGAGCACAGAGGGAGGGGAATTCACGCTTCTGTATCAGGTGAATGCAAACCACTGTGTAGACTTTCTTTGGACTTCACAGCCGTGACGATTAGCTGCTGGTTCCTCTTGCGTGAACACTATGAGGCGGAGGAGCAGCCGCGTTGCGACCTCCGGATTTTGGACAAGCTGTGACGCCAGTCTTTTGGCGGATTGCGTCTCGCGACGAGTCCGCCGCCCCCGACCGCTTCTGTGCTGACAAAACGCGGGTGGACGTGAACCGCTCGGCCCCACACACACGTCCAGAGATGGCCTTAACGGAGACGAGGCTCGACCGCGGCGCAAGCCCTCGTCTCGCCACCACTCACCTCACCCTACCTGAATGCTGCCCGAAACTGGCTTCTTGGTTTCACTGGTGAAAGGAACTCGAGGTTTCATGAGCAGAATGAAAAGGGATTGTGCTGTCCATCCGAACCATGTGTATGTAGGTACCTGTGTATGTGTGTGTGAATGTGTGTGAGAGGTTTTGTTTAGATCCCAGACTGGGCCTCATGTATCTACTAAGAGTGGGACCTCTTGTATAAAGTCCTCCTCCAGCTTGGCGTAATTAAACTCCTCTCAGTGGAAGTAGCTTTTCTGTTTGTGCTCCGATGAAAATCCGACTTCCGACTAGCTTCGCAATAAGTTCAGACATGATCGTTTGCAAAAGCACTGCCAAATGAATTAAATGGATCAGAGCGTGTGAAAACCTGATTTAACCCGAGGAGACCTGGGACAGATGGAGGATCCGGAACGCCTTGTCGTAGAATTGTAAGATTATCACACAGGAAGCTGGTAGCAAACTTGCATGTACTCCCACTTCGAGTTTCAGCTCCGGCAAACATAACGGACCATTTTTTTTTGTTTTGTTTTGTTTTTTTAACATTTATTTTGGCCCTGATCAGCAGATCTCACACAGAGTTCCCTTTTTCCAAGCATGCATACATTGGTGTGTTGTTAACTCGTACTGTTCACAGCTGTTAACACTGCTCATTGTATTCAGATGTAACATTGGAAATTACCTGAGAAAGTTTTTAGAGACCAAAACTCATTACTATTGCCAATACAGACGCCGGGGATGTTCAGGTCTGAGTGTATTCTGTTGGTTCCTGTCAGGTTTGAGATCTGGATCACTGGATAACTTCGCTCGGTAAAAACACTGTGAGCTTCATTCACCCAGTTATCGTGAAACAGGCTCCAGATCTGGTTACTTGAGGGAAAAAAAGACAATAAGTCACCATTTAATATGTTGCACATCAGAACCGTGATGAATGATTGAGTTCATGTATTGTGATGCTGTACCGTGTGAAATAAATGAAATGTATACGTTTTGTCGTTGCCGCTGTTGAAAGGAGTGTTTACATCCACATTGGAGCTCCTCTCCTGATGCTAAACTACAAGCCGACACAAGATGGCGCCGCAGGACTGCTCGACTGTTGATTTCTGCTCGTTCTCCAAGCCCAGTGACTGTTATCCTTCTTGTTAAATATACAGAAAGCGTGCAGCCATTGCTCATCCCGTGCGGTGAATTATACAGCCCGATAAAGGATGATCATGAATGTCAGCAGCATCTGTTACAGCTTCTGTTATTGGCCCCGCATTATGAGCGTGACAATAGAATAAATTGGATTATTCACTGTTGATGAAACATAGGGTTTAACGCACATCAAATTTACAATCGTGTCTATCAAATTTTCCAATATTAACCTCGTTTAACCTCTGATAATTTGCTTTAAATCTTCTTCTTTTTTTTTTTCCCCCAGCCATTGTTAATTGCCTTTCTGACTTGGCTGTTGTTCAGACGGCATTATAATGAGTAAGAAGGGGGAAAAGAAAAAAAAAGATACCCCCCTCACTGGTTTAGTGCATATAAAAACAACTCGGTGAATAGCTTCGCCATGCAAGTTATTCACCAGTTAAGTTAAATAAGCCTCACAGCTACTGTCACGACCCATTATGTGGGGAGTAGGCGAGACAGCTAAACACCACTTCCACACAATTTAGATGCAATAAAACACTGACAGCTTTTTTATCCACTTCATTAAGCCAGTAATTTCTTATAAAAATCTCCCGCATTAATCCTGCCGATGGTTTCCCTGCGGTTCCTTAAGCTCTCCTCCAACCTTAGCCGCCTTGCTTTGATGCTTACTCAAATAGGCGCTAATTTGAGATAAATTATGCATCCACATGTAGCCTACCCATGCCAAGGAATATAAAGTGTGACACTCTGAAAGATGGCGAATTAAAGCAAAGTGTGATATCTCGACGGGCTAATGGCAGATAGGTTAGGCCTGTCAACCTGACGGTTTGTTGATCTGCGAGTCACTTCATATTCAGAGTCGGCGAGAGGTCATGTTTATGATGCTTTGAAGGTCATTTGGACTCAGCCAAGAGTTGTTTTTTTTTTTTTTTTTTAATCAGACCTCGAGGTGAATGCAGAGCACTTCCACCAAGTCATTCAAAAAGTGCAAACTGAAGTGTATTTAAGTACTGTACTTATCATTTTCCCTTCAACACCTCGAAGAAAAGACAAGATAAATAAGACTCAAGTGTGGCAGCGGGAGGAAACGCAGGAGCAGACGTATAAATAAGTAACTCCGAGAGGCGGAATTAATACCACCGGCGTGTTTTTTTTTTTATACACAAGTAAAGCTTGAAAATACTAAAATAAAAGGTGGTGAATTCTCTGTGCACTGACGTGAAGCGTACCAAGACAAAAATAGTCGCAAATAAAGTGAGGCGCCAACAAAATGTGAATACAGAAATGGCACTTGAGGGAACAAAATTGTCTGGTGGTTAATGTGTCTTGTGCCTGCAGACAGCAGCGTTAGCAGCTTAAAAAGCAGTTATTGCACTTGTTCAGTAGCAGAAAAACAAAGCGTGCAAAGTGTGTGTGTGTGTATATGTGTGTGTGTTGTGATGGAAGTGAGCAGGGAAAACGCTGACAGCTGTCAAAATTAGCTGGAGATAAATGGCGCCTTTATCTTTGCTGTGCGTATTGGATTATCCCATTAGTGCATTGAGAAAACGATATAATAAAAACACTTCAGTGTTCCAGATTGATTCAAAGTGCATTTTAAAGAAAAGATGGATTAAAAGAAACCTCCCAATCAAGAAAGTGTTTGAAAAAAAAATATGTAAGTTTTAACTTAAAAGAGTGCAGGTGGACTGTCTGAAGTCCAGTCTTTGACTCAGTGTGTGAACGCCGACTGTAGATGGGGCTGTTGTCTGCGGTTTCACCCCTCGGCCTGCCGCTCTCCTGCTGCCCACCTTTCTGCTTCACAGTGCAGGCAACATGGAGATCAACAGACCGGGGACACCGTGGAGGAGTTGTGGAAGCAGCAGAGTGAGGGCCTGCGTTGATGTACCACTCCAATCTGGAGACTGGAGGAGCTGTTAAAATTACCTTGCTTTATCAATGGCAACAATTCCCCCTCTCCCCACCCCCCACCAGCCCCTCTGTTCTTAATAAGGAAGCTTCAGCCAATAATGAAACAAAGCCAGTGGAACATACTTTTGGCGGTGAAGTCACTTTCACTTCCGCGCGCCTGTCGCCCTTCATCTCAGATCTCTGGGTATCATTACAACAATGATATTGCCATTACGTTCTTAATAAACCCCCAGTCAGCGGGGAGCTATCTCCCATCTTTACATTTTATTAGCTGTGCTTATGAGAGACGAGAGGACAATGATCTGACTAAGTAAGACGTCTCAGATAGGTGACAGATGTGATACATTTGTTATACCGAGGCACGGCGAGGCTCCGGCGTGTGAGCGCGTGCGGTTTGTGCAGCGGAGACGAGGCAAGCCGGTGAAAACGGCAGACTCGGACTGTCGATAGGATGAAACTGACAAGTTTGTGTCGTGTTGATGGCTGTACTTCTTTACCTGTGGTCAAAACTGGAGCTCCTGAGATGGGGAATCGAGCAATCTTCCAACTGAGAGAGAAACACTCTACCACCCCAAGATACAGTCTGTATTCTGAAGAAGTACCACATTTCAAATTAACTGCCAGAAACGCAAGAAAAGTTTGGCTTTTTCATTGTCCATAAATCCCAACAGCTGTTAAACATTATATTGTGAAATCAAATGAAAATATGTCTTTCAACCATAAAGTACTACTTGGAGTCTTTCCAGGATCTAGATAAGCTGTCTGGTGGATTAATGCTATTTTCAGGCTACTGGAAGGCCTTTCCTGCTCTTCCTGTGTGCCTGTGAGATTTCTCTGGATATAGATTTACCTGGAGGAAACCTACAGGTGCAAAGGAAGAACATGCAAACTCCACGTAGAAAGGAATCTGGGCCCGGAATCAACAACACTAAAAAAAAACATAATTTTTGTTGCAGCTTTTCACATGAGTGAATCTGAGGAAAAAGGCTATTTTCTCCCATTTCATGAAGCAAATAGTCAGTTGGATGAAAAACCAGAGAGAAAACAAGCACATTAATTGACTGTGATGGCTCTGTTTGCAGGAGTCCTTCAGTCTGTTTATCCTGCCTCAACTGGAAACTGTGAGCAAAACGCTGAAGAGTTTCACTGTAATACTGTTTCAACGGAGACGCCACATGACACTTTTATAGGAATTTCCTTAATTTTCTCCCAGATAAACATCCTCACATACATGACAATTCAACTTCTGTCAGCTTTTAAAAGTTAAATCTAATAGAGCTAATAAAACTACACCACAACTCTTGATCTGTAGCAACAGGAGGAGGCGTACAGGGACGACGGGGGAATGGCGGCGGCGGCGGCGGGGAGGGGAGACGACAGCGAAAGTGGAAAGGGACAGGCGTCTCCTGTATTTTCTGGTCAGGCAGTAGAGCGTGGAGCAAAGGGGCCAGCAGGCCAGCAGCCAGCTAATGGGGACCAGCAGTGAGCAGGGGCCGGGGACAGCGCTGACAAAAGGAGCAGCGACAGATGCCATTATCTCAGCCTCATGCAGATACAATGGAGCTGGACAACACAGGGCCTGACACTGGCAGACGTGTGTGTGTGCGTGTGTGCGTGTGTGTGTGTCTGTGTGTGTGTGTGTGTGTGTGTGTGTACACTGTGAGGTTAATGGAACACGATAGAGGAGAAGTGGATTATCGTGGAGACTACAATTTCTTGGTTACACTCTGAGCTCCACTGCCCTTCTGTGTGTGAGTGTGTGTGTGTGTGTGTGTGTGTGTGTGCGTGCGTGCCTGTATGCAATTCACATGTGTATTTGAGTATAGCCTACATGACCTCGCCTTGTTACGGGAAGACAGCCGGATCAGTCACCCATCACTTGCTTAGAATTCATGGGCGTCGTGAAAAGCACATCACATTTGGTTCAAAATTTTCACTCTTGGACTCAAATTATGCAGCGTTCACTTCAACCAAGGATGTTCTGGTCATTTGGACAACCAAAAACGAGTCAAGATGGGGTTTCGGATTGGGGTGGGGGTGTATTGGCGATGCTTTTAGCAGGATTGGCGATGGCAGAGAAGGGCTGTTAAGCAGCCGTTTTTTTGGAGGGGATAAGAAATGTGAGCTTTAGCCAGTGTAGTGCGGTGACATGGGACAGCGTTATTGACTGTGGCGGCGCACGCTGACAGTGGATTGTCAAGCTCCTGCAGTCATTTGCCAGACTGAGCAAATGCTTGGATCAGAGTTCTTGGGGCTTAGAGAGCGAGGGAAAAGAGGAAGAAAGTGAAAAAGAGAGGGATGGCATGAAAAGTAAATAAGAGAGAGCAACAGAGAGCGACACACAAATACTTGAAAACACACACACACACACACACACCGAGTAGTGGACGCCCTGCTGAGTGTCTGACACTGATGCTGCCAGCCTAATCATGGCACTCGCTCTCTCTCACTTGCTCATTAGCGTTAGAGAAGCAAACCAGACAGTTGTGACGTTGCAGTGACGTTTTGTCTTGCTTCCGTACCCTTGTTTGCATTTGGTGTCAAAATCTAGTTTTCAGCACAAGTGAGCGACCAATTCCTAAAAGGTCCACACATGAAATTAATTTCTTTTTGGTTTTGTGGTCACATAAACTTTGCGTCTTTATTGTTTCATCGATAATAAAATCCCTTTGAAATACACTCTCAAGTGCTTTGCTAAGTTTTTTTCTTCTTTTAAAGACAAGCATGCACTTTTGATTAAAAAAAAATCTACAATTTTTATGTTATACATAAAATGTTAAGAGTGCAATGTCTGTGTCTATTGTATATCAACATAGCCTAATATCAGATTAGTGACTTCAAAAATCAGTTCTAATATCATCACAATTAAAAATTTGTCTTGTTTTGCTGGTGAACTCTGTTTTGTCTTGCATTACAAGTTCTGACCACCAGATGGTGTATTGAGTTGGCTGAAGAGCTGACGTGACTATATGAAATTTATTAAATCGATACATCTGTGCTTATGTGAAGAATTTATAAAACTAAAGTCTGACTTTTACCTATTAAACGTCTCACTAACAGAACAATCAGAACATTTCTCAGTTTGTGGAATCCACAGAGCAGATTGTGAGATAAAAGTATCCCATGTACTAATATTGCTTCAATGCACTGAAATGATGTTTTGTCAATGCCAACGTGAAGAATTAATTACTGCAACAATCCAGGTCATCATCTTTAAGTGCTTTTTTATTCTTTAGTCTGATGAAGAACCGTCAGCTCAAGTTACAGCACTTCGCTCCTCAGTCAACGTGATCAGCGGCAACTTGCTTCTGAGTTTGAACTAGTTTTTGTGGCATGACCTATTTTGGCTTAGGGGATGCACAAAACCCCACTGTGCAATTAACATCCTCCTCCCAGAGCTTTATAAATTGAGTCCACATCATGAGCTGCACATCTCATTCCTGAATGCAATTTTATTGACACTCGCTCGTATGATGATTTCGAACAACGCCACATTAGTGGACTATTATTTAGTAAATTAGCAGCTTTCGAGTAAATCAATAAGTGGGGTAAAGGGAGGAAAGCTTTGAATTGATGGACTGCTTCTTTCTGATTATTCACCTCCAAAAATAACTTTGGTGTCAGGCAGCACGAGAGAGTACAAGACAAAATCAAAGAATGTTGTACTAGTCGGCCAAAAATTCTCAAGTAAATGGACAGGAAGTGGAGTTCGCCTCTGAATAATAGGTATCGTGGATGGGATAGTCGTCGTCTTCTTTCATTGAGCATACACTCTTTAACACTGCAGTCATGGCTGTAAAAAAAATCTTTTCCTGTTTTATGACATTATTGGCAGGTTATGGATGCCTGCATTCATGCTTAAAGTTTAATATGTTCAGGGGCAATTATTTAACAAATATTGCACAAATTGCATTTGTTTGCAAGTTGGACAGAAACTAGGAAAGTGTAGTCTGCAACTGATGCAAGCATCTCAAATTTGCAATGTTCGTACATTTCAGTTCACACACTTTACATCATTACATTGATTAAAATAATCTTGACAAATGATCATTTGGAATTGTTAGTATATTTAATTTTTGTTAAATATTTGTAATGTTATTGTTACTCTCATTGAAAGCATTCTGACAAATGACACCTGACTGTGAGAATTAGAAAATGAGACTCAGCAGTGGAACATTAATATAACAACTTTAGGTTACAGGGACCCTCACACTGAGAAACTTTAAAGAAACTGACCCGAGCTTAATAAATGTAACAGAGTGGGACAATAAGTTGTAGCAAGATGGAAAAGTCTCCCAAAACTTCTGGACTTCTCACGGGCACCAGACAGGAGAACTAAAATGAAATGAGGGTTCATCTTTGAGAACATGAGGAGCTGGGAGGACCTGTGAGGTGGAGATGATCACAGTCGCCTGGTATCACAGACTGTGGAGGTGCCAATCATCAGGCGATGATAGAGATGGAGTGACAGGCCGGAGGAGTGGGGTACTAGACGTGCACACCCGGGCCACGACGCTCACTTGTTCGCTCATAAAAAAAAGAAGAAGAAAAAAAAGAAACTTTGGGGAAACTTGGTTGTAATTTCCGACTTTCCTGCCTTCTTCTCTTTCCTACTTCTTGTCTTTTCTGCTTTCGTTCCTCTCTACCTCTCAATCTGGAAGCCATGCTAATGACCCCGCTGTCTGCCCCGGCACTTTCCTGTAACGCAACTTATCTGCACCGAACAGGAGCATGGGTATTTTTAAACTCTCCTAGACACACACACACACACACACACACACACACACACACAGATGCATGCATACATACACTCTGTAACTATTCAGCAGACTCGCTGGGAACCTGTGCCGAGGTCCAGATTGAAAATGTGATGTGTGCTAATGCATTCAGAACAGAGGTGAGGCTGGTCCTCTCCTTCTCTGTGAGCCAACAGTGGGAACACCAGGCCCCAATATGGCAAGCCAGGAAGGAGAGCGCATTACAGTGGCTGAGTAATGAGAACCACGGAGCTCCAAGTCATTCCCACAGTCACACACACACACACACACACACACACACACATATCCAGGCTGGTCTGTGGGAGTGTGTGAAGCGGCATCCGACTCCAGCAGAGTACTAGCAGCGCTCTGCTCTCCTGATGGTGATGCCGTGTGAAGTGCAGAGCTGTTCGACACACACTCCAGCTGCCGCTGCCCTGTATTCAAATGGCACCACAAGACATCGGCACGCCGCCTCTTTATTCTTATTACACTCAGCCTCTCACTCTTTTTGTCTCCATCCTTTTTCAACGTCCTAAAAACATTTCAACCTGACGAGTCGCTGCGACTTAAAACGCTTGAAAGAAACAGACTCAAACTATTTAAAGTTAATAACACAATGAAAAACATTTTTAATTTACATAAGTAACTGTTATTTTTGTAGGATTTTTGTTGTTGAAAAATGAAGTTATTTATACTAATTCCATTAAGTCACTGAGATTGAAACTTTGGAGCAATTAAATTCACACATAAGTTTTCTTTGATTGATTTCACGCATTACTTCACTCTCAGGTTCAAAATGTAAGTTTAATGGCTCTTTGCCATTTGCTTTATTGAAAGCGTTGCACTTTAAAAAAATCTCCCAGCCATGTGACTTTTACTTGTAAGATGCCACAAATGACACAAAGGTGCAGTGTAAAGTAAAGTTAAAGTCCCTGTACAAGTGTGTTTCTGTGTGTGTGTGTCTGCTGTGTGGCAGGCTAAACCAAAGTGTAAAGGAGTGAGAGGAGACAGACTGTAGTTTTCGGTTTAATATTTCAGTAGCCACCCTCTGTGTGAAGATATAATAATGTTGGTGAAATGAAAGATGTAACTAAACGCTTGCAGAGTTCAGTCAAAGTTGAATGCAAAGTCAGAATGTCAGAAATCTGAACATTGGATAAAATCAGCAGATTTTTATAAGAACATTTAAAGACACCCAGCTCATTCACATAATAAGATGAATTACAATATCTGGTCATGTTTGCAGCAAAATTGCCGAAAATCTGGAAAACAACCAGTTGAGGAAGTCCTACTTTGCTAAAGTGATAACAAAAGGGCTCGAGGTTAGAGAAGGGAGTTTGCAGGTTCAATTCCCACAGTCGGCAGGTTATCAACGTGGATCCCTGAGCAGCCGACTCCCCTGCTCCCTGGGTGCTGACTAATAGGATGGGTCAAATGTGGAGCATATAGGAGTGGGAGCCTGGAGTCGACTTGGGGTTGGGAGTTTGCAGGTTAAATTACCACAGCAGACAGGTCACCCCTGACCCCTGTTGCCCTATTACCACTGCCCGCTGCATTACAGAAATAGGATGGGTAAATTCAGAAAATGGAATTTCCCCAAGGGGACTAATGAAGTATGACTAGCTTAGTTTATCTTTAGTGTATTTATGTATTTTACTTACACACATTTGTAAATGCACCTGCCTATTTATTGTAGGAAAATGATAGAATAAAATCGGACTTTTTCCACATTAATAGCAATTTAAGACATCGTAAAGATCAAATAGCATCTGGCTTACCCTCCTGATTTGAATCACATCACATTTGATGAGGATTTGTTTGGCAGCTCCCACAGCTTCAGCCTCCTCACAGCGGAGAGGGAACTTTTCCGGGTCATCCTGAACGCACCATCACTCACTCACCTGGCTCGTGCTCACCTCATTACTGACTGGGACGGACAGGGTGGTGCACAGCGAGGTGCGCGTGGGAATGGGCACGGAAGTGTCGGGGGACACGACTCACGTGCCTCAGTACTCAAGAGACACGTGTTCCTGAACTAACGTGGTGAGTATGAGAGACTTTTCAATAAATTGTTGTTTTTTTTCATGATTATGTCAAAATAGCTACCACGTGATTGTGCAGGAATAAAGTATCGGTGAGTTCTTAGCGTTATTATTTAAATTTTCAATCCAATATTTGGTGGCTCTGTTTTGGAAAAAGAAAAAAAACACAAACAAAACCAATGATTTTCAGATTGTATATTTGATTTTTCTGTTAGAGGAAATATATCTCTTTCAATTTGCACATGAAATTGTCAAGTTCTCCATCCATAAAATTGAGACTTTTATGCTGTTCTGCAACTTGTAAAAATTACTGTGAAGTTACTGGACCTCAGCTCACAGGTACTGTATATACGTGGTTCTTTCCTATGTGAGATCATGAAAATGTGCTTGCTGATACTGTGAGCGGTGTAAATGACACCACGGTGATAGAATCGCTTGATAAATTTAACATCTGCTGAAACTTCGATTCAAAAATAGATTATGTTTCATGAAAACACTTCAAAACACGAGGAAACATGAAATCCTGGACCCTGTAAAGCCTGCTCACAGTGCTCCGTCTGTCTCTGGTACAATGCTGCTCTTATTTAATGAGACAGTCAGCTCATCCACTGAAGAATTCAGGGTCACCGGAACACGTTAATGGGGAAAAATCCTCAGATGTGCAGTTTCTCATCACGTAACCCATCAGCACAACACAGTGACTTTGTGTATCTTAGACTTTGCTGCAGCCCCTTTTCTCTGTGTCTCTTGCTTGCTCTTCTTCCTTGTCTCCGTTGTGCTATCTTTTCTCAGATTCTCCTGTATATGAATGTTTGAGTAGAAGCACTGACACACACACACACACACACACACACACACACACACACACACACACACACACAGGCACAGACACACACACACGCGGACACACACGCAGCAGGAGTGGAGCCTGCAGCTCCTGGGTGTTTTGCAGGTTGGATTCACACCGATGCTTTCTCTGACTGCACTATTGTTATTTAAATGTGGGAGGGCGATCAGCAGCAAGCATTAATGGCATCCTCAGCACTGCGGATGCAGCACAAGGTGCGCACACACCTATACACACAAAAGTGTACACGCACAAACATCAACGCATGCACATGCGACACACACTTTCACGCAAGCCTTGTGGATGCACCTTAAGGGTCATATGAATAACAAATACCTCTGCCATCTGCAATACCACCGAGTATTTCCAACCATTTCGGCACATTAGTCAGCAGTCCTTTGACTTAGGTTCTCCACGCACTACTTGGTGTATTAGCAACGCTCTCCCCTGCCGCGTTACACTGTGCTTTCGAGTGCAGTTTGAAGAGAAGTTTGTTTTCTAAGATCAAACTTTATGTCGCTGCTGATCTGACCTTGTCCTCCAGAGATTGATGGAGTGGGAGGTGCTTGACTCATTTGCCGCGGCGATGTTTTGTTCTGTCAAGGCCAATCTGAGCCAAGTTGGAATACCTGTGGTGATGGTATCGTTTTAAACTGGTGAAAACCTCCCCCACCTCCCCGACAAAACCAGACCAAATGGGATTAGACAGGCACCCCTGGCCATTAACACTTGATCCTTACCTGATTCCTTTCTTTCTCCTGAGGTAACCGTGGCTGAAACAGTCGGATATGTTGCCCTTCAGTTCCACATCTAATCTGTTGAAAAGATACTTTTACAGTATGAAGGATTAAGAGGGCAAAAAATATACCAATAAATGCACCATAAAATAATTACTTAAATATGTCATTAATTCATTAAAATATCAATTCATTTTGCACCAAAACCAATTATTTCATGGTCCAGCGTTGCAGTGCATCGTACATTTATTTTGTCAAACTCAGCCATCAAAGTCATTGGTTGAATCCTTACACCTGATTGATTACACAAACATCAAGTCAAGGCAGACTGATCACACAATGTATTGATGCAGAGCGCTCGGTGGCGCTATTCTTAATATTGCACCTACTTCTGGTTCAGAAGTACTCAATGAAAATAAACGCACGATATCTTTGTGTGTAAGGGAAGCAAAACACTGATTAGATAAAGAATACGATAAGACTGAGGGGAAATATTCCTAAATCTAGTTTTTCTTTTGGCCGTTAAAACCACAATATGAAGAATGAGGGGGAAATTTTCTGTCATGTCTTTCCAAAGGACAGCAAACAGTGAGAATGTTTAGTTCAAGCTTTGTAAGAAACCTTTTGCTATTTCATTCCATTATTGGCAATTATCACAATATTGGTTGTTAACAGTCCAAGCGTTTTGCTCTGTGAGCTGTGCATTCAAAGAAGTTTTTTTCATTATTTTGGAGACTGTCCTGCGGTGTCTTTGTGGTTTCAGTTAAACAAAAGTTCTGCTGGGCAGCATAACCTCCACTAAAACTCTGTGTGGTTCATTGAAGGCAACATGATGCGGGTGGTTTTTATATCGGCTAAAAACTCACCAACGGCTTATAAACGCTCTGAAAGAGTCAAAACAGCAGCAGGAAGGTCCCAGTCATGCACTTCAAATTGCAAGGATATGACACATCCTGTGTTCGGCTCGCTGACAGCGGTTTGGTTTGTTTTGCCCTCGTTCAGACTGAAGTTGGACTGTAATTGAACTGTGACAGCTTTTTTTGCAAGTTGACTGGGACACCTATTTTTTTTAAATGGATTCAATTGCTGTGAATGGCAGAGTTCACACTCCTACAGATTGATCTGTAGGATCCTCTGTAAGATCTACATCGTATCAGAGGCTGTTTGAACTAGATCAACAGAAGTGTGAGAAAAAATAGTTTGTACTCCCAATATATTAAGAACCTCGAACAAAAAGCATCTCAGACAGCTGTTGATCATCGCTTCTGTAATATCTAAAAAAAAAAGATTTACCTCCTGAAAACTTTGCAAGTTTAGAAATTATATAAAAGTGTCAAAGCTTTGTATGTATCCCACAATTGCACACATCAATTAAGAGCTGTTCCAAGGACCTGATTGCCATTATTTGGCTCATTCAGAGCTCTTCGATCTTTGCCACGTTAATCAAATGAACTTCAATCGATCCACCGGAACGTGGACTTGGATCCACTTATCAAACGGACTCGGTCTGCCTGTTTGACGTGCACCGGGACTCGGATGTCAGCTTTCAAACTTCCAGAATTGAGCTCTGCTAATACGGTATGAGAGCGCCCTTAGATATAGTGTTTTCACTCCAATGTGGAAACTGATCTTGATTTTTCCTCCCTTGATTAAATCATTACTAGATGATTATTGTGTCACTGAAGAAATCATATCAGAAGCGAGATCAGATGATCTTTATCTTATTCTGTCCTCCCAAATGAGAGCACAGTAATTAATACTTAAAACACTTTGGCAGAGGAGAATGTAATTTGACTCAAGTGGTTCAAAAAAACATATTTGAATATTTTTCTTCAATGAGATTTAGGCAATCTGCCATTCTCACAGTTTAACATGTATTAACACTGCTAATTTACTGTGGCTTTATCTCTTTTCAATTTGATTATAAGTTAAGATGAGATACACAGATCATTATCTAGTTTATGACCACCAGGTCGGTTAATTCAGGTTGTTTTCGGAGATTTGTGCTGCACTGATGTTCTTCATCAGCATGTGTGTTGAGATGCAAGCATTTTGTCAGCGTTTGTGTGTGTCTGTGCATGCATGTGTGTGTATGCGTGTGCATACAAGAGTGCATTAGTGTGAGTCCGAGTGTGCGATGCAGAGTGTTGTCAGAAGTGATCCTATTTTCATTACTCACTGGCTCAAAGAAGGAGGTGAGGCCCTGGTTTGCTGCAGTGATAAATGCATTACCCCAATAAACCCTGTCTCCACTGAGGTGCTGAATGCTGAGACACACACACACACACACACACACACACACACACTCACACACAAAACCAAGGAAACGGAGGTGGTGACAGAGCGAGGGGGATGTATAGATAGACGGAGTAAAGAGACAATCAGATAGGAAAAGAAAGACAGTGACAGGTAAGAGGAGATGAGAAAGGGGGAGAAAGGATGGGCAAAGAACAGCAGAGATGGGAATACAGGCAAAAGTGAAAGGAAAAGTGACAGGTGCCGAGGAAAAGAGCGTGCCAGGAAGGAGAGGAGACCAAGGAAGGGATGCAGACAGACGCAGGAGGAGGAGGAGGAGGGGGAGGAGGTGGCCGGTGCAGAGAAACAGAAGGTTAGGGGTAGAGGGGTGCTAATGGCTGTATGCAGAGCAGAACCGTGGGGCAAGCAGGGGCTTGTGGGGCCATAGGAGTCAGTGGATACGTAGGCGGACGGAAGGATGAATAGAGAGCGGTATAGATGGAGCTATGGGAGAGAGGTGAAGGATCAGCGTTGTCCAGCTGGCCTCCTCCTCGGCCCTCATTAGAGGAGCACAGGTCTGCTGCGAATAGTAATCTAATAGGAGGTGAGGGGGAGGATGTATATTGAGTGTGTCTTTTAACCTGTTAATGTACAGCTTCCCCCATTCATACTAATGATTAGTAGCTTTAGATGTTAGCGAAACGACATAAGGTGTCTTGATTGTCATTTATGTGTATCACATGAATGGAAATGATACTTTTATACGTCAGCACTTGATCTGTCAGTTGGGCCTGTCTTTAGAAAGCTTGAAGCTGGAATGTTTAGAAGAAGACCACTCAAGCATCAGTAGAATAGCAGGAAAGTGGAAAAAGGCACTTTGACTTGGGTTTAAACCCAGAGCCCATTGCTGTGAGGCAGTAGTGCAAACCACTGCATCACGTTTGTGTGTCCATGTACATGCATTTCACTTAAATGTGAACTAATCTGATGTGTTTGATCTGCCTTCAATTCTAAAACTTTGTTTTTGTTTGAACATGTTTTGGATGAGTCCATAAAGATCGATCCAGTGGTGGAAAACGAAGAGAGTCAGTATTAACTGAGTGTTTTAGTAACACTGCAGGTTCCTGCTGGTATGAATCCATGTGACATGAGTTTTTGTAAGTGGGTGAGTTTATGTATGATGTCTGTATGCATACATGGACTGAGGAAAAAAAGAAGCTCCTTTGCATGCGTGTTTGTGCATGTGCTGCAACTCCACATCGCCGACTCCTGCTCCTTCTCCCTCCCGCTCCTCTTCCTCCCTCTCTTGGTGTCCTACCTCTAATAATGAGGTGAGAGTGGGAGCGGATCAGAACCCTTAGCGGAGTGGACCGGCCCCCCGCCCTCAGTCGCAGCTACACGCGGGTCAGGCCGTCCTCATTAGTCGCCATCACAATGCCATTATAGGTGAAAGCGGCAGTGTGCAAATTGAAAACACCAAGTTCACTGAATCAAATCAGAACCTCAGTAAAGACCTGCTGAGCTCCAGCTTTGAAAAAAAAAAGCATAAAAAAAGAAATTGTTTTCAGTTCTTTTTAATGTCTTTTTGGGATTCTTCAAAAACTACGGGAAAAGTTGGACATTGTGCGTTGGGTAGGGGGTCAGATGGGGAAAAATGATAGTGTGTGAGGGGTGGAGGGCAGAATACAATTAAAAGGGAGCAGAGAGTCAAGGGGACTGACCTGGTGATGGGGAAGGGGGCAGTTCCGAGTGCACGTGCATCACATAATGAAAGGTTGAACTTTTTGTAGCCGGGGTGGCATACCAAATCAACTTACCCCGGGAGTGTTGAGAGAGCAAGTGTGGGAGAACTGGGAGGAAGAGAGAGCAGACTGCAGCGGGAGGGAGGGAGGGAGGGAGGGAGGAGAAATGGAAGCATCGGGTGACCCGTATGAAAGAGGCGAAGGAGAGGCAGAGGCTTTAACGAGGGACAAGGGAGGCAGACAGGGACAGAGAACCTGGGAGGGACGGAGGGATGCAGGCCGGCTTGTAGAATGAGCCGGAGAGGTGGAGGACGAGGCGGGAAAGGAGGGAGAGACGGAGAGTGTGAGAGGCCCCAGCTATGTGGCTGCCACGGGGGCCTGAGTGACAGAAATTAATAATTAGTGACAATGATTGACAGCGCTCCCTCCATCTGCGGCTCTCCGCCGCCTCGCAACGCCTGCCTCCGCCAGCGACCGCGGGCACAATGAGCTCCAGAGGGATTGTGGGAGACGCACTTGATTGACAACTGCCTCCTGGAGAGACAAGGGGGGGAGCGGTTGGAGGGGTGGGCTGAGGCAGTGGAAAGAAAGGAAAGAGTGAAAGCGAGGGAGGGGTGCCGTATGAGAGGGGTGTGATGAAGGGGAGAGGTGGGTGACAGGGGGCAAAGGGGGACAGAAAAATGGAGGGGGTGCGTGGAGGGAGGACGGTCCGAGATTTTTTCCCCCCCTCGGAGATTGAAGAAGGAATTGCTGCTATCAGCTCCTCTCTGTCTCCTCTTCCATTACGGTCCCCGCTCTCTCCATCACACCTCTGGTTGCTCATCTCGCCACCTCCACCAGCGCCTCACTCCGCGCCACACCAGTGTATCGCGCCATTATGCAAAAGTGACAAATTTACCACAGAAGGAAGGAAAAGGGATAAATAAAGAGGAGAAAATGAGACGGGGGGCTGAGGCCTGGGGTTTCTGCTGTGAGGGGGAATAGCCTGTAAATAGTCATCAGCAGGGAATTTGTCATTCTCTCCTCCCCTGTCCTGTCTCCCTCCTCCGTCTCTCTATCCCCCACTCCCCTGCCATCACTCCTGCTCGCCCTCCTCACCGTCTTTCTCTTTACTGCCGGCACTGACACCGCTAAGTGTCTCCGCTTTGCTATATGTCTTTTTCCGCATGTGAAAGTGTGGGAATGAAACCTCGCATGACGATGCACACTCGTGGTGCCACATGAAGTCCCACGAATGTCATTTCCCCCGTCTTACTTTTTACCTGGCTGTCATTTCCCCCACTTTTATACCCGTTCCTTCCACAACTTCCTCACATTTCTTTCCCCTCCCTGCCGTGTTTTTCTTCTTTTTTTTTTGATCCCATTTTTCATCTGCTTCCCTCTGGTGCACCCCTCTCTTCATCCTTTTCCCTTCCATGCCAGGCCCATTTCAGCCTGCCATGACATGGCCTGAGCTAATGTGCTCCAGTACGGCTTAATCGCTGCACAGGTCTCCAAGGCTTACAGCTACACACTGTAACAAAGTACACTATTTACCTCAGGGCCACACAGAGAATAGGCCTGCACAGAACACAGCGATATCCAGTGGGAATCAGTTTCACATCACAACACATTATTGATTTTTTTTTCTCCCCCCAAAACAGACATGTTTTTCATTGTTGCCTGAACCCGGTTTCCTATCTCTCCGTCCCTTACAGAGGTGGGGAGGGAGCTCAGGATTAAGGTCATGCCCTCGAGGTAAACACTGTAATGTGTCTTATTTCTGCACTAAAACTATCCATTTGGCTGGTTAATGCTTGTATCTACAGCTGGCTAGTTTGCTCTTTCTTTCTTTAAATGTTTTTCACGCAATGATGCACAACCGCAGTGATTTATTTTGCTTGTTATTTAATATACGTTTCAATTTTTTTTTTTTTGCATAGCTTGAGTAAACGGTAACAAAATGGAAAACAAAAAGTTCTTCAATTTTAAATTTTCAGGTGACTTGTTTACATTCATCAGTGGTCCAAATGCAAGACAGGAAAACAATGAAAAACGTCTGCAGTTCTGGACAGGTCACCGCTGAATGTTCTATTGATGTTGGGGATATTGCCTCATCCTTTTTTTTTAATTAGAGTTAGACCTTGAATTAATACCAACTGTGTTTTAATTGCTTTTGTTAATTTTTAAAGGAAAATAATGCTGCTTTTCAAACCTTTGTACATGTCAGCCCCCCATTCGTAGAGTCTTGTTCTGCTTCCTGTTTGGCAGGATGCATCCTGGACAGGTCACCAGTCCATCACAGGGCTAACACAAACAGACAGACAATCTCCCCCCAACACACACACACACACACACACACACACACACACACACACACACACACACACACACACCTACAGGCAATTTAGAGACACCAATTAACTCCACAACCTTGTTTTTGAATTGTGCTGAAGAAGCCAGCCTACCTGCCATACAGGCACAGAGGGATCATGCAAACTCTGCGTAGGAAGACTCCAGGCTCGAGGCAAACTTGTTTGTCTTGCTGTGAAGCAACAGTGCAAACCACTCTACCACTGTGCCATCACAGCTTGAACCCAGAACGACTGAGCAGTTCAAACACAGCGAGTGACAGGCGTCTGAACGGTTTCATCCCTGCAGCACGTCTTCATTGTTGTTTAACCAACGATTCAACGCTGCTCTTTTCACTTCCATGAACTTTGGAGTTTTTGAAGGCTTTATGACGCAATCATGTTATCTCAGCTGCCTTTACTGACCTCACCATGGAGCACGCGTGTGAGAGGAAGCTATGAGCTCATTTTTTAACATGGGACAGAAAGATGGCCGACCTGGACGCTTTGGTTCAAATGATGAACATGCACATATACGAAAACTGTCAATTTTATTTTCTAATTGGTGTAACTTTTCTTCTTGCTTTTTGCAAAGATGATTTGACTCTCAAACTGTTTCAGTCAGCTTGGTGGAAACATTTGTTGAATGCAGGTAAATGTCCTTGAAGCCCCCCCCCCAATCATGTTTCTACCTCTCTGTCCATGGCCCAGCTGAGGCCTGTAACTTTGCTGCCACCCTTTACTCCGCAGACACACACACACACACACACACACACACACACACACACACACACACACACACACACACACACACACCAGAAGGCACAGAACACGTGGAGTTGACAGCTGGTAACTGCAGGGCCCAGCAGGTGCTGTGTGTGTGTGTGTGTGTGTGTGTGTGTGTGTGTGTGTGTGTGTGTGTGTGTGTGTGTGTGTGTGTGTGTGTGCGTGTGTGCGTGTGCGCGTGTGCGCGTGTGACTGGCCCCAGAGGGCCCCTGACTCATGGCCAGAGAGGGAGTCAGAAGTGTGTGTGTGTGTGTGTGTGTGTGTGTGTGTGGCTGTAATGGGGGGGCTGGTTGGCTGACTAGCCTGGAGTTGACTTCACTTCAGCTCCAGTGATTGATTGCAATCGGCCCGGACACCGGGCGATGTATTGCCTGTGGTCACTACCTTTGACTACCTTCATTACATCAATATCTGTCTGTCGCTCCTCGCCCCTCTATTTTTTTATTTATTTATTTATTATTTGTGTGTTTTTGTGGCTTTTTCACTGAACTTTGAAGAGTTCACTTTATTATGGTAATCGACACAGGTTGAGGAACTTTATGAAAAGCCTCTCTTTGTGCCCCGTTTCATGCTTTTAAACAGCATTACAGAGGTAACTCCACTTGAATGTCCTGCAGATGGGATGTTTGGAGGATTTAGAGAACACTGAACACTCTTTCTTTCTCTCTAGCTGTCGCTCTCTCTCTTGCTTGTTCTTGGTCAGTGTTGGCGTTGATGGAGCTTGCTCGCCAGTCCTGCCCGCCTCTGGCTATGGTGCCATCTTGAAAGGCGCTGCGGCACACACACCTGGCCCGCCGGCTGCCTCTTTGGTCTGCCTCACCTTTTGTCAGCACCATGTTAATGAAGGCCCTGTCAGTGTCCACTGCTCGCACACCGGGGCGCCTTTTAATGAGTTCGCTATTTGATCACTATAGACACCCGGCATGAACCAGGCTCGGCTTTTTTTTTTTTTTTTTTTTTTTTAAGTCCCTCGATGGTGCTACTTCGCTCTTGTATATGTGGCGCTAAAGGGGAGGGAGACAAGAAGGAGGGGGCTGGTCAGCTGATTAGGACTAGTTTATAATAAAAAGGGGAGGGTGGGCGTCTTTATAAAAAAAAAAAAAAAAGAGGGGTGTGGGGTGAAAGAAAAGAAAATTATTTTTATTCGCCCCCTCCTTCTGTACCCAAGTGAGCCGTGGCTCTCTCTTTTCAGGGGTAGATGAAAGCAGCTGGGCGCAGGGCTTCCAACAAAAAGTGCCACGCGATCACAAACAAACCTTCAGATGAATCACATCAAAGGCGCTGCCCCAATTGTTAGCCCTCTCGTATCTGCGGAAAATTGGCTCATTAAGGGCAAAAAATGACATTGTTTACATTAGCCGGGGCCCTGATTAGTGCTAGCCATGTTTGTTGTGTTGCTCTGCTGTCCGCTTACCAACAGACCACTTCAGCCGCTCTGCACAATCGCTCCTTTGAAGGCTTTCTTTCCGTGGAAAAAAAAAAAAAAAAAAAACCCAGATAGAAAGAGTGAGGACAACAACAACAAAAAGAAATGGGAAACAGACTGGAAAAACACACACAAACACACACAATTGCGCTTCCAAAGCCACACAAATGGATATGATAGCTGGTCTTTTCTCTCTCTGCCTCTCTACTCTCCTCTGCTTATTGGCTTTTCTCTCTTTAGGACTAATTAGGTTGCTTGTGGAAATAAAAGTGATAGGAGAGGACAGTTGGGCCAATGATGAGTCTGTTTGTGCTGTAATTGCACTGATAAAGAGGGTAGTGTTGTTGGTGGCGGCGGCGAGGGGGGGGGCTAAACAAGGGAAAAAAAAAAAAAAAAAAAAAAGGAAGGAGCCTGACAATGAAAGGCCCCGGGGCTCTTTGCGCCGACGACGGCCTCGTGTTTGTGAAAAGAACACCTTTTGTGGGGCAACGCTTTTGTAAACTGGGATGATTTCTAATCTGCGGAAAGTGCCGTGTGTTTTAGACGGGCGCTTGCCTGTGTGTGTGTGTGTGTGTGTGTGTGTGTGTGTGTGTGTGTGTGTGTGTGTGTTTGTGTGTGCGTGTGTGTGTTTGATCTCACGGATCTAAGCTGTAAGGGTCCTTCTACCTTCTCATCTCCCACTTGAACTCTTTTTTGGCTCTATTCTGCTCTTTTAAAAAAACACAGACTATCATTTTAATACTACAACTGCAGATTAGATAAATGAGATAAATATACCTCTAATCATTTCTGCATGGAGAACACATTTGTAATGCAACAAAGAAGATAACTCATGTTTGTAATGGACCAGACCGCTGGCTCCTGGATCGTATGAAAATCAGTGTCTCCTCCATGGAGTTGTATGTGATAATAACGTGATAATAACCTCAAAATATATCACAATATGCATTTTTTTTTCTTTTTGATGACGATGCTGTCAAGTTGGGAACCTTTCTGAGACCAATTAAAGTCTTAATTGGTAACATTTAATTAAAATGTTTTCTTTAAAACTGCCAGGCAGTCAAAAAAAATCCACATTTGTACATCAAGATGGGAAGAAAAGTCAAGTTAGATGAACAACTGTGATGCTACTGGGAAAAATTGCTGCCAAAATGAATCAGAAGTGGAAATAAAGTTGTTAAATGTGTCCTCACTTTTCCAGAGACTGTAGTTCATTTTCAGTGTCTATACTTGTCTAGATATTTATTGTATGTCTCGTGTGGATTTCTATTTCTCATGAGTTTTTAGTCACAGTGTTTTTTAAGTAGCATCTTCTAAATCATATTCAAAAGAACTCCACATACCATCAAACAGATTGTTTAACAAAATGTTGAAAAAGCTGTTCATTATTTAGCGTGAAACTCGAGCGATCAACTCCAAGTGGTCACTGACAGTGCACACAGATTGAATCACACCGAAATGGGAAGTTCTTGCTGAATGTTGAATAAAATATTGTCATCAGCTGATCAATACAGATTGGCTTTATATCTGACTGTGAAACGTTTCCTCCCATGGGTCTAATTCCGCTCAGTAAATAAGGCTAAAATTTTTTATAATTGACAGTAATTTTGCTGCGAACCAGGATCAAGATTGTTTTATCCCACAGCCCTGCCGCCGACCTGCTAATCTAATGCAAACCGTACATGCAACTTGCAAAGATTTTGCAGGAAATATCCTTTCCTATCTCTCTGACTCTTAAGACTTTCTGACAAACTTCTTCCAACAAGTTCAAGATGAAGCATTTGACCGATTTAAAATTCAGGAAGGGACGTATCATTTATCCCTGCCAGGTCTGGCAGAGAGTCAGAGAACAAGACAGTGCATGACAAAAAAATGATATGGGGAAGCAAAAAAAAAACTTGGGGAGTAAAACTTGAAGTTGCGGGTGAGCAGGTCAAGCGGCATCGCTAACGACAGCCGCCGACCCCGAGCTTGCCCCGCGTTACCCTTCACCTTCCTCTGCTCCCCAGGCCGCCTCACCTTTGCCCTGGGAGAGAAATGGAGTCTGAGATGGAAGAGGGGGAGGGACTGTGGGACGGACGGAGAGGACCTTCTCTTCAACATAATGATAACCGCTGAGATCTGGCCACTGTCTCCCAGCGGCCCCTGGACACTCAGCCCCGCGGCCCCCAGGTCAGCTCAGCACATTATCCCTCCTCTCTCCTCCTGAACTCTATGACTCCACATTTACATACCAACCACTTCTTTTTTTTTTTCTTACTTTCGCTCTTTTTATTTTTTACGGTTTGCTACGTTTCCTCCATTTTTTTTCTCCCCTCACTACACCTCATTTTCTTTTCCGCCTCTCCCACAACTCCTCCCTTTCTCCTCTTTGTCTTTTGCATTTCATCTGTACAGTGCAGGTGCTGTGTATGTATGTGTATGTGTAATAATTACCATTTAGAATACTCACAGCTCTCTGAGGGAGGGAGCCTAAGTTTGCCAACACTGAGGCATTGTGGGAGCTGTTTGGTTTGTGTTTAGGTGCCCTTGGTGTGCGGTGCTGAGGAATCAGAATTTCCTTGACTTTTGACCGTCTTTGTCCCCAGGGGGGAAGCAGGGAGGGATAAAAGGGCACAGACTGACTTCCATTTGCCATTTAAGGACCCATATGGAAAATATAAATTGGTAGCAGCAGGAAGGGCTGAAACCATTGGCATTCTGGGCATCCGGCATTTGAATTCATGAGCTTGTGTTGTGTCTCTGCCCACTTCTTGAGTGGAATATTTAAGACTGTATCACACGAGAGGAGACAGAGACGCAGCCAGTTCTCACTTCTGTCATTGTTTTGAGTCTCGTTCCTCTTTAGAAATATCTGATGCATAAAACCAAATAAATGCTGAAAGGTACAATGGGTTGATTCATGACCAAATGTTTTCTCTTTATTTACAAATTGCTGAAACCCTGATAAAAGCTTAAACATCCAAAATCCAAAATTGTTTGTATTTGTGATTTCTGGCAGATACTCTCATCTGAATTAGTTTACAGTTCTTAAAATTCATGATTAAAGATATTATATTACAACAAGTGAAATAGTGTTCTTTTTATCAGTGCATTGCGATGCTGTGCCGTGGGTTTTGTGTCAGGTGTGTCTTTCGGAGTCTGAAACCCAGTGGACTAGCTTCAATTCATCATTCATCTACTCCGCTTACTCTCGGTTACTTTTATATGTTATATGATGATACTGTGTAGACAAACAATGATAAATTATATATTTGGCCATATAAAAGGTTAAATTTGAGAGGAGACGGACCAGTTCACACACCTCGTTTGCTTAATAAATACATCAGACTATACAATATGTATTTCTAGTTTATGGTTTGTTCTAGATTCATTCATTCATTCATTCATTCATTCATTCATTTTTTTTCATTCTTTGAAAAAAAAAATGAAAAGGAGCACATAATGTCACCCTTATGTGGACAAACAGCTTGCAAATATTTAGATTACGTTCATTTCATGGTTATTATTTTGTGGTTCATTATATATAATAACCTGCTAACATTTCCTTCAGTATGTCGAAACCCTGTAAAATTTATCAATACATTGATTCTTTTTCTTATATTTTGAGTCAAAAACAATATAATCAATGCTAATTCCACAATCAGCAATTATAATGGAAAAAGTCTTTTGCATCAACTCCCCTTCACATTGTTCGATGTAGGCTCCCTTCCAGTCCGTTCCATGTTAAAATAACATGTAAGTATTTAATAAAAATGAAACGCTTTTTTGTTAGGCGTGCATAATGTCCTGCGTCATGAATCAGGATCATACTGACGACACAATGGACTTCCTGCCGCACATTGCATCTCCTGCTTTTAGGAATCACGCCGCATGAGCACAACGCAGCAGCTGAAGGGACTAAAGCTCACTAGATGGATGATCAGGGGAGTGTGTGTGTGTGTGTGTGTGTGTGTGTGTGTGTGTGTGTGTGTCTGTGTGTGTGTGTGTGTGTGTGTTCTCCAAACGCGGCGTGGTGCAGCGAGTGCACAGCTTCATGGGAGCAGGCCTGGTGGGGGACTGCATTAAGACGGGGTTGTGTCTTGCTCGTGGGACCTGGGACCAGCCATGACCTTGCAGATGATAACCGCCACCAGGGGTCAAAGCTCGACGCAGAGGAAGATGGAAACGGAGAGAGGGTGAGGACAAAGCCTCACGACTTCCCCCTTTTCTCTCCCTCTCACTCTGCTCATGTCACTGCTATCAGTTTAAATGGAGCATTATGCAAAGTGGAGATGATTTTGGCTTCAGGGGCTGTGATAGGGAGAATTGTAGGTTAATGTAGGGGAGAAAGGAAAAGAAAGACCGGGAATATGTTGGGTGGGGAAGAGTTTGAGTGATAGTGTAAGGTTGTGGGGTTTGGTGGGAGATGTTCGTGGGAGGGGGGGAGAGAAAGGGGGTATAAGAGGGTTAATAAAAGTGACAAGTGAGTGTTTCATTCTATCTAAGCCACCCTGCCAGACAGGTAACTCACTTAGAGGATTCAGTGAATGAGGGAGTCAGGCTGTTGGGAAAGATCGTCACTCTGGTGTCTGTCTCAATATAAGCCAGAGGCGACACAGGACCCCGGGGTTCAGCCTTCCCATATAAAAGCCCACTTGAGAGCCAGCACAATAAAGGCCACTCAGCCAGATGCAATATACCACAAAGAGAATTTCCTGAAAAACTTGATTTAAGCCCGGAAGAAATTGAAAGTTATTTGCAAATAGCGATTTCCTAAATTCATATACCCCAGGTTGACTTAGGAGAGTCATTCATATAAGATTGACTGTTATCTACAGGCTAAGTGGATTTTGTTTTACCTGACTCAAAAGAAAAAGTTATTGGAAAACACAGTTTCCTCAAGTCTCTCGCCTGTGCCTGTGGGCTGCAGAGGGCCAGTGCAGCGCTGCATATGTACTCTGAGAGGATTTTACCATTTTTATCACATACACTGTTTTGAAAGGGAATCAACTTTTAAAGACGGGGCCGGATCTCCGGCCTCCTATCGCTTTATCACACTTGCCCTGAGCATCAGAGATGTGATTACCTGAAAAAAGCATTGTGCTTAATGAGAATTTTGCCCTCGCCGCACATTCAGCAATCGTCAATTCCCAATTCAGAAAGTTAACTTGATCTAATTTGTTATTGACTGTGTGGATCTCTTAAGAATGTGTAAGGTGCAACTTTTTGCCAGAGGGGAATCTGGATAGTTGTGTCTGATGACCGTTTCGATAAGTGCTGCATCTCCAAATCAGTCATATTTTTACATTCTCAACATTGCCGAAATCAATACTTTTGTACAGGAAGCACAAAAGTACTTTTATTTGATTTTTATTCAAAGTTGCAGCAAACAAGAGCAGTTTGGACATTATGGCCACCTGACTAATGTGTGCAGGTCCTGCTTTTCTTTCCTCATTCGCAACAAACTCTGTTTTCTGACATTTCTATGAGATTCAGGATTGACTTCTGCAGCAGTTTGAGCTGCAAAACACCCCAGTCCTCTCATGCATCAATGATTATTTACCACCTGTATCCACTGTGCCAGTTCATGGCTTTTCCTTTTTGATAAGTGCTGCAGACTAGTAATGCCCCACCGGAGCTGCAGTTTTCGTCCCTGTTAAAACTTCTTTAACGGTGCAATAAGTGAGAAATTTACTCTAAAAATGATTAAAATCATTACAATTTGTCACCTGTTATTCTTCTAGAAACATTCTCGTTAAACAGTGTTCTTCGCTGGTCCGTGGTCATAATGTTATGCCTGATCATTTTAATTTAAATGAAATACACTTAGAGTAAATCACATTCACCTGTTCACACATCAGTGTATGTTCAGTCGATCCATACTGCGCACACTGGGGTTTAGTGTCTTGCTCAAGGACACTTCCAACAAATGGGCAATCGCATCTGTAACCATTTAGCTGAGAGATAACTCCACCAACTGAGCCACTGTTTTCCATTCAGTTTGCTGTATTCCTACAATCCCAAACTAAGTGTTTGAGGTCAGTTTGTGACTTTAATTTAAGGTGTGAATTGGATGTGTGTGACTGTGACTGACGCCAATGACGAATGATCCTGAGTTGGATAAAGTGGTGTAGAAGATGGATGGACGATACCTAAAATAAAAGGACACAAGATTCAGCTCAAGTTTAACTTGCATTAATCAGTACGTTTCTGCTCATCGCTCAAACTGTGGGGTGCTGAGAAATGAAGACGCCTACAAATAATGAAGCGGTCAGCTACAACAGGAGAAAGTTTCAGATGTCCGTGTCAGTCGCAGACATCAAATCTGATAAACCTTTAAGTGAATCCAAGGCGCTGTTAACCTGAAACTCTATAGTTAAAAAGTCATTTGAACAGTTTGCTTGTGCTTTGATCCCCGTGGGGTTAGCTAACCAGTTTCTGTATATTTCTATTCCAGAGGTTAACAATTATGTTTTCCCTTGAAATGAGGGGCACTGACCCTCATATGAGGCCGCTTAACGCCCATAATAAGATGATAATTGGGCAATGATGATGATCCTGCTCCTCCTCCTTCCTCAGAACTGTCACTTAATTGTAATCGATTACCCCTGTATTAGTTACATTCATCATTTTGTAGAAGAAGCACATGATGATATGTGTGTGTGTGTGCGTGCGTGCGTGTGTGCTTGCGTGTGCATCGGAGTGATTATCAGTGGGGGCGGGGTGTGCTTAGACTTGAGATAATAATACTTCAAATCATTTCCTCCTTCTCCATCCCGATATTTTCTTTTTTACGCTCAACGTCCCACTTCCTCACGTGCGCGGTTCACTGATGACTGTCGTAATTGCGTGTTCACGGGCTCGATTTCCCTCGAGGGGTTCCCCAAATTAAAAGAAGTCATCCCACTCTTCCCTCCTCTCCCTCTCCTCCAGCACCCTGTTTTCTATACACACACACACACACGCACATACGCACAAATACAAACACATACACACTTTTTCTCTCCCCCGCCTTTCTTTCTTTCTTACAATCCTGCTCCAGGGATGCCATGCTTATTTGAATGGAACTTTCTTGTCTTTTTTTCTTCTTCCTTTTCAAGCCGTGTGTCACTAATGAATAAATAAAACACACACAAGCAGTGGATTGACTTTCATGCATGGGTGCACTGGCTTTGATGAAACCTCCACACCCCCCCCCCCCCCCCCCCCCCCGCCACCCCCCCCTCCACCCGCCTCCTCAAGTCTTATAGACAAGCTGCTGAGGACAGTCACTCTCCGCACGGCTCGGCTGCTGTTAAACATTTGCTCTGTATGCAGATGATCCGCATTTTGAAGTTTACGAGGCGTCTCTCAAAGGTCAGATAACTGCAAAGACACGGGATTTCAGATTTGAAGTCAGCTTTTCAAAGAGTAGTATTCAGTGTTATGTATTTACAGAAGAAATAATTGCGGTTTGGCACATTTTGAACAATCTGAACAGTAAATTTACGTCTGTCGTGTCAAATTGGGCCTCTGTGAAAAATGCTGTTCAAAAGGCGGCATTGATTCTGAAATTTTTAGCTGCGGCAGCTCTTGTTCGTGTGATATAAAATAAGAGTAAACTTTGTGGGTGATTTTCACCATTGATTTCCACTATTTTTTCACTGAAACTTAGGGTTTCACATTGTAACACACACCTGTGTCTCAATTGAAGTAGTAGTTTTTAGCTGAATCCTGGACTCCCAGATGTTTTTCGCAATAATAAATAAGATTGGTTTGATGCATCGGCAAAATAAACCATAACTGTTTTCATGTAATACGATGCTTTCATGTGAAATATCTGATAAATCTTTCAGAATTCTTCAACAGTTCTGTTTTTTTGCGCTAAACCTTATTTTCAAACTTGTGTTTTTCACACCTAAAATAAAGTGTTCATAACTTGCAACAGCAGAGCTCTCTGGTTCAGTTCACATATTGAAAACCGCTGCACCAAATCAAACCATTTTATGCCACTTAATAAAACTAAAAGGGCTAAAATAAAGCTGTGCCCATCAGAAAGTTGTTTTTGGTACGTCGTTGTGACTGACATGTTTTCCTGCATTTTGTGTCCAAGTGACTGTCTCCAACTCTTTGCCCTCCCACAAATCGAATGACCCAATCTGTGATCCTGTCCCTGAGTTCCTCATAACTGTGCAGAAGCAGTTCTTCTTACTGGATGAAACTGAAGAGCAAAAGACAAAACCATTCTCAGTAGAAATTCACAATTTTATCGATTTATTTATTTCTCAGCCATAAATACAACTTTACCAAGTCTGTTTGTGGATGTGAACTGATCAGGTAATCAATCAAATTAACTTTGAACAGAAGTCGGTGAGTTATTTCAATGATAAGAAGTTGTCAAAGGCTCAGAAGGACATAACACACACGTATGTAGTGTGCTGCCATAAGCGATCATTTCTGATAATCTAGTCCGAAGGTCTCCAATGTAGAGAAATGAAGAAACTACCAAAATGTGTTAACTGGCCAAATAAAGTGTTAAATGTGAAGCTTGATTGCTCGATGTACCAGTACACTGATTTCCTACACGGCAGTGTTTTTGTATTTACCAGCCATTGTGACCACAGTTTAAAAGGAAAACAAAGGTCTCGCTGCTGACAGTAGCCTTTGCTGATGCCTGTGCGTTTAATGCCAGCAGTTTGTGCCCTCTCCCCACTGCCAAGGGCCTGGCATGCTGTGCCGGGCAGAGGGATCCTGGCACTAATTAGCTTGTAATGGCATCATAAATTATGGACAAATCAAGGCAGTGCATCCGACAGACGTTTTAATGAAAAGTTGTAATGGGTCACCCCCGGAGGCCCGAGGGCTGAGGTCCTCTCGCCTGCCAGGGTTATCCATCACATCACAGCCAGCAACAGGGCGGCCTCCGCAGAGCGGGTCACAGACGTGTCGGCGTCGTGCAGGCTGGAGCCTTTTATTCCTTACTCGTCTCTCTCTCCATCAAACAGGTATCGCCATACCTGTTTGATTCTGTTGTCGCTTTTGAAATTGTCATTCTGGCAGAGCTGCCGTCGGATTTTCCGCTGAACCACTTCCTCCTATTCAACTCCATTACATCACCTTGCGTCATGTGTAAATGCATGCATATACCTACATGAGATTTACCCACTCATGCCCACACAACGCGCGTGCAGCACCAGCGATGACGCCTTGCTTTTCCCCGAACAGAAGTGAAACTCTTTCCCCTGCAAACCTTCGAGGAATCGGACATCAATCCTTGGAAGGAATGGTCAAATAAAGTGTTTCCGGGACTTATCGATGCGTCCTCTGTCCCTCCGTGCGAGATGCGTTGGGGTTCTGGCCGCGGCTGCCAGATGAGCGTCTGAGAATCATTAGCAAAGCTGATTTGATTTACGTCCTGTGTAGACGGGGCCACCCAAATGATCTGCCTCGCCATGGCCGTCATCAATCACCGCCAACCAGAGGGCACAGCCAGCACGCATGGGAAAGAGAGCGGGGTGGCACGCCGCAGCACCCAGAGGGTTGTGTGTGTGTGTTGGCATGTGTGTGTACACACCATGTTTGACTGCATTTATTTCTCTAAGTTTGTGTGCCAGAGGTTGTCGGCATCCTGTGTGCTTCACTATGAAAATACCAAGACTGGAGTTATATTCTGAATGTGTGAGTAGTAAAGTCTTTAATGTCAAATTGTTCACTTAAACATCTGAGCTGCATGAGTGCAGTGAGTTGGTATAGCTTCGTGACAGAGTTTTGTATTTAAATCTCTTGGTTTCTGTGGCATCGCAGTAGAGAAAACAAAACGGGTTCAGATCCCACGTGGCTCCACAATGCATTCTTGGCTAATGATAACAGGAGCAGCGCAGAGCAGAGCACAGCACACCTACTGTACCCAGCGGCGGGCTGCAGCTGTGCTCACAGCCCGTGACTGCACGCCGCAGAGGCTCAGCCGTTTGAAGGAACGAGCAGTGAATATGTGGCGCTCGCTGTCACGTCAGCCCCTCTTTTTGTTGTACGTGGAGAACGTTTCCTTAAACTGTCAGAGCATTACGATCAGGGTGCATCGACACACTGGGTAACGGTGTGGATGGGATGGAGTTCAAGAGGTGCTGCAAGGAAATAAAAAAAACTCTGAGTATGATCACATAATGCATGATTAAATAGTTGTTAAACACTGACAGTGTTGCTTTGGTGAGTACAACAAACAGAATGTATTCCCAGATTGTGCTCAACAGCGCAGTGGATAAACAAACTGTATGAGTCATATGTGTGAGTTTTGTCAGTTGAAACTTTCAAATCATATTTACTAAATCTAATTTGTCCTCGATAATTTCTTTTTTCTCTTTTTGGTTTTTTTTTGCCCCTTTTTTGTGGTTTGCACCATCAAGTCATGTAATCTGCATGTTCGGTTTGGCACAGCTTGAAAAGTTGGCTTGAATTGTCTCGCAAAGAGACCTGCAGTGGTGACCTGTTTACCGTGGGATTCAAACCACAGAAAATTCTTCCCAAACGTCTGTTATCGCTGCTCTTACTGCTTGTGTTTTTATTAAATCAAATAATAAAATAACAAAAAGTTAATGCAAGAAAACAATTAATATTTTAATGAGTGCTCAGTATCGTATAGATGCTTCACACATTCACCCTGTAATTTAAAGTGATCTGAAAAAAACAGTATCGCTGCACGTTTCTAATGATGTGTTTGGCCGCTCACCCAGCAGGTCTGACAGACGCCGACTCCATATATTTTGAATTCTGTCCACCGAGGTAAATTTGATTCTAACCTGTTCATTTCTGACCCAAGGCAAGGGAGCTGGTAAAATTCCCATGCTGTCCATGTAGGTTGAAAGTGCAGCTGCTCGGGATTAATCGATGCATTCTGGTGACGATAAAACTTTCTCTTGACAGTAGTCGCCCATTTTTTTTTCCCCCCAGTCACTTGGAGACCTCTCTTGTATGTTTACTTGCATGTGTACAAATATCTGTAAGTCTGTCTGACAAACTGAGTGAGGTGGGCGGAGAGAGAACGCAGGGGCTTGGGAGAAAAAGGTGCATTTCCATTTGAGGCTTAATGATTGACGGCCCAACTTGAGCTTCCCCGAGAGTGTGTTGTTGCTGGCAAGAATCCACGGTGCCTTGTTCACTTTATAGAGACTTGGCACGGGTTCCACTCCACTGTGGCGCACAATTCACATGCCATCGCACTGTTGCATCAGCAATAATCTCTTAAAGCCAACAGAGACAGGGAAACGGATCAGCGTTCCGTTAATCGAAATGCCTTTATCCAAGCCTCCTCCCATCGTAACCGCCTCCACGCTTAAACACCATGGCACTCGTATTATTGGAACATGCATGCTCAAATATCGCCGTGTGATATGCTAATGAAACACTAATCCTTTATAGTGTAGGTCTATTTGCACTTTTATAGCAGTCAGAATCCAGTTGATTTTCATTGGATTCAGGTTATAGGAATATCGAATTACATGCGCAGGATAAAATCCTGAATTTATGACTCAAATGTGGGACTATTTGTTTTGTTTTTGCAGACGCTCTCGAGCAATGGTGACTATCTTGAAACAGTGAATACAGAAAAATAAATATGAGCCAACAACGAGCGCACGCTTACTGTGGATTATATTAGAAACATGAATATTGCACATGTACGACAGAGGGGTTGCGTGTGTGTGTGTGTGTGTGTGTGTGTGTGCGTGCGCGCGCACGTGCACGGATGCTCAGGGTGAAGGCCAAATTAGCCAGGTTGTATAAGTAATTATTGGGGCACACTCTGTACCTAAGCGCCCTAATAGGTATGTAGAGAAGGCATTATTCAATTAGAGTAGTGGTTTGCTGTAGCGAGGAGCAGAGCAGTGGTGACAGCGCCGGTGTCTTCTCCTTATGAAACAACCTATTTAAGCTAAATCAACTCCCACTTAAGAGCTGCGGTAATAAGCGTGCGGCGACGCTCGCCGGCCCGCGGGGGCCCATCCGTCATGCTGTAATACGGAATCAGAATGAGTGATAACACCTAGTGCCGCTACAGCGCCTGAGCTGCTGCCGCAGGAATGGCGCTCTCACTCACACACACACACACACACACACACACACACACACACACACACACACACACACACACACACACACACACACACACACCTGCACAGGCTCGCACACTGCTAGAAGCAGCAATACTGCTGGATGGCTCTGCTCATTTCCCTCCCACCCACCTCCTGCACCACCAACTTGAATATATGGAGAGAAATTGTGTTTCCATGGATTTGCAAGTATGAGTCTCTGTTTTTTTACTTTTTTTTTTTCTGTCCTTTGCCCAGTGAGAGCCCAGTGTGTGCTGTTTTTGATGTGAGGTTGAGTGTGTGCTGATAGAAACTAAATTATAATACATCTGTTATGTAATAGTGTGGCGTATAAACATCATCCCCCGTTGATTATTGTGTGTCTGAGCATGGATTTACTGCACAATTTAATTTTAACGCAATTTGAAATTCTGGGTTTTAGCTCCAGAAATCTCTATATAGCTAAGGACAGTCAAAGTGTCCGCATGAATGACGTAGGCTTAAAGCAACTTATGATTGCAGGTACAAATTTAACTGTCACTTTGTCTAATAATAGAATTGAATCCAAAAATGTAAAGGGATCAATGATCATCGGTGACGTCCGTTTTAAAAATGAAACCACACATACAAAGATTTCTTTAAATTTTGAGAGTCTAAACATTTTATTAATCTTCTTCTTCAGGGATCGATAATGTATCTTAACCAGAAACTACAAAAGTCCCCAGAACTTTTAACTTTTCAACGTTTAATGTACAAAACTTCAACACACAGTTTGCTGTTTGTCAAAATGCTGCATGCTTTGTTTTTTTTTAATGTCAATAAGTAATTATGTCTCTCAAAATTATGCATTGTCAGCATTTAAGGGACCTTTCAATACCTTGGTAAAAGTATGTGTTTTCCACACAGCAGCTTGTCAGCCTGTGTTAAGATTTGTAAGAAATTGTGATGAAATCGAGGGATCCACAGGTAGATAAATATATGGAAATCTCAAACCTTGAACATGCAATGAAAATCAGAAATGTTTATTGTGCTTCTTGTCTTGCGTCTCGTCCACATTGTTCACTTTGTGCAGTTATTGCGTCACATGCAGAGGTGAATTTACCTGCTCTAAAGCATGAAGTCAGTACAGGTACTTTTGACAGTTTGATGATTGAGTTGATGGAAATGTTCAATCCTTGATATATCTTGACTCTTCTGGCTTTGATCTGGGCTGTGCATCATTCATCTTCATCATTTCATCTTAGTTTTTTAAGTTTTTACTGTAGGAGTCCTAATTCTGCTCACCACAGGCCAGCTTAGAGATGAAAGTTATTACAAAGAACCACAACAAATGCAAACAAACAGGAAAAGATGTTGAGTATTTTTTGCAGTTAAATTATGGATAGACGAATGAACAGATGAAAACAACAACAAAATATCTACAGTGCTGAAAACAGAAGGGAAAAAAACCGTCAATAAGCGGCATGCTTGAAATGTTTGAGAAGCCTGATTTCATGGGCATCTCCCTCTTTCTTTTTTATATCTTGTTTGTTTTCCTCTTCCTCTTCCATTCATCCCCTCTCTCACTTTCTCTCGCTCTCTCTCTCTCTCTCTCTCTCCGTGGCTCATCAGTGTGGTTGTTCATCGGTAATGACTCCCACTGTGGCAGGGCCCCTTTAAGGTTGAGGTCCCCCCCCCCGCCCCGTAAACCCCCCCATTCTTCCCCCCTCCTTCACTCCCATCCTCCATGCATTATTCATGGATTCACAATCAAATGAGGGAACAACGGTTGGTAGCAGGAGACATGGTGCATGGCTCTTCCTTCCCAAAAGTCCCCCGAGGTGCCCCAGTCTGGTACCCACCATCACCCACTCCCCCTCCACGCGCTCGACCCACCAACCCGCTACTTCACCCTCACCCCTCCCAACACAGTGACAGGTTTTTTTTTCTCCCCTTTTTTTGTTTGGGATGGGGGTCCAGACACTTCGACTCCATTCCACCCTTCCCTGGGGTTGTTGGCACTCTGGCCGGTCAGCGGTGACCTCCGCTGCCCTTTGGGGTACCCATCACTTCCTCTTCCTCTCTGTGGGGATGCGACCAAAGAGTCTGACACCTTTTCTAGGGCCGAGTAAGGATGGGTGGACTGTGTTTTGGGTTGGGTGGGTCCCTTCTTTGAAGTCTTAAACAACCACTGCACTGCTCTGCCGTCAATAACAAGCTGCTAAACTGGAGACGTTTAGTCCACTGCCTCTAACAGGCAACGCACTTTCATAGAGAAGGACGAACTCAGCTTGGTTTAAGTTTCTCTCAGCTTCGTCATAGCTGGAGGATTAAGTTACAAAACCTCAAAAGATATATGTCTTAGGCTCTTTTTGCCGAAACAGAACAGAAAAGAAATTTTATTGGGGGACAATAAATATAAAATAGTTTAAACGTGGTGAAGTGGGTCGTCTTCCTGTACCAGCGTCGGTGGTTCGATTCTCAGTCTCACACTCCAAACTGGTTCCAGTGGAGGTTGAGCACCTTGCATAACAAGTGAAAGTGTGAATTATCGGCTGCTGAAGCATCAAGCAACAGGTCCAACATACAGGGACTATCAATCACATGAGCACTCAGCCACAATTCAGACCAAGCAGTTAGCAAATGTGCATGATTATTTGAGGAGTATTTATGAAGAACATGCAAACAACTCAAATCTAAACTCATCTTTTTTTTTCTTTCTCAAATTGGTGTCTAATCACTGCCAATTACTTTAGGCCAATCATTTATTTCAAAAATTAGTAGACACCCAAAAGCCACTTGGGAATACTCCTGATTTATTATTTAAACTTATTTACAGATTAATTATATTATCCATATTTGCCAGTTTTCTTTCATCAGTAGGATGGAGACTGATGAAGAAAGGATGCAGGACAAAGTCAGACCTTTAGCACAAAAAAAGAACACTTAGAACATATAGACAGACTTTCAATTATTAAAATGTGCATAAAGTTAATGAAAATACATAAAAGCATATGCCGATTTGTAAAATATGCTTAGCAGCTTTTTTCTTTCTGCAGAATTTATTCCAAAGCTGCTGTATCTGCAGCACAGTGATGATATGCATCGAGCGGATGTGCGCAGAGCTCCTGAACAGGGTCCAGGCAGAGATGCAAACGAAGTATCTCTGGCTCGCGCTGTGATGACGACGATGATCACTGATGACGCCCACCGATGCTCGTATTGATACGACTTTTCCCCCACCTGTCCCTGTTTGCTACCAGCAAACTCGAGCTGTAAAAAATGTTTTGGAGGTCAGACTTTTGCACATTAATGAGAGTGAAAAAAATGCTCAAAGTTTTTTTTTTTTTTTAAAGCATCTTTCTGTCAAGTGTAATAAGGACCTGAAGTGAAATTGAGATAATAGAGGAAATGACTAAATCTTTATTTATGATTGTAGCTGGTGTGCGTTGTTGGTTGAATCTCCGTTTCCTCCCCCATGCGGACACACTCTGAGCTCGTTCAGTAAGCACTTTAAGCACTTTTTAAGCAAAAGCTCACACAAATTTAGTTGAAACCACCAGTGTTTTTGAAGTTGATCAGGATTTTTTTTTTTTTTAAATGATTAGTCAGTTCAAAATTAGCATTCTCAGTTCTCAGCGTTCATTCTTGCGTTCAGTGCCTGCAGCAAAGTGAAGATTAGAGTACTGAGTAGAAAGACAAAAAAGGAAAAGAAAAAAAAGACCCTTCAATGTGCTGCCTGTAGTAGAATAGTTGAATGAGAAGGAAGATTACAGATTAACATATTAAATGCCAAGATAGTCCCACCTGGTGTGTGACAGATCTTTCACACAGCGCAGCCAGTGGAAATGGAAATGTATCATAACTAGGTCTCTGGTGAGTAATTTTATTCTGATCACTCCTGGTATACTTGTTTGCTGCTTCTTTTATCGCTTGCTGTATGTGTGAAGGATTAAACCGTGTAATCATGTTGATAATTGAAAAAGCAGACAAGGGAGCCGTGCATTCTGGGAAGACGCACGGCCCCTCACACCGTCACCTGTCTGTGAGGCAGACTCCGAAGAACCTAAAACTGCAGCCAGTCTCTTCTTTTTCCCGGCCAGCCCATAAATATGCCATTATGGTACTCTTATTATCCTCATTATTGGGGTGGCTGGAGTGGCGCCTGCGTCTATCACGGCCCTCTAATGTGGGTCTAATGGTTCTGACCTGTACGGGACACAGGTGGTCCCCAGAACAGCCTTGATTGGGTCCATTTATTAAACCGCTCTGGCGCCAGAGATGGTCCAGTTAGTCATTTGCGTGCGGGGCAGGTTCTATTCCCGAGACTGCTGATCAGTTGGACCCCCCCCCCCCCCCCCCCCCCCCTCCCCCCAACTTCCCCCCAACTTCCCCCCCAACCTACAAACCTCCGTCTCGCCCCTGCAGCCCCAGCTTTGTTCTTTCCTAATGGCTCAATTAAATGGGTTAATTCAGAATAGGGACCCTCTTCAAATCTGTGATTATCACCTAGCCCCCTTTGCTGCCACATCACCACACACACACACACACACACACCACACACACACACACACACACACACACACACACACACACACACACACACACACACACACACACACACACACACACTGCTGTTGCTCTTTCCTGCACACCATCCGCTCCCCCACCCACAGCAAACCCACACATTTATTATTCATCGCAATCAAATAAGTGAGGTGGTTGAAGAAAGTTGCTTTTCTCTCTCTCTCTCTCTCACTTTCTTTCTTTCTTTCTTTTTTCTTTTCTTTTTCTTTTTTTTTTTTTTTTTACCTCTCTCCTCCTCCCTGCCTCCTTCCCCTCCCTCCATGCACCTCTTCTCCACTCGTCACCTCTCCTCTCCCGGGGAAGAATTGCTTTTATTGCGACAAACACTCTGTGGAGCCCTCGGCTTTCAGCAGCCCGAGCCAGTCATTGATGCAGGCAGCCACGGGAAGCAGGCAGCCAGGCAGCCAGGCAGCCCTCCCCGTCAGGAAAATGAGCAATTCTCTCATTGTAATAATGCGCCTCTGTCATCTTCCCATTATCGGCATGATAAAAGATGAAATATTCAGGGAGGCTGGCCTCCTAACCTGATCTGGGCGCGATATTGGGCCTGTGGAAAATGAGTTTTATCAGCTTTAATATACTCCTTGGCAGACTGACCCTTGAAATTAAACATTATTACAGAGCGGATATTTAAAAAACCGGGGCCACAAATTACATCAAAATGAAAATATTAAGGAACATTACGAATATATCAAGTGGCGCTTCTCTCCCTCTCTTCTCACGCTCGCACGCCAGCTCCCCTCGTTCTGACACCCTCTTCCTCATCCAGGCTCGCCTGCCGCACCGTTTCACCCCCCACCCCCACCCCCCAGCCATCCCCGATGAGCGTAGTCGGGGATGCAGCAAGCGATGTTGTAAGTGTCACCGTTGTTGTGAGTGTGTGTGTGTGTGTGTGTGTGTGTGTGTGTGTGTCTGCAGTGGGCTGGCAGAGAAATAATAACAATACTGCCTGTCCCGCCAGCTTCATACGTCTGCATAAACTAATTAGACCTCGACGCTCTCATCACCTGCTTTATTGAGAACGGAGGGGAAAACACTGGCTGGAAGAGTGGGACTCCAAAAGCAGAGTGTGTTTCTACACTCGTGTGTCTCATGTCGGAGAAGGACTGTGCCATGAAATTAACCTGTGGTGTGAGTTTGAGCGAGAGGCTGGGTGCGGTGGGATTTAAACTACCACACCTAACGCCCGCCTGTGCGTCCCCCTGCAGTCCGGAGAGTTCCCGCTTCAGATTCGCTTCTCTCCAGAGTAACTCCAGGTATTTCTGCTTTTTCATCTGAGTGTTTCTCTGGACTCACTCAGGTACAGTGACGCTCTGGGAAAATAATGGAAACACCAGCAGGAAGTGAGTTTCCCTAATCAGTTTAAAAGTAAAAATCCCCCAAATCTGTCTGTCCCCCAAAATGGAGAGAAAGTGATGTTGGTTCTGTGAAGTGTGTGGTGATTTGTCACTTTGTGATGGGGGGATATGAGAAATGCAATAAAAGGCGGAGGAGAGATGTGATTTGAATAGATTTCAGAGGAAGTCAGTCCTTAGGGGAGTTGGATGAGTAAGCAGTGTCCCCGAGGACCGAATTAAAACTTTACTTTTGGTCACGGCGCCCCCCCTCCTCCTCCCCGTGGTGCTCCTTTGCTTATCGCCTGCTTGTGCGAGTGTGTGTGTGTGTGTGTGCTTTGTGTGTTTTATGCATCCGTGATTGTGTGTATGTGTGTGTGTGTGTGTGTGTGTGTGAGTGTGTGTTGTCGCCAGAGGATGCACATGTCTGACTTCCTCTGTTTGTGTCTCTCCGTGTGCCAACGTGTGTTTCAGATGTGTGTTTTCGCCCGTGTGTGTGTGTGTCCCACGCAAATAGAGTGCCCTCCCCTGCCCCTCGCCCCGAGGTTATGGGGGGATACACACAGCTCCCTCTGCCAGGCTCAGATGAGTATTCACAGCAGCACACCCCTCTTCCTTAACCCAGCACAGGGGAGCTTTGCATATTGAGGCCGTGTATGTATCCGTGTGTGTGTGTGTGTGTGTGTGTGTGTGTGTGTGTGTGTGTGTGTGTGTGTGTGTGTGTGTGTGTGTGTGTGTGTGTGTGTGTGTGTGTGTGTGTGTGTGTGTGTGTGTGTGTGTGTGTGTGTGTGTGTGCACGCACACGCACTGGCCTGCCTCCCCTGCCCAGAAATAGGGGGTCCAGATGATTCCATGCACATGCATTATTATTATTCCACTGGTGATTCAGCTTGCTTGGTTGGTGCCAAACTCGCAGAGCTGCATGCATACATGTACAGGAACTTGATGTGAACCAATGCATGCGGCCAGCTCTCATTTTTGCCGTGTACGTTGCGTTGACGCTCCCAGACGGAGTGGGCATCAAACAGGCTCCAGAGCACTTTGTCCAGTGTGTCTCGCAGTGTCTGGATGGTGTTTGTGTTGCACTCAAGGAAGGAGCTGCAGTCTGATCAAGCAAAGAGAAAAAAAAAAAAATCAGGCAAAGAGGGGAAAATAGGGGTGGAAAAAAAACGAGAATAAGGCGAATAGAGGGAATAGACACCACAGGGGTTGGTAGCCGGGAGGGGAGAAAACAGCAGAGGGAAAATGGCTTTCTCCATCCATTCCTCCATTCCGCCCTCCCTCTTTTCTCCCTCTCTCTTCCCCTCTATTTCTCTCTCTCTCGCTCTGCCACTTGATTCATTATGCTGATATACACAGTATTTGCTTCCTGAGTGAGCCCCCCTGCACTCCCGCCCTCCTGGAATGCACACGCTGGTGAACGCACACACTCACGCTCACACACACACACACACACACACACACACACACACACACACACACACACACACACACACACACACACACACACACACACAGCAAGGTGGTGGTGGTGGTGGTGCCATAAATATAGCAAACGACACAGCCTAGCAGCCGAGCAAGGTCAGCCGCGGCCCAGGATGACAGTGCCGTGGGCGCTGCACTGAGCTCTTGTTAGAAATGCACACAGATAGCTCATTAGGACGGGCCCCTGAGGCCCCCCCCCCCCAACTCACACATGCACTCACAAACATATACAAACATTGATCCGTTTACTATTTAATTGCAAAGTTACTGTGTACGCTTCGCTGTAGAACATAGATCGCTTTTTGACAAGATTTAATCTGTTCCCCTCATCAGTCGCTGCTTTATTCCACGTGCAGCGATGTCTGCTGGTTTTCAGCGTGTGTTTATAACCGCGCTGCAAGAGTGTACATAAAAAGTGTGTTTTTAATTTGAATATCTTGAAGGTAAGCGTTAGACTCATACATTTACACATGGTATGTAAATATATATTTATATACGATACTCCTCTCCGCAGTACAGGTGTCACTATGTGTAAAAGCGGCGCGTGCTGCTATCTTGGCTCTGTGTCGAAGAATAAGCATTTCTATGAATGCACAAACTGTCATGTTTACATTAACACAGGGCGGCTTTGGTAAATATCACACTGACAGGAGCTGGGAGCTGTCTTTTTCTCACTTTGAGAGATGTGCAGTTAGAGGAGAAGTAGCAGGGCACTGAGGGCTGCCCTCAGATCAGTCCTGCTGGAGCAACAGCAGAAAATGTACGAGTATGCATGAAGGCCGGGTAAAAGTTGCGTGTGCGTGTCACGCGTGATGAACTGCAGTCATTTATGTTGCCTTGTGTTTGAGTGTTGTGCGCGGTGAGAGAGGGAAGAGGGAGAAAGCAGGTGTGTGTGTGTGTGTGTGTGTATAAATGAGTGTGTGTCTAACATCGTAGAGGTACTTGGCTCATGCTCTGGACACGCCTGAGAGACCCTGTGAAGTGTTGCCCTCCCTTCTCCAAGCGAGCCGCCGACACACGCTGGGACACATACAACTAGTTTTTGTTCTCCTTCATCCTTGTTCTTTTAATCCTTCATCTCATTCTTTAGTTTCTTTCACACGTCTTTTTAATAAAAGACCAGTTTTTTCTTGGACTCATCTCCAAAGGTTTTGTTGCCGTGTGTTGCAATCTCTTATATGCTGAGTAAGAGGTGTGTGTGTGTGTTGCCCCCTCCATGCACCAATCGTATAGCGGCATCGCTCTTCACTGCTGCCCTGCCATATGAGATGGATAAATGTATTGGATGCCGATCATCTCTTATGCCAACCTCCACCTCCATACACCCTTTCCCCGGCCCTCTCCCCTGCTCCCCCGCCGCCCGCCCCCGCTCCGCCTCCTGCCCGGCCGGGGCCGGTGTCAGTCTGGCAGGCCTTGGGGCCCGTCAGGAGACCAGTGGGCTGTGACGGGCAGCAGCTCTGCGTCCCTCTCCCTGCAGTCTGGCGCCCGCTGGGGTCTCGTCCGGGAGCCCAGCCTGCCAAAGTGACCTCAGTCCAACTGAAGGAAGGAGGGGAAAAAAAGAAAAAGGGAAATGAAGAGAAGACCACGGGCCGCAGTGTTTTCATTCTGTAGACTGGACAACACTGCAGACAAACTAACACACAGACTGGTGAATGAAACTTCATCTTTGAAATGCCTCGGATATTCCAGGAAAAGGATGGTGAAAAGATTGACCTGAAAAGCCAACATTCTCTTTTTTTTTTCCACATAATAAAATGAATTCCTAAATCATATATATATTTTGTTTTTCTTGTTTTTAACATGGTTCAACTGAAGTGAAAAAGAAAAAAAATAAATTTACTTTTGCATAAATGCACTATATAAGGAGGATGATCAGCAGCTTTCTTAAGAAAGATCTAACAGAACTTTGACTTGCCTGGAAGAAAAGGAAATCATTTTATCTCACATTTCTGCAACAAGGCCGCTCAGAGTGCTCCACTTCAACAAGCATGAGCAGCAAAGAAGAGCAAACAATATAATCTTCATTAATAACTGAAAATTAAAATGACAAAAAGAACAAGATTTAATTGAAACTAAATACAATACAATTGATTTTTTTTTTATGTGACCTTGTCGCAAATATTTCATGTGTAAAAAGTAACAGTAGCTTCTGCGTGTTTGGGTCTGGACATCAAACAGTTCTGACCCAGTCAACCGGAGAGTTCTGGATGATTCACAACATTTTAGATGATAATAGATGCATATTGAACATTCGGAACATCTGAGTAACAGGACGACAGTGCAAGGATTTGGCTTAAACATATCCGTATATTGTTCTGCTATTGTAAAACACTCAAACACTTAAACACTCAAAACTGTGCCCTGGTTTGAAATTTTAACATTCTTTTTATAAAGTCAATTAAAGCTACATCACAAGCTTTAGTGACTTTGCATTGATGAATCAGTCTCAGTAGCTTTAAATCTCTCTATTTCCTGTTTAATTGAATGTCAGCTTTTTTCCATCACATATTCTCTATACTCAGCTGTTTTCTAATAATCCTGCTTTTTTTTCTACTGACTATCAGCATCATTCTCGATATATATTTGTCAGGTGCTCTTGTGAGACAAGCTTAGATTTTTTTCTGAATGTATTATTGCAATTTTTTGTTTATTCAGTCCTCACCAGTACAAATGAACACAATGAAGCTATAATTTGAACAAAGCTGCTCATTACAATGGAGATGTCATTTACCCAGTGAAGAAATCTTCAGGAATTACTTGAGATTCTGTAAAGGGCTAAATAAGCTCAACGCTGTGTTCTTGTTTCTTTTGGATTTCCTCTTTCCTCTCAATAATTGCATTTCTTTGCTACTGACAGTGAGAAAAGGTGCGAAATTTTCACGAATTTCTCATAATTTTTTAACCTTTTCTTATCGTTTGAGCTGAAGGTAATTTTTTTCATTCTTCTCAAACCAGTTTTTCGTTCTCATGCATGTTGCTGGGACTGCACTGTGGCGGCTGGATGCTTTCTAAAAACATTTCTCGCCACACACCATTAGTAATCTCGATACGCGTGCCGTTAATCTAATCTGATGTTTGAAATGTAGCTCTCTCACTTTCAATCTTCATCAGATGGAGATGCATCCGAAGCCCTCCTAATTTGGAGGACTTTTGAGCAACATTAGGCTGCTCTTGCAGCAGATGAGGGGACTAATTATTAGTGTGCCAGAAAGATCCAGGTGCGTTACACAAACAATTTCCCCGCCGCCATCTCTGGTGGCAAAAACACAACATCGCCGTCTCTCCTGTGACCGAGCGTTGAGCTGTGCCTGCTGAGGCGAACCTCCCCTCCTGCATCCCTGAGAGGGTGATGCAGTGAGGTGACACCGTTTGGGAGGAGAGTTTGGGGTTGTGTGTCTGCTTGTTTATGCACACTAAATAGGGAATGCATGTGTCTGCTGCAGAAAGCATGTTTTTTTTTTCTTTTTTTTTTTTTTTGTGTGTGTGTGTGACTTTGCATCCGGTTCAAGCACTCTTTCTGGAGCTGGGCGTCCCAGTGTATGTTTGCGCCCACAAAAGTGTGTTTTGTGTGTGTTTACAGTGTAATGTAGCGTGCCCCTGCCTCCCCCTCCTCCCCCCGCCTCTTGCCCCGCCCTACCTCAGCCCCGTGGAGATGCGTCGGGGTCAGGGAATATGGGGAGAGGAACACAGGGAGGCCGCACTCCACAACTTGAAAGGAATTCTAATGAACCGGCACAGTCGCGCTGCCTATTCCCACGACAACAGGCCCCAAACAAATAGCTGCATTTGAAGTCCCCTCGTTTCATGACTTTGAAAATTCTGCGTGCGTCTGTGTGTGAGAGAGCGCGTGTGGTTGTTTTTGTTTTTGGGGTACAGTAAGTGTGTGTTAGTGTGTGAGTGTGTGCACTTGAGTGCCTACCTTTTTTTTTTTTTTTTTTTTTTTTTTTTTCACACAGAAATTGGCCTGGGAACTGATTGACTTTAATGTTTGCGCTAGACGATGTAATTATTGTCTGCTCTGACCAGGGATAGACTCTCTCTCTTTTTTTTTAATTTTGTAATTACCAGGCTTCCATTGGGCTGTTTTTCCCTGTAAACACTTGCAGTGAGGGGAAGTTGCCTTCGCATGTGTGAAAGGATAATGAGGGGTAACTTTATATTGAACTTCAAAATACTGTTAAATGCAGGAGGCATGAGTTTCAGATTGGATCAATAACAGATGAATTCACTTATAATTTCAGATATTGAGTTATAGATGTATTACTGTAATGATTCCCCACAGGATTTAAACTCAAAAAGGGAAATTTTTTTTTTTTTTTTTTGAAAATGTGTCTCCTGTGTTTTACATTCTGATCTAATTTGGATCAGATTTGGCCTTGAACTTATTCAGCTTTCACCTATATTAATGATCTGTCATTATTATGAGGATTTGTTCTTATTCCCCCGATGTTCGTATATAAAGTAAAGTTCAGCAGTGATACTCAGACCAGCAGTCTTTCTGATTTCTTTTTTTGATGGGGAGAACAGGCATAAAATAAGAACAGAAATATGAAATGTAGCAGTTTCAAACCTTATGGATTATTCTTGTGCAGAATTACTGCGCCATCTTTAATTCACTGAAAAGAGAAAAAAAAAAGCAAAAACAGATGAGTAAGGTGGCGGCCAGTTAGGTGTTTGCATGAATAATAATATCAGTGTCAGCATCCTCTGCCCTCGCCTCCTCCAGCCCAGCCTTCTCTAACCCCCTCTGTGCGTGTGTGTTTTTCTTTTGACAACCTCGGGATGCATGTACAACAGCTCCCGTGAACCGAGATGTCTTTTTATTTCTCAGTCCAGTGGCCGCAGCGCGGCCCGAGCGCGGCTCGGCGCGGTCGGCTGCCCGGCCTGCTCGGCTGCCTGCGCTGGGCTTGGCGGGACCGCCGGCGCCTCCCGTCTGCGCTGCGCCGCTCTGCGCAGACGACGCGGGTGAGAATGTCACTCCACAGAAGCAGCATGACTTGAGCTGTGTAAACAGTAAATAATAAACAAGTACTCTAATACATTATTGAGAGAATCACTTTAGGCAACTGGGACAGCATGAAACGCATATACCCCCCCTCTCCTCCTCCTCCTCCTCCTGCACCGTAAACCCCCTCCTCCTCCTCCTCCTCCTCCTCCTCCCTCCTCTTCTCACTCTTTTCAAACTCATGCTCTTTATGTTTTCTGTCGGTGATGCTGCACATAGAGTTTTATGTTTCATGTGTTGACACGTGCTCCTCTCTGCATTTTCTGCTTCTCCAAATGTCACCACACTGATAAACGAGGGTACTATGTTGTTGTTTTTTTTAATCATTATTCTTGATTGGACTGCAGATTCCTGATTAACCGGTTAGTTGTTTAGTTTATCAAATGTCAGAAAATTGTGTAAAGATGCACATCACAGTCTTTTTTTCTTTTTCTTTTTCTTTTTTTTTTTTTAGAGCCCAGTGTGAAGTCTTTACCTCACCTACAGTCAAAATCTCAACAACGAGCAATCTAAAAAGTTGAGAGACAGAGAAAATCTGCAAATCTTGACATTTCAACAACCGGAATCAGCAAATTTGTGACCTTTTTGCTTGATAAAATACTTGCAATTTTTAACTGATTGACTAATTGTTTGAGCAGTACTTGCTTTGTCACACATGTAATAACAAAAAGCTAAAATAAAAATGATTTTTCACATTTTATTTTAACTTTACCAGCAGCTGTGATATGCACAAATGGCCCCAAGTCATAAACATACAGAAATTCAAATATAATAATCGCACAGAAATGCTTTTCCAAAATGTTTTTTTTTTCCTCTTCCTCTTTTTTTAATTCCCACCTTCACCAGCAGCCAGTTGATGGATATTGTGTGAGCATAAAGCAGCACCTGAATCTACCTGCCCGTAGTGAATGGAATATCCTCCTCCAGTGGCTTATTGAGCAGAATAATTACATTGCACATATTGAATTCCACTAATGCTCCAAATGTAGGTCTTATTTAATACCACAACTCCCCGAGGGTTCAGAGCATGATTTGGAGCGCACTTCTCTTCACTGTACCTAATGCTCCAGATAGATTTGTACATAACAAAAACATGTCCGGAGCTTTTCCGCCACTGCAAACTTGGCTTAATTAGTCTGAAAGGTAACAGGGAACGCAATCATTCTTCCTGTGAGAAAACCTCCGACAGTGTGGAGCTCGTGATTATTTCACGTTCGGCACGCCGTATTATTTATACGGCGGCTATTCCGCTCCTCGTTTCTCAGACATAAACCATCCATGCTTTTGAGGAAAATGATTAAGATGTGTGTAAATCTGTAAGAATTTGAGCTGATGACGTGCGTTTATGGAAACAGACGCTACACTTAATGATTATGTGTAACGCGAGTCTCAGGGTTATGGCTCCTACAAATCCTTGAATGAAATTAAAGGAGATTAGGGGTGGGGATGTCTAATTTTCATGAAGGAACAATCACCACGTTTAGCTCGAGGGCTTTTAAATCATATCTATGGGTTTGGGAGGGGGAGATACCCACAGCGGCCTGAAGATGGCAGCCAAAACCTAGTTAGCTGTCAGGTGAATTTAGAGACCCTTTCTCAAGAATATTACTTCATAGGTCAAATGTATCTTCTGTGATACAATCATGTTTCACCTGCATGTGTTCATATCACTTAAAACACAGCAGTCAGAGTAGCAATAGGACAAATTTGAGCTTGGTTACTTTTAAGTGAGATGCATTTTCAGAGCGCTGCAATAAAGGGGGAGGTTAAACGTGATGGATGACACTCAGAAACTACAGTGCAGTCGTCGCTACGATGGAAACGGGAGAGTGGAAAAATTTGTATGATTGGGCAGAAAATAAATTGAGGATGTCTGCTGTTTTATCAACACTTTCAGTGCTGAAAATTTAAAACTTGTGAGAGGGAAACAGCTTAAAAACGTGAAAATTACTCAAGGTCTGCACACATTAAATAAAAAGGCAAAAGAGTTATGCTAATTTCTAATTAAATAAAGTGTGAATTTGTTTTCAATTAGAAAGACACACACAAAAAAAAAGAACGGTAGTGATGCAGGTAATTTGCTCCCAAATGGATTTTTACCTACTGTTGCAGTCTCACTTTTTTAAGTTGAGTGTTGGCAAAGAACACATCAGCAAACTCCCCTTTTTTGCCACAGCGTGTTTGATGAAGCTTCCAGCAGACAGTTCTCTGCATCAGCATCCTTCTTTTCACCGGCTGTTCATCCCTCCATTCTCAGCCGAGACAATGGAGGGGAGGAGAGGAAACAATGGAAAGGTTTGGAAAGGATGAGTGAGGAGAAGGGGGGGAGGCAAGAGGGGGTTAGCACAACACACACACACACACACACACACGCACACACGCACAGGCAGACAGAAGGAGGGTGGAGAGGAGGGAAAGGTCACACAGGTCAGTGATCAGGGTCTCTGTAGCTGTGTGTCTTTTGGGGTCTTTGGGTGTTCTTGCATGATTGTATGAAACCCTGCATGCACACACACACGCACACACACACACAGACACACGCACACGCACACACGCATACGTATCGTCTACAACATGGGCAGTCTGGGTCATGCCTGTCCCTTCACAGTCCACTGCTCCATTATTGACGGCTTGAACTGATACCCCAACAATGAGGGTGTGAATGCTCTAGTGTGTGTGTGTGTGTGTATGTGTGTGTGTGTGCGTGCGTGCGTGCGTCTGCGCGCGCAGACTGGAGTGTGTATATGTGAAAGTGTGAGGGGACGTGTAGGTACTCCCTAAGATGTCAGGGAGCCCCAGTATTTGGATTTTTCTCTATATTTATTTCTATTTCTTACCATCCTCCTTCCTCACACTCAAACACACACACACACATACACACATACTGACAATCTCTGCTGACACACCAACTGCTGGTATTTTGCACACATGCACACGCAGGCACAATAGGAGTCGGGTGGGGAGCCGAGGAATGGGGCCCCTGCGGGAGGGGCCTCCTCCTGGTCCAAATCAATATATGAGAAGCCATGCAAGTATAACAGAATCATTACTCTCGCAGGGCTTAGGAGAGTACAATACAGTCTGATTTGTGTGTGTGTGTGAGACCATGTGTGCGTGTGTGCTTTGACACCTGTTGTCTCCATCCTGCTGGTGTTTTTTTTTAAATTTCTTTTCTTTTTTGTTTTTTTACGTGGAGTTTCTTTGATATCATTAGCGATGAGAGGGGAGGATTGTCATCGTGCATATTTACCGCTGGCTCCGCAGCGTACCCTGTAACGTTTCTTCTCACACAGAAGAAGATAACAATGCAACCGCACACATCTAAGTACCCAGTTGAGTCAAACATGCGCGATGCTGTAGGTTCATTGTGAGAAACAACAATCCACTGCCGCCTGAACCTGTGTCTAACAAGACTTTGTATTTTTCTCACTAATCATGATTACTGCCACAATCTTCCCCTCCAGCCCACCTCTTTCTACCCCCTCACACATCAGTGACAACCTCCTTTCATCTGCCGGCGTGCAGCCCCACATCCACGATGTATTTACAAGGTCTGAAATGAACAGAGCAATTATTATCAGTCATGCTAATTCTGCAGATAATGATCAAAAGGCGAGTCCTGCTCTTCTTTCTTCTCCTACCACTCTCCCTCTCTGCCTGCTCTGGGGAGCCAACAGCGGTGACAAACCTCCCCTTTTATTATTTCATGGCCTGTTTAAAGATTTAGTGAGGCCCACAAACCACTACTTTTAATGACCAATTAACAGGAGCAAAGCTCTCTTCGGAGCACCGTGGCCTCGTTCAGGATTTGCTAGAGTAAACAGTGGTGCGGCATCGGTTGCGGTGGTGGTAGACGGGCGGTATGTCTCGTTACCGGCTTGCTGTTCAAACTCGAACACGTACAAACAGCCATGCATGCACACAAACCACACACACACACATACACACACACATACACACGCGCGCGCGCACCCTTCTGCTCCACTGCTTATTAAAACCTGGAGGAGCAGCAGTGCTTACCAAAACCTTGAGAGAGAGAGTCAGTCAGCAAGAGTCAGAGTGAAGAGTCCCGCTCCCACTGGGTATGTGTGAGCGTGTGTGTGTGTGTGTGTTTTTTTTTTCCTGAGCTTTATACAGAAAAAAAAAAAAAAAAAATCAAGAAGAAGGGGGTTGAAATCTAAAATGATAAAGCTCGTTGCGACGTCAGCCCGGCTAAAACTGATTCGAAAGCCAGCGAAACGGTGTTGAAGAGAGAGTAAATGAGTAGAGCCCCGGATCATTAGCATTGCTCAATAATGTAGCTGGGGGGTAGGACAGCACCACTCAAGGCCACAGGCTTTCTGAGCGGCTAATTTGGACCCGTCTTGTTTATGGGTATAGCGAGCAGGCCCCTCAAGATGACTGTCAAGCTGAGGCTCGCTCCCCAAACTAAACAAACACAAATGAGTACACACTAGTTGAAATCCACAACATGCATGAGTGATCAAGCATATACCAAGGCACATGGAGAGTTCACCACTGTATCTTCTCAGCAGTTGGGGTTTGAAGTTTGAATGCAGCCATTTAGACATAATCTGCGTCAGAGCTACAGTTGGTTTTTGCTTTCCAAGTGGCTTCTTATGTTCTGTTCTCACTCTGACAGAAAGCATATTTTTTCACGAGGGGAGGAATTTGAAGAATCTTTTACAAGGAAAAGCTAAGTTAGTCAGTGTTTGATGAATCAACTGTTGTGTTTGTCATTCAGAAATGGTGTTCATCCTCTTTATCTGATTAGCAGTGCTGTTTTCTGTCCTGTTTGTATATTTGTATCTTGAGGATTATTTTAGAACATCAACAATGACAAAAAAAATCAGCATCAAACCACAGACCTCCCTCCATTTTGCATTACTCTCTTCTCTTTACTTTGGTGATTGGCCTAATAAAGCATTGCATTATACTCCCTATACCCTGTTACTGTTTCCTCCTATTTCAAATTAGTGCCATCCTGTATGCATATGCAAACCTGTATTTACAATTGCTTCGCGATCTGGCTCGCAGTGTACTGAACACACATGGAGAGGGGGTATTGTCTCGCAGAAGAGGTGTTTGGGAGGATCAGACAACCTGGTTAATAAGACAGTGTCTTGATTGTATTTGTTTTCCATTTGTCTCTCATCGTTTGCATTAAAGATGCTCAGAGGTAATTAAGCCACTAAGTGAAACTGAAACGGGCGAGTCATGGGGCGAGCTCCAAAGCAGCATTATGAGACGAGAACAACAGACACAGAATGACAAGAGCTTCCTGGAACAATGCTCGGAAATGGAAATCCCCCCCATCAGGAATATCCCATTGTTGCGGAAAGACAAAACTAGAATGGAGAAAGAGAAAAGAGAGAAATAATACCACAGTGTCGGACTGATGCCAAAGCGTTTAGCATACCATAATGAAAAGCACAGCGCTTGTCGATGCGTTTGTGTGCAAACATTATAACGCGCATGGAAGCCAGACAGGTTTAAATCTGTGTGGGAGGTTGCCAGGTTAAAGAGCACAATACGGAAAAAGACGCCCAGAAAAAAAAAAAAAATGTTGCCGTTCATAGTTCACGGTGGTCCAGGAGTGCCAGTTGGTGGTGGAGAACATGCAAACATCACAGAGAAAGGGTCAAGCCGAAGACTGAGCACTGAATACTTCACCCCTGTGCAGCCCTCTACTGTTCTGTGCTCCAATGGTCATAATCCCCTCAACAAACCTCTAAATTAACCGTACTTTATGAACCTTTACCCTCCTGCCCTCTGGCAGGAGTCCAACCACTTCCTGGGTGCGGCCCTCAACCTGTCAAGGTGTGTGCAACGAGGTCTGCTGAACAGCGATGCAGGTGTGAAGTTGAAGTGTTTTAAACACCTTTTTAAAATACATTTCATCAAGTTTTTGTGTTTTGGTCTCTACCCAACGATCCTGTGTGTGTTATATCATTGTTTTATCCTCTCTTATGAACGCTGTTATCCAGACTCGTTTCACTCACTGCCAGCTAAAAAATCTCAAGTTCCTAATGTTCAAAGTGAATATAACAATGAATTTGAGCGACTTTAAAATCTTCAATGAACTTAAATATTTTGAGTCTCTCGGGTATTTGTGTATTGAAATTGACATAATCTGAACTACTTTCAGGATTACAGGAGCCCCTCTGATGATATTGAACAAACACAAAAAACATGTTTTTTTTTTTTTTTTTAAGATTTTTAATGTTTTTGCTCTATTTATTTGAAAAAAACAAAACAAAACAGAAAAAAACTTGTTTTAAGAACCAAAATGTTTGGTCTGTGCAAGAGTCCCACAGCTTTTTAACAGCTATGAAACAGTAAAGTAGAGGGAGACTGAAATCGATAGGAGATGAAGACTCATAATTGATCTGAATCATTATTCTTCAGCTGTTCTTCTGATCTAAACTGTGTGCGCTGTCAGTTCACCACAAACACGCTGTCAGTTTTTCACACGAAACACAGTTGTAGTTCCAATCTGCGCCTCCCTCACCTCTCAGGAGGTCCACGAGAAGGACGAAGACCCTCCGCTGGCCTCACTTGAATTCCTCCTACCTGACTTCGCCTTCTCCGCCTGCCCCCCCCTCCCTCTCACTTACCCAATGAACCCAAGCAACAAATCAATGGTCAGGGATAACACAAATCCCCCGTAGAGGTGACTTATAGAAAACAATTTGAACCTGCGCACCCCTCTTAGGCAGCCCTGCCCAGCCTCTTTACTGTATAGTTCTAACCTCAAACCTCCTCTGTCTGGCAGTCAATTGAAATTAGATTCCCAGGTAGATGGGAGGGAGCTGGAGGGATTCGGGTGGAGTGTCAGGAGTAGCGATACTACGCTGAAGGAATACATAGTTGTGTAAACACATGCAGCGAACGCTAACAGAGGCCGCTGCTGCCTTTTTAAAGGAAACCGAGCAGATCCCTGTTCTTAACGGTGCACTTATTTAAGTAGATATTGGGATTAATCTTGGAGATACTAATTGAATACATTTAGTAAAGTACTGGCTAATGATTTGATAGAGGAGGTGTGCACTTCTCCGGGGAGTTCAGTGTCTTCATTCATCTCATTCTCGTTAATTTATTTTGTATCTGAAATGATCAAAACGCACTGTAATATGTAAAAATGATCACAATGTGTCTTTTGCACCAGACACATAGATTCCTTATGACACCTAATGACCTACAAAATCAAAGAAGACGTCCAGGGTCTAATGAGAATAAGTTTGAGGAAGACATGGGGATGAGGCGGCGGGCCTCCTCGGGGGGAGACCTGGGCCCGGCGCTCATACTGGGGCACTCTGGGAGGAGGCAGGGGAGTCAGAGGATCTCGGGTGAAGAGACTGTGAAGGCGGAGGAGGAGGAGGAGGAGGAGGAGGTTGGTTCGACCAGGCCCTTGTACTTAGTGAGCCCTCAGAGGGCTCCATCCCCTATTTGCAGATCTCGTGAGGTGGGGGTGCGTTCGCATTACCACCTCCTTTATTCCAGTCAGCCCCCCCCTTCCCATCCACTCTCTCTCTCTCTTGTTCTCTCTCTCTCTCTCTCTCTCTCTCTCTGGTCATGCTAATTGCTCCCAAGGTCAGAGCGTTGGCTGCGCTCCCCTGAACGTCCCCCCCCCCGCCTTCACCCCCTCAACCCCCCCAGCCCTGGCTTTGAATGGCATGTTTTGATCAGGCCTAATTTGATTGGTCGACGTTGTCTGGGGTGGATAGGGACAGCACTTTACAGCCCACTGCTTTTGATGTGCGCGGATGTGTGCATGTGTGTGCGTGTCAGGGTGAAGCATGTCAGGTTATGAAGTGTCTGTGGATGAGTGCATGAGAGTGTTACACGTCAGCAGGGAAGTGTTTTTTGAGGGGTGTCAGAGTGTGTAAAGGGGAGTGTGTGTAAAGGGTGGTTTATGTCACGGGCGAGAGTGATTTTGTGTACTTGAGTGTCAAGGAGAGTTTGATGTGTTTTGATACAGCATATGGCAAGTATATTGGAAAATACGGTCCGACATGTGCTGAACTGCTGCTGTTCAAATAGCCGCCCATGTATTGTCAATATTTGACTCCTGTCTCTGAATGTGCAGCTTCTGGGTTTTATGCACCCTTCATTTCTATTAATTATATGAAATTAATTGATGGCTTTTATTTGTAGACTTATAATTCTATGTATTTTATATTTTCAAGTGGTTTTATTTTCACTTTAAGATAAGTGACTTAATTGTCTTTTTTTTAATTTAGAAATACTCGTTTTCTATTTCTGTGGGATTCCTGACATGCTTTTACTAATTTATTCACTTTTTCTAAACAAGGGTTACGCTATCAACCTAGCAGCTTTAAATGAAACTTTATTTTGTACTCAAATCAACAAATTTGTAGTTTAATATTAAATATCTGAATAGCATAAAAATGTATTGTGCAGAAGTATTGTTTATACCTAAAAGTTTCTCACTGGTTAAGACCTGCAACTAAGAAGCAACACAGAAGCAACACTGCTGTGATCAAGATGTGGACCAATTAAAAATTATTTATATTGATGAAAGAATTGTAATGTTTCAGATCTGACTTGATTACATGTAGCAGCCTGCAGCTCTACTCGTAAGTTGCTCTGTAAGGACGGTAATCTAAAATGGGATCTTATTTTGTACCATTGAAGTATCTATAAAACTCTCAGGTAAGATCAGCACTTGTCTTGATCTTTGCATTTAAAAGTATGCGCTGGAAATGTACCAAATATCATAACATAAAACTGCAAAAAATAAGCAGATCCCTGCCTTTTAAAAGTTTAAACTTTCATATAAATGCCATTTTATGTCTGGTAAATGAAATGCAATGAATGATACTCAAATCTGTATTCTGATTATCACAGGTGATCATTACTTCATTGATCTCAAATCGAGCTAAAAATCTAAACACAGCATCCACAGTTACTTTATGACAGGGAATTTATACAATGTCAAAACTCAAAACTCTAATCGAAGGAATTTACTTGAACTTACAAAGCAAATACTGTACTTTGGTTTAAACTCGTGTCACCCCCGGTAGAGTCCTGCCAGAAGCCTGTGGATGAGTGGGACTTAAGTCTTTCCCTCCCTGGAGTTCAGAAATAGCAACATCTTTTCTGTGGGTCTCCCCGTCCTCGCTACAGTCAGATCCCCAGCGAGTGCGAGTGCACTAGGTACAGTAGGAAGTCCTCGCCATTCAAACAGGCCATGTGTGTCTGCTATCTGACAGCCGCGCTGATCCGGCCCCTATGAGTGAGATTGATAGGGCCTGTGATCAGGGACGCCGCGCTCCCTCCATCGCCGGCGAGATGGATCACATCACACCGCCGTCTCCTCCGCTTCCAGGATAAATGAACTGAGGGGGAATCTATCACTCCCCGCGAAGAGGAGGGAGCGAGATAGAGGGAGGGAGAGAATACCTCGCAGAGACACTGACAAGGAGGGGGGGAAAAAAAAGAAGAAAAGGAGGGAGAAAGTAAGAAAGACTAACTGAGAACGAGACAGTCGAGGGAGTGAGAGAGAAAAAGTGACTCGGACAAAGGAAGGAGTGACTCTGGTGAAAGAGAAGAAGAAGAAAAGGTGGTGTGATGGAGACAGCTGTGGCGGCCTGCTGCGAGGTCAGCCCCCTCCCTTGCCCCAGTCCCCCTCACAGGTTAGGTGTTAGGGTGTGGGCTTTTTTTGTGTCGGGCTGTCAGCCAGCTATTTGTCACAGTGAGCGATCTGATGCTCTGCTGAATCAATCACACAAGAGCGCCGCGGGTTGTGTGTACTGTATACTTATATCTGTGTGTCTCTGAACATAAAACTGCGTTTGTGTGTGTGCGTGTGTGTGCACAGAGACGTGGACAAAGCCGAGAAAAGAGCAGCGTTCCCTCTCAACGTGAGGCCAGACTCTAGCTTTGGCTGAGACAGGTGCCCCGGTCGCAAACTCTTTGTCATATATTGCGCCGGTCACAGGCGCCGCTCGGCCTCTGGACCCGCTCCCCTCCTGCTCATTTGGCCCGGCATAAATTAGACTTTGTCATGGCTGATTGGGAATAGGCACCTTATTGCATTAGAGCATGGCTTATTAAGCAAATGCTCTTAAGACAAGCCTTGCTTAACTGGGTGACAGCCTCTCAATTAGGTCGTCTGTGAAATATGCCCATGCTAATTGCCCCCCCCCCCCCCCCCCCCCCCCCCCCGAAACACGAGCCCCGAGAATTGAATTAGAAGTTATTCCGTCTGACTTGTGCGGACATGTTTTGCTTTGAGTCGAGTGTCATGGAGCTCAGAGTGATTGCGTGTGTGCACACCAATGATTGCCAAGGCATTTGTAGTTATTTAGCCCCTCCGCTTGATATATATTTGTGTGTGCGCTTGCATTTCCGCGCGTGCTTGTGCATGTGTGTGCACCCAATAACTGACACTCGGCTTTCTGTGGCTGCAGCGCTCGTGAAGTCTCCCTCATCTCCTCTCAGGGTGAAATGACAGCTTCAAAAACCTTTCCCCAATGATTATAATTGACTGATTGGTGAGTCCTTAACTTCCTCTGCCTCCTCCAATAATCCCAACATGGCTCTCAAGTGGCCCTAGGCTGTCTTTATGAGTGCCTGCTTGCGTACTTTATGATTGCCTGATGTGAAAATGGCAACGGTGGTATGAGGGGGTAATTTGTCGGAACCCAACAAAGGAATGTTGTAACAATTAATCACGGGGTGAACACAGAAGAACGTGGTAATTATGTTCATTAAGTGGCGAGCACAAGGGCAATTATCTGGCATCAGCTTGGGTTGTCACAGTCGTGTCAGGCCGAGATGTTGCAATAACTCACCACTTTTAAGGGGTTATCCGCTCTTATCTCATGTGTTATGATGGCTGTGGAGAAGTACCGATCTGACGGTGCTGCCGTGTGTCCTTGAGTTTTTCCACAAATCCAAAAGGTATAGCAACAAAGATAAGCTCTGCGTAAGGACATTGTTTTTCTGCATCTTTCTAAGAATTCTATTGTATGGAATTTTGGAGCAAATAAGCTTCGGCCTTTTTCATGTTTCAGCTGGATCAACAATCATTGCACCCTTGTGGCATGTTATTTGATAGATGTGTTTACTCTCAACACTTATGAGCAGCCGTGGCTCAGCTGGCGGTCCGGATCAGCTTCCAAGTTTGGCTGTCTGACCCTGTCTTTGTGCTGAAACGTGTTTCAATGAAACTCTGAACCCCAAGTTGTTCCTATTGGCGTGTGGGAATCTTGGACCACCACCATTGTTATTCATCATGTGCTTGATGATTGAAAGTGGGATGAGATTGAGCTGAAGCAATGAAAATGATCAATAATACTAAAATCCACTCACTATTTTATCTTGAATGCATTCTAACATGTTTGCATGAACATGACAGATTACAAGACATTGTCAAAGTAGACTTACTTTCAGTCTTTCATAACTAACTTAACATACTTATGCTTAACTATAGATGCATCTTTCAAAAAATGTATCATGAAGAATAAGAAACTCAAATTTGTCAGAGACACATTTGTTGATGCTCATTTATTTTTTCATTCCAGACAGTACTGTAGCAGCTCTGTTGGTGTACAGTGCGATATAGCATTCCCAGATATACTTAATGGCATATCTTGATTTGTTAACATGACTGACATGACGAGCCAAACAACTAGAACAAGTGGGACTTACACTATATACGGTATACTATATCACTGTATTGTCTGACTGATTACTGTACGGATTGTTCACGCCTGCTGGCCGTTCACAGGCATAAGCATGTCAGAGGTCACCGCCTGATCATAGTAATTTGAGTTGACTACAATAGATTTAATATGACTTCTAATGCTTTAATTTCACTTGTGTAGGAAATTCTAATGGATCATATTCTCACTTCTAACCTTTGTTTTTCACGTCTTGATATCTGACAGGCTCATTTGTTTGTAAAACACTCATCAAACACCCTTTGTTTCCTCGAGTAAACACACTTCTATGAAGAACACCAACAGCTATTTGTCATCAGATACTTTTCTAATCCAACATTCAAACCATGTCTGTAACTGATTAAGTTGATTTGCCAAACAGAAGTTTGATTTCACAAAAAATAAGAAAAGTCAAGCCGTTTTTTAAAAGTGGGTTTGATTTTAACAAAGGGAAGAAGTAGATACCCAGAATATTTGATTGAAATAATTTGCATGATCATAAACTTCAAAAATTTTCCAGCTCGCTAAACTCTTTAAAGTGAAATGTGAGAAGGACCTTGGATTATTACTTTTTATTCCTTCAGCACCGTTTTGTGCGCATTAACATATTCGGAGTATCGCTCCAGGAATTAAGTTTCCGCGTCGACCAAAAACAGACGTATGAGTCATGTTTAGTCTTAAACACATAGGGATGGATAAGTTACCGCCACACCTGGAGCAGAAGAGCTGCTGACTACACCTGTACAGAACTCCCACCAATGTCTGCCTGATGCACGTCCACCGTCCGTCTGACTGTCTGCGGAAAAAGAGCTGCAAGCTCCAGTGAATCTTTAAATAAACGGCTGAAACTTAAATCCTTACTCACAAATCCCAGCCTTGTAGATACAAAACCTGGAAATACCATTGGGCTAATTAAGCTGATTGGCTCCGTCTGTCCTGAAAGAAGGCCGGCCTGCCAATCAAACGTGGATGTTCTCGCTGTAACAAACTCTGGCAACAGCTTTTCTTTCCCCACTTGAAGCCGGGGGAAGAATCAACCTGACAGTGGAGCGTGTGATTGGACAGAACCGTGCGGGCTGTAGTTGTCAATCAGTCAGTGAAGAGTTGAGTATTTCTGACCCTTCTCACAATGCTGCACACCTCTGAAGCCGCCAGGCGTGAAAATAATAGATACTTAGGATAAAGAGTCCCGGTATAATTATACAAACCGGCAGAAGACACCCAATTCTCCACTTTGTGAACACACAGCGCGCTCAGTTCTCTTCTGACACACTCGCTCTTCTATCTCTGGTTGGGGAAAAAAAAAAAAAAAAAACATCTGCAGGTATCTATGCTCTCGAGGAGGGCAAGGCAAGAGAGAGACAAATAGCGTGGGCTTTTTATCACCAAAGCCCTCCTGCAAACAGACAATAGCCACACAGGTCTTATTTTAGTCACTGCCTTTTGTGGCTGCCAGCCTTCTCAAGCGCCCTCTCTCCCGTTTCCCTTTTATTTCTTGTGTTTTTCCTTGGGCACAGTTCTCTCTCCCTCTCTTCCTTTTTCTTCCCTTCTCTCTCAATTGCAAGCCTATTTGGAGCATGTTTGTTTTCACGCTTTCTCCTCTCGTTCTCAATCTCTCCCTCCCTCTCATTTCCTCTTCTTGCGTCCCCCCCCTCCCCCTCTGTGTGTGTGTGTGTGTGTGTGTGTGTGTGTGTGTGTGTGTGTGTGTGTGTGTGTGTGTGTGTGTGTGTGTGTGCGCTGTACATCCATCGATGGATGCGAGGCGTGTATAACCTCAGGTAAGCTCAATGAAGCAGCCTGACTAGCCAGTGTGTCTGTGGGAGGCTCTGGCTCATCTCTGCCTGCATCCCTGTAGCCTTAATCTGTGACAGACCATTTCATAATCACAGCCAAGGGGGCTTCTCTCTCTCTCTCTCTCTCTCTCTCTCTCTCTCTCTCTCTCTGTGACTCTCTCGCTCCTCCTCCTCCTCCACCTCTTCTTCTCCTTCTTCTTCTTATTCCTGTGCTCCTCATCTCCCTCTCTCTCCTCCTCCTTCCCTTTTTTTTTTCTTCTTCCTATCCCAAAGTGCAATAATTCACAGGCATGCACCCTCCCACAGGCGGATTAGCAGGCGGCGTGCTCGTCCTACATAATCGCAGCACAATGAGCCCATACGTGCCGCCGCTGCAGCCACGCCATAGGGCACAATGCATCTGCGCCGTCCCCCCACACCAAATGACACGGGACAAAATGGACCCCATCGAGCGCCCACCACCTGCACTACAGGCGGGCCTGCGAAGGGCCTTGTGCTCCTCGTCTGCTCGCCGCGGACTGAATAGCAAGTGGACAAAAATAATGACAACGTGGTGGGAAATCTAGTTGTGTGATGTTTCGGAGTGACTTCATGTTTGACTGTTTCTGATTAAAAAAAAAAAAAAATTCCCATCTTGCACTCTTTGTAATTTCAGCTATGTAAATGAATTTCTGCTTCCGCGTCTAAATGAGTTTGTAATAAGTGAAGAAGACAAAGAGGAGCCCTCCAAAAAACTGCTCTTCAAATTATGGAAGGGAAAAAAAAAAAAAGACAAGTTGTGGCATCCGTTCTTTGATTGTGATTTCACATGTGACAATTTTTGCGAACAGATTTTTACCACACAATGCTTGAATCCAAACTGTTCCACCAGCCCAGCTGACTACAGCAACATTAACATATTGTAAAAAAAAAAAAGAAAAAAAGAAAAAAAAAAAAGGAACAAGCATCTTATGATTCATTTTCATTGTCAGAATAATAGCTGAGCCGATTAGTAGCATTGTTGCCATTGGAGAGGCAAAACATCATTACGCTCCTCAATCTGTTTGAGTAATTAAACCATTTGGGAGAATAATTTTATGTGTTTGCTGATTCAGTCAGAAGAAGAAGAAAAAAGTGCCGTTGAACGGCTGCAGCTATATGTAATGTTACATTTATGTATTAGCTTTAAAGGGCTTAAGTGTGAAGCTGTGCACAACTGCTCTGGTAACGGAATGTCAAATAGGATCCATCGCTCCATTCCAATGCATTTCATATAATACTATAATGAAAGGCAAGGATTTATACCGCATTAGTATCAAGCTCCATCAGATTTAAAGCCATAAATCCATTCTATATCCTCCAAGTTTTCCTCTAACATTTTCTGGGCGCTTAATTTAATTTTCTCTGAAAGTGCCAGGCGACCGCTGTTCTTTGGTGTCAGGTGAATGAAATAATTTGCACATACTTTGCGCCTAAACTGTGGAAATCCAGGAAGCAATTGCATGCTTTGCCATATCACAGAAACACACCAAATCTTCTCTTTTTTTTCCCCCCACGTTGCTCCATTGTTGGAAAAGCGCTATTAGGCTCACTTTCAAAGCATACATTTGAAATACCCATGACTATCGTATTAGATTTTCCCTGCTACATCTAAACCAGATCTGCTATGTTACTTCTCTAAAATCCATTCTGCCTCTTGCAGTCCGCTTTATTCAACACCCCCCGATAGCAGGAGATGACACATTAGTGTCTCGTTCAGCAGGATGCAATCAAGCTGCTACAGGTTTGCAGGACACTTGGCCTGTATGTAAAACACAGACACGTCCGGCCCGGCGTAGCTTCCTCTCCTCTTTTATTTTGCCGGCTCAGCACAAGCCCACACTGCGGTAATCCCTCACAAGTCAGGACAAAATGAGGGACGCAGGGTGGGTCGCAGCTGGAACGCGCACGGCCGTGCATAAGATATCTCCCAGATTCTGCCCCTACCCGGGCTTTACAGACAGACCCAGAATGCATTAGCAGCCGGGCAGACGCCGTCGTCCGGCGCGCCGGAGCTTTACACGGCGTGGGTCTTTCCACACCCGCAGGTTTAAACACACAGGACTTCATTAAAAGCATCACCGCAAGATGATGCTCACTATACGTAATCCACCTGCCCGCTCACCTCCTTCCGCTTTGCGGTTCCAAAGAGGCTTGTTAATCCTCGCCTGTGTCGGTTTGCTGCCATGCAAAAGCCCGGCGCAGACATGCAGCACACATTAACATTTAAACACACATGCATTGTTTTGCATGGGTTTTTATGATTTATTTTTAAGGGCTCAGATACGAGGCGTGTCCTATGGTTTGACCATTAGCATTTTTTGTTCCTGCCGCTCGTTTTCTGGAAGGAGCGTCCCAGGAGCAGGTCTGATACAACGCTGGAGGGTGCGGGGTCAACAGGACCACATATGAGCATCCACACTTGCATATGGCTTCACTAGAAAAACTGGAAAAACAAAGTCAGATTTGGTCTTTGTTTTAAAAACAAAAAATGACATATACAGCCAAAAAAAAAAAAAAAAAAAAAAAGTTAAAAGAAGTGGTAATTTTGTCGGTTAGCCGGGCTAAACATCGCTAATGTTATGCTGCTGTTGTCTCTCTTTTGGTTTTGCTCTCTCCTTCAGTCCCTCACTCTCTCCCTCCCTCGCTCTTGTCAGTCTGCTGATTTATGGCTCTGTTTAAGTGAAGGCCACACGTATCTCCCGATGCTGCTATTTGTTTCAGCCCCGCTCCATTTTTCCACTCTACCCCCTCTGAAGGCAACCAGGAACCAACAAAAATTAACCCTTGGCTCTTATGCACGCATCAAAGTGGGTTTAGTGGCTCTTCCCCGGGTTGTAACTGCTTCAGGGAACTTGACAGGGCTGCACGGCGACTCCGCCGCTGCCGTTCTGACAAAGCGCCTAGCGGGCCCAGTCCTCTGCTGTTGTTGTTAGGAGCGCGTCGCAGATGTAGAAAAATGACATGCCACAAGGATGCCATTAATAATGCTCACACGCAAGGTTTTCTTGACGTGGGGAAAAATGGCCGACGTCACAAGGCCCTTTTATCAGCCTAATTTCATAAGAGGATTTCATGTCTGAGCAGAGAAAAGTGGCTATTTTTCCTTTTCTTTTATCTTGTAAACAGCCATTACTTGGAGAGGTATACAGGCCTGCGCTGGCAGTAAGTGGATATGAATTTCAAGACCAGACCATTCTTTTATATCAGCCCCTCTTACAAACACGTTGACACAATCGTGACATCAGACAGCCTCACTTTTTTCTTTTTCTTTTTTTCTTTTTTTGCGCACTCAGGTTCCGAGTGTGCCATAATTCATTGCATTTTCTTGATGAGACTTTTTTTTTCTTCCTTTTGGTGATGCTGAAAATTAGTTGTTATTGATTTTTGCAGCAAACTAAAGCAATTGTTTGACTAAATCAAAGAGGCAGCTGCAGCCACAATTACATATTGTGAGTGTGATTGTGTTGCCATTGATTCTAAACGTCTAAGCACTGAGAGGGATGTGTCTGACTTAGCTTTGTGTATTGTTGCAGTTTCTCTTTCTGCGACGGTGCAGCATTGTACTATATTTGCACTTCTTCTTCTTCTTCTTCTTCTTCCTCCTCTTTTCACTGTCTGTGCCTTTGTGGCAAGATGGCACGGAGAAGGCTGTTGTTTACACTGATAAGCTGCCCATTGTCTCTTGTGGGAATTCCCACACGGGAACAAGATGTGGCGCCGCGCAAGAAGCTAACCGCAGAGCCGCTGGAGCAGCAGTGGTGGGACTGCCGCGCTTCCACTGGGATCTGGTGCCAGGGGTAAGATGGTCATCCCCTGAGACCGCTAGATAGAGACAACAAAAGGGAGAAAGGGAAAGGACCGGCAACAAAAGGGGGAAAAAAAAAAAGGGGGGACCGACGAAGAATGAAAGAAGACGGCAAACACGCAAGGTTGAGGTTTTAAAGATAAAGAAGCCTTCGACGAAGTAGTGCTCGTGTGAAGAACACGACGGTAGAGATGAGCTTCAAAGCAGATAGAACGGGATGCTGAACTCAAGCCGTGAACCAGCGTCATGGTCAGAATGAGAATACCGTATATCATGTCACATGTTTAACAAAGCGCCGTTCAAATGAGAAAGTATTACTGGTTTTAAAAGTAAAAATTCAGATGAGTACAAAATTGATTCATCATTAACTTTCTTTGTGATGACTGCGGTTTGAAACACTAAAGTTAGTAACTGTGTCCCAGATGCAAGCACCCAGAGGCAGGAAGTGATCCGGGCCTGTTTAAAGTCAGACAGAACAATAAGGAAGGTAGAGCTCAGGGGCTTTTACTGTCTTCTCCCAAATCTGCCCACCGACCAAATCTGAAGTAACTGTGTACTGCAGTTTTTATAATGTGGAAAAAACTTAATTTAAGGTGATTGCCTTCTATTAACAAGCTAAAATGGAATATATAAAGATATATTGGGTTTCTTGGTGACTTCAACCTGACTGTAGGTGTGGATGTGTGTGTGTGTGTGTGTGTGTCAGTGATTGTCTGTTTGTGTTAACTCTATGATTGACTGCTGACCTGTTTGAGATGTCCGCTGCCTCCAGCATCGTGAAGATGGGCTCCAGTCTGGATTATAAAGCATGTATAGAGAATGAATGAACAGAAAGCTCAATTCTTTTAATATTCACAATGTAAAGCCATTCATCTTTTCTGCCAAATCCACTACAATAAAACTGCAGAATAAATGTAACAGTGTTTGAAACAGTGTTTTACTCCTGTTACCTGCATGCCAACATGTGTTATAATCAGGTTTCAAATTGCCGTGTGGCTTTGGGGGGGCATCTCCCACCTCGAGTCGCTGTTTCCCCTATTCTGCTGGAGGGGATAAAACTATTCCCCCTCTCATGGTGGTCAGCCAGAGTCACTTCTCCAGCAGGCCATACATGACTCATTTTATAAATGTTTAGATTAGACACTGTATTTATAACCTAAGTAAGACAGAGTTGTCATGTTTTATACATTGACTGTGACGTTTACAATAGAGTTTTAGTCTTGAAAGTCATGGTATTATTATAGTTATTAGACTTTTACTATTTATTTTGCTTGCATAACATTGCTATATATCATTTTTTATTATTTTTACTAAAACTGATGGTTTTAGAGTTCTATTTTCCTTTTTGTTTCACGTTTACTTACTGCTAATTTATCACAATTTTCTTTCATTGTTGACACCTACTCCTCTCTGCATTCCTTTGAAAATATTCATCCCTTTGGCTTTCTAGTAGAAATCACAGCCTGATTTTAAGAGACAAAAGTAGACAGAAAACTATCAGGGCATCAAGAGAGAATTCAAACATCTTCTCTAAAATATTCCCCTCCCTTTCCCCGCATGTCTAAAACGAGGCTTCCTGTAGTATGACTTGACTCTCCTGTTCTTCCGCACAACAGTCAGAGTTGGCTGCAGGCCCGGCGACGCCACTGGCTGAGGCAGAAGGTGTGCCCCCGCTCAGGTGTGCCGGCAGTGGACGCGGGGCTCTGACAGTACGGGTTAGTCTCCTGGCTAAATGCAACTTGACAGCAGCGACGCTCGCAGGGCGCGGTTGGCATGCTGGGCTCTCGGGGCCTCATAGTGAGCCTAAAGCGCACGGGGCTCATAGGGGAGAAAAGCACACAGAACGGAACTGAGTCACATCTCAAGTCGAACAGGATGAAGTGCTGGTCAGTCAGTGTCACTCCGCATTGCTCCGTCGTTTCATCGTGACGGCAGCGGACAGCTCCGTGCAGACGGCTGCGAGAGCTTAGTTCAGAAAGTCTCAAAACATTCAACATTTTCAAAGTATGGGGTAATTATATAATATGTAATAGGTAATATTTATGAAAGCATTCATTTAGTTAACACTTTTATAAAGTTACAGAGTACTTTTCAGCAGTGGTTTTTTACTGTCCTGCCTTTACAAACTACAGACCATTTAGTGTCCAGATGAACTGCATGTTCTTCCTGGTCTTGTGTGAGTTTTAGTTAAACTCACATTCATGGCACAAATCGCCATTGATCTCCTCAGAGAGGTCGTTCTTCTGTGTCGGGCAATGAAACTGATTTATAACTATATCTGTGATGTATCACATACAGTGAGAGCTGAAGATACCAAAACCTTTAAATCAATTCAACAATTCATTGAGAGCAAGTTGTCTAACTATTAATGTAATACAAAATTGACAGTAGCTTGAAATCATGTCAAAATGCAACCATCATCTTTCTCAATTCCCCTCAATGAGAACTACACTTTTTGGAGGAAGCAGACTTAATGGTTTTGTGTAGTTCAGGGGCGTGTGAGACGTCAGGAGAGGTTGAAATGCCATTGGTTAAGATAATGGAAGAAAGAGACGTAAAGTTCAGTGGAAGAGAGCCTAATGCCTTCTTAAGGTGAGCCATTTTAGCACGCTACCGCATTTGTATACGTCTGTGTATTTACCCGCGAAGGGAGGGAGGTGACCTTTCCATGTGGAGATGGTGTCTGCATGGAAACGCTGCCTGCTGCATCCTAATGGCCACCCAGGGCCACCTCGCCTCCACGGCCGTCCTGATATTTGCCTAAACGTGGGGTGGGGGAGAGTGTTTTTTTCCTTCTTTTCTTTTTTTTCTCCCCCCCCCTATTCATTACCCCGCCCAGAAATATTTACAGAAATGTTCCTGGTCGGCTGAAGTGAGGCGAGAAGAGCCCGGTGTTGCGACCGCCATGTATTCTGAGAACTTTGTGGACTGATGGTAATTGGTGCGAGATTAATACACTTTAATGCATGTTTTTTTTTTCTTTTTTTGAAGTTCCTCTGCAACCAAACAACTAAAAAAAGAAGTTTACAAACTGACAAACCCACTCGACAGAGGAAGTTCCCGACTCAGTATCATTAGTAATGCTGCTCCCAGACAGGGTTAAGGAAGAGGTCTCCCAGTCAACATGGCTGCCTGCCTCTTGCTTCTCTGCGGATCATTAGGAAAATGAACGATTGGAGGACTGTGTGTGTGTCTGTGTGTGTGTGTGTCTGTCTGTGTGTGTGTGTGTGTGCTTCATTGTGTGCGTGCGTGTGTGTGATTTCTGTGCCACTGGGCTATGGACAGCCTGATTACTCTGCTCTGTCTCCTACTTACCTGCCGGCCCACCGACTTACCTTCAGCATACTAACTCCCTCCCATTCCCTGTTCGCCTCTCACAGACGTACCGCACACTCGCACAGACACACACAGACACACAAGGGGAGAGGGAACCACAACTGCATTCATTTGTCTAGATTAATCTCTGTAAAACTTCCAAATGCATCAAATCTTGACAGATGATTCTAGGCCAGTAAATCTATTCCTCGGGGTGTCTCTGCACCTTTGGAAAGAAAAAAATCCTACAACCTGCTTCTCGCCTTAGTTTTATGTTCGTATGCCCAATTGTGTACTTGGAGGCAAATGGTATGCATACATTTTAAACGTGCATCAATGGCAGGGGTAAACACAGAGGAAAGTGGTGAGAAAAATAGAGGAATCAACGATTGATGTCGAGGGAGAGTCTGGACTTGTGCTGGGGCATTTGTGTGAGCTATCCCCATTAACAAGCAGAGGAGGTGGTGTGTGTGCAGCTCTGTGTGTGTTGCTGAGTCTACATCATGCATGCTGAGCCTAACAAAACAAGGGATGAAGGCTGTGTTATGCATTAAGCTTCCCACAGCATTGCTTGACCAAACGTTCATGTTGTAAAGTTACTTTCACCACTGGCATGAAAAATATCATATCAGATGATAGCGTTGCATCAGTACATAAATATCTTTTAAAAATATGGTCAAAACAAGATGTCAATATCCTGATTAAGGTGACTGAAACTGTCCCATGTCTGAATCACTTCGATATTCATGGAAACCAACTTGTATCTGTTTCTTTTCTGTTGCTTCCAGACATGTAGTTAAACATATAGCAAACAATCGTATTTGAGTTTTAAAAAACCTACACAAAATAAAGTTATTACAGGAGTTGTTCAAAACTAGACAGCATATCAAAGACGGGACTTTTTTTTTTGTATGCCGTGACATGAATGTTACTTGTAACTTTGACAATTTCAGACTGAGGAAGAATCCAGTTCGTACCCTTATTTCTGTTTGTCATCTTTTTCTTTTGTTGAGCCCACTTTTGCCGCATTTGCTGTTGTTTGGCTTGTCTGGTTGTGGTTAACCATTGTTAACTTTTTTAAAGAAATGTAACTTTGTAAAATAGCTAAATAAATATACAGTTGAAAGTATAATGCACATTTGATCTGAACTTGAAAATTCAGGAATCTGATTAACAAAACTTCTCTAATGATTTCTATTAAAAGACGTAATGACAACAACAAAAAAAGCAAACAATGCCTACTGTAATTAACTTTGGTTGAAGCTGATGTCATTTATCAGGAGTTATATAATTCAATCGCACAACATTTTAAGAAAAAAAATAGAATCAAAATCATTACTTCCAATCATTGTATTATTCTCTTTGGTAAAACCATTAAAATTGTTATTATTTCAATCCTATATTGCACATATCTACCTCAAAGAACAGGAAAAATGGGTACATTTATCATAACAATCCAACAGTTAAACAATTACAGAAGTTTAAATACTTTATATACGTATATCCATTCATTTCAGACACTGATTTTTTAATAAATCTGACCTCCTCCTCTGATCACCCTAATGGTTTTCTGGAGTACAAAGGAATAGAGTTGTCTTCTTTTTATAAATTCCCACCATCCTTTATTTTGCAACACAAACAAATTCACACGTTGCTTTTCACACATTAATTATGCAGTTAGAGAAAAAAAAAGCTGTAATGGTGGAGAGGCAGGAAGGTGAAAATGAGGAATTCAGTTTCTTGTGCTCCCTTGTTGAATATTCATATAAGATCAATTTTTGATGCTTTGGAGCGTTGTTTGTTCCAGGGCGGCACGGTTGCTTCCTATTTGTGAAGCTGCTCGGCACCAGGAAATGGGTGAATCCACGTCGGCGAGAGGAGAAAGGTGTCTATTCTCAAAAGAGACACATGTGAGGTGTCTGTGGCAGATTGTGGAGGGTATTTAATCCTTTACAAATGGCACCGTTTGATTGAATTTTCTTGTGTCACTCACTGCTGGCACCACGAGGAGGAACATTCTCCACTGACAGTCAGTTGCAGCGCTTGTCTGATGACCACTTTTGTTGCTCTTTGTAGTTACCTGTCATAATTTTTCTTTGAGCTTTGCACAGTTTGTTTCACCCCCAAGATGTTTCAGAGCACTTAAAGATAATTATTGCCAAATGATGCTCTAATGAGGGGAACAACTGTCCTCCAGTCTTTGCAGGAGAGTCAGGCCTGCTCGCTCTGACGCCTCCCTTTTAGGCTTCATTTTGTTTTCCTGTTTGACAGTGTCAGACTTTCTATAGATGCTGCCTCAATCTGACGCGTGCCATAATAATTGGCTGAGCACAGGAGATGCAAATTGCTCAGGATTTATTAAAATGCACCTTAAAGGGGTTAGAAATGTCTGTTCGCAAGTCAAATTACCATTTTCCCTCTCTTTGAGTCTTTCTTTTTCTTTTTTTTTTTTGTCAACCTCTCTTAAACTTCCTGCGCTCTTGGAAGAGGTCAGGCGCAGCCCTTCATTTGTGGAGGAGGATTTTCGTCTCCTGTGGAAAATTGCAAGGCATTTAGAGCTATCGGAGAGGGTCAGGGACCTTTCCTTTAATTTCCCTTTATCTTCACCACCATGCTGCACGACCCCAAGCACATCACAGAACCGATGTCTGGCCCGTCTCTCTGCAAGCTGTTTATTTGTATACCTGTTTTTCCCTCCCTCTCAATCAAACTGCATGGAATTTTCTCGCCAGAATTTGGCCAATGCCTCGAAGACATCTAGATTATCTTTCAAGCCTTCTTGGTGTATGAATTATTGTCGTTCAATTCTCACCACAAGTGTTACATATTAACTTCAGATCTTGGCAATTATTTTTGAAATCTGACAATGAGATTAATGCAGAATTGGTTCGGGTGATGCATTTCCTGGAAGCGCCTTCCTGCAGGTAATGCTTTCTGTATTGCAGCTCGAACCTCCACAGGAATATTAATGACTTTGGTCGATTGTTTCTTTTCCACGAGCCTCCTCCGTTCAGCCGTGGTTGCTACCGGAACACATCGTGTCAGTGGTCAGAGGTGAGTGACAGTTGCTTCTCATCATCGGCTCGACGACACAGAGCGACACGAATGTTCTCTTCTAAGCTTTCTAAGAGGCTGTTATCGCAAACATTTCCCCAGTAATCCGTAACTGAGACTCGCAAGCAGGGAACTGGAACTAATGAAGACAACTATTCAATTACGAGCTCAATTAATGCAAGCGCCTGGAAGCACGGATCATAGATGAGCCGAGCTGCCTGCCTTAGATGTTGTGGACCACAACTGGAGGCGGACAACACACTAAGACATTGAATTTCTCCTTCAATCCCTGGGCTTAGCACTCATGGCTGTCTCCACTTTAAAATGGCTTTATGGGCTCATGAGAGGCATGGAAGAGTGTTCCTCAAGCCCGCGCCTTTGTCCACTGCGCAGGGTCATAAGGAGCTGAATTGACTGTGTCTAGATATGGGTCTTCAATCTCTTCTCAAGTATTACTCTGTTATTGCTATTCTCTCCGGAGGTGCATCTGTGGGTACTTTATATCTGACCGAGCACAACAAAAAAGTCCAATTTAGCCTGATTTCCCTTTGATTCTTGCTTTGGCTCATATTGATTTCACACAACTTGTTATGTTGTGTTTCTTCTCTGTTTTGTTTTTGGATAAATCCATGTTGTTTACAGTGTGCGATGACCCGCGGGGCGTCAAGATTATTCTTAACCCTCTTTCTCGCCGCGGTTTTGTGGTGTATCGATAGATAGCCATGTTTGCTTATAATTAAGTCCCTACCACACCTCGGATGGGACTCAGTTCAAACCTCTTGGACCAATTAAGAACCAGCTTCCCTACTTCAGCGCTACCTGCCTTGTTACATATATAAATGCATTAGTCTGATAAAGAGGGCTTCAGCAGGAATACATTTACACTGTTTGATACATGATGCTTGCATCCTTGTGATGCAAAGAAAGCCTGAATTACCACAGAATATTACATCTTACCATAAAGCACCTTGTTGCCCAAAGGGAAATGTTCTGCACTGATTAAAGATTGAACATGAAAAAAAAAAAAGAAAAACAAAAAACAGACGCTTTGCCAAAGAAAAAAAAAACCCTCTAATTATTTCTCTGGAAATAAAATAAAATGGTAAAGCCACTGGGGAGTTGCGTGTAATTATTTCATTTATCTGTAAAAGGCCTCGTGAGGATGTTTCCTTCCTCTACTTTCATTTTTCTTGTCTTCTTACACCTTGAGCAGTCTGTGGCTTGTTGCATTGTATTGCATCGCTGGTTCGTCTGCAGTACACATTGAGGACATTAATTGATCTGCTTGTATTCACTGGATTAGGAGGCATTGATGGTTATTACCAAAAGATGACGATGAGTAATTCAATGTGGCCCACAATCCTCTGTGGCTCATTATCTGAAGCTGTGCTCTATAGACCTTTGCTGAAACCACTGGTGTCGAGAAACAAGGCTGGCACACGTGCACTTTGGTTGATCCGTGCAGATTGATCATATTTTCTACTGTTTCTTCAACGGCTTCATGAGGTGTTGCATGTCAAAAAGTAATGGACTCTGATCAGGACTAAACTCTGACCTTACTCTAAGAGAGTCGTCTGCTATTTCCAACCACTTCTTATGGATTACGTTGTCAAGATAATGAGAACATGCAGCTTTATTGTCCACTATTGGGACAAGTTCATCACACTCGTGTTTTTAAATTTCCTATATTCTGGATCCTGCTGGAATGCAGACAGTCTTAGCAGTATGGAAGATGGATGATGGACAGATGGATGCTTGATCGTACTTGTCAAAAGTTTCTGTCATTTCCTCCTACTTCCTTGTGATAACTAACATCGTATGTTTTGCTTGTACTGGATGTGTACAGATAGTGACTACTGTATCAGCACAGCCTTAACTATGTCCAGGAGTGGTCATACACACAGCTCAGGGCATCGGTGTGTTAGGAGCACCCAAACAAGGCTTCCCTGGTGAGGTGACAGAGGCAGCTAAGCCAGTAAACAACGATGACAGTAATCATATGTGTTTGTGGTGCTATGCTTCATCACCTGTCTAGCACCAAGGCTTGTTAAAGGACAAATGACTCTTAATAAAGCATATTTTTTCTCCTCATCTCTCTCTGGCGCGCTCCTCTCTGTCCCCCCTGTCAGTGTTCCTTTGCTCCCCACAGCCCTGCCCCCACCTGAGGAGGCCAGGTTGCCAGGCCGTGGGGCGGTGGGATTGGCCGGCTCCATGCTGAGATTGATTACCCCTCTAATCTTAGGACTGCCAGTGTGTCTCCAGGGCAAAAAACTCCAGCTTGAATCCCCCCTCTGCCCCGGCTCCCACCCTTTCCTCTGTGTCTCTACCTCCTCTCTCCCTCTCCCTCCATCCCCTTCATCCCTCTGTCCCTGTGCTGCCAGAGGCACTGAGGGACGACACTAAGTCACCGCTCCAGACAGGGCCACTCGCTCGCAGTGCCTGCCTTGTTCGCCATATGTCACGGAAAATGGGGCTCCCGCGGACTCTGCCATGGACTCACAAGTAAAAAAAAAAAAAAAAAAAAAAAATGACAAGGGGAGGATCGGGGGATGCTGTATGAGTTGGGCAGTAGGTAGAGGAGAAATAGCCAGTACGGCTGAAATCCAAACATCATTAAAAAAAAAAAAAAACTGCACTGCTCTTTGCAGGAGTTGTGAAGACGTTAGAGCAACTAAAACTAAGTATAGGAAACAAGACCCACCACTTTCATTCGCCCCCAAGTGTTGACGTGCGTTGTTTCTTTGTTATGTTCACATGTGATTTGTTGAGGGGTGCAGGTGATGGCATGAAACCCTTGCCGCATGTATTATCACGGCATCAAGGACACAAGATGCATGACACCCTGTAAAGGTGACAATTGTGCTTGGTGATGGTATGACCTGTCAGCCAGATGCTGGTGGAATGAGCTCTCTTGGTAGCACTTCAACTCTCACTTGATTTAGAAAGACTTTCACTGTAGCTGGGTGGTGACATTCCCTCTCAGAATGTCACTTCGGCATTCGCCTTTGCTTGTAAAGTCTGATTTATTTGGGATGAGGGTGGGAACAGAGTGGAAACCCTGTGACAGAGCAATTAGCACTGTCGAGATTATGCACTTACAAAAAGCAGAGCAAAGTGGAAATGATGAGGAATGTAAAAAAGAAAAACTAAAAAACAGACAATTTAATGTGTTAACCTGATATTCGTAACGTGTAAGGTATGACATCTTAGTCTCCAAGGAAAAAAATATTATGGCTTTGTTGTTTTGCAAACTCTGGATATGGTGAACGTTAACATTTTTGAAAGCAGTTGTCTTTACAGAAAATAATTCACCTTCTACTGTCAGATGCAAGTACGACAGGATCCATGAGGAAAGTGAAGTGACAGAGTTAAAAATATCTCTTTATTGTCGTCTTAATGGGAATGTCTGAATGAATTTCATAATGGATGTTCATTTAGGAAACTACTGCTTTTCTTTGTCTTGTTTGAAGGAAATTATGTTGTTTAAAATGAAAATACATGTGCTTTTTTTTCCAAACCTCAGTCTAATCATAGCAGGGGCTTGTCTTTGTTAGCAATACAATGAATGTCTAGAATTCCAGTTGTGAACTTTTTTTTTTTGGACCATATGGGTTAAAGTTCATCAGCTATGCAACTTGCAGAAAACGTTTACTTTCTGTAGGCTGTCTTATCTCTTATTACCACAGAGCATCTGTCCTTCCAGTCATCCAGCTGTTCATTGCAGGGTTGGAAAGGAGACCTGCCCAGAAGTCCTTTCCCCAATAACTTTTCCTGGAGTCCTGTGTAGCTAAACCACGTAGAGGAAATACCTAGACGCCCAAACCACCTCAGCTGTGGAGTGGTATGAGCTCTACTTTGACCCTATTCTTAATGATCTACACCTCGGCTCCTCACAAAGAGAACTCATTTTGACAGTTTGCATCATTTTTGATCTTATTCTTTGGGTCGTAACCCAAAGTAGATGACTGGTGGTGTCGATGGGGAAGAAGACCACCATGTAGAGAGAGCTGTAGTGAGGCCAAATGACTTGGTTTTGTTCTTTTTGTCCATCTCATTCATGCCAGCTTAAAATACTTATTAATTCATTCTCACCTTGATTCCACAGCACCTTTTTTCAAGGTGAGACTTTGTTTACTAATGCGCCTGCACCAAAGCTATAGTCTTAAAACACACGATGAGTAATGCCTAAAAGCTGGGTTTATTTCGTACGTATGAGTATGTCCCCAAAAGCACTTGGAAAGGGCCCGACAACCATCAGAAGCCTCTTTTGAAGTGCTCTTTCAGACCACCATGGATTACCCACACACAAGTATGCACAAACGTACTCTTGAGAAAGTCATTGAGGGCACTGTTTTCTAATTCACCTCTGCACCTGTTTATACCTTCTCCCCATTCTTCCTTTTTTCCATGTCTGAGTGAGTCCGAGTCATAGAAAAAAAAAAAAAAAAAGGAAAGAAAAACAGCGTGGGTGAATCTGAGCAGAGAAACATCCTCTGGGTCTTTTTCCTTTTTTAAAAGAACTCCTCCAGATCTCATGTTTAATTTATGAAGGAGGACTCAGGCGTGATACATTCTGGCATGACAGGCAGAGTCCATCTTTGTCTGGGAAATGTGGATCGGACCGGACCAGAGTTGAATATGCCAGTCTCCGTCAGGGCCCCAGGGTGCCACAGGCTGGTCAACAGCTCGGGGCGAAACCAAGCCTTTCATTGGAACCAGAGCGTGGTTAATTAAACAAGTTCCCCTTGGTCAGAAAGCAGCTGGAGTCGGTTTACTCCGTGTGCCAGTCAGTACCAGGCTGGCTGGAAGGCACACTCCACCACACAAAGGAAGGAGATGAGACACCGTTCCTCAATGTGGGAACGCAGAACACAAGAAACACATGAGAGGATGTTAGTGTTTGGGAGTATTCAGATTTCAAGATGCCAGGTCTAAGAAGAGGAGTGGGATGTGCCTGGCTTGGCTCATCCCCATCCTACTGTAAGCATCCGTCCACAACCCACACCCTGAAACGCCAACCGCACAGCTTTATGTGCAAGCGCGCAATGAACAAATCTAATTTGTTTTAGGGCTCCCTAAATCTGCATATTTACAGTGCAGACAAACACACCAACACACGCGCGCGCGCGCGCACACACACACACACAGGTTTAAATGCGACCACAAACAAACTCAGACGAGTGAAATCTTGTCAGGCTGAGCACCGAGTGAAGATTAGGCATCCTTGTCCGCCTTCACAGCCTAAGATGTCGTGGTCAAACCTGGGGCGATTTCGGAGAGAAAGATAGAGTGGCAGCTGATGGCTGATGGAGGGGAGGCGAGAGGAACAACATCGAGCACGAAATCAGCGGTAGGGTTGCAAACTGGGGGAGGGCGAGAAGAAGTGCAAGAGAGCGAGCGAGTAGGGAGGGAGGGCTGGGTACAAAATAGCCAATTTCATAGTACACATGTGGATTAAGTTCCCTCCTTTGAAAATGCTCTGGAATGCCCATGTACCAATTACGCCCCGGTGGTACAGGCGGGAGCTGTGGGGCCATGTTTTTGGATGTTCTTGCGCCTGTGCGTGCTCGCGCTTGCCAGATTGTCTGCGGGGCAGCGTTTGTGCCTGCTTTGATTCGGTGCCAGTGAGACCTTGCAGGCTCTTGGCATCCTGACACCTCCCCATCAATACGCTGGCACCGCGCTGTGGCAGGGGGTATCAAAAATGACCCAATTAGAGGATGGCAATGTGTTCTGACAGGCACTACCTGCCTGGGTGTGTTTAAAGCCGCCTTTTTTTCTTTCTTGCTCTCCTCCTTCCTTTGCTCTTAAACTCTTTTCACTCTTCCCGGTTTATATTTCGTCCTGGTGTATTTTTCTCCTCACAGTTGGGTGACAGTGGAGGAGACGAGAGCGGGTCTCCCTTCCCTGACACCCGCTTTGTACGATTCCTTCAGCTGTTTTGCCGGAGACATCGCGGCGCTTTGCGGGTGCTCAGATATGAGCGGATTGGTTTTGACTAAGAACACTGTGATTAGAGCGCTCAGTGACAGAAACATTATCCACAGAGTTGCCTTGTCAGTGTTCATCGCCATGACTGACAACTCGCTGGATCTCCCATTCTCTTTTCATATGTCTCTGTTTTCCTCCGCTGTTCCTCCGTCTCCTCTCCATATCCCTGATCTGTCTGCCTCCTCCACGTGGAGCTGCGCTTCAGCTGGAGAGCTCTGCCAGTGTGTGTCAGCATCAGTCTGTCTGTGTTCGGTACGCTCACGAGTCTCAGACAAGCCTGGAAATGTCCAGCATAGAAGCAGAGAAAAGTCCTGCGCCAGGAAGATTATTTTCATCAAGAGAAAATATGAGAAATTAACTTTTAACTTTTTTTTAGTTCATTTAGTTTTCATAAAAGTACACTGTTTATCTGTTAAACTGTTAGGAAATTAATCTTAAAATGTCATTGAATGTTAAAATTGTCATTAAGTGCATTGATTTAAGAAGTTGATGGAGCATTTTCAGTTTCAGCTCTAAATGCCTTCATATATTCATGACAAGTCATCTGCACCTTTAAAAGTCTGCAAGTTTGAAATTTATTTTCTAAACATTTAAATCTTTTAGAGAAAGGGCCTTCTTTAGGATGTTTATTGGTTTTATGGGCTTTTATGTTTTTTTATTTGTTCTTGCACACTACTGTGGCCAACTGCTTTTTATCATGTGTTGTGTGTAAATTTACAGGATATTTCCTTCATAACTTCATTTGAATAGTGGTTACGTTAGACTGGATGGCTGTTTTAATGATTGGAAACAAAAACAAAACGGTCAAGTATTTTCATGATCGATTGTTTCATAGTTATGGATTTATGAACATTTCCTATTCAATTGTTTGTAAGTATAAGATATTTTCGTGTTCCTTTGCTTATGGCACACTTGTTAAAAGTTAAGACATTAAAGGTGCATTAAGGAGTTTTTCAGCTTTAAAAATACTTATTTTCCACCATAAATATGTTACAAATATTCAATAATGTGTACAACGTGCCCTGACATATTCATTGCAAATACCGCTAACAGCATTAAATTGTCACTTGAAAGTTGCAGTGCCGATCCGGTACCAGAATTTTTTTGTTGAGAATTTGAGAGAATGTGACGTAATGCGCGCTCCCGCTGGCCTGATATCCTTAAGTTTCGTTTTGTCCGCCATTACTCCGTCAGATGCTGAGCAGCAACAGCTGAGCAGTATTGAGGATGGAGCTTCCAGAAAGTAAGAAAAGACCGGCTTCTAGCACTGCCACAACTCCAGCACAGACCCCACCAGGCAGAAGAAACTTAAAGGTTACTCGAGCACTACTTGAAGAGCGAGGAAGGAGTTCCCCTTTTCTGTGCACGTACATGGATGGAAGCCACAGGCACGAGTGTTTCACTAAGCTGCAGTTATGCCCAAGGCCTGCAGGGGGCGCTGTTTCGCATTAAACGTGCAAACTCCTTAATGCACCTTTAAGACAAACTAATTAATTGATCGAGAAAATTAACTGATAGTAAAACTGTTAGGTACAGGTCTAAATTTGAGTCATCTCGAGTCGCTTGATGTAATTTAAACCTTTTTTCTCTCAATAAAATCTCAATGAAATTCCTACTGTGTATTTATATTATCCCCATCTTTATCTTGAATTACTTTATTTCCTTCTCATTAGATTTATCGCCCCACTTGCTCCATCTGAGCGCAGACCATGAAGGTTTGGCATCTAATCCCCTCCGGCGTGATACTGGTCGCGAGCCGAGCCCTCGCAGGTCTCGCCTGGCATGTTAGAGCAAGCTGCCAGCCTGGACGGGCAGTTGGCGCCAGGTCCACTACCAGCTGGTACGGTACCGTGCCGTTCTCAGGGCTATTGCGCTCATCTGTCAAAAATGTCCTCGTTCTCCTTCCCTTTGTGTTTAATCGGAGTGTCGTTTCTGTTCAATTCATTAAGATTAAATGAAGCTCATAAACCCTGATTTTAAAAATAGAGGTTGATGAGAAGCAGTCAGCTGCGGCGAAGATAAATACTGATGCACTCTGCTCTGAAGGAATGCATTTTTATATGGTGTATGACACAGTTACAGCAAGTTGCCTGAAAATATACATTCGTAAATACATTTATTCTCTCTGAGGCAACAAGAGACGATATATTACTGTGTATAAATCCCAGGTCACTGTGAATCCTCAGTGCTGTTCTGCCTACCATACATCTTCTCCACATTTTTTTTTTTTCAGTTCGACCTCCTCCAGTTTCTCTCTGAGCTATTAACCTTTTGTGTAATATACTTGCTTGTGCACCGTGTGCTTTCTGTATGTGTCTGCTTCCCCTCGCTGATTGATTGGATGTGCAGGTTAAATGATCAAAAAAGCTTTTACGATTATAGGACAACTCCTTCTCTTCAGGCACCTGTTAAGTTGTTTGTTGCGAGGAGAAACAGACACTTCATCATGCTACCGTAAATGATTTCCTTGCTCCCTCACCTCGAGCTCCCTTTTCCCTCGTTTCATTTTATTGAGGGGGTATTTTCGCAGCGGACCTCCCATTTTTTTTTTTAGTGGAAAAAGCGGCCAACGTTAAAAAGGATGTGGCGCCGTTTCGGGGCAATAGCTTATCTACGAGTAACGCGGCCTCGGCTAATTTGTACGACTTGCTACATCCTGCCACAGCACAACAGCTGAGTGCTTTCAGAGAAAGACTGATTTGACTTTGGCCATTATCTTTTGATAGATAAGGTGGTGTGCAGGTGCATTCCTCATCCCTCAGGGTGTGGTTTTGAAGATAGAGGACATGTTTTTACACATTGACATTGATGCAATGCAACCCAGAAGCAAGGGTGCTAATGTCTTTGTGAAGTCCACTCAATCCCGTTGCCTTAGTGTCCTCTCGGCGGCCCGGCCACAGCCCGAGGAGCCCTATAACCAGGAAGTGTGCCCAGCAACCATGAGTCATTAAGGCCTGTTTAGACAGGGCCAGGGGTCATTGTGGTGGAAGGTAATGTATGGTCTTAGGCTGGACTCACAAATCAGAGGCAGTCCTCACAAAAAAAAAAAAAAACTCCTTTTTTTTTCTTCTTCAAGGAAACAAAGTAGAAAAAGAAAACAGAAAACACAGAGAGAGGCGTTCAGATGCAAAAGTACAAGCAGAAAATCATTTTGGGTACATTTCAGAACTCATTTAGTTGAGAGTTACATGCTGATTATTCAAAAATATCTGTAAATACCGGCAAAATGTTTTGGCAAAATGATCACATTACTCCGAGTGCAAGCAAAAAGGATTAAAACTGTTATTTATCTTGCATAAGTGGAGCAATTTCTGTAGGTAAGTTTTGAATGGCAAGAGTTCACGAGTATGGGGGGAAAATCCACACTTTGCAATTAATTAAAGCAAATCCTTTCAGTGTAGTTTTTAGCACATTTAAAAGCCTGAAACTTGACCATTAACCTCCAAATGGATGTGAAACACCACCAGTGTTCCTCTTCCCCTCTCTAAACACAATGTGCCACAAAAAGGAATGTAAAATGAAATGATGAGTTTTAAATGTCTTTTTTCAGGCAAACTCAATTAGCAACATGTTTTTTTTCCTCCCCTTTTGCAAAGAGCCCTACATTAGCACCAAGGCTAGTTATTATTTCCAGTGCGGACATCTTTACAAATCATTTCTCTTTGCCTTTCCGCCGCCGCCTCCCTTCTACCACTATGTTCCAAAGTAGGCTCCAATTATGAAAGCATTAAAAATGCTGGTGAAGGATTTAGGTACATTACACCACTCAATGACATTCTACTCGCCATTATGTTATTAGCAGAGTGCTATGTGTAAAAAGGGCCTTTAATTGAGAAAGTGTTGTGGAAAATACATTTAAAGTAGCCCTGTTCCGCTCCCTCTTAGACTCCGGCTCTGGCAGCTGTGCTCACAGCGGAAAGTGTCTCATCTCGGCCGATTTGGCTAAAATGCCTCACACATGACAGGCCTTTCAGGGTAGGACCTACACAAATGTAAGCATGTCAGCACACACACACACACACACTCCCAAAAACCACATTTTCACACATATGCCATCTGCTCCCTGGAGGCCTTTAGTAAAACTTCACACATAAAGAAGGAGTTAAGAAGACTTCTTGTATTGTATTGTATGAGGCATATAATCAATATTTATCAAGACCGTGAAGCACAGGGGTGTCAAACATGTGGTGTCCTGGACCACAAGAAAAAAAATCAACAGGAGGGTCTAATGCTGTGAACTTTTTTCTTAAGAAATTTCAGGTTGTTCGTATATTCTGGAGAGAAGTCAGTTTGTGAACTTTTTCAAAATGCAGTCAAACAGACTTATAGTTTCAAAGTTGTTCATATTTATATGTGACTATGCTATCGCTTCAAGCTTCACTGATTGAGATCATATTGAGCTTTATGTGACTTCTGCACCGAGTATCTACAGAATGTACACATTTATTACCTGCTGACTTTTTCACAACAAGAGTCTTTTTCAGCTTGTTTATTCTGGTCATGGTAAAGTGGTTTTACTCCGAAGTATTGTGTGAAAACAAATAGGTCTTATAATTATTTCAAGACAAGATTTCTAAAATCTTCAACTTCAACTCAAGCAAGTGCGACTCTAGCTGGCAATGTTATCCTGTATAATTTTCTAATTAGTATTGTTAGAAAACATATAACAGATTGCATTTCAACTCTCTCTCACTCACTCTCTCTCTCTCTCTCTCTCCCTCTCTCTCTCTCTCTCTCTCTCTCTCTCTCTTTGGGATATCTTATAAGTATCCTATATGTTAATAAAAAAACCTGGCAGGGTTAGTGTTAGGATTCGGGGAGCGGATCTCCTGTGTTATCAGGTTCATGTGTCTAACCCCCGATGCACTCTGGATGCGGTCCGGACACCGCAGCTGATCCGTAGTCATTAAAATCAATGCTGTGATGCACACCGGCTGCGGTCGGGCTCCGGTCTGGCTGCGGTCCGGCTGCGGTCCGGCTCCGGACCCTCTGCGGAGCTCCGGTCTCTTTCCGCAAGGATCCTATTTTTCCGGACGCCGCAGCCCTACCGCGTCAATCCAGACAGAAGCAAGTCGGGCGCCGGAAGGAAACGCGATACGTGTTGCAAAATAAGTGACTTAAAAATAAAATCTGTGTCGTGTTTTTGCCTTAATATTCTATTTTTTTACTTCTTCTGGTAAAATACAGAACAAACAACGTCATGTAATCATTATACGCATTAGAAGAATGAACGCTTTTGTACTTCGTCTCTGCTGAAAAGCCAAATGACACCAAAATGGCTCAAAACAGCTCTGTGACCGGAGCAGCTCCGTGCTGCCAGATTGGGCGGGTTTCTGCCAAATCAAGCGTCTTTTTTGAACACGTCGGACGGGTTGATGAAATGATTGTGTTTATGACGTGTTTTTTGTCATACAAATACGGTTTTAACGTGCATTTTCAACCAAGATGCCGGTTTGGGCTGCTTTCTATTGAGTAAAACGGGTTTCTTATTGTCTATGGGGGATAACGACAGACCTGGCCACCTTCTCCAGTGGACTGCAGAGACACCGCAGGCGGTGTGAATCACAGTGCTGCGGTATACCGGACCGGAGACGGACTGCTGCCGGACCGGAGCCGGACCGCATCCAGTGTGCTTCAGGGGTAAGTGTCCTTGGGCACTAAGACACTAAATCCAAAATTGCGTCAATGTCTTGCTTGTCAATCGTCACCATTGGTGTGTGACTCTGTGAATGGGACACTTACTTACGTACTTACGTACTGTTAAAGTACAGTTCAATCTTGATTTACTATTTAGATGAGCATGAATCGCTGAATCTCGCAGCGGGTGTCTAAAGACGATCAGACTGGGCTGAATTACAAAGGGAAATTGTGACAATTCGGTGCCAGAGGTTGTCAGGTTAACCAAGGTCAGTCCAGCAGAATATTGATAGAGCAGCTCAATCTGTGTTCAAACCAATCTTAGGTATGATTTTACTCGAACTTTTGCTGTAAATAAACAGTGTAAGAACAGCACAGTGCTGTCATTATGCCTGTTCACGGACACGTATTTGATCACCTGCTGTGGTGAAAAGGAAGCAGTGTGAGCAGAGATGTCAGCTACAATGTAGCTTCCTTTGTTATTACTCAGCTTAAATATCAGTATAAATAATGTCTTTGTGCTATTTTCCACTGTGGTCACATCTGATAAACATGGCTGTAGTGACTTAAGCATGTGTCAAAAGCACATCTATTGAACGTTTACTGCTGTAAAGTTTTCTATGAGACTTGTTTTATGGATTTGAGAAATTGTTTACAACGATAAAAACATTACTTTTATCATCATTTACATATTTTATTTGGATACTTTCACTGTTTTAGTGTTGCATTGTCTCTTTGTGTTTTCATGCAACATTCCCTTATGTTCATGACATTCTTCTCCGTATTGAGATGAGTAAACTTTAAGTTTCGATTTGTTCATGCGTGTCCACAGATTTAACGCTTTTAGCAACCATCCATAAACATAGCAGATCAATCATTTAATAATTGTAATAGTGATGTATCAAATTAAACAGAAGAACATCACATCACATTAAATAAGCTATTTTTATATTCTCCAAATACAAATCCAACACCAACCAAATTATTTACAAAACATCAAAATCCATGTAGCTTTATTTCATTATTGTGCTCCACACATTTCATTTGCTATTGTTTTGCCTCTTTATGCCACACACACACAAACTACATAATGAATGAAAGCAGACACTCCACAGATAATGAGAATTTAAGGGTGCATAATTTTTGAGCACAAGCTTAAAAAGATAGGTTCATTTTCAAAGGCTTTCTTTTCCTTTCTTTTTTTTTTTTTCCTCTCCAAGTTTATCTTCCTCTAATATGACAGAGTAACAGATGGGGTTTGGGTTCTGTCCCGTGCAGCATCCACACTCCCTATGTGTCATCTGTCATTACATTCAGGTCATTGTTTGGAGTTCAGTGGCAGCGTGACTGAGTTGGCCGCGGCTTGACAACTGTCTCTGTTTCACACAGACCGGGAGAGGATATGCAGACACCCTCACGGCGTACAATTGGTGTGCCATTATGTCGCCCGGCTCGGTTTCCCAAATTAGAAATCAGATGTGAGGAAACGTTGAATAGGAGAAATTATAAAAGAGCACAAAAAAAACCTGGTGGATCTTGTACTGATCAAAGTGCACATATTCTGTTGTACGTCACTTGCTCCCATGCATGTTTTTTTTCCAACGTGACATCTCTGATGTTCCCAGTGTTACCTCACAAGCTTTTCTTCAAGCTTGTCTTGAATTTACATCAAGACAGCAGATGGTGTAGCATCATATTCTATTGTATTATAAACCCATTTTATTGTCTAGTCTGATGCTGTATTTGTCCTCCTACCTGGGACAGAGAAAGACTGTCAGTGCACGACATATAACCCAGAAGGGAAGAAAATGAAAACATACGTATAACATACATAACTGGATCATATTGACAAAAGAAATTGTAGGATGTTGCATTTGAATGAAGACGGCAGAGACGCTGCTGAACCATGAAGTGATTGAGCTGAAAGGCTACATATCCCTGTTTCCCCTGTTTTTTTCTTTGCAAGACATGAGCCTAATACTTTTTTTGTGTTAGGTTAAGCTTCCACTATGTTTGACATTTAATTCCTATGTGAAACACTCATGCCATAACATATCAACCAGGTTAGTGTTGCAAATAAATATAGTATCTAGAAAGTGCCACAATAATCTTCAAAAAATAAAAAATGGCTATGAGATTTCGTGTCATTGATTCATTCATTCTTATTGATCATTCAATATACTTGTGTTTAGATGCTTTAATAGATCCAACTTTCAAATGAAACAAACTTGAAATTCTCACCTAAACTAATCACTAAACACGTAGCATGACTACTTACTGGTGAAGTGAGTGAAATAGCACTGATGTCTTTATGATGGCAGCTACAGTATATGGGATATTTCATATGTTCATGCTTGCTTTTCTGGAACTGATGAGTTACAAACTGTAAGAATGGCCCAGTTTCAGAATTTGCACCAGTTTTTCTGAGACAAACTTTGTTGGGTTGGGAACTGGCTACGGCTCAGCTGCTAGATCGGGGTTGTAGTATATGGAAGTGTTCTTTAGCAGTGCACTGTACCCCAAAATGCTCCCTATGGATGAATTGAGCACCTTCCATGCCAGGGTGTCACTGGTGTGTGTGTTAAAGCACCTCGGGGACGACTGAAGCAGTAGAAAAGTGCTGAAATCCATTTATCGTTAAAATTGTGATGTTAGACAACAGAGATCCTCTAAAATTATACATATGTTTGGCTGTTCTTGGTCTGATAAAGTCAGTAGTTGTCAGAAGTTGTCCAAGATGAGGAAAGTGGTGCAACAATGACATGGATGGCCGGGGTTCATGGAAGAAGGTGGTTTTGTCTGATAAATTGCATTTTCTTTTAAATTGTGTGGATGGCCAAGTGGGTGTGTGTCACTTACGTGGGCTTGAGGTGTCACCAATCGATGCAATCCATCGGTAGGCTCCAGGAGATGAACTGCTGCATCTCCGCATGCTGCAGAAGTTATTGCTGGTTCTCATACAAAAGTGTCAGAATTCACAGAGCATCACATTTTGTTTTCGGCGCTGTCTAGTTATAGATCAGCCAGGATTGCTGATGCTGATCCATGTCCGCTGCCAAAAGCAACAGCCTTGGGCACATGAACATCAGCGTTAGACCAGCAAGCGGCAGCAGCAGCAGCAGGCGTCCTGGCCTGGTGAATCATGTTTTCACTCTCAAGTGACATGTTGCACCATGATGCACAATTTGAGGAAGAATTCAGGCCAGAAGAGTCAGTCTGATGGGATCAGATAGAGCTGTTTGGAAACTTACGTCCGTGTGATTTCTTAGTTTTTTATTTTTAATTAAAAAACCGGTTAAACAATGTGAATAATTTCCAGACACGTTTGAATGAAAACGACAAACTTGTGTTGCGATTTGCCTGTCTGTTGACATAGCAGTCACTGAAAAAGGAACTTTTTGAAAATGGCTTGATATGAATTAAATGATATTGATGATATTGAATGAAATGAATTCTGTATTGAAATCATTTGCGATCATTTTCAAAACTTTGTCACCTAAATGCAAAACTTTTAAGAAGCAAAAAGGCAGCAATGTTGGCGCTTTGAGACGACCACTGTTTTGTTGTGTAAATGGGGCCCTGAAACAGGCAGACATAATGTTGTGGCTGATGGTGTGTGTGTGACAATTTAGTGCCGTCAACTAGTTTATTTACCTGTGTGGCACCATTTTTCTTTTGTCCAATGGAACAGTTCAAAGTGATTGAAATTTCAGTCCGTTTAGGACTGTTTTCCCCGGAAAAACCATATCTGCTTGGAGGATTTTAATGTGTTTGGTCTTGGAAAGTAATTTTTGAATAATCGGCTTCATGTAAACATACTGTAGCTAGTGCTGAGTAATTGGCACTCTTTAAAAGAAAGAGTACACATTGTCTCTCCCTAAACTGCCACAGCGAGGAAGGCAAACACATAACGCCGCTCCAGAAGCGGGAGCAGCAAGTCTGATGCAGGGGCTCTGGAGGACCACTGTCAAACATATAATCACAGCAAAGCTCCATCTGAGGACGCTGCTTGAATGAGGGTCGCTGCTGGTGGTAAGCAAACACAGGAAAGGCCTGGATGATGAAAGCAGCCCGCGCAGCACTCAGAACATTAAAAACCGAGAGGAGCAGAACCTCGCACAGGGGTAGTAATAACCACAGTAAGAATGGCCTTCATTAAGTCAGCAGAGTGCTTTTCCTGATTTAATGAACATCTGTACGGAAGTTTTTACAATCATGAGTGTCGGTGCTTAGAAAGCAGCTCCGTAATTTTTATCTGGAAAGTTTTTACATCCAGGTTTTTAATAGTAGCAGGATTTTGTTCTGACTGCTTTCTATAGGTACGTTATTCGCCGGTTGAGGGATATTTCAATTAAAGATGCATCCTTTGGAAACCAGCACTCACAGTTTTACAGCTTGATGAACTTACTGATCAATAATAGATTTGAAAACATCCGCTTTTCTCCTGAAGTTATCTATACAGCCACTTCCTCATGCATCTTACCGGTCTTTGCTGCTACGCTGGGACTCCTGTAGTGGCTGATGGGACAGGATATTATTAATGCTCTCAGAGTTTAGACTTTTCAGATGCATCTCTTTGGCCTTGCACTCCCCCTGCAGGGTCATGGTTAACATGTGGGCTGCTTATTATATATGTATGCATAAATCTAACTAAAAGCTGACCTGACAGTGTATGCAGTTGTTCATAAAAGAGAGAGAGAGCGAGATGGAGTTGTGCAGTGTTTGTGCACGTGATTCCATATGTTTTCTATGACGTGCGTAGATTATCGCCCATAATTCTCTGCAGTTGTGCAACAGCTTCCTACAAGTGGCAAGTATTCACTCGAACCACGGCCCCACATCACCAGTATACAGGAGGTTCGAACGCTTCCAGCTTCGCCCGGCTTAATGGCATGCTTTACCTGCATTTTTAGCATTCCAGTGAATAAAATAAATCCCTTGAAATCCATTTATTAATAAGAAGTATTGACAAGCAGCATTGACTGGAGCTCAAGGGCCTGTAGCCAATAAAATCTGTTAACCTTGTGCCTGGGAGGAAGTATGGAGTCAAACCTGTTGGAGGAAGCAGATTGAAAACATGAGAATATGTGCTTTTAATATGTGTTTAGTAAGTTTAGACTTTGATTTCAACTGTGGCACAACTTTCTACTTTTTCTGCAACAATGGTAAGACATGTAGCACTGTTTGAACTCCTTAGGCCGGAGGTGTCAAAGTCAGGTTAGTTCAAGGTTCATTTACAGTCCAGTTTGATCTCAATGCGATGCAGTCAGCAAATGGTGATCAACTGTGTATTTTGCACTGAGTTTTTTTGCAAACAAGAAAAGATACTTGTGATTAACAATCTAAAAATGAGTGCTCATGTTTGCAAGAGTCACCATAACAAGTCAATGGAATATACAATTCATCAACACTTACAGTGATGTTTCTGACGTGACATTTCTTACTTACTGCACCTTTAATGGAAGATCTTTACTGAGATTGAAAAAAATCTGAAAAGGCAGATGATTGTTGCCATTATAGTTATAAGCCAATATAGTTTAATTCAGCAGGAGGTACAGCTCGACTGTTGCCATTGTAGCCATGCACATGGCAACCCCTGGGCTCCTTTCCTTGATGGCATCATCATACGTGTTAGGAGAGCAGATCTTTTTCTAGTTACACGCCACAGTTTGCAGAAGACTAAGTTCATTAATAAGAAAACCTCGGCTAGGATAGAAATCTTTGCACTTTGCAGGCACAAAAAAACAACAACATAGGGATATTTTCCTCCACAGCCAGTAGTAACAGTCCTCAAATCCGATAACAGCAGGAAGCAGCCATGCCTTTCGGGAACACACACAACCAGCTGAAGATGAAATTCTCCACGGAGCAGGAGTATCCGGACCTCAGCAAACACAACAACCATATGGCCAAGGTCCTGACCGCCGACATGTATGAGCGGCTTCAGGACAAGCAGACCCCCAGCGGATTTACGCTGGATGATGTCATCCAAACCGGTGTGGATAACCCAGGCCACCCCTTCATCATGACGGTGGGCTGCGTGGCCGGAGACAAGGAGACGTACGAGGTGTTCAAGGAGCTGCTGGACCCCATGATCGAGGACAGACACGGAGGATACAAGCCGTCCGACAAGCACAAGACCGACCTGAACGCAGACAACCTGCTGGGAGGAGATGACCTGGACCCCGACTACGTCCTGAGTTCCAGAATCCGAACAGGACGCAGCATCCGCGGCTTCTGCTTGCCGCCACACTGCAGCCGGGGGGAGCGCCGTGCCGTGGAGAGCCTGTCCATCGAGGCTCTGGCCTCTCTGAGCGGAGACCTGAAGGGGAAATACTACGCCCTAAAGGACATGACAGACGAGGAGCAGCAGCAGCTCATCGACGACCACTTCCTGTTTGACAAGCCGGTCCTCTGCTGCTGGCCTCAGGGATGGCCCGCGACTGGCCCGACGCCCGCGGCATCTGGCACAACGACAAGAAGACATTCCTGGTGTGCGTGAACGAGGAGGACCACCTGCGAGTCATCTCCAAGCAGGAAGGAGGCAACATGAGGGAGGTGTTCACCCGCTTCTGCACCGGGCTCACAAAGATCGAGAGCCTGTTCAAGGAGCAAGGCCACGCCTTCATGTGGAACGAGCACCTGGGATACGTCCTCACCTGCCCGTCCAACCTGGGCACCGGGCTGCACGCCGGCGTCCACGCCAAGCTGCCCAACATGAGCGAACACGCCAAGTTCGAGGAGGTGCTGAAGAATCTGGGAACTGGGGGCGTGGACACGGCCTCTGTGGGCGGAGTCTTCGACATCTCCAACGCTGACCGGCTGGGCTTCTCCGAGGTGGAGCTGGTGCAGATGGTAGTGGACGGCGTCAAGCTGCTGGTGGAGATGGAGAAGAGGCTGGAGAAGGGTGGGTCCATCGACGACCTGATGCCCGCCCCGAAGTAAATCCTCCAACCTCCAATCCTCCTATGACGACCCCCCCCCCCCCCCCCCCCCCCCCCCCCCCCAGAAACTAAAGCGCTCAATGGACACTCTGGACGGGAAAAGAAACTGAAGAGCCAAATGGACACTCTGGACGGGACCAGGAACTAAAGAGCTAAAGGGACACTGTGGACGAGACCAGGAACTAAAAAAGTAAATGGACAATGTGGACGGGAAAAGAAATTAAAGAGCTAAAGGGACAGTCTGGATGGGAAAAGAAAATAAAGAGCTCAAGGGACACTGTAGACCAGACCAGGAACTAAAGAGCTAAAGGGACAGTCTGGATGGGAAAAGAAAATAAAGAGCTCAAGGGACACTGTAGACCAGACCAGGAACTAAGGAGCTAAAGGGACACTCACAAAAAAAAAAAAAGTCTGTCAGCGGGAAAAAAAAAGACTCAGGTCTTGTCAGTGGCGGCTGGTGGTGGTGGTGGTGGTGGTTGGGGGGGGGGGGGGGCGGCAATAACTGCAAACTAGACAATTCCCGTGGAAATTGTGACTTTGTGCCTGCAACCTGCTGCCGAGTCTGTGTGTGTGTGTGTGTGTGTGTGTGTGTGTGTGTGTGTGTGTGTGTCTGTCTGTCTGTGTGTGTGTGTCTGTGTGTGTCTCTAAGTGTATGTGTGTATGATTGTGTGGCTGTGTGTATGTATGTCTGTGTATCTGTGTGTGTCTGTGTGTATGTTTGTCTGTGTGTGTGTGTGTGTATATATCTGTGTGTGTGTCTGTCTGTGTGTGTGTTGTCTGTGTGTGATTGTGTGTTAGTGTATGTGTGTGTATGATTTTGTTTGTGTGTGTGTGTGTGTTAATGTGTCTGTATGATTCTGTGGTTGTGTGTGTGTGTGTGTGTATGATTGTGTGTTAGTGTGTGTGATTGTGTGTGTGTCTGTGTGTGTATGACTGTGTGTGACTGCGTGTGTCTCTGTGTGTCTGTTTGTGTGTGTGTGTGTTTGTGTGTGTGTGTGTGTGTGTGTGTCAGTCTGTGTCTGTGTGTATGTCTGTCTGTGTCTGTGTGTCTGTGTTAATGTATGTATGAATGATTGTGTGTTAGTTTTTGTGTGTCTGTGTGTGTGTCGGTGTGTGTGTGTGTCTGTGTGTATGTCTGTCTGTGTGTGTGTCTGTGTGTGTCTGTATGTGTGTATGATTGTGTGACTGTGTATGTCTGTGTATGATTGTGTGGCTGTGTGTGTGTGTGTCTGTGTATGTCTATGTGTATGTCTGTGTGTGTCGGTGTGTGTGTATCATTGTGTCTGTGTGTATGTCTGTGTGTGTTTGTCTGTGTATCTGTGTGTATGTTTGTCTGTGTGTGTATATATATCTGTGTGTGTGTGTGTGTGTGTGTGTGTGTGTGTGTGTGTGTTAATGTCTGTGTGTGATCGTGTGTTAGTGTATATGTGGTTATGATTGTGTGTTAGTGTGTGTGATTGTGTGTGTGTCTGTGTGTGTATGACTGTGTGTCTCTGTGTGTCTGTTTTTGTGTGTTCGTGTGTGTGTGTGTGTGTGTGTCTCTGTGTATGTCTGTCTATGTCTGTGTATGTGTCTGTGTTAATGTATGTGTGATTGATTGTGTGTTAGTTTGTGTGTTTGTGTGTGTGTCTGTATATATCTGTGTGTGTGTGTTAGTGAACGAATTTAAGAGTTTTTAAAACATTTTGAATTAAATTTAAGGTTTATGCAAAGTCAGACATTGTAGTCACAGAATTTTTTTCAAACAAACCTAATTTATGGCCACAGAAAACCCAAACCACCAAGAACAAAAAGCAAGCAAACAACAAAAAGCAAGCAAACATGTACTTAAGAACTAAACCATTGTATTTACGGTACATAAATTACAAGTACTAAAAGCAACTATTTATCAACTATTTATTTTGTAATTTAAATGTGTTAATTTTATGTCAACAATGCAATTTAACATTAACCTTGCATAGCAGATGGGCCTGCCTGATTCAGTTCCTAAATCCTGCAGATCCCATCTTGTAGCGCTCCATAGACCAGTGATTTCACTGGGTTAAAATTTTGCCGGCCCAATCAGGGGAAAGAGGCGGGAGCTACGGGAGGAGCGGAAGTGACGAGAAGACGTGACGACAGAGGGAAGCGCATGAAAGTTTGAAAACAATGGCGGCATGCGAAGCGATCTCCGTGGACATGGCAATATCTGCAGTTTTATAAGAAAGCGACTCAATTTCTTCTTTGAAAGAGGAGCACAGAATATCACTTAAAGTCTTTTTGTCAGGAAACGACGTCTCCTGCTTCTCAGCAGCAGCGCACGTAAGCTCCGTCACACCGTGGCTTGATGTGGATTAGTCTGTGGTGAGTGCGTCGCGTGTCAATCAGAACGGTCGTCCAATCTGCTTCTCCTTTGGTTCGAACGGTCGTCCAATCGTCAACTACGGATTGTTTTGAAGGTCCCGCCTCTGAAATCAAATCGGAAGAGCGGCTACCCAGATGGACTTGTGAAATATTTCCGTGGCGGACATATGAAACTGTCCATCTGGCGTGTCAGGTTAATTTAACATGGCACTTCTATAAAAGTAAACTATTGTTTTCTGGAGGGTCTATACTAAAGTGTGTCTCACAATATAGCAGTATTAAGAACATTGTGTGTACACCATTCACACTATTAAGCTTACCTCTGTAGCTACTCTCTGAAGATCACTTGGACCCAGTGTGTGGCGTTTCTTGGCCAGCTGAGATACACTGCCTCTGTGTTCTACACAGAGAGTAGTTAGGGAATCTGCGTCTCCAGCTTATCATCTCCTAACCTGGCAAAAGCCATATTGACATGTGCAGCAACGAATTGCTTCACGTGTCAATCTGGGATTTCACTCGGCAAATCCGTTCAGGGAAGGAGGGACTTGCTGTAGAACTCTTTGCGTTCATTGGACGGAAGGACACAGTGCGCCCGCCTAACCATGTTTGGTTTCATCCAATCACTGCAAAGAAAAAACCTCTTGCTGATCGTTTTTCAAAGACGCAATAGAGGATTCATCCAAAACGGATTCAATCGCTGTTGGGACATCCATTGTTTTCGCTAGCCATGCTAATATTATTAGCAGTCTGTCGCTTCCTGATTCCCTCAAAGCTTCATGTCCCGCCCTAAATGACGCGTGATTGGTCCGACCGAAAAAAGTCCGAGCCCAAGCGCATTAGCCCGAGCGGTGCAAGATGGATTCTCGAGGTGTGTGTGAACAAATACCGTGAGAATTCAGCTTGCCGGCAAGGTTAATCATCTCCAACTTCCGTGCCTTGATCTGTCTGTCGGCTACATGTCACCGCCTCCCATGGCGGGAGAGTGGTGGTACGTCAATAATGCCTTTAAATTCAGCCGCGGGCGCATGAAATGTGTGCCCCAACATCACCACCCTATGTCTTCTATTGAGGAGGAGCTACTGCGCATGTCCAACTTTCAACGACAGTCTACAGCCAAAGATTTTGGCGCCCAGGGCGGAAATACGTCACTAATCATTCAACACAGATGAATGAAACAACCTAATTCATCGTCATTCCCTATATATTTTTTATTATGCTCATAGAAAACTAGATAAACATTCACTCCATAATATTTTTAAAATTATTTAATTTTTTTACATTTGTTTGTATGTGCGATAATGAGGTGAGGGTTGAGTGATGAGTGGTGGGGCGGCGCCCTGGCGCCCTCTATTGGCCAGCCGCCCCTGGGTCTTGTAAAGGCGCATAAAGTAAAGGAGCGATTTTTGCGAAAAAAGAAATTTTTCCGAGCTGGAAATTGATCCTGTCAGGTCTGAGGTGGAGGTAAATCAGGATGAGCTCTTTGGAAGAATAAAAAGTGGAATTAAAGGAAAACAGAAAAACGCTGTATGGAGGACGATCACAGCAGCGGTGAACAACGTCGCTTGGATGAACGGACACCAACTGAGGTCTGAACAGATTATAGGTCCGTTAATTTAACCCTGATATTACAAATAATGATGCTGACTGTCATTATACAGCTCAGATTTTTATTGTTTTGTGTAATTATGTCTCAGAGTCAGACAGCAACGGCACCGCGGCCAGGTCTCCTCCCCACAGCGCTAACGATCCCACCAAGACACACACACCCAGCACAAGACCCAGTGACAAGCAGGACTCGGGACCGAGCGGACCCGGCATTCAGTCCACGTGTTACGGCGCGTGCCATCCACTGCCGGTGCTGCTTAAATTAAAGACAATTTAGAAAAGTCTCAATAAAATGTTTGACTAAACGTCCACTGTCTGTATTTTATCTCCCTTTAGCGAAAATATGTTATTTTCTAGGCTGCTGGCATCACATCACTGATTAAATAAATCATTAATTGCTAAACTTTAGAGTTTATTTACATTTCAGTGGCGGTTCATCAGGTCCCGTCTCCTCCGTCCAGCATGCTGGTTTACACATCGGGTCCTCTCGTGGTGCTGGTGCATCAAAAGTAACTCTATCGGCCAATGCAATATTGTGTAAAACTGCACAGGCCAAAATAAAGTCACACATCTTTTCGGGGCTAAACAGCATCTTTTCCCCGCTGGGTCTGAAGCTGCTCTGCAGAAGTGTGTGCATCTTTTCGCACTGTTAAAACTCATCTCCATGGCAGGATGGACCAGCGGAGTTATTGAAAGTTAAAAATCATTTATTAATCCGACAAGGGGGACTTTTATTAGCTATTCTGTCAGGGCATTATTTTATTTTTGATTCTTTTACTTTTGAATCTGTACTGAATATGTGCTGCTTGTGTTTTATGACATATTTGAGGTTTGCTTTATAATTATTTTCACGCTCCGCCAGGTTTTTCTATGCTGCACTGCAAATCCACATGACTCAAATTTGCATACACGCTGTCAGACCTGTCGTGAGATTTCATCTTTCCGTACGCTCACGATCATATTGACAAATGCCGAACCCGTTTTTCTTATGGTCATACCCCAGGCGTTCGCCCACATACTGTCGTACTACCGTTTCATAAATGAGGGCTCATGAGAGTACGGTTGTCTTGCTAATGTGTTTTTACTAACAATGACGTAGCGAGCTTTCCTGCAGCTTTAGTAGTAAGGTCATCGCTGCCATCTGCTGCGCAGTTCTTGGGCTCAGCATTTTGCTCCCAATCCTAGTGGACAAGCTGGGAATTGCAGTTACTTTTATTGAAAAGTCGAACTTAATGTCTTCTTAATAATTGTCACACTTATGAAGAAGTGCATCCGGCTGGCAGGACTGGATTTTGTGGGGTGGGCCGGTTTTGGCCCACGGGCTGCATGTTTGACAGCCCCGCTTTAAGTGCTGCATATAAAGATGAATGAATTTTTTTTCAGTCTTTATTCTCTTTGGTGGAGAAAGCCAACAAGACTGACTGCTGTGTCTGAAAAGTGATCTAACTTTTAAACTCATGCATCCGCAACTCGCTACAACCACCTCATATTGTGTGTGTGTGTGTGGGTGTGTGTGTGTGTAGCTTTGCCTTTCACTCCTGGTTTGGGGGCCTAACACCTCTTTCAGGTTAAGCCTTTTTTTCCCCCACCTCCAAAAAAAGAAAAGAAAAAGAGGGCGAATAGCAGCATTTTGTGTTCCCTCCTCCCTCCCTCCCTCCTTCCTTTCCTTGCTTTTCCCCACTCATCTGTCAATGAAAGACACAGTTTTGCCACAAGGCATTGTGTGTTTAGCAGTGGTGCCAGCAACTGCCATTTGGGTGCAGGGAGGCAAGGGGATCCACCCCTTTGAACTGCTGCCAAGCCAGCCAGCTTGCACCTTCTTTAATAACTTCCCCCGAAGGCACTTCCTTCTTTTTCTCTACCTCTTTTTTCCCCCCCTTCCTTCTCATTCACACCCACAGTCCTGCTCTTTCTATTTTTTTTAAATGACTGCAGTTTTCACGGCTAAAGCTGTGATGCTGATAAGAAAGGTAAGACTGCCGTTTAACTGACGGCCTGACTGACACCAAATCTACACAAATGAGTGCAGGGTTAAGAGTGGGTGTTTATGTAGATACAAAAGGCTCGTAGGGTTTGTTTTCTGAAATGAGACGTTGTTTCTGGTTTCCCACTGTATTATAATTTATTTGTCAATTTGTCCTTTTGTAAATTTATACAAATATTCGATACAAGTCCATTAAGCAACACAGCTACTCTCAAGAATGCCATGCTTTATTCTCAAGGCATTGTGTTTGATTGCATATCATCACTAGAAATGTATTACAATGAATGCAAATCATGATTGTGATACACTCGAAACTCAGCCTGGTCCCCATCTCAGCATCATATTTTTTTTTCTTCCATAGAGTCAATACAAGCCTGTAGATACAAGATCAACTTGCAAAAGCACTCAACTGAGTATTGAGTTTTATATGCTTATTAGTAGTGTTTTCAATTCCTGCCTTAATTCTACAAAGAAAAATGTGTTAATTCAGTTCAGTTTTCTTTATATAGTGCCAATTACAACGTAACCTTCCCATGGCACAGTCTCACATTAGCAAGAAGGTGACAGTGGAGAGGAATTAAAAAGCAACTTGGAAGGAACCTTTACAGAACCAGACTCAGAAATATTCACTGATTAGTATTAATGTTTCATATTTCAGCTTTCTTTAAAACATAGATGATTACTACACAATCAATACTTAAACTGGCATTGTAGATTTGATCTGTAACCACATTGTTCAGATCTGAGTAATTTCATTACAGTATAGCTTTCTTGTTTTGTTTTTACACCTCATCTGCCTGTTTTGGGGAGTAAAATTTACACATCAAACTTCCCCAGAACAAATTCCCACAAGTGTGAAATTACTAACCACTCAGCATCAGTCAAAGTGACGATAAGCAGGTGCGTTGTTTGTCTAGGGGGTTTATTTTGGGTCAGTGAAACATGTATAGAAGTGAGGTTTTTCATGTGTGTTTTGATTATAATGTATTGTGTTTCTGTCATTTATAAAGGTGGAAATGTCAGTGTGTCTCCACAACATGCATCATGAAACTTAAGCTATAATATTAAGTTAATAGACGTCGGCACTGGTCGGCTGTTTGTTTTAAATGAGAGCTGGCCATTCATGTTTTATGTGTTTACGTTTTACCTATCGCGGCAAGTTTGTGGAATAACAGAACATCACTAAGTGTAGTTTGTTTCTTTGGCATCAGGTTAAACACTTTGTTTCTGTGTATATTTATGTCATAGATGTAGATCTGATCACTTTTTATGGGCAATTAATAACAAGATTGAACCTTGGAGTTTATAAATGGTTCACACACAGTGTTATCGTAATCCAGTTCAGCGTATTCTAACAGGCTGAAATAAAATTGTATGACTCCTCAACAAAGTTATTGTACACTTTGAACTTTCTGTACTGGTCGCAGTAAATTCGTTGTTTCAACCATTTTTCAGAAAATTGTGGTAAAAAGGAGGTTGTGCCATCAAAGCAGTGAAAGTAATGGTCACTGTATTCTTAATTACAATTTTTTTAGGATACTCATAGTTTTGCATCATTACCTATTGTATAACTTTGGACTTGTTATATTTCTTTTATTTCTACCTTAAATATTCAGTTATGAAATGGCATATTACTGTGGAAATACAGATTATTTCTATTAGTTCTCCATCCTTTACTTATTTATTGTTGTCTTGTTCTTAAAAAATGAAAATCCTTGGTATTGCCCTTGTGGAGAGTTGCCAACGACACTTTCTTCACCAGTTGAATAGTTTTTTTGCCTCCGTAACGATACATATTTAACCTTCAGATTTGTTGGTGGAGTCCAGCACATAACATAAATTCATGAATCACTCCGAGCTGAAGTCAAAGCTGCCTTGACAATATTGAAAACATTAGTAATACATATAAGAAACATTTATCTCAAATGCTCCCATATTGTGTATTAGTATATGTGTTTCATTAATCAGTGCTGGGCTGATACAAATGATTGTATTTTGGATGCAATAAATGAGATACAGGTTGTATTTTTGCTGCTCAACAATAAAACCTCGACTAAGCGAGTCAAAAGTGAAACTGAAAAATTGGGCGTCCTCATGGCTGTCTCTTCCTGACCGTAATCCCTATTACTTTCTCTCTCGTGCCCAGCCTCTGAGGGCCAAACAGGACGGGGTTAACTCGCAGCATAAAGGCGCTCTGTGAACTCCCAATCTGTCAGTTCCACTGTACAACACCATGGCCCCGGGACACGCAAGCTCGAGTGGAGAGGTGAAGAGAAAAAAGGCTGAGAGACCTGGCTAAAAGTGCAGTAGGCAATAGGTGTCACATTAAGGGTGTGTAATACACTATGTCACCTCAATGGCGTATGGCCCATTAAGGCTATAACCTCATACACTGTGGCGTTTATTTTGTCACTAGGGATTATTTGGAACAAACAGGCTTGCCGGTGAATGTGCGGTTGTTTGTGCTCGCTTGTATTCTGTTTGTGAGGTTTGAAAAATGTGTTATTTGTGTGCTGTGTGCGTTTCTGTGAGAGAGCCCTGATGTATATTATCTTCAGGATATTTCTCTCTGTAAATACAATGCTTTTTTTTTTTTTTTTTTTTTTTTTTTTTTAGCATGTGCCTCCAGTGTGTGCACGTGTCAGCAGTGGTGTATTAAAGAGTGTGTGTGTGTGTGTGTGTGTGTGTGTGTGTGTGTGTGTGTGTGTACGGAGGAGGGGGAACTGAAAATGAGAATGTAAATACAGGCATGAGCTCACCCAACAACACCCGTCCCTCCCCTCCCTCCCCGCACAAACCCTTCCTCCAGCCCAGCGTCACCTCCTCGTCGTCGTCCTCCTCCTCCGGGTGAGCCAGCCAGGGGGTGACCTTGCCCAGTGTAATTAAAGTGAAACACCTTGACTTGTCACCATTGCCTGAGACAGCTTAAATCTCCCTAATGTAAATGGAGGCTGCCGCTGACGTGCTGCTCGGCATGGCCGCGGAGAAGATACAGGCGCCGGTGATCCATCTCTGTACCTGTGCACGCACACACACGCACGCACGCGCGCTCACGCGCAAACACACGTAAGCCCAGCGTCTTCCTCTTTGCCTTTTTTTTTCTCACTCACTCTCCCCCCCTCTCTCTATCTGACACACACAAATGTACGCCGTCTTTCCGTCCTCCTCTTTCCATCTTTCATAAACATCCTACTTCCTCTCTCTTCCTTGCACCCATCACTGGCATCACGTACACACCCCTACCCCCGCCTCCCACCCCATCTCGCTGTCCACTGCCTTTATTTATTTTACATGGCAGACAGCACGCTGGTTTCTGTTAGAGCAGCAGTGCCTTGTGGGATAGCTCAGCTGTTACACATGCCGTTATTCAAAGGGTGGCCAGATTATCAGCCACTAACTGCTCTTATGTGAGGAATTTAAATAAAGTTCAAGATCAAGTTTGTGATCAAGTTTTCGTTTTCATTTTATCATACGTACATATAGTCCTACATCGGATCATAAGGAATACATTGTGACAGTCTTGTGTGCCAAAACCTTTGTATTCACACAATAAACATTGACGAGACACAACATGTTTTTGGGAAACGCCTTCCGACAGTAAAGATGTCTGCTTGAGGTAATTGATTAAATCGATTAAAAGTGAAGGGAAGATTGAAATGAGGGCATAAAGACTCAGAAATTCCAAAGTCTAAAGATTCAGTAAATGAGAATGTGAAGCCAGAAATACAGGGAGTTTTTCCTTTTCCACTATTGCTTGCTTATGTGGATCAATTAGGTGTTTCTCTGTAAAAGCGCTTTATGATGACTATTTTATTTATCATTGGCTATTCAAATAAACAGGAATTTAAAAAAAATTAAACATTTGGGAAACAGTGAGGCTTCACTGATCTGTTTATGTTCTTCTGGTTGCAGCTTTTAAACCATAGGAATGTTTACAAAATAGTAACGATGATGATGATAATGAAAACATATACCACCACAATAATCCAATGAATTTATGTGGCCCAACACAGGCTTATGAAATCAGAAGGAAATAGTTTTTTAATGTCTTTTCAGTTGTTTCCATTGCGGGATGCCTAACAGTGAGTTATTGCAACTGTCATTGAAGACTTGAATAGTTTCTACCTCAGATGCCCGATACAAAACCAGAAGGGACAGTGTCCGATTTAAGAAAAACCATGCAGTTTTAAAGCACAAGCCGCGAAGTGAAAATGTTTGAGATCCCCCCCCCAAAAAAAATCAAATATCAAAATTCAAAGTAAAGGAACAGAAGGAAAATCAGTATTTGGTGACTTTTTCCCAAAACTGTACTTTTTATTCTCAGTAGACTTGCACATAGGGGGTCTAATTTCAAAAACTATCTTCTGCAGCTGTAGGCTTGCTGGAATCTCTTTTAACAAAGCTGAAGCTCATTTGATGCCTTCCTGATGTTTTAAAGAGTGTGAAAAAAGCCAAGGTCGACATGTCTTTAAGGGTTTTAGTGTTTATTTAGGTTTATGGAAAAAAAAAGTCCAAATATACCATAAGCAGGTCTATATGCCTTTTTCCAGACAAGAGAATCACAAGTGTGAACACAGATTGAATGTGCTAAAATGTAAGTTTAAAGGTTTCCCACACAGCGTCCTGTGTTTGCACTCCAGGGCAAGAGATCAGGTTAATTCACTGATCCTGTTTTCTCACTGAGGACACACACATGGCTCATATCTGCTGCCAGTCTCTTTGGGAGCAGGGGGCGGATTGGCCTTCAGAGATCACAATTAGCAGGGAAATTCTGTTGACTTTGCCCTTCAATTAAAGCTCTGTAACACAAAAGTCTTGTTGACCCTTCTGTTCTGCCTTCCATTAGAAGTCATGGCAACACATTGCTGAAAGATGGCCTGCTAAATTCCAGGCTCATTTGCAGTTCGGGGAACCGGGGACCGCCTGAAACAACAACAGAAGCAGGACCACGGGCTCCTGCCAAAAAATCCTCCTGTCTGAATGCCACAGTGGCATGTGAAAGAATGCTATGTGCCCCCCTGTGCCAATTTCACCAGTTGCCGGTGCCCTATGCCAGCGCCCCTTCCCTCTCGTTCCCCTGCATGGGCATTGGGCAACGTGACAGAAGCCAGACGCCCATCATGTGTCGGCACCAGGCAGCCTGCCCTCTTGCCCCGATCCCCGGGGCAGTGCGGGCACTGTCCCGCACTCTTCCCAGGAAGATGCCAAGGATTGTGGGTGGTGCCAGGCTTCGGATATTTCCTGCAGCATACAGACTGATGAGCTTTGAGGGGGCCTTGTGGTTGTGTGGCAGTCCCAGCTCAATGGGGAGTTATCCTGGCAGATAGTGCCGTTTCTCTGATTGCCTTGCCCTCCAGTAACACACTCCCTCCGAGTTTCTGTTTCTGTAGAAATTTCATCTCCATCACCTTTAAACATTAGCCGATTAAAGCCATGGGACTTTCATTTGAATGTCTCCTCACTTTATATATTTTAATATAACCAACTGGATGCAGTTAATCCACGAAAACATATTTCCACATGCTGACTTGAAGACACGATCAGTTTACCTGCCTGTATGCTGTAGGTTCACAGACAAGTACCGTTCTAGACAGAGAGAGACAACAAGCAAGCATACTTCTATTGTGATCGACAATCTCCCCTGCGAGGTTCGGTATGTCAACGTGTTCAGTGTGTGATGTAGCAACTTCTCCTGCCGTGGGGGTCTGCGGGAAAAAAAAAAAAAAAAAAGGAATCGAGCAGCGAGCGGAGATTGTGGGAGTGAGAACAGGAGAAAGAGAATGAGCAATGAGCTCAGGTGGGTCCGACATCTGCATTCACTTCCTGCCTTTTTCTGAGGGGAGGGAGAGAAGAAAAGGAGGGGTGGTGGAGGTGGGGGCTCATAGAAAACAAGTGCAAGATGAAGGCCTTTCTGGAGGCTACAAAGGAGCTGTACACTGGAAAAGGGGCTGGGGAGTCCTCAATGGGGCTGAAGAACAAACAGACAAAACTTGGGAAGGAAGAAGGCATGCCGTACAATGGCACTGGGCCCCATGCTTGGTTCAAAGAGCCAGTCAGAAACACAGAAAGAGGAAGAGGGTGAAAGACAGAATGGAAATGATGGACCTGCTGGGAAGTATGGTCGTTGCAGCAGTAGGAGTGTGGAGTGGGGGGGGGCTGGTATATGTGCTGGGCAAAAGGCCACCGAGTTTTCTCAGCTATTCATTTGAAAACTGTGTGGCGCAGGCAGGCGTCGTCAAAACTGCATCTGGACGTGAAGTGGATTTTGTCTTTGTCTTCAAATAAAGCCTACCAGAACTCCATGTGTGGCCTTGAGCTAAAAGTCATAAGAGGAGGAAGCCAAAACTAATAAAGAGGATCAGTGTGAAAGGAAATGAGAGTGAACACGTGGTGCTGCACGATGGATGATATCATATCAGCGCCGCTGTGATGTAAGTTATGCTGTCATGACAGGAAATGTGGCAATAGAAAGTGTTCATATCGTGACTGTCATGGCCTAAATTTAAGAATTTTAGAATGGGAATATTTTGGTATTAAAGATAAATGTTCACATACATTTTCTTACCACACGCAAAAAACTGCTTCAGCATAGAATAATTTTACGTTTGTGTTCATGCTAAAAGCGTGGCTGAGGCTTAATTGGCCTAATAGATTATCTTTAATTCTTAAGGTTGGTAAACCCCTAATCTGACCCTGCCCATGAGCCAGACAGTGAATCCTGGGAAGCTTCCAGTGTTGTTTCGTCACCCTGCATGGTTTAGTCATCGCCTTCGTCATGTACCATACTGGTCCATTTCTGGACCCATCTCTCAAAAAGTACATCATAGAGAGGAAAACAATACATATGTCACACTGGTATGTACGACACATTTATTTTTCATTGACCAGACTAATAGCACCATCAGTGAGCCTCACCCATCTGTGGTTTTGTTCCTCAGCTCCAACCGTCATGCTTTTAGCCTTCTTGGTTTTCTTAATCACTGTCACAGTTTCTCTGCTTTTCTCCAGTCCTTCACAAGTTTCTCGCACACTGCAAATTATTCTGGTTCTGTTTCTGGCTGCATGCGGTTTTTTTCATTTGTAGTTTACATTTTGTAGTCGCTTTTCCTTTTTGCTGACATTTTGCTTGCGCTGTCAGTCAAACAGGAGTTTTTTTGGTCGTACTGTTTGTTACATGCTGTTTTTTTCACAAATTTTGGCTTGTCCGATTGTATTCGGCCTCATTGATTTGGGCCAAATTAGAGGATCGTGACACTATTTGCAGCATTTGTTTGTCATACTGTAACATTTAGTAGCTTTACAGGCTTTACAGTGTAGTATTTATTTAATAGCTTCATCCGTAGTCGTGGCAGGTTGATTGCCGTGAAATATACATTTCTAAATGACAGCATCTGGATCGTCTTCTTCTGCCTGCTAATCATTTGCCTCCACGCAGGCAGACAGCTACAACTCTCCCTAAAATGCCCTGTTGTTTGTTTTTCCTCATCACATCGCTGACTTTTGTTTTTAAATCTGTCATTTAAATTTCGCGAGACAAACTCATTGAATTGCGTCTTTGGGGTAGTTAGCCGAGGCATTTATTGAGCACAAAGAGAAGCCCGAGTGACAGTGAGCTGTTTGTATGTCCTTGGTATGCCGGTGTCATTGTCAAGGCTTATCAGAATCTGGGGGCAAAGCGCAAGCGGAGGGGAGAGGCGGCGGTGGCGGTGGTGGTGGGGGGGCAAAAAAAAATACACATGGCTTTAATAAAACTTTATCAGGAGTTACCTCAGCTCTGTATCCCTCCTCCTGGCCGCCCCTTTCCCCCCTCCCCGTGCTCCCCCTGTGACATCGGCGCTCTAATATTTAAAGAGCTCCGGGTGCACGACTGCGGGAATCACGTTTAACTTCACCAATTTCTTATTGCCTGTCAGTCTCTCTAATTTGATCCGGCGTTGGACAGTTACCGTTTTGGACAGCAGAGTCACGGCACATATTGGCAGGGAGACTGGCAGCTAATAAAAGCCTGCTTGGTATTTACTCCCCTTTTCCTTTTATTTATAATATATCTCAATATTGTTATTATGAATATATATGCATTTAAGCCTCACCTATCTCTCTGGGTGGCCTCACAGTTAATAATATGTTATTGATTTCCATACCGGACTGGCTATATATCTGTTTTAATTTCAAGGCCTTATCGCTCCCTGTGTGATTCACGTGAACCCTGCCTTTATTTCTTTTTCTTTTTTTTTTTTCCTCCTTCTTTCCTACAGGCATTATTAAGTCTGTGTAGGTGTATAGGTAACATGTTTTTTTACAGTCTGGCTGGTTTTTTTATATATATATATATGAGGGAGGGATACTCATTAAAGGGCCCATATCTTCCTCAAGTCAGCCTTCATCTTTTTTTTTGACAGATTGGATCAGGGTCGGATTGGGTCAGGTTATGTGCCAAGATTTAGATGCTGACAAATTATACAAGAAGAGTGAAAAAGAGAGAATGAAACCGCTGTGAACAGTTTCAGATACCGTCAAAACTGCGGAGCTTGTTGTGATGAGACTCATTAACAGTTCATCCGGATTCTGGACTTTGTCTCTAGTTCATTTCTGCAGAGGACAACAGGGACATGCTCCCTCGCACGCCGGAACCTTTGCCCAACCTTATTGGACGGTGAGACCTCAGAGGGCACCGCCTCGCCCTTCAGTCCCCCCGGCCCACCTCCTACCACTGGAATGATAAAGGGATGGAGATGAAGGAGAGGACGGGAGGAGCAGGAGGAGGAGGAAGACTAGCCGGGCTCGACGAGAAGGAGGAATAAGCAGTGCATGTATATATGCGAAATATATGCGCCATCAGCAGAAAAAGGCTCTGAGTCAGCCGTTCGCCGGGCCTTGCTGCATGCTAAAACACATAGAGGCAAAGCCCATTAAAAATGAATGCCACGCTATAATCACATTCACACTTAAAATTTAATGTTGGTACACGGCGGCTGACAAAGAGAAGGCGGCACGGGGCGCAGTGATTATGACCACGTCTCCTGTATGTCCTAAACTGAGGTGACGATCTGGCGTGGCCTCAGAACGGAGCTTCTGGTTCAGAGCAGGCCGGGGGCAGGGCTTGTAGTGTAATTGTGGCAATTAGCTTTATAGACCGAACTGTCAACTCTATAAGGAAGAAAGTGGAATGAAAGAAAAACAGCACTGAATACTTTACTTCAGCTCTCCATTGTTATCCGATTGTCATCCTCGGGTTTTTTTGGTTGAGAATTTCAATTGAGTTTAGAAATATGAACTGTATTGATCCTTTTTGAGTCAGTGTATATACAAAAAGAGCATACAGTGCGATATCTTGGCTGGACTGTACATAAAACACTAGAGGTTTATTAGCTTCAGGCTTCCTAGTAGTTATAAAGAAGTTTATGAACAACAGAACCAAAATCAGGAATTCCTAAACTTTCTTTATTATGCTTGCAAAGGTTTTTTTTTTTTTTTTTTTTTTTTTTTTTTTTTCTGAAAAAAATATTAAATACTGGTGAATTCAAAAAGAGTTCATATTGATTACATCCTAAAAGGTTCTGAAAAAAAAAATCCAACAACAATAAAACACAAGTTTGAATTGGCTTTCTGGCCAGCTTGACTATTATTGAATGAAGAAGGAAAATAAGGAATTTGCTGATATCTTTTATTCATTTATATACTATGAGGTTATTGTAAATTGAATTACTTATTTTTGGTAGTCTTGGCTGCAAGAACATCCACTGTAGCTGTTTTTTAATAGATCTTATCTAGTTCTTTTTCTCTAACAACCTGAAATTCGTCATCGGACTCGGTCCTCAGTTTGCTGGCACAGGGAGATGTTAACCAGATCAGCTCGTTATTCCTGCTATGTTATCCCAGCATCGTATTATAACAGTTGTACATTATTTGTTCAATAGATTTAGATTGATTGACTCATTTAGAAAATATTTGAATTTGTTTCTGCCTCCTCTGAATCTGCTTATCATTATAATTAAACTTTCAATGACTAAAGTTTATCTATCAGTGACGGTGTGAAGGGCAGCCCAAATTTGGACAGCTGTACCGGTCTATCACCCACCGCACGCCCTAAAAGCCGGCGTGGAGCCGTGAACCCCCCGCCTGCTGATGCCGCATGAGGCCTTCGGGGCCCTCATTTGGGGAGGCGGCAGAGACAATGGGTGGGTGGGTGGGTGGTGGCGGGAAGGAGTGCAGGGAGGGTGGGACTCCACTCCAATCTGAGCTCAAGTGGGCTGAAGATGGCTGAGAAGTGCACTTTCCTTCAAAGAAGGCAAATGAATGTTCTTCTTGCCCAAACATAATATTGTCAGAGAGGTTCACAAAAGAAGCCTCTCAGCAGTGTTTTCCAAGTGTGTGTGCATTTACAGTATGTGTGTGTGTCGGTGTGTACGTGTGTGCAAATGTGTGGCCATGACAGCTCCACTTAACCTCCCATCCTCGGTCCATAAGAGAGTAGGAACCTCCTCCTGGTCCTCCTCCAAGGTCAGGCTGGAGTTTCTGAAAGACACTCTTCCAGTCAATTTTACCTCCTCATTCAGGCAAAGGATATCTCTTTTAACCTTTTCCCCTGCTTCTCCGTCCTCCTGTCAATTACAAAAACCCCGAGCATCTTCTTGTGACAATGCCAGGGGTCCTTGGAAAGAGAGGAAAAGACAGAATAAAGGATAGCAACACACTTTCGAATGAATGAATGGAGGCCGCAGTGCAATCTAGGCGAGCCAGAAGCCGACTGGTTGAGTCGTGTTCATCTGGATAAAATGTAGATTACATTTTGACTCTGTTAGTCTTTTCTCCTTCTAAAACCTTTACATTTAAACTCCGGATACATAAACAGCAGTCGGTAAATAAAAAGTGTAACTTTTTTTAGTTTAAGTTGATTTAGGTTTTAAGATATACATTCTTCTAATACCAATGTATTGAAATTATATGTAAAGGTGGAAATTATACAGAAGTCTTCTATTTTGAAACTAGACCACTAAAATGAATAGACAAGTGTCAAACAAAGAAGAAGGCAGTGCTACCTTGAAAGTGAAGGTTTTTTTTCTCTTCTTTTATCTAGGTCACAATATGTGGAGCAATTTCAACAGATGGGCTGCAGAGTACTCCCCAGGCGAACAGAAGTTAGTTTTTCCTCTTTCTCTTACTGTTGTACCTGCACCCTTCCTGTGCCGAAGATCATCATCATCAAGAGTTTGTTGCAGGAAAATCCCGGTGCGTGCCACCCATGCACACATGCATGCACACAGAGTGTGCGGACGCGGTGAGGAGCTGATCTGTCATCGATAGACGTTCACATCCATGCTGAACCACTCTGGCGTACATGTGGCTTTAAATCCTAAGTTTTTTTTTTCTTTTTTGATGATACTCAAGTAAACAATGTGTTAAATGAACATTTGTTCATTAGAATCAAATTGAAAGAAAGGTTAAAGAGAAAAAGCTAAAGTGTGCTGTTAAACTGTACGGTTTAACTGTAAGGCAAAAATAGCAAAGAAGACAGAAGAGAGGTCTAAAGGTGATTTGTAAATGGGAGACTATGATGGGAAAATATAGATCTTTTAGGTGTTTCTTGAAAAAGCTCACAACTCTCACACACACGCTCATTCATAAATGCACAAAACACATACTCTCACCCCCATGAACAGAAAATGTCACAAAGTATTTGGGTGAGAAAAGGCACCCTGGGGAGCTGCGGGATGCTGTTGGTCCAGCAGCAGCTCAGACAACAGAGAGGCTGCTTTGGAATAACACACACTCGCAATAAAAGAAGTGGTAGCTGGTGGTGGAATGTAGAGGAGTGTGTGTATGTGTGTGTGTGTGTGTGTGAGAGAGACGTGGCAACATAGAAAAAGACAGTTGAAGGTGGAGTGTGTGAGTGTAGAGGGGGTCCCATATAATGGAGAGGCTCCACCTGTTTACACTTCTTTGCCCCCCAGCATTCTTCAGCGGGCCCCTTTAGAGGGCCTCATTGCTGACAGCCAGCTAACTGCTCTTTGGGAGCCCTCCACAGGGACCACAAAAACAGCTGAAGCCTCGGAGGGCTTCCTGAAAGAGCAGAGGGAGGGGCGCGGGGGGGGGGGGGGGGCCGAAGCCATGACGAATGGGCGAGATCGAGCTGGAATAATAGCAATAAAACTAAATGGAGAAAGCAAGCAAACAAGGCAACTTAAAAGAGTGTATCACTAGTGAACCACTTCCAAACAAGCCTTTCTAATGAGGCCCGCGATTAATACAGAAAAGGAATGGACGGTCGGGGGAAAAGCAGAAAGCAGCGGGGGCTGGCGGAGGGTAAACAAAAAGAATGAGAGAATGGGCTGAATGTGTGTGAATACAGTTTGTGTACTGAATCATTTTATCTTTGTTTTTCCGCGACTGTACAATGACCTCTGTTTGGGGCGAAGACAGTAGCGGGCTGAGGAAGGGGATGGGGAGGAGGAGGAGGAGGAGGAAGAGGGGGGGAAGAGGAGGAGGAGGTGGGAAGGGGCTGTTTGGGTAGTGGGAGGCTAACAGGCTAGACACCAGGCCTTTGTGTGCAAATTTCCCAGCAGCGCCTTACCAGTTAATTAAGGAGGTCAGTGAAAGAGGGAGAGAGAGAGGGACGGAGAGACATCGGGAGACAGAGCTGCAGAAGGTGGGGGTCAGCCCTAACGAGCTGTCCGCAGCACATGAATGAGGGGTTTGTCCTAAACTAAGCAGCGAGAGACCAAACAATGTCAGCAGCAATTAGCAACCAGTGGTGGGCAACCGAGGGCCTGTTGACTGAGCAGGCAAAAGATGTGAGAAAGAAATTGGAACACGGACACACATACAGTTACAAACATCCAGGAATAAATAGGATGGAGCGGAGCTGTGGGAGGCGGGCAGCAGTGGAGGGCGGCGGAATATGCAGAGGCGGATCGCGTTGCCTTCACCTCCACACAGCGAGGCCTTGACCCCGCTGGCTGAGTACTTTGAATCTACAATAACGGCAGAAGGCAACAAAGGCCATAGGTGCAGCAGTGTGATCCGTACGCTGACGCCACAAATGGCAGATGCTCTGAATTTGGGAATTTCTCAGCATTAGCAGGATAATAGAGGGCGTCGGGGGGTGTAGTTCATATTAAGTATAACAATTTGCAGTTATTTCTGCGGTAGCCACTTAAAGATATTTCAAGAGTATTTTATTTACTTATTTATTTTTAATGAATTTGCCTGTATGTCACAATAGCTTTGGAGTTTTCACTCCAATTGTCATCACTCACCTGAAGGAGTTCTGCTCAAGATAATCTGATATTTCCAGTTAAATAGAAATTAAATCAGTTTTATAGTTTTCACAACAGAGTTTATGAATAGTGGACATAACAACATGCTTCTTAAGTTATTGACTTCTGTAATGTCACAAATGACTTTGCATTTGTGTCAAAACATAATTTTTTTAATGTAAATTCTTCTAATATGCTCATTCCTTCAAAACGACTATGAAAAATATCCTAACAAATAATCAGAGATGCATCAACTAACTTTGAGACATTGAAAATTTGAGTAGAACAGAAAAAAATATTTGTTTAAAATAATGTCTCTACTATGTGCAGTTTTCCCAACATATTCTAGTTTTTCATGGAAACATATGTTTTATACTGATATGTATTCATTCATATCATTTTAAGCTTTTTGCACATTGTTTTGAGAAGAATATTTAGCTACCTATTTCCAATTCTTGTTGTCAAGGCAATGTGTTTCATCACTGGAGATATATCTCGCCTTGGTCAAAAGTCTTTATAATGTTTTATGCAAGATCCAAGCACTATAGACATGAAAAGCCATATCTCGCTCCCATGTTTGAATATGACAGATCTGCCACTATTTTCTCTGTGATTTACCTCATTAGAGGAGCACCCTAATATTTTATTTTTTTCCTGGACAAGTCATTCCAGTCAGCTCTTCAGAGAGCCTGTTTTTGGCTCCTGCCTTTCTCTCCCCCTGTCTGCTGCCGTTCTTGGCACAATATGAAGACTCTAGTCTTTGTTTCATTCTAATCTTAGAGGTGAAGTGGTCCCTCTTGTAACTCGGGCTCTAATCGCTGGCTGAAACGGTGTTCTCTAGTGGTGCTGGACTGCGGCGAAAACCCGACAAGCTCACAAAGAGGAGGAAAAACTGCTGCGTTCAGGCTTTGTGTGCAAATATAAAAGCACACAAAAGCGGGAGCCTGAGATAGTGTCAGAGTTAGAATGTCTTCTTTCTTCAGCTCTAGATATGGATTATATTTTTTTTTTTTTCTTGATATGGGGGTTATTCGTTGGCCACTTGTGGCGAGGTGAGGGACTCGGCGGCTGTGAGAAAGTGGAGCCATGCAGACTGTGCAAAGCGAAGAGATGAGATCGGGGTAGTGCGGAAGGGCGAGAGGGTTCATTGGTTGTTGAAGCTGGTCACAGGAGGGCATGAGAAATGTGAGAATTGTACTTCGTAATGGGCAAATGAGCTTCTGAGTGTACTCTCAGCTTTTAATTTTGTACAGTACATGTCCTGTATCTTCTTCTGAACCCGCTCTGAGTAGCTATTCTAACTTTTCACCATGTATTATGTATCACAGTAGATATATTATGAATGCTGTCTCTATGCATTTACACAGCTCATTTACGGTAATTGCCCAATTCCCTCCTTCAGATATCTGTGTGCAGATACGGCAGATATTGCTCAAATGTGCTGATAAACCAGTCTCCAATCCATCCAATCAACAGACAAATAAATCCATTCATATTCTCACTTCTGAAACCCAGTCCCCTGTGTGCCCTAAAACAGCAGGGCGATTCACTGCGATGAGTCCCCCCTGTCCTTCAGAGCAATCCATATTGCTGCTCAGTTGGTAATCAGGGCATATAGGGGCTGGGTGATCAGTGACAAAAGCAAGGCAGGCAGACATCAACCTGCTTGGAGGAGAGAAGGGGAGAAAGGGGGGGGGGGGGGGGGGGGTGGGGGCCGGCAGGATGAGCGCGGTGGCAACGAAGGAGGAGTAATCAGAATCCCATCCAGCCCCAGTCTCTAGAAATTGCCATGCAGATTTAAAGCCCAGACGAGGAGGATCCTTGGACTGCTCCTTCTCCTCAGTGGCAGCGGAGCACAGCGCAGACCTCCACTCCGGTCCTGCCTCTCTCACTCTCTCACTCCGCGCCGCTAATTGGAGGCAGGTAGCCCCCAAGATGTGGGGGCCCAGGTTACGGTAACCTTGGTGGTGCGATCGGCTGCTCGCCTCCATGCGGCCGGCTATTCATCAAAATGGAGGTGGCGGGGTGGGGGTGGTGGGGATGTGGGGCATGGCGGCAGAGGGGCAGAATATGCAGCAGGGAAAATGAGCGTCCAAGACAGCTTCCCAAAAGGGTAACAAATCACCCCTCTTGCCCTAATCCGCTGAGGGGGGGACGTGATGGACCAGTGGTCACAATGCGTTGTGGCAGAGACACACGAGTTTGACAAATCAAATGTATGGCCTCATTTGAGTAAAAAGGAGAAAAAAAAAATCAGTCAGCTTGTGATACTTTCAAGTGTTTTTTATATTTATGTATTTCTATATATATGTGGTGAGCAGTGTACTCTGCAAAAGAGACTCATGTAGATGTGTCTTTGTTTTGCAACATGAATTGAACTGTGTGTAAACACTTGACGACAGACCTGCAGACTGCTGCAGTGTATGCAAATGGCCATGCAACACTCTCCAGTATAGTCTTATCAGCAATATGCCACCCATCGATCCCCGCGGTTGCATTATCAATCATCCATCATCGCATTGATATCTCTGCAATACTGATAATCTCACCTGATCAAAATCATTGATCAATAGTGAAGTAGGATTGATCTCTACACGCCCGCCAGGCTGGATGGTGCAGAAATGTTGCAGGGATGTAAAACATTTGCGAATGAGTGGCATGGAACTCCCCACTGGAAAACACAAACAGCAGATTTAAATATATGGCTGCAAAAATAGCTGCCAGGCCATGTGGAATATATCTTTTCTAAATTTGAAGCAAAGGGAATCCCAATCGTAATACAAAGAAATATTTCATCTGGCATATTACAATGTAATTACCCCTGATCTTGCGTTTGTGATGATGGGTTTCCTCACCACTGGAGAATACTGAGCCAGTGGCTTGTATTCAGCAGGGAAAACAGGCAGCCGCTGCATGGTACCACTCAGAATCTCTTCCACATAGGACCTTAATCATCCTGGCTCCATGTGCATATAGGGAGATTTGTGTGCAAGGAGGTTGTGCGTGCATGTGCATGGGTGTCTTGCAGTGGGTGTTTTCCCATGAATGTGTGTATTTGCGTGTTCTTGCTGCTCTGTGCCTATGTGCATGTGACACGGGGAGAGGGAGAGGGAGAGAGAGAAAGAGATTGAGAGAGAAAACCCGTCCCTCCAATTCCCCCGTGAAACCCTCTACACCAATTTCCAGCCATGGGCAATCACTCACTCAGCATACACATCTACATAGAGGCTGATGAGATCCTCCGTGGGCTTTACCATGTGACTCCAGCTCGTCATCTACTGTATGTACCCCCCACTCCCACCATTGCGCTCCCATTCCAGTACTATAGTGAACTCAGGGGGGGAGGCGGGGTGATGGTGTGGATGATCTACATACAGTTATGATACATAGGTAATCTCCGAGGGGCAAATCAAAGATACTCGCCGCTGTGTTTCCCTTTGAATTCAAGAAAAATCTGTCATTTTTGCATGCCCATTATTGGCCGAGGTGATATGTCTTCCAGTTTCAGATGTCCTTGCACCTGGATAGGGGTTCTTTACTATATCTTGCTCACCAGTGACTGATATGAATGGATGTGTGGTTGTACTCGTGGATAGATAGATTAGAGCTTAAAAGAATGTCCACCCTCAAGCTGTGGTGTTAACATGGGGCACCGTGTGCTGAGAGTTCATTAGTGTAATTGCAAGAATATTACCCATTGGCATGGTCATAATGTATAGAATATTAATGCTGTTAAAACTCCATCCCTCATCTGTCCAGCAGGCCAACACTATAACCAACATCATTGCATATTAATGAAGGAATGAAGTTGTTTGACGAGAGGCGATAAAATAATGCTCACTGCTGCCACTAGTCCTTCATTCCTGCATACTGAGAAGCATTAACACCCATATCTGTTTTACTGTGCATGTAGTAACTGACCTTGTCTCTTTGGGGAAAATGGTGTTTTGATTGTGCAGAAAAGAGAATTTCCTCAAAGTTACACAACGGGGCATCCCATCCACCTCCTCTCTCTCTCTCCACCAGTCCTCCTCGCTCCTCTTTCTCTGTGTGTGCTGAAGTCAGCACATAGCTCTTCTTCGTTCTCAGGCCACAGTTGCTATTCAAAGAGTAGACAGATGTGTAGGCGGAGGGTCAGAAAGGGCTTCTGGAATGATCCTGTTGGTTTTTAGACTAAACCATAGTATACTTTGGTGCTCGGCATCAGACAAAACCATATTCACCCAGTAGGATGAACTCTGAATAGGAAACTCTTTAATACTTGTGTAAAGTCAAGTAGCCCTTTAAAGGTCAAGAGTTTACATGTGTTCACAGCCTGGAGTTCAAACTCCACTGACTCACTGGCACTTAACCCGCCGTTAACTTCAGGAATAGAAGGAGAACTATACATTCAGACATGTGTAAGTAGAGCATAGAAATGATTCACACATCTGTCTGGAGGTTAAGGTGCAAGGACATACACCTGTGTGTTTTTTTTTTTGCCAAAGCACGGTTTAAAGGGACACTTGGTTTTTTAAAGTATTTGTAGTGTTGCTGTAACATTTAAGTAGGCATTAGAAAGAGGAGGCTGCAATAGCATATTCTGAAAGCACCCTTTTTTTTTTTCATTTATTGATCTGACCTTCTGCTGCCCAGTCGCTGAAAAAACCTCACATACCAGGTCGCCAGGTTGCACAGCATTATATGAAGTCTGGGAAAGTACATGGAAAATGAATGCCATCGTTTCATGGAACAGGTATTTGCTTACTTTTTTTAAATTACTGCACTACAAATAAGTTTAGTAGTTATGATTTCCATATAATCAGCACTGAATGTCTTTTTTTTTTTGTTAAAATGCTTCTAGTCAAAGGTCAGCAGAAGTTTAGGTGAGGCAGTTTGATATAAACGTCACCAGATCTGATCAACAGTTTCCAAAATAAAAAAAAAGTGCCAAACTCGATTAAAGCAACCCAAAATCTGAATTTATGTAGAAATTCATGCTCAAATCTCAAAATGATCATATGCTTCAGACAGAGCACATCGTAACCGCACAACGTTTCAGAAATGTACTAATTAACTAAATGAACCAGGATCACAAACAGACTCCTCCTAAAGTGTATAAAACAGACAAACAGACAAATTTAAGGGTAGCTTACCTGTCAAATGTATCTGAATGCTTTGAGAACTCTGCAAAGGTGAAAATGTATCTACCAGCTCAGTTCAGCTCAGTTCAGCAGCTGTGGAAGTCATATGCTGGATGCTCCACTGACTTCTTTTTTTGTACAGTAATAAATGTTTCTAAGACGCTCAAATTGATCTTGAGTGAGCGGCTCCACAGAGTTTTTGTTCGTGGCCGCTGGTGTTCAATACTGAGCTGCAGGTACACCGTAATTGACAATCTATCTTAGTTTTTGCGATATTGCGATTGCCAGGTGGACTCCTCCTTACTTCCTCCTCTTTCTCTACGAACCTTCGCACATTTTCTCACCTCCCCCTTTTCCCATTCAGCTCCCATCTGTACCAAAGGCCGTGATAGAAACACCACTCCTGAGAGAGTTGTGGAGGCGGAGGAGAATGGGTTGGAACGGCGGGCGAAATAGGTTGAGAGGGTCGTTAGATAGTGAACAAGGGAAAGGGGTCAGAACAATGTTGCTGACATGGTCAGAACTGTTAGCGCACATGAGAAGTAATTTTAGCGTGTGTGTGTGTGTGCGTGTGTGTGTGTGTGTGTGTGTGTGTGTGTGTGTGTGTGTGTGTGTGTGTGTGTGTGTGTCTGACCTTATACAGATCATAATAGTAATTTTCAGTCGAGCCTTTGAAATGGAAAAAGTTGACATGCACGTTGAGAACGTGTGGCCCTTATTTATATTTCAGAAAACATCAGTTGGCACAATTTCTCATACTTGAGCAAAGGTGTCCTGTAAATAAAAAACATTTGAGTTTAAAGAAGCGCTGGGTAACAGCCTGTAAGGGTTAACGCTGGTGAGGGACATAAAGAAAAGCCATGATGCAGTGTTTACCGAGCAGTGGAAGATTTCCATGATTGCTTACACGCACGAGTCAGAGTCGGCCATTTACTGGCTGCGTTGAGCGATACATTTGAAAGAGGAGCAAGTTGCATCATTAGCTGTGGAGAATATCATCTCAGGTTGTGTGCTTTGTTTACATCCGTGCCTCGGTGCTTGTCCAGTTCACACTCCGCATGTACGGGGCCATGCTGTTGCTTGTATACATCCCTGGACTTTTCATGCAAATTTATGTTTAAGCATAGTTGTTTGTGTGTATGATGAGGGACACAAACACATATACACATACACATGCAGATGGGGGTGGAGGGAGACCTCGAAGGGGGGATTGTTGGGGGGGTATTGGTGGTGGTGGTGGTGCAAGGCGGTGACAGAAATTGAGGGGGACGGGGTGGCAGCTGCAGGCTGCTCGGTGCACTGTCAGAGCGGAATGATTAATGAATGGCGGCCCCAGCTGAGCCTAACCTTTGGAGAACCGCACAGGACATCTGCAGAACTGTCAGCGCTCTGACAAGGACAGAGCTGAACAACCAATTATTTCGCCATCACTAAGGTGGGCTGTCAGCTTAATCCTAGCCATTCACTTAGGCAAGGACAGGCAAATTTCTCCTTTACATACACACACATACACACGCACACACAGCCGACCACGGTCCTGCGTGGACACACACACACACACACACACACACACACACACACACAAGTGAACAAACAGGCAACGCACGGACAGGAACACATGCCCATGTGGACATGTACACAAAGCGCACTGGTACACTTGTGCAATCACACACTCACATATTCACACACAGGCATGAGGTCCCGGACAAAATAGAGTTAACCCCTCCGCTGCCGGCGGTGGCAGCCCCCATGCAGGTGACATATATTAAGGAAAGCAGGCCAAGCAGGGGAGGTTTAATGATGACAAAACAGGGCTGGTGGGTGCCGGCCGGGGATGTGAGCCGGACATGGGTGGGGCTGCCGGAGAAGTAAATGCTCCACGTCTGGCGGATGCTGGCAAGGGAGGAGGGAGTGAGGGATGGAGGGAGGGGACTAGAGAGGTGGGGGGGTGAACACCTTCTTGTCTGCAAGGTGTATTTACATCGTAAAAAAAAAAAAAAAAAAGATTTTGCAGCATTTTGTTTGAATTTATAAAATAATTTATAATAGATGTTGACTAGGAGTGCACATCAGAGCCGAACTTACCATCATTACATTTTAGTTTGCTCATGTCGTGCAGACTGAGTGATATAGATCGCATAAAAGATCACAGGAGTCCGTGAACTGTCTCTTTTTTTCCTTTGGATTAGTCTGTTATTAGAACGCATGAAACAGTATGGAGTGCAGCATGTATGGAGAAGAGGTCTGATATTCAGTGATCTACACTGTGTGTGTGTGTGGCTGCGTGGGTGCATGCGCGCGCGTGTGTGTGTACATTTTTTAAACCCTCCAGAGTGGAAATAAAGTATTGATTGACCTTTTGAATTATACAAAATGGATCCTGTTGCATTGAGGAAGATTAAAAAAGAGTATCTGAATAAAACATGATCATGATGAAAATCATGATACCTTATCATGTGACGTGAGGAAAAACTTGATGTAGTCTTAAGTGCTCGTTTGCAAGAGGGAACCGCTCAGTTGTACTTAACACGGCGCCGTTCAGCAGCAGGGAGATTGTGAAATATCTAAGCAAGAAACAAAAGTGTTGTGATTGATTTCTTTTTATCAGTGTTCTTGAAAATCTCAGTTGACGTACGATATGAACAGTGATCCGTTTTGTGTCAATGAAATCACAGTTTAGTCCGTTGTTTTTTTAATTTCTGTAACTAAATCTCCTGATTGAGCCACTTTTCTCTGACTCCCTGTAAAAAAAATGAGAAAGTCTCAATTTTCAATTTGAAAGTCTTTTAATTCATTTCTCACTACACACTGTGTTTTTTTTTCATTACAAAATAAGAGGAATTTTTCATTTTTATATAGGTGATGATTAATGGCCCATGTTAACCTTTTTACTGTTCTTTTAATCCTTCAGATCTTTCCTGTTTTAACGGATTATTATATTTTAATCTGCTCTTATCTTCCTCATCCTCTCTTGTCATGTCTTTGACAACTTCAATGACAAAATGTATGTCCAAAATGTGTAATTTATGTAGATATTGTAATTTTAATTTAACCCTCTGATTGTAGCCGAGTACTGTGAAGTCCACAAATACAACTTTTTGTTTTGGCTGAAAGTACTCTTTCTTTTTTTTGGGGGGGTTCTATTGAATTATTTTGCTTTATCGAACATGACTCATTTTATTTCTTCAAAGAAAGAGGAACTCATCCTTTCACTGTATTTAGTGAATATTCAATAATACATGATCTAAATTGAGCAGCAGGATTGTAGCAATAAGAAGGGTTTATGTGTGTAAAATGTGACTGCATTTACATTCTTGTCATCACTGGTATCTCTGCGTGGGTGTGTGTGTGTGTGTGTGAGTGTGTGTGAGGAGCTTGCCTTGAGTTGGGTGCTGATGGGTGGTGTGAGTGACTGATTGGGATTTGATTGAGGTGTTTCTGAGGCAATAAAGGATCGAGTGTGGTCACGAAACCTATTGACAGACTGCTGATGAAGCCAGAGGGGAGGGGGGTGAGGGGGACTGGGAAAAGTGAGGAAATTAATAAAGGGATAAGAATCAATTAACATAAAATTCATCCCGTATCGTTGACTAACCACATATGTGCTTCTTGTATTTCACTCTGTATATGTGCTACTTTTTTAATCGTGCATTTACCTACAGTGATTTCACTCCAGCGAGCTGAAGTGTTTTGGCTCGACTGACCCCTTGCTCATCGACAATTAAAAGATAAAATGCCAAGTCAAGACTGTTGAATCCTAAACGCTGCTTTAGCTGGTGTATATTCATGAGTGATGCACCTACTACTCCCTGTGAATGGCGAGGACTTTGAACAACTCCGCTCAGCTGACCAGCAGAATCCTAATCCTGCCTTTTACCATTTGCAATTCAAGCGATTATGTGGACATCATCTCCAAATGTGGCGTCTCCTGCGAATGCAAAACCTATTAGTTTTGTTTAGAAGTCCCGAGCAGTTCACGGTTTGAGTCCACAGGGCAGTCAACACGAATTGATTTGAGTTATTGTGACAAATGTTTACTATCAATGAGTTTATTTCAGACGGGAGCGAGAGGATTTACAGCACGGTGATACAGAGACAGCTGTGTTTACTTAGAGGTGTGTGTATGTGTGTGTATAAACCGGGGTCTATATCTGTGAGCGGTTGTAGGAGTTTTACACACTCATAAATATACACGCGCGGTCAGAGTGTATTCATTAGAAGCTTTGGTCCCACTAAGGGCTGTCTACTGTCCCAGACAAACGGCAGGAGGAGGTGTCTGGCAGCTTCCTTTAAACTGGGTTAGTGGACCAGAGAGGCAGGGAAAGAATGAGGGAGAGGAGGAGAGTGAGTGAGTGAGAGAGATTTGAAGTCTAAAACTGGGACGGCTACATGAGAGGAATTTTTTCCTCATCAATTGCAGAGGCGCTCCCCACTGCGGACCTCTTTATGCCACATGTTATGAGCATGCGTTCGTGTTTTTTGTGAACACACAACTCCATGTGGTTAGATGCCCCATCTCATCCCGTGAAGTGTCTGTTCATTACAGGAAAGTTTTATGGACCATGTTTTTTTTTTTTTAATGTTCTCATACTTTAAATCCACCGGCTTGCTATAATGAATCAGATATTTGTCTTGTGCTTCGCTCACTTCAGTTTCCTGCCCCACAGTTGATTTAGGAGCCAAATGGCAGCCCATTAACATGTGAGAATGATTGTGCAGCCTTGGGCTTGCAGCACGGCAACCCACAGAGAGCTTTTTTTCGCTGCACATCTCTATGATTCTCAGTCTTTGCACTGTCGACGAGAGTTAAGCATCAAAGGCAAGGACTAACTATCCTCACCCTCAGTCGCTCCCTCTGTCTCTTTTTGGCCTCTGGGTTCACACTGTAATTTGCTTTATCACTCCCCTCTCTCTTCTTTTTTCCTTTTCTTTTTTTTTTTTTCCTCCCGTTTTTCTCTCCCTTTGTCTCTGTCTCCACCTTCATCTCTCCCAGGGTTTGTGAATGAGGAGACGGAGGTGATGAGGTCAAAGTGAATCTTCTCCTCGCCGAGGATGATTATGTCTTAACCCGCCGTTATTCAGAGGAGCGGACCCCGTGGCCATGAGCTGGCCCGCCTGCCACGTGTCGGCAGTGAGGTGGCGACACCTCTGCACCGCCGCAGACGAGACACTGCGTAGGCAAATGGACTCTCGGGTCAAGCACACAATGACTCGATCGCCCCTCGTAGAGCCGATTGGCTGATTGATGTTTGTCGTTTCTCTAACGGCCGAGATGCTCGGTCTCGCGGCCCCCGGCTGATTATAAATACAGGTGCCATCACTGAGCGCAGCGCTTCGGGGTTTAAAGTTGCGCCGGAGGTTGGTGTGAGAATGAGTCAGGCAGTCCTGAGCAGGTTTGATGTACCGTAGGATTTCCAGGAAGGTGGTGATGCCAGTGGTCATGCTGGGGGTGGTAATTAAAATCCAGCTAATTAGCAGCGAGCGCTGGTTAATTGGTCAGTCCTGGTTTGTTGTGGTGAGAGAGAATAATGCCTCAATTGTGCTTTGCCTCATTGAACAGGGCTCAAGGCTTCTTGGAGAGAAAAACGGTGGAGTCTTCCATCTTTATCTTTGTCCCTCCTGACTTTTCTTTAAGCCTCAGACTTCATATTCAGCAGCCCCAGGCTTCAGCTATCAGTCTCTTCCTTTTTCAATTAATTCTTTTTGAGGTGTGGCATGCTGCACTTTTACACATTTTCTCAGACGGACACAAATCACTTGCGCACACAACTTGTAGAGACATTAATACCAAAGCGATGTAATTGTATAAAAATTTAAACACAAATTAATTCAGAAGCATTTATTATCATGCATGCATTGCATTTATCGTTTCATTATTAAGTCCTGATGGAAATATTCACTCCTACAGCTTTCATGCACCACTATTACTTTAATGACAGTCATACTGGTTTGTTTTTGTATAATATGACCTGTTTCTCTCAGAAAATTGTTAAAATTATCTAAATACAACTCATGAAAGTATTTTTAAAACCGACACAGGGTATAGGTAACTGCCGACAAGAAAATAAGGAGTCAAGTCTTTTCAGTATTTATGAAGTAATAACTGAATAAATAACATTAGTCTTCACAGAGGTAAAAACAGATTAAAATTTAACTTAAACAGGCCCGTTTCTAGGACATTGTAGCTAATTTCAGCTAATCCTAACATGGATAGTTGCACAATATTTTACAGGTAAGACAATTCTAAAAACAATGTTATGAATCATTGATTTCCCATTAAGCTGATTCTCCTCAAATCCTCTATCACATACAGCAGAACACATGTTTTACGTGCAGCTTAACACTCATTATGTTGCTTCGAACGGGTAACCCAATGAGCGCTTATCTGAAATCCACCGGCAACACTAACAAGCCGGTGTGAGGTGTGAACACAGCTGTTGGAGTCACAACAAATCTAATACCTATTTCATCACTTCTTAAACAAGCCATCAGCAAGTCTAATGCTCCGGCACGCCACGAGAGCTGCGCCCTGTGATACATGTGCCTTCAAAGCATTTTCTTAAACATCAGCACTTAGCACATCCTCGCCACACCTCGCCATCATGCATCTACTGTAAGCAGCGCTGCTGATAAGTCAAATTTATCATGTTTTTTTTTTGTTTTTTTTTGTGAATCGGATTTATAAAACCAACAATGGCCTAATTGATAACACCAACAGCTGGCGCGTTCTCCGCTGCTGCTGCTGCTGCTGTTTACCGGCCGGCGTGAAAATTATGTCTTAATCAGCGGTTATTGAGCAAAATATGGCAGAATTTTAAACACGTCTTTATTGTTTTTGCTTCCTTTTTTTTTTTTTTTTTTTTTTTTTTTTTTTTTCATTTGAAGAGGGGAACAGGGAAATACGCCAGAGCCGCCTGTGTCACTCACGCCTGAACCAAGCGAGCCGTGGGGAATCACCCTGCGTGTCTGTCTCAGGGCTTAAGCGTTACTCTCTCATGACGCCTCACCATTTTAAACCTTATTTGGTTTGCAAAAGTGAAACTAAGCTCTTTCTGGGCCACTTTTTTTTTTTTCTTCTTCTTCTTCTGAGTTCCAATTTTTGGATTGCATAGCTTGAGACAGAGATAAGGGGGGATAAGGGGATAACTTTTGGGGACAGTGGGCAGCGGATTTCAACTGTGGGTCACGAGGGAAAGAGAGAGCGCGAAGGGAGAGAGCACATGGGAGGATGAGTGGGACGGAGGTGTGGTGGTGGAGCGAGCGGTGGGGGCTGAGGTTGGGGCAGCAAGACACTCCAGAGGGTTGACAGAGCTTCAAAGGGAAGTTTTCTGCCTTGACTGACAGGCCCCCAGAGTGAAGGGGACCTGGTGGCAGGCGGTGCGTCCCAATCCCGGGATACCCGGTCGTCTCCATGGCATTTACCCCCCATCCTACCATATTCATCAGAAAGTGGGGTGGAAATGATGGGGGGTCAAGAGCTGCAGTAGATCATTGGAAGGCTTAGCATTTCACGGTATTTTGCCCTTGAACCAAGAGTGTGGAGGACATTCTGTCCGCTCGGAACTTCCGAATGAATATCCATGTGCAAAGTGTGCAATTTGACGTTTTTGTCACTGCTGTTAAATACGTGAATATGTGACACTGAAAACATAAGTTGCTCTAATGTTCTCTAATCAGTGGACAAATAATGAAGCAGTTTAGAAAAAAAAAAACTTCATCCGTCCATCCTCATACATGCATCCATCTTCTACACCTTCAAAGAACTTTCCTCAGCCAGTGTTGGGCAGATTTGCAGTCCAACACACCATGCCAAATGTATGCATTCACTCAGTTATAAGCAATTTAAAGTCACCATTGAAATTAATAGTAATGCATTGAGGCTGTAGGTATAAAAGGACTAAGATAAAGTTCAACATATGAAAAGGAAGGACATGTAAGCTCCATATAGAAAAGTTCACAAACCTGAAATTAAACCAGTGACCTTCTTGCTGTAAGGTGAAGTGGTTAACACAGTCAGCTTGAGGCCTTTCCTATGTCACATTGACATGTTTTCCCTCTGCATGCATGTGGGTTTCTTCCATAACACAGAAGATGTATATAACATTATATTTGTGTTGCTGCATGCTCAGTACTCACACTCAAATTTTGCTTTATAGTTGCAATGACAATTAAAAAACAAACTATTCCAGTATTTTTTTTTTATCACCATGACATCTTTTGCATCAGCTGATAACTTTAAAAAAATATTTTTTCAAGTCATCCAGGACAAATTAATATGCTGTCATACAGATGTTGTGCCAGAGCATCCATACTCAGTAGAAACTGTACGTTCAGCCACTGTTTTGCATACACACTGGTTTTTCTTATAATAGAAGAGGGAAAGAAGAAACTGTCAACAAGTCCATATGATGATGTTGTGTCTCGCCTACATCATGTGATTTGTTGAAATGGTTATTCGAGCTTCAAAAGCACAGAAATATCAACCGACATTGAATTTGCATTCTCTTAGAATTTGCCTTTGGAGTCTCAAGACCTTAAGAAAATCCCGATAATCCCTGCTGTTATCTTGCATCAACACTGCAATTTGTGTTTTCTGTACGACGTGTCGGTGTAGCAGCAAAAGCACGTGTTTAAGGTTGTGCAAAATTTGCACCTAAAGTCCCATTTAAATAGGTTTTATGAGATCTGAAGTTCTACCTGTTGTGTTAAAATCTATAAACACTGTATGAAAAAAATGTTCTCTTTTTCTTTTTTTTTTTTTTTTGTTAATAATCACTGCAAAGTAATGTCTTTTTTTTGGGAGGGACAAGATAAATGACACCGTTGTTTGCTTGCTATTAGATGACAGTGGAGGGGAAGGGGCATGTTTAAAGGTGTCTCAGTAAACACTGTTAGGCCTGTGTAAACAGCAGAGCATTGATCAGCCCTCTATTTATGATCAGCATGTCGGTGCCTGCACTGGATTAGTCAACATACCGACCTGTCTGTTTGCTCCGCTCTAAACTGAGGCCAATGTCAATGCCAAGGCCTAATTGGAATACGACACACTGCTCAGGCGTGGCTGGATAATACATAGACTCATGAAGTATTTCCTAAATCATAAAAAAAGAGGTAAACTTGAATAACAGATAAAAAAAGCTTGATAAATCAAAAAACTACTTGTACATTACAACATATTTTATCAAGCACGCTCAAAAGCTTTTTACTTAATTATTTTAAAGCCTGGCTTTACTTCATATATCCCTTTAATTTTTCTCCTTTCGTTCAGATTCCTAATATCTTCTATAGTTAATGTGGCATTGTGACAGTAGACTCTGGATCAATGAGTATGAGCCTGGCACCACTCACAATGTCTCATCTCTCTCTGGTCCATAGAGGAATGGACAGCTCTGGCTGGCTGGGCACTGGCCGCTGTTTACAGCAGAGGAAAGAGAGCGCGAGCGAGCGAGCGAGCGAGAGAGAGTTAGACAGAGATTGTGAACAAAAAAAAGAGCAGGAGGGAGAAATACAGAGTGAGGCATCGGAGTGTGGAGGGCAGCTGCATTGTATCACCCCATTTTAGCCCATTACACTATGTATGGGGGCCTTTTTCCCCCCTCTTTTGCATGGTAATTATTTTCCTGCCCAAAGGTAGCTGCAGGCAACGTCAGCCACTGCGTCAGGGCCCACTGCATTAGCCGGCCATTGCATTATTTATTTGTGCACGGGCAGCTGGATGGATACCCCAAATCCGCAGAGGCTCCGGGGCCTCTCAATGTCACCTCGTGCATTGCGGGAGGCAGTTGTGGCCGCTTGGACTTGCACCGGAGAAAGCTTAGGCTGAGGAGTGGCTCAAGGGCAAAATGGTATCCCGGCGTTGGGGGACACGTGCGTGGGAGTAGTAGTTAGGTGTGTAATGTATTCAGAAAATGGGTCAGAGGTTTAGTAACTGCCCTCACTTATGCAAGAGTCAACTGTGTAGGGTTCACTGTGACACCCTGGATGACCATCTGAGGGTCCTATAGGACACCACGGAGTGGAATTCCAGAGAAAAGTATAAATAGGAAGCCATACAGTTCACACTGCCTCAAGGCTTTCTGTGTAGCAATAGGTGGTCATATGTAGCCGGTTACCCCTGGGTTTCATAGGTAAATAGACTTGATTTCGGTGTATAGGAGCTGGTTTTGCATTAGCCACCTCTCCCCTGTGTATCAATAAAAGGTTATTACACACAAATACCAGAGGGCCGGCTGAGGTCACAGCATGTCGGGCCCGAGCCGAGAGATAGAGCGACACAGCTCAGTGGTTTTGACGTTTGGGAGGTAATACCCTTGCGTCTCCTTCTGTACAAAGAGACACAGAGAAGCGCCTCCACGCCGCTCTGTTGGACATGAACCCCCCCTGACCTGTCAGCCCCGGCCAATCGCATGGTAGCGCCCGAAATGACAGCTGAACCACTGTCCCTGTCATGGCTCCTCAGTGTAGAGACACACGCGCATGCACACAAACACACAACACACACATGCCACGACATATCCACTACAACAGCGGGGCAACATCAACATCAACTCCCGCTGGCCCCTTGGATCTATCGCTCTGTCTCCCTGCTTGCCAGCCGACTCGACCACACGAGACGCTCAGACGGCCTTGTGACATGACAGTGACAACGTACTGATGCTGCAGAGAGCACCCACAACGTTGTCCACTTCACCCTGCACAACATTCCCCCCCTGTCTTGTTTCTCCACAGACCCTTTTAGAGATGCATGCTCCTTTTCCTGTCTTGTTTTCTTCAGCCAAGACATTTCTGGCCAAAACAAATGCAAAACAACTTATTTTGGTTGAGTTGGGAGCATTTTTTTTTTTATAGTGAGGATTAAAGTTTGTACCCTACAACTGCTGCGACTGTTTGCATAGATAGCTGTATAGGGGATCGAGATAAAGACGGATGATGTAATGATTTAGATTGTGGAAAAATAGGAAGGGAGACGCATGGAGAGCGAAAGTCGGTGATTGAGATAGTGAGACCACCGTGGCACCCGGCGCTCCCTCCTAATGGGAGCTGACACTGCTGAAGCGACCCGGATGGACGGAGGGGACGACCGCGGTATTGCAGGCGGCATATCCCCCAATTATTTTTCTGGCTGATAAGTGCTGGTGCTTGTTTAAGGCGGCTGCATGTGGATGGAGGGATGGGATAGAGATGGAGAAATGCAGGGATGGAGGAGGAGGATGAACTGTTGCGATGTGGCTGGAGCTGACAGGTCTTGATCTGGCTGGATGGCTGACTGTCACACACTACTTAAGAAGGGCCCTCTCTCCGGGGTAGACACACACATATGCACAGCCTGCATGCTCTTAAACACATCATGCGTCGCGTAAGCTTGTGGAAAAAAACAAACTACTTACATCTGTTAACAAACATGTTGACATAAACATGCACTCTGACTGTTTACATCCCTTTGCTGTGCAGATGATGCTTAATGGTTTAAATAATCATGCGTACACATACCGCACCTTCAACACTGGAATTCTGCAGTGTTCATTAATACTCCATTCTCTTGAAATAGTTTGACAATTCTATTGTTTGAGAGGAAATGTGCTGAAATTAATGATGCAGATTCTTAAACCTTCACCTCCACAGTTCAGTTAACAGGTGTCTGAGTGGTGAATGAGCCATAAGTGTGAGTACAAATATTTGAGAGCGATTATATACGACTTACAATATAGTATCATGTATTTAGCTCTTTTATTTGTACAGAACGTGATAGGCAAGTGATATACTGACCAAAATTCACACATATTCAATTATTTCTTTTTCAAAAGCACCCGATCTAGATACATTTCTCACTGGGTTTCTGTAAAGACATTGGGCGCATGCTTTTGAGGTTCGTTGTAACAATATAATTATCTGTGCAAAAGTGCACTTGTGTTTGACAACTTGCACGAGTTTTATTTTTGCAATGCTCTGCCCAAGCACCGTTTTTCATAGTTTATTTATGATGGTATCAATTTGAATACATTAATCAGCTGAACTGACTGGGAAGAAATTATGCTTTGACAATGTAAGGGAGGATAATAACCTGCAATCTGATGTTTAGCATAACAATTTAATCATGTTTTTTATGATTGTCATCAACGTGCAATTATTTTAAAAGAAACAGGAAGGAGTATCAAATATCCTCAGTTAGCCCGTGAATGGCTAATATTTATTTATTTATTCGTTGCGTAATTGAGAGCAACGTTATCTTTACTCGATTCTTACAATGTAATGAAAATGTTCTTTTCATTATTGACTTGTTGCAGTTCTGAATGAGACGTAACAGTCACCCCAAACCATTCAAATCTCCCCTGACAGTTAAGGCAGTTTGGCTGATCCTGTATTGTCATTCAAGCCAAGGTCCCTGAAACACCATGAAATGAAGATGTAAATACTCTAGACCACCTTAAACCAGGGACGCCACCAATCTCTGGATTTAAAACCAACAAAAAAGGCTTGTGTGGATGTCTTTAGTAGCCCTGAATGAGAGCCCTTACTGCTGCTTGTCATCTGTTTTATTTCCTGTATTTAACATTCATTATGTTGTTTATGCAATTAAAAAAAAAAAGATTTTTTTGTATCAATTTTTATTCTTGTTTGAGGAGAAATTTTAAAAGAACATATTCAAATCCAGTTGAAATGAAATGAATATTCCTGTTACTGAGTTTAAAAGAAGCTAAGTTGCCCTGCAAGTCATAGAATCTAAAAAATAGTGATGACTTGAAAAAGCTCAGCTTTACTTTTCATTTTCTGTCATTTAGCATGTCTTATGCGTATAATTGTATCAGGGTGACATGTTCGCTGAGCCGTCTGCATTGTGTTCAGCTTAAGTTGCATCAGTTAGTTGGAAGTCAAATGGTGCGCACGTGTTTTTGGGTCTGTTTGAGTTAATCACTCAAGCTCCTGACTGTCACAGACCAGTATATTACTGCCAAAGGTTGTGGCTCTTTATTCCCAACACTAGAAATGAACTGGTTACAAAATTAAAAGTGTCTCTTGGTATATCGATTTCCGGCCATGTCTGTGCCTATGTGTGCAAGAATCAAGCTGTACATGCTCAAGACTGAAAACTGCTTCTTTTCTGAGCCGGAACAGAGCTGTAACAAGCACGAAGCTCAGACTGAAAGCACTGAGCCATTTGAAAAGACTTTCTTTTTTGCTTCCTGAAGGCGATCTGTGTGTGTATTTTGGCAGTAAATGACAGGGTGTTCTCAGATCCAAATTATTTAATGATTCAGAAAAAAAAAACATAGAAGTTTGAAGTCAATTCATCCTAAAATAACACTTTTCAGAAATGATTATATACTCATAAGATAATCACATCCCTCCGATTAGCAATACTTCACTTTAGAGAAATTGTTGCATCAATCACATCGCGCGGTATCACTTCTCAGTGTCAGCCCCTGTCTAAACAGCCGGGGTATCTGTGTCGTGACAGCCTATAATTTGCCCCGTGTTAGCTTAAATGAACGCCCTAATAAGAGTTATCCAATCTGTGGTAAGTGTCATAATCTTGAACAGAATGGCTGCGTTACACGGGTGTCATTGCTGTGCTTTTAATGCCTCACTGATCACCAATACTACCGTGGCCCGGAGCCAGGAGAGCCTCGGCGGCATCAGTGGATATGAATTTATGTTAGATTTCATATCAGCCAATAAAGACCATCACCGGTTTCTCCTGCATAGTTTTCCCAAGATTTCTTTTTTATATATATATTTTTTTATTTCACCTCCGCAGAATAGCGAACGAACGGGCCGTATGTTTATTGCAGCTCTGTTCATTATCACATTTGATATTCTTTATGCACTGCCGAGGAGGAGTTTTCTTTTTTGCCGAGCCGGCGTGCAGCTTCAGCAACTTTGCCTCGCCCCTGGAGTGGCTGGAGGTTCAATAAGTATCATTCAGGGATTCTTGGATGAGCGCGGCCACGTTGAGGCACAAATCTGTGTCCCGACGGGTGGAGAAACTCCCGAACCACGGCACTCACCTGCAACATTTACCTCTCGTACAGACCTGTGCATTTCTGTCTATAAAAACCACTTTGGGATACTTAGCTGTGCATGTTTTGAGGTCCCCACTAGTGTGGAAGCCTTTATGTGCTCCCTCTCTCTCAAGCAAGAGTCGCTCTTTTTGCTTTAATTACAGTAAGTACAGCGGACCCCCCAGGCTTGTTTAAATAGATCAACCAGCAGAAGAAAGAAGAAAATGCTAATTAGTCTCATAATGTTGCTGACCACGCTAGTTTCTTAGCACTGCTGAGTTTTATTGACATAAGAAGGACAATAGGAATCTGTATTCAAATGATCTGCTCTGCCCTCGTGTTGGGGAGCTGCTGCTGCTGCTGCATCGGCTGCTGCCGACAGCCCCACATGTTTTATGGCATTGTTTGACAGAGTGAAATTAGACATGACACAATGAGGAGGCGTCTGTGTGTGTGTGTGTGTGTGTATGTGTGTGTTTGTGTGCTTACCTATTTGGTTCCATGTATAATTATATCGAGACCTAGAGGATTTCAGTGTAAGCGAAGGCGTCTTTGTTTTACATGTGTGAATATTGGAAGAGAAAAAAAAAAGTGTTTCCTTCGCTGTATCTGTGTGTATACATGTGTCAACTCTCGATCCTCAACTTCGGTGCAATGCAGAAAGCCTCTAATGCATTCCATGTTTCTGAGAGAAGCTGTGTGTGTGTGTTTGTGTGTGTGTGTGTGTGTGTGTGTGTGTGTGTGTGTGTGTGTGTGAAGGAGAGAGAGTCAGAATCAGGATCAATACTATTGACCTGTTTACCTTGGTGCCGAGCATGCGGGCCAGCTCTCTGGTTTACCACTTGAAACATTAAAACCAGACTATTAGTAATACTTTGGTCCTTCTGTTTACTGATTGGACGGGCAGCTCTGGGGCAGTCCACCGAACGCACATGAAGAGACGGTGAGCGAGGGTGAGGGGTGGAGGAGTAAAAAAAGAGGGTTAAAGAAAGAAAGAGAGAGAGAGAGAGAGAGAGAGAGACCCTGAATCTAATCCTCTTGACTTAAAGCCATTGGGTTTTGCCCATGTCTCGCCGCTTGCCTCTAGACCTGATGTGGTCACTCAACCCTATCGAGCTGCAGGGCATTGTGGTCCTCCCGTCTCTGCCACACTCGCACCCCTCCGCCCGCAGGCGCTTTTGTGCTCCCGGCCTTCCCACCTCCTCTCTCCCCCCCGCCGCTGCTTTTCTCATCCTCCTCCACACACACCAAAACAGAATTTCTTTAAATGCTTAATTTTCCCCCCTTTGGCTTCCTTTTTGCGAGGGCCCTCTCACTTGTTTGTCCATCGATTTTTTATCCTTCTCCTGCCACTGCCCCCCTCCCCGCCTCCCTCCCCTCCTCCCCTCCCTCTCCTCCTCTCCGCCCCGCTATTCGTCTGCATCTCCCCAGTCTCTCCCGCTCCCCTCTGTTGTTGATGTAAACTGATTTATTTATTTATTTTAAGCTTGTTGCCCAGGTAATTTGTGGTAGGTAATGACTTTCAGTGAATCTACTTTGCGCTCTTTGAATTCTTTTTCTGACCTTTGCATCATCTGGCCCCATCTCCCTGCACATCCCCTTTGTCCCATTTGCTCTTCTACTTTTCTTTTTTTTTTTTTTTCTTTTTCTAATTCCCTCTTTTACCATCTCTCCTTCTCTCTCCCTCCTGCTTGTTCTCCTTCTTCTCCCTTTCTGCTCCTTCACCATGTGTATTTTTAATTCCCCCAGATATTGGAGGTGCACGGTACATGCATGCCTGTGTCCCTGAAGCCCACCTGAGGAGGTGATTGACACCCGGCCCTCTGCTGTGGAGGGTTCTCACTCCTCTGCTTCTTTTCCATCCCCTCGTTTTTCCTGCCATCGGTCTCGTGTGTGTCGGTTGCAGAGAAAGAGCAGCTCTGTGGTAGGAATAGGAGAGTAGTTGTTTAAGATTTTCCCACAATAAATTAATGATGTTTTTCTGAATTGTTCTCCACTTATAGTTGCATTAAAAAAACAAAAAAACACACACATTTCAACCTACATTTATTTTTCCATCCTTTCTTTTCTCGCTCCTATCTTCTCCTGCACTGTGGCCTCATCCAGCACTGCTGCATTAGTATTCATAGGGGGGGACCGTTTGGGTGGGTGGGTGCCGGGGGAGAGGGGGGTAAATCTTCTGTTTCTGGCTATTCCCCCTGCCAGCTGGCACACTGGGGCAGGTTGTAGAGCCGGCCTGGACACTTACAGAAACAAGGAGTAGGCACTGGGAAGAGACCGGGAGTGAGACCCAGGCAGGAATTTAAAGGGAAGTGATCCAGGGTGGGTAACTGGAACAACCTTCAGTCAATATATACCTTTTCCCGAACAGCATACTGTGCCTTAATATATTGTACTGTCACCCTCTGCTGATTGCAGAAACAAAATTATCCTTTAACTGAATGCTTTCAGCAAGGATCTGCAGTATGGTACTCACATTTCATTATTTGAAGGACAATAAAGCAGATAAATTAAAATAGCACCCAGTGTGGAACAAAATAAACAGCTCACTTCTGAGTTTGGTAATCAAAAGACAATAAAAGTTTAGTACACCAGGTTTTCTTCCCTTTTTCTATTAATGCATAAACTCTGGTCTCTCGCAGTGGAATATTCTTCAGTTTTGAACAAAGTGAAGAAGGCACGTCATACATTAATTTTGATCTTTAGGAAGAAAAAAAGCAACACAGTTTAGTGTAGTCGTGATGGGAGTGCAGTATCCTGATGTAGGGGTCTCTCTGTGACGGGCAGGTGCCAGTGTGGAAACCAGCTGCCCAGTGCATCCAGGAGGGGACAGTAGAGAGCAGGGAGACCACAGGCCGCCCCTTCACTCAGGGCATTTACACAGCATGATCAGAGACTCCATTTATTCACCACACATCAAGAAAGGAGTTCTGTGCTGAGTTGAGTTGAAATCATTTTCAGGGAATAGCATGCAGTTTTGGGAAATCACTAAATCTCATAATGTTTAGAATTGTTAGAAGAAGAAAAAAAAAATACCTGGTCAGCCACACAGAGGAAAACACTCATGTACACTCTCGTACTTCCTCCTGGCATAATCCAGAGGTCAGGGCAGAATTCATCTCCCTTAATCATGCAGATGAACATGACCTTGGCCGGCCTTGGCACCCGGTCACATCAGCATCCTTATCCGGCCTTGCTTTGCATCTCTGATTGTGTTAAATCATGTTTCCCTATCATCAGCAGACGCTGGATGGACAGCATCCTTCTCTAAGCACATCCAGAAAGGGATAATTGCCAAGACCTTTAAAAGCCTTTCAGAAAGAAACAGGAAAATCAACATAATTCAGATGAAGGGGGAATATCAGAGACGTAAAGTAAAATATGCCCGGCAATTTTAGGGGGAGGGGGAAAAAAAGATGCAAGAGTTTTAAAACGGCGGGTCCTTGGCATTATTATGATGATGCGTTTAGCCATGCAGAGTGGGCCAGCTCATTGGAGGGCCCCTAAATGAAGAGGCTGACCTTCAACAAGCCCTCTCTCTGTTCATTAGCCACGTGGTGCTTATCTACAATAATACTGCTGTGGAGAATATGAGGCCGGCGGGCCCAGCTAAAGTCAATGATGCGCTACAGGTGGATGGATGACCGTCTGCTTTTAGTTGACGTTGTCGTACTTGTATCCGCTTACCCCGTTTCATCCTGTGATGAGATATAGAATCAAAATAAACTCTAACTTTGCTTCGACGATATACGTGTGTTGAAAAGTTTTCAGGAAAGTAAGAAATTCAGTACATTTGGTCATGTATTAAATTTTTTTTGTTGTCGTTGCTCATGTTTGTTGCAGTTTGAGAGGGTGTGACTTTGTTAGTTATAAGCATTTGAATTGTTCACAAATGTTGATGAGTCATTATGTGAATTGAGAAAACTTTGCGTGTCGGTTCCAGGCGCAGCTGTATGGCCTCCTTTCTTCACGATAGTGGGATCACCTGCTGCTGTGATGTCTAGAACTGTCCAGGTCAGTGCACGAGGCAAACCTCTTTCTGAGGGGCTTCACGTCGCAAATTAAAAGAACAATCCTGTGAGTTTTTGGGTAAAATGAATTAAGAAATAACATACAAGCAAATACAATTTAAAAAGTGCCTGAATATGAGTGAGTGTAGGCCTGTTTGAGGGAATGGGACAGAGGTTATGAGGGGGGTAAATAGATGAATAAAGAACAGAGAGGGGGGGGGAGCAGACACAGAACGTGGTCGATAGTGTCAAAAGCGGATGACAGATCTAAAAGAATGAATATTGATCTTTAGGGGGCCTTTACTCAGGCGACCTGTGGGAGGTCAGCCTGTGTAATTAGACCAGAGGAGGTATAACGCAGGACTGGGGATGAGGCTGAGGCTCGGGCTGGAGAAGCTTGCACTTGGACCTGGTCGGTGACGACTCAGGAACAGAGCAAGAAGATCAGAAATGCCAAAAAAAAAAACTTTGGGAGACGACTTTGCAGTTACTGTTGTCTACAATTTACTTTAATCTCTCGATTCAACTTTTGCTTTCAGAGTTCCTCAGTCCATTCTATACTTTTATCAGAGAAGAGAGCACTTTTCAACCCTGGTAAGCTGTAAAATGCTTTTTCTATTAAAAAAAATAAATAAATAAATAAAATAAAAAAATTAGTGCTGTGCCAGTGGCTTTCTGTGGCGGGAGTTGAAGTGGTAAATGTGGGCTCAGAAAGACACGGATAAGGTGCTGTTTATTGGAGCGGGCTGGCGGTGGATTAGAGTCCATGCAACCCCAGGCTACAGACACGGCTCAAACAGGGTCGTGCTTGATGATGGCAGTTAAAACTCCCTTTAAATGTGTCTCTCTGTCTGTATATCTCTCCGCCTGTATCTCAGTTAGAGGTGTCAACACACTCGGAATGTAAAGACGTGTTGCCTGGAACCATGCACCCTAACACATGTGGGTACACAAAATGTACACACACATTCAACCTCAGGTCCACGTGCAGCACACACACACACACACACACAGTCTTTTTATCTGTGTGCAGATAAATGTGGGCAGCAGAGACTGAGTGGGGATGTAATCCGCGTATCATTTGCTTTATCCACTGCAGTAGCATAGCTGATTTAGTGCTCCACAGACGTAGTAATGGGCCCCTGACACATGCACACGGGAGCTCCGGAGTGCGCCACGCAAGTGCCTTCGCCACACATGCTTCGTCCTCTGGAAGATGTTACTGCTCAGTGGTTGACTTTCAGTTCATCCACACATGCACACACCCGTATGCTCACATGTTTATGTTAAGAAAGTGTGGACACTCCAGCATATATGGCGTCAACAGTAGTTGCATGGGGTCATGCACACACACACACACACACACACACACACACAGACACACATGAGCTGCAGTGCGGTTGTCACCGCTTGGGGACGTCTCATGGTAAGATGAACTCGGAGTGAACCTGCTCCAAACATAAATAACATCTCTCTCTCATCTCTCCATAGCCCCCTCAGCCTTCCTTCTCTTCTCCCTTTCTTTCTCTTAAGTCCCTCCCCATTTTTATTTTTGCAGTTTCCCCCCCTCTTTCATGTGAGCGGCAACACACACAAAGTCTAAACATTAGCACAAAGAGACGGTGCACATTCTGCACCCCACCATACCCATACGTAAACATAGCCTTGGAAACACCTGAGGTCATGCCTTGAAGTGCCTGCACTTGCACACGACAACTGTATGCCAGCATTACGAGAGTCACTTCAAAGTGACTTTCAAAAGACTACTGATCATATTTTATTGGATTATGTCTTAGATGTTTTCTTGGTCAAAACTGCTTCAACTTTTTCCTCCTGGTTGTTTTTTCCAGCTGCATGTTCGCTCCACCTCGTAGAAACACAATCAGAGCCCGCATGAAACATCTATCACTAATAACCTACCACCTCTCCATGCTTATAGCTATTTATATCAGAGAATCCCCCCCATTTCCCCGTCTTTATCGCTGTTGGTCTGTATCTTCGGTCCCCTTGCTAGCACTTCCTGTTAACACACAAGGCGTTTATTGATAGGCCATTCCCATTAGTGCTGTTTACCTGTCAGGGCTCACTGCACTAATGAGAGCGCTTTGGGAAGGAAAAATGAGTAGGGACGGTTAACCGCTAATGGATGTTTACAGCCTCCCCGGGTACTACTGTGCTAGCTGCCGCCTCTGCTGGTACCATCACTATCGCCGGCCCCAGACCCGCTCACCAGCTAATTGGTGCGGCAGCGAAGCACCAGTCTGGGGCTATTTGATTATCATGGGATTCAGGTGGGCGGAGAGAGTATAGTGAAGGAAGGAGCCTGATAAGTAGGAGGAGGGTCAGTGTTTGAGAGTGGGGCTAGCGGCTGGGGTCATGTGCCTAATCGATATCCAGCAGTCGGGGTTTTAGAGGGGCTGAGTGCAGATGTGGGTGTAGAAGCTAGATGGAGGTTTGAAGGGGTATGTACGAGGGTCGGAGCATCAGCCCTACGTCAAAAGGTTCTCTTAGAGCACTATTAGTGCTGGTGGTGAAGGGTAATTGCGCTATTAGTGCTGTAAGTGATACTAAATGGTGCAGGTATGGTAAAGGAACCACTGCGTAATAGTGAGCTGGTAAGTGATATAATGTAAATCTCCAATCAGGCATCTTAATAGCAGGCGTATCCTTGAGAAAAGTGTTCGTCATTGTTTGAGAAAGACAGAGCTTCAAATGTGTCTGACCAAGCATGCTTTAATCTGTTAATTTGGTCTCAGTGACAAATTTAATGTCATTCATTTTTTTGCAGTGCTTTATTTTTCCACTGATGTGTTATGTGAGAATATCTCCATTAAAGCATGTCTGGAAATGGTACTCAGCATATGTGGATATGTTCTGTTGTTGTCGGGTTTCTAGAGAATCACAAATTGTTCTGTCATATTTATGGAGGGTATTTATCAGTCTGTGATAATTCACCACCCCCTTCTTTAATGGAATTGTCTGGTCTTATGAGTCCAGCTGATTGAGTTATACAATAGTAAAACTTCAGATGCTCTGGATTTTAATGACAGCCTTTATTCCAGATGTTACTGTCATTCAGCAAGAGTAGCAAATACTATTCTAAAGATCTTTCAAACTGGAATTAAAAAGATACTCCCTAAAGAATGAAGAGATTGTCAGAAAATATCAATTACACATTACATTTGAATGAGTTCAAAGTCACAGCAAACAATAAGCATGAGAGACTGGATGAATGAGGAGATGTACTGAAAGTACAGGCTGTCCACATTAAGAATAATGAAAGCTGAAGGTCACTGTCTTTTGTTCTCTCAGTTCACGTGTTCGCTCAGTTCAACACTGTGGTACTCAGATGTCACCACCGTTCAGTTTTGCAACAATACATTCAGAGATCTTGTGTAAAAACCAGACCTAGCATTGATTGAAACTGTTTTTTTTTTTTTTTTTTTAATGCTTAGTCACATGTTGCCTGTTGAAGAACTGATATTATATTAGAGGTCAGCTCTGATTTGAAGTTTTAAAGGGTGTTAGCAAGTATCACATTACAGTATTCTGTGCAGATTAAACGGTGCCAGAGGAAGATTGTAGGGGCTCCAACGTGATTCTGTGTGTCAACTTGTAATCCACATTGTCAGCTAAATGGATTAATTTTAGTTATTCATTGTTAAAGGGGGTCAGAATGACACTCGGGAGCAAAGACCTGAACCCTCTATCTCTAATTCACTCACTAATTCTCTCGTTCTCAATTGCTTATCAGCTTGGTTTCTTCACTAATTAAAACCACACATGAAACAAGCGGATTGTAGACAGACAAACACATACACACGTGCGTGCACACACACACACACACACACACACACACACACACACACACACACACACACACACACACACACTGGAAAAGGGAGCGCAATAGAAGTAGTTGGAGATACAATTACCAAGCAAGCCTCTAGTGTCTCATTGGGTGTCTATTAAGAGGGGGGCCTAGCTCATTGTAATGATGGCAGAGTTTAATTACTTCCACCCGGCGCCTGTTGTAAAACATGCTGATAAATGAGCCAACAGGATGGCACATCATTATTTTTCTATAGTGCCAAGCTGGTCGTACATGATTATGAGGGCGGGAGGGAGGTTCCCATACCTGCACGAGGCTGAGAGCGTATTTGCAGCACAGGGGAAAGGAAAACGAATATTTGTGGCGGTGTGTGTGTGTGTGTGTGTGTGTGTGTGCATATGTACATGCATTCCTGTCTATTTCTGTGTGTCTGTGAGCAGAAGAAGTTGAGATATTTGATAGACCCGTAGATGCCAAATCAAAACACAATAATAAGCAGTTTCGCCAACCCATGCTAGTGCGCTGATATCCGACCACCCCTGAGATAGATATATATTCATAGCACACAATAGGAGACGTTACTCACAGAGCACAGGAATGCTATATGCACTCATGCAACTCAGGCACAAGTAAGCCAATGTTGTACCGCACTAACAAACAAATATACATATTCATAGTCATTAATTCTACAAGTTTTTTTAGGAGGAGGGGCCATGTGTGAACCCCCTCTGATTAATTGTGTTTCTGGGCCACCATTATTAAATCGCTGAGGCAAATATACCCCATACAATAAATCCCTTTCGGCCAATGATTAATCAAAAAGCACACAAACCTGAGACTGGTGGCGGGCAGGTAGAGTTACTGTGCTAAATCATTTTTATTGCACAACGAGCAGGTTTGTGCACGCGTTCGGGGTCCAGTACTGTAGTGAAGTGCTTGGCCTGTGGTCAGCCACACAGGGGGTCAGGCATTTTGACCCCTGTGCCATTGATTTGCCAACCCGAGCAAGGCACGAAAGGTGAATGAAATGGAACCAGATAGACTCCGAAGGAGCCCAGTGATTAGAAGGACTTTGCTGTCCCATCGACAAGTTCACTGGCCTTCCCTAAAACTGAAGTCAGTGTCATCAGTACGTTATACTTTGGCTTGAGAAGTGTGTCTGGAAGTGTGATATATCGTCACAGTTGCGTTTTCATTATTATCCATCAAAGGTATCATACCGCTGATAATGAAATCTGTGTAGTATGTGACACTTTGCGAAAAGATTTGATAAAATCTACCAGGGAAAACTCTTCAGCGTGGAGTCCTACAAACATAACGGTTCTTCCAGACATATAGAGTGGTTCTTCATAGTCCCACATAATCCACTCTGTTGTTCAGGTGAAGCACAAGTTAGCTCATGTAGCGGGACTGTGTGGAAAAAATTGTTTAACCTTGCCCACCTCAGCTTGTACCGTCAAAGAGGTATCCCCCTCAATTAATTGTAGGTCATACTGTGATAATAGTGGGTTACATAATTAGGGTGGGTACCTCCCTTTCACTGCTGGTGCATGAAGACTTTGTGGGGGAGCAGTCACATGCAACAGAGGTAGGGAATCTGCAAGACCCAGCTTTCTGGAAACCTCAATTAACCTAAATGATTAGCTGTAGCCATGTAGCCCCCCTCTTACTGGGTTGACATTTCCCCACCAAGCTAATATTAGCAGAGTGACTTCATTCTGCCTTGTTGTATTTCATCACTATCCTTACATTAGGAGGTCCTTCTCGTCTTATTGACTGAAAATGACAATGTTTGTTGTATCAGAGGCGTCTTATTTCCATTTAACTCTGAAGTGCTGATGCTAATTTGGTGGTTGCATAATGAGTTTTACATGTGTTTGATTAATAGGATGTAGCGTGCTTGTACAGCAACAGAAACCGGTGCGGTGTGGTCTAACTTCACCTTATGTTAAATACTAATTGATTCCAATGCATTTTTAATCACCTACTAATTGGTGAGCACACTTTTAAAGCGTGGCCTGTTGATGCTCTGGCAGAATCATGGCACTGGTGAGTGCGACGACGGAGTTTAAAGGGCATAGTCTTCTTAGCATCCACAACTAAATGTCACAGTTGTCTGTTAATGTGTCAACCAAATCAAACATGCACAGTGGTCGAGGGGTGCTAAGTGACAGGTGACCTTGGTAGCGTGATGGAAGACTGGGCTGCTGTTGGAGCCCTCAGATCTTGGAGTGGGAAACCCTGTCTTGTCTTGTCTGGAGATGCCCCCCCAACCAATTAGACATGAAATGGCAGTGACACTCAACACCCCACTTATCAAAACAGGCTTCAAGTGTGTTCATGAATTCAGATGGAATATGCTTTTTGCTTCAAACACACCGACGGAGATGTGCAGTCCGGGTCTGTATTTGTTGTATTTAGGTCATTGACTTTTGCAGAGGTCAAAAAAAGGTCCTATTGGATGGATCAGCCTCTTCAGACATATTGCTTGTCCCCTTTATTTATGAGCACATAAATTAGAATATCTTTTCAAATTAATAGAAAAATTTGACAATCTTAATATTTAATGAGATGCTGAACATGACAACAAGAAAAAAGTTTAGCCATAGTAAAAGCCCAAACATGAAATACCCTCATTGCCCTATTTACTGATGTTTTGTTGCAGCCAAATAGAATCTTTTATTTGTTCTTTCCACTGTCTTCCTTCATTGTTTTTAAGCTATTTTAAGCTTGCCGATGTCCCCTCTGTAACAATATATTTCAGTTTCTCTCAAATCAGCTCCAGGTTGATTTAGTTCTGAACATATTTCTTTGTACCTTCAGCTTTTGTTTGTATTGCTGAAGATGTTCAGCATCCTGCTAAAGTGATTGAAGAGCTTCACTTAAAAGTGCAATAAGTAATATTTAGACACATAATATACATACTTATTGTAGCTTTTAAAATAGAATTTCCAGGCAAAAAATCCTGTATATCTGCACAGTTATGTTGGTTATCTCTCTTTCTTAATAGTTTGAAGAAAACATTAGGTTTGTTTTTTAGCCTTTCTGTGCGGAATTTTCATGTTTTCCCCGCATGTGCTTGATGTTTCTCCATATACAATGGGGGAAATAAGTATTGAACGCATTAACTGTTTTGTCATTACATTTATTTCCAAAGATGCAATTCATGTGACATTTCTTCCAGACACTGGTATTAACTCAAATAATCCACACATGAAAAGAAATCACAACATTCAAATCCATAAATAGTGATTATGTGGAATTAAGTGCAATAACACAGGAAAAAAGTATTGAACACACCATGGGAAAGCTGTATAGTTTGTCAAGGAAAGGCACCATACCATCTCACACCTGAAAGTAATTAGTCTTTGTACTTCCTATAAGTGCAAACCAACATCAGCTGGGTTAGTGCTAATTGATGGCCCTATAAACAGGTTGTTTTTTCACCAAGTAGTCAAAGAAGACACATCTCATGATGGGTAAAAGCAAGGAGCTCTCTCAAGACCTTCGCAGCCTGATTGTTGCTCAGCATCAGAATGGAACTGGTTACAGACTTATCTCAAAGAATCTGAGTATTCCAGTAAGCACCGTTGGGGCCATTATCCGCAAGTGGAAGAAGCATCACCTTATCATCAACAGGCCGCGCACAGGAGCTCCTCGCAAGATTTCTGACCAGGGAGTCAGAAAGATGGTCAGAAGAGTTCTCAAAGAGCCAAGGACCACCCGGAAAGCACTCCAGCAAGACATGGAGGCAGCAGGTACAAGTGTTACAGAGAAAACGATAGGCAATGCACTCCACCGCCATGGCCTCTATGGACGCTCAGCCCGCAAGACTCCGTTCCTCAAAAAAAGGCATGTTGAAGCTCGTCTAAAGTTTGCTAAACAGCATCTGGATAAGCCTGTGGAATACTGGGAGAATGTTGTCTGGTCAGATGAGACCAAAATTGAACTTTTTGGCTGTCATACTACACACCATGTTTGGAGGAGAAATGGCACTGCACATCACCCAAATAACACTATACCAACAGTGAAGTTTGGTGGTGGAAACATCATGGCATGGGGTTGTTTCTCATCTCGTGGTACTGGCAGACTTCATATAATTGAAGGAGCAATGAATGGAAACATCTATCGGCAAATTCTTGAGATGAACCTCCTGCCATCCACCAGGATGATGAAGATGAGACGGGGCTGGACCTTTCAACAGGACAACGATCCGAAGCACACGGCAAAGTTGACTCTCGAATGGTTTAAAAAAAAGAAAATCAATGTGTTAGAATGGCCCAGTCAATCACCTGACTTAAATCCGATCGAACATTTGTGGAAAGAACTAAAGATAAGGGTTCACCAGAGGGCACCAAAGAATATTCAGGATTTGAAGACAATCTGTGCGGAGGAATGGGCAAAAATCACACCTGAGCAGTGTGGGCGATTAGTTCATACATACAACAAGCGTCTGGAAGCAGTCATTGCAAACAAAGGCTTCTCCACAAAGTATTAAACGAGTCTCAGATAGTGTGCTCAATGCTTTTTTCCTGTGTTATTGCACTTAATTCCACATAATCACTATTTATGGATTTGAATGTTGTGATTTCTTTTCATGTGTGGATTATTTGAGTTAATACCAGTGTCTGGAAGAAATGTCACATGAATTGCATCTTTGGAAATAAATGTAATGACAAAACAGTTAATGCGTTCAATACTTATTTCCCCCATTGTATATACTGGTTTCCTCTCTCAATTTCAAAGCATGCATTTGAGGAAAATCAATGATTTTAAACACTGAATTCAAGAAAGCAAGATGAATGATGAATGGTAGAAATAATCTTTAAAGTAAATCCATCAAGTGTTACTTTATGATTAGACACTTAGTGTCTTAGATAATTTGAGATGAATTTGATAGTGTAATATTTCTTATATTCATAGCTAACTGACCAGTTCTGTTTCCAGGATGTGGAGCTTCAGCCACATTCAGGTGTTCCATGTGGGTCTTCTCAGGGATCCATGGTGTTGACACAGCTGTGGGTTTCAATCCTGCAAACTCTTGGTCCCAAATCCACTTCCCTATCCTCTAGCCCACTACTTCCCCCAATAATATATATACATTCAGCAATATAAAGATGCTCTCAACTCTGCTCGGTCCTGTTACTACTCCAACCTTATCCACTCCGCTCCAATAACCCCAAGGCACTCTTCACCACCATCAACACACTTCTCAAGCCCACTAATAACACTTCATCCTTATTCACTACCGACAAATGCAATAGTTTTCAGTCTTTCTTTCAGTCTAAGATTGAAACCATTTACAGTTCCATTGACCTCTCTGCCGCCCCCATTGCTCCACCTGACTCTCCTCCCCCTGCTTCCTGTCCAACTCCAAACCCACCTCAACTCAAACAGTCTAAATGAACCCTTCCAGTCCGGCTTCCGTCCAAAACACAGCACTGAAACAGCTCTATTGAAAATCACCAATGATCTCCTCCTCTCCTCTAATTCCGGCCATCTCAACATCCTCATCCTCCTGGACCTCACTGCAGCTTTCGACACCATCAGCCACTCCATCCTCCTGCCTCGCCTCAAATCCACCCTCAACATCACCGGTTCCGCTCTGTCCTGGTTTCGGTCATACCTCTCCAATCGTCAACAGTTCGTCCACATCAACCACTGCTCCTCCTCCATAGCCCCCTGCCACAGGGCGTTCCCCAAGGTTCGGTGCTTGGTCCTCTCCTCTACATCCTCTACATCCTCCCCCTCGGCAATATGATCCGTCGTCACGGTCTCCGCTTCCACTGCTACGCTGACGACATACAACTTTACATCTCTACCACATCCATACACCCCAACATCCACTCCCCCCTCACCCAGTGCCTCACAGACATCAAAACATGGATGAATCACAACTTTCTCAAACTAAACAGTGACAAAACAGACATCATCATCATCGGTCCTCACAACATCACCAGATCCGCACAACATTTCACCTTGAATTTTGATAACTCCACACTCACTCCATCCCCGCTGATCCGCAACCTTGGTGTTCTCCTCGACCCCACTCTATCATTTGACCCCCACATCAAACACATAACACGGACTGCATTCTTCCACCTCAAAAACATAACTCGACTCTGCCCATCACTCTCTTTCTCTGCTGCTGAAACTTTAATCCATGCATTCATCACTTCCAGAATCGACTAATGCAACAGCATTCTTTACGGTACACCATCCAAAACCCTCAATAAACTACAGTACATTCAAAACTCCGCTGCCTGCCTCCTCACCCACACCCGCTCCTGTGAACACATCACACAAGCTCCACTGGCTCCCCATCCCGCAGCGCATCCACTTCAAACTCCTCCTGATCACCTTCAAAGCTCTCCATCATCTGGCCCCTCCATACCTCACAGACCTGCTCCACCTCCACACTCCATCTCGCTCCCTCCGCTCCTCCAACTCCAACCTGCTGTCCCTGCCGTGTAGGACCAGGCTCCCAACCTGGGGAGACAGAGCCTTCTCCATCGCCGCCCCAACCCTCTGGAACTCACTGGCCCAACCTCTCCATGACTGCTCCGACCTTCCCCACCTTCAAAAAAGAACTCAAAACCCACCTGTTCAAAATTGCCTTTAATGTTTAATGTTTTTTCTTTACTGCTGTTGATTTTATGCTGCTGTTTTTAATTTATTTTGCTGTATTGTGAAGTGTCTTTGAGTGTTTTGAAAAGCGCTATACAAATAAAATGTATTATTATTATTATTATTATTATTATTAATATTATTAATAATAATAATGTGAGAAATATGGATACAAACACAGAACCCTGTGGAACTCCGTGGCAGCTGTCTTATGAATATGATTGAAACCATTTTGGTGCTGTATCTGTAATCCCAATGAGAAGCTTCATTCTCTTTAATAAGATGTATTGATCCACGGTTTCATATGCAGCACTGACCTCTAACAAGACAAGAACAAAGTTCTTTGTCTAAGACCACAAGATCATTTATAACACTGACCAAAGCTGTTTCTATGCTGTGGTGAGATCTACATCCTGACTGAAAAGACTTGAATAATCATTTGTGCCCGAATGGTCACACAGCTGACTTGCAACAACTTTTTTGAGGGATTTTAGAAATGAAGTGGAGGTGGGATATTAGACTGTAACTTATTCAAACACCTAGATCTACAACCACTGACAGATTTAACAGAAACCTGAAAGGCCTATTGTACATACAAATGTTAGTGAAGATAAATTAAACTGATCTTGTGTTAATGTGCTAATCAGAGGGGAAAAAGTCTTTGAACAGAGAGAGAATGAACACATCACCCACACCCCAAAAGTTGCCTCATGAGAGAGGCAGTGAAACGAGAGAAGCGACTGCATCAGCAGCAGCTTCCTAATAAAAGTGGACCCTACTCTACACTCTGCTCAGGTGGTTCCAGGCCTGCTGAAGATCCCTCACAGTGCTGATTACAATCAGTCAGTCAAAGTAGCATTCAAGATGACAAGAAGACCAGTGTCTTCAGACCTCCTATGAACTAACTGAGGCACTGCAATTCTAAAGAAAGCCAATGTGGTTTTTCATTAGTTCTTGAAATATAATTTTCAAAAATGTTTCAACTATGAATAGTTTTAGAAATATTAAACTTGCCTCTTTTAACCATCTTTGAGTGGTGGAGGTAAATGTGGCTGTTGTCTGTGGACCCCAGCCAAGTGTGCAGCATATTGTACCGACACAGGTACCACTTAGGATTGTGGTGGATCACCTTGAAGCACAGAACTTAACACAGTTTTCTCACAAAATGCCTCTTTGCTCCACACCCTAGTAATGTCTCAACAATTTGATGTTCATGAAAAAACTTGATAGCATTGCAAATTATTAAAATATGACTTCTTACCTTGCCACCACTGAATGTTTGATGATCTCGAAGCTCTTACCGAGTGTTGCTGTCTTCATTGTTGTGAAAAGATCGTGATCCATTTAAGATTTAAAGTTGTAGTCATCATTCATTGTTTAATTTGGATCATGGAGGAAATGTCATCAACCACAGGTGAGTTTTACTTTCAGATGTAACTTAACAAACCAGTAAATTGTAATATTTCAATTTTTACATCGTTCATACTTAGTTATTTCAATGCTTCTAATTACTTCTTATTTTGATTTGGGAGTTTAGGGCATTTTATTTTAAGTAGGACATTTGTAAACAATAGATTATTTTGTGTCTGTGGATGGTATTGTGTTAATCTCCGCCTTTAAAAAAACAGACAAAAAAACAAGCATTACTCATAGTAACATTACTACTACTTTGAACACACAGACACACACACACACACACACACACACACACACACACACACACACACACACACACACACACACACAAAATAAACATACATCTACTTTCTTTTGTATAATGCATAATAATAGATATTTATACTATATTTTCTTATCTTCCCTTTACCCCTTACTTCCCCTCGCATGGATAGCCGTCCCTATTGGATGAGACAGGTAGGACCCAGACACCTGGTCGGGTTGTCTGTGAGGGATCTGACCTCCCATGCACGGATCTGCCCCCTCCTACATCTATTACTGGGCCCCACAGTGTTCCATAATGTTCTGAGTAGTCAAGCATATAAATAAAGGTGAAGCAAAATGACTGCCTCTGTCTTGACAGAAGTGCTGAACCACAAAGAACACCTTGAAGGGCATGTTAACTGTCAATAGAGTTCTGTGTAAGCCCCCTTCAATTAACATAAAACTAAACAGCTCCCCAGTTAGCCGCTATATAACCCTGGCGCTGTCTTCCCTCACCCATTTGCTATTTTACCCCCACAGTGGTGGATGCTGTCATGCAGTCTGGCTGGCGAGGAGGCAGTAAACAACATCTCACCATGTACTTGCACAGAGGCGGTTACAAACACGCATACGCATAATGATATTCTGCACACACACACACACACACACACACACACTCAGACCCACGTTCAGTCACAGAAATTCAAACACGCGCACACACAAGAGCAGCTTTCTCACAGTCCCTGCAAATTACAAACCCAACGAGGCTGCGCTCACAAGAAAACACACACACACACATACACACACACACACACACACACACACACACACACACACACACACACACACACACACACACACACACAAATTTGAAAAATCCCATTTACTGTGATGTTACGTGACTGAACATCGCTAGCGTAGCGTAGCTTACCCCGCTCTCCCAGGCCCATGGTAATACTGCATAAGATTTGTGATGCAGTGGGGAGATGCATATGGAAGGCCTGTGCTCAGATCTCGCGGTCATGCACCCCATTAGGTCCTGCTGTTGATGCTGTTGCTATCAAAGCCGAAGTAAACTGCTCAGCAGTCGGCTGTATGCCTAAGCACAGAGCCGGAGACAGGCTTGCGATCACACTATACTGCCAGGAAAGGCCTATCTATCTTGTAATTAGGATGTGTGAGTAGGCTACAGGGAGGTAACTTCAGGCTCTCAGACAACAAAGGAAGTGTTCTGGTGTGAGATCAACCTGTTTTGGATTCAGTAACATGCCCCAAAGTATACCCCTTTGCTTTGTGTGTGCATGTGTGTATATATATATGTATATATATATATATATATATATATATATATATATATATATATATATATATATATATATATATATATGTATATATATATATATGTATATATATAGATATAGATATATGTATCTGTGTGTGTGTGTGTGTGTATGATATCAAGTATAGTTAAGGGTTTCATCAGGCAGATTTTCTGACTGTATAGAATCATAGAATCAAAACCAATCTAGAGAGTATAATTTAGCCTAAAGACAAACAGAATGATGAAAATGCCCAGAATGAATGGGCTGAAAGATTCAACCCTCTAAGAGTTGAATAGCCCCTAATGTGTTTGGGTTTTGAGATAACGCGCAGTAAATACCCACATTCTTCTGCTCGTCACAAAAAAATCCAATGGCAGCTTTCACATTTGCTTCCCATCACTGGTGATTCCTGGGGAGGCGTTATTTGTGCAGTGCACAACAGTGCCGCTCTGTTGTAATTGTCTAGCTTTTCTAAAGGGCCACTCGTCTTTCATTCCCCTGCCAACACACATGCATATTCGTGGAGGTGAAACTAACATGCTTAGTTGTTGTCTTCCTGCTTCGCCATTCTTCAGGGAGACTTAGTTCTGGTGTAGATTTGCTCCCTTTGCGCCCGCAGCAATATTCCTGTGTCTCAGGGAGAGGGATGGCATCAGCTGGCATCAGATGGCAGCAGTTCAAGCCTTGGTTCCTTTTTCTGTGGGCGCTCCTGTTCAACAAAGTAAATTGCTGGGGGAGGTTGCTATCTACCTTCCATCCTTTATTTCTACTTGCGTTTTTGATTTTCCTCAATGCCATTCTTTACCCCCATCCCGTGTCTGCGTCTCAGTCTTTGCACAGATATCGTTGAGCTCGCCGCACTCACAGCCTCAGCAAGAACAACAAACACAAGAAAAGTGAGGCGGGATAAAATGTAAGTAAAGCGCCGGAGTTTATGCAGAACAAAACACAGACATCAAAGTAGAGGTGATGTAAAAGAGCCCAGCAAAGAAAGACGGCGCTCACCACAGCTGAATGAGACCGAGAGATGTCTGTGAGTGACAAAAGGTTGCTCATCCTATTGCCACCCGGCCTTATCCCTTTAGTGGAGCACGCTGGTTTTAGGTTTGTGGAAAGACTCTGCCGTGAAATTCTGCTAAGCATGGTCGGGAGCCGCGGAACATGGAACACGGATGAGCTGGGATTAGGGAGGCCCAAAGCCCTCCCTTCATCTGCGCCTCGTAGGGTGTCTGTGATCTGGATGGGCTCATTGGGCGACACATGCCTGTCAGTGTCCACCCACTGAACACACAACAGCTCCAGGTCTACACAGTGACATGGCCACGCGACACCCCCAACAAATCCCCCATCTTCCCACTGTGCCACTCATATACACACCTCTATCCACCCTCCCTCCAACCAACACACACACACACACACATCCTCACGTTCAGTTTTCTATCCTCGTCTTTACCTTTCCTCCTGTTCCCTCTCCACGTGACAGAGTCTTCTTACTGTGATCTCATCATGCCTCAAACCACACTCGACCACTTAGTCAGATGTATGTGGCACCGGATATGTTGAGTTTACGGGGGCTTCAGTTTGCTTGCATGTCTGCCTTGACTTGGCCTCACATGCAATACAAGCAGTACAGCCCACGGGCGCAAATTTATGGTCTGATTCCAGTGTTTTTGTGTCCATCTGTGTCCGCTGTTGACCACACTCGTCAAGGGCCCCGTATTCTGTCCTCACTCAGCCCCCCTCCTCTTCCTCCTCTCCTCTTTTTGTCCTTTCCTTAAGGCTGGCCATACTTGCACGCGCTTTTCATCTGCAGTCAATACCTATTGAGCTGTTCATGAAAGGGAAATGACAGCTAGTTCATAACTTCCAAGGCTGATCGATAAGTACCTGCACTGGCTCAACTCGTTCTTGAATCGCTCCTCTCCGCCAGAGCTCCTCCCTCAGAAACACCTCCTCAAGCACAGTGGACCTGATTGAAAAGAAAATCATAATTTACCTAGAAGAACACATTATGTGGAGCTGTGTAACATGTTCTTTAGTGTTATGAATCATACAGTAAGTGCTTCAATACAAAAGAAGCTGGTATTTCTACTTGACCTTTTCACAGGTGACACACAAGTGCTTATTGTATGTTTCTGCAAAAAAAAAAAAAAAAAAAAAAAAGGACTGTAAAGTGTCTGCATTCTTTGATATATATAGTGCATGTTTGTTGGTTTGGACATCAAAATACTTGAATTTATAACTTAAAATGTTTGTGTAAATGGTGAGTATATTCAGCGGATGTGGAGGAAAGGAATTGTTGCTGTTGACGCGGTGTTAACGTGTCAGGTGAGACCTTTGAGCTGAGTCATGATGGGGACATGCAGATGAAGGTTCAGCATTTTAAAAGTTACTGAAACAGAACTGGCACATTGAATTTTAGCGATTTAGACTAAATCAATAGAAATTAGTATTTACCTTTGATGATAGTGCATTTGATTTTACAGGTATAGGTAGAATATAAATATCAGTTTGTATGTCGAACTGACATGATCATAGAGTTATTGCATTTGAGTGCATTGCTTGGTTCATTTTTTGTCATATATAAAACAGTGCATCTGCAAGAGACATTTTTACAAGAACTGGAACTATGGCAGGGTCACATCAAGAAAAACTGTATTTTCGTGTTTTCAAACGATAACTGATCAATATCTAATCCAAACAGAACTAACAGACATACAACAAACAATCCCACAATTCTAGTTGTGTAAATTGGTACAATAAAAAAATTTGATAGCAATAATTTTACTAAAGAGAACATAAACCTATTTGTTGGTTTTTATTCCTTTTAGTGTAAGTGTGTGTTGTAAGGACGATTTGAAGGAGTGCACAGAATTTATAGTGGAGTTCATGGACAAGTTGGAAAGGTGTTATTGCAGTATTGCAAGAAGTCAAAAGTGTTGTAATCACTCACACACACACATGCACACAATATGTTTCACCAACTTTATACAATTCATTATATTACAGTTACATCCTTAAGAACTAAATATAAACAGGAAGTTACAGCCTGAATGCTGAGCCTCACAGAAGTGTAGTTATTTTTCTAGTGACTTTCTGCTCCCCACACTGAATCAGACGGTACATTAAGTGCATATTTTCCGTCTTCGACTGAATAAACAACATAAACATTGCAATGCTGTCTTTCATATTTCCATCTTAAAACTTTCTCTGTACTTCTGTCAGTCCAACTTACAGAAAAAAAAAGGAAGTGAAGTTGAAAAGACATTTTCATCAAGTTCACACAGCTGTCTATATTATTAATAATTGTAGCAGTTGGATCGCCTTAATCCCCTATAAAGATGTCCAGATTAGCACTTTTGCCTCATTAACCACCCTCCATTCAAGCCCTATGAGGAGAATATGCATGTCTGGAGTTTGCATGTTCTCCTCCTCCTGTGCTCTTCTTCCACCTGTGTGATTTTATTAAAACATGCATTTTGATTGCTGAGGCTGATGAACTGAGCCTGTGAATGTGACTCTCTGTGGTTGTTTTTCTCCGTGTATACTGTGTGATAGACGGGTGACCTGCGCATGATTATCCATGTACAAATTCATCCATCAGCAACTGGAATTGGCACCTGCATCCCTGCATGGGATTTAGCATTATTACACATTTCTAGTTCAGCACCTTTGGCAGTGTTTTCACTCATCTGAGACAATTCATATTTATAATTTATATTTATGTCCTAGAGTGAAACACTGTACCACTCCTGCCTGTTGATGTATTCCTCAGATGCACGGTACAGATGCTGCTTTTGGCAAATTTGACTACTGATTGACATTAACTTTTAATAATAATTACATTTTGAAACTGTAGAAGTAAGCATTGTTATTTTTCGTCATCATTAATAGCGTGATGCACTGCAATTTGTTTACCCAGTTTAACTGAAACATCTTCACACATGCAGTCTGCTTCTTCTTGTGTGTGTTAGTTTGAGTCACTGTGTATCTCTGCACCGTGGCTTGTATGTCATCGTTAATGGCCGGCCGTCTCAGAGGTGCAGTGCAGTCACAACAAAGCCCGCAGCCCTCAAAAACACACACTGGTCCCCTGAGCCCAGAGATGTCGACGCAGAAGACAGAGGAGTCTTTGAGGGCCAAGCTCAGAAAGCTCATGGCCAGGAGCTCAGGAGAGGCAAAAGAAAAACTAAGGTGGAGGGAATAGATGACAAATATCTTTGCTTACTTTTTTTTTTTTTTTTTTCAAACATGAGGTTAAAAAAAAAAAATCCTTCCTTGCGGAGCTTGAAATGCTGAACTTTGTCTTGGTCCGGTTGCGACCAGCCAGCAGGCAGCTGTGGCTCCAACACTTTGCTCCCTCTCTCTCTCCCTCTCTCTCCCTCTCTCTCTCTCTCTCTCTCTCTCTCTCTCTCTCTCTCTCTCTCTCTCTCTCTCTCTCTCTCCCCCTTTCTGATGCATTCTCCCTCGACCTCCCGTTCAAAGCAAAGTTGGCTCCTTATTTATGTGCAAATTTGCTCTTAGGCCCTACGAGGGTGGCGCGCATGCTGAATCTCTCCTTTCTGGGCTTTAGCAGATTATCCCGCTGCTCCCTTTGGTCCCTGTCGCCCTAAGCCCAGCTGCCCCGACCTTTTGTCATTGAGACTTTCTCTTCTCGCCTTGGTGTCTTTCTTTACCTCTCCCCTCCTCCCTCCCCCCACCCGCCGTCCCTCTGTACACTTCCCCCCACGCCGCAAGGCCCGAACCCTCTTCTCCTCCTCTCGACGCCACAGCCATCGCCCCCTCCCTCAGCTCCTCCTCATCTTCCTCCTGCCCCCTCCTTCTCCATCTTGTCCCTTGCCTTTCTCTCCTCCATCTCCTGCCTCCTTCCTTCTCTCGCTCTCAAAGGGCCATTATATCGCTCTCTTCGTGGACAAAGGACCCTGGAGAGACAGAGGGGGAGAGAGAGGAGGAACATGGCTGGTGTTTTGCTGCTCTCTCATTCCTAATCGATGAAAGTGGCCCACGTGGAGCTCTGAAGGCTAATCGATACTCTTTTTTTCCCCCCCCCCTCTTTTTTTTTCTTCCTATCTTTTTTCTTGACCGTCCGTTTTGTTGCTGACTCTGACAAAACATGATGGCAGAGCGAAATAATCGAGGCAGAGATGGGAGCGGGTTTGGGAGGGGGGGGGGGGGGGGTGTGTTTTGAGGGGGCACCCCCTGATCAGCCCTCTCAGGGGGGTTGTGAAGGATTGGTACATTCATGTGTGTTGAGGGTTTTGTGTGTCACTGCAACTTGGCACTCTGGGTGCAGGGAGGGGTGCGCGGTGCCAGAATGAGCGCACGGAAGAGCGGCGCAGACAAAAAAACAGAGAATGAAATCAACAACGTGACCTCCGCCGACCCCGTCTGTGTCCCTGCGCCAGCCTCCCGCCGTATCCCACCGACCCCACACATTTGGCCCTTTTCTCTCGCTGTTGCCTCCCCGCTGGGTTAGGTTGCTGAGCAAACAGAAGGAAGGAGTTGACTCTTTCTCTGCCTCAGCTTTTGCTGTATGTGAGCGCATGGAAGGATTTGGGAAGATTCAGCCTGTTAAGCCACATCATTGCATTCTTCCCCATCTTCCTCGTCTCACCTCTCCCCTCTCCTCGTTTCTTTCTTCTCCTTCTTTTTTGCTGTTCTCAGACTTTCTGCGTCTGGAGTTTGTCGACTGAAGGGAGGTGATGTCATGTGAAATTTAAAAAACAAACAGTGAAACAATGATACATTTATAATGCTGATTCTGATTCTGATCCAAAGAACATGCTAATTGTTGACCTTACGTTGACCATAAGCTTGAATTTTGGTGTGCAGAGATGGTCTTTCTCTGTTACTACTCGGTAAACTGGTGACCTGTCCTGGGTTTGTGCTGGGGCTTGGTGCCAGAACCTCACAGCCCTAAATTCAAGGAGCGTCACAGTTGATGGATGAATGGAAGATCCTGAAAGATGATTCAGGCTACTTGTGTTATTGGGTAAATCCAGGTTGAGTTCAGAGTCCATTCTGTGTGGAATTTGCATGTTCTTCCTGTGATTTTATGTTCTTTCTCTGAGTACTTTAGTTTCCTCTCACAATTTCGAAGCAACTTGGTGACAGTAAAATTTGTGCGAGTGTGACTGAATGTCACTCTCTGTGTTTGTCCTGTGACAGACTGGCAACTGATCCATGATGTAAATGGCCTTCACTGGATCAGATGCAGCACTCTGTGACCCTGAGGTGGACAAAAACAATATACAGAAACATTGATAACGATAAGCAATAAACCTTTTAATAGCAAAATGAGATTTATCAAACCTCACGGGAGTCTATCTCTGTAATTAGAAAAGTATGGACCAGGCGATGAAGCCACTTTAATGTAAATCACAGGCGGCTCTGATTTACAAAAGTTCTCTGCATGTTATATCGGCAATGTGAAATGATTTGTAGTGATTTGTTTATCTTTACTTTAGGGAGAATTAAACTCCTCTCTCCGGTATAGCTGTCAAAGCTGCTTCACCAGTAGACTACATGGAAGTAAAGAACGGCTGATTAACTCAAGCCACAACTTCATCTCTCGGTTTTTTCAGTCTGTTGTAGACAAATACTTAAAATTCAAAAGACAGCTTAATTAAACCCAAATGAAAAAGAAAAAAAAAATGGACTGAGACAAAGACGGCCTAAAACACACACTTGCAAAGCATTGTGCCTCCAGGACCTTGTGCCTGTCTCCTCATTGCTTCACACACCTGTCTAACTGTGGATATTTAACAGCTTTTTTCCTCTTCCCTATCACCCTCCCAACACCAGCAGAGAGAAACAATTACGCTCAACTCTGCCACTGAAATGACAATGCGACATCCTCTTCACTTTACACCACCCAACTGTTAACCGTATGTGGTAATTACCTTTCTGCGCCATCTTCACAGTCACTTTATTAGTCTCCTAACAAGGCTTTTTAAAATATAAATAGCAGCCAGTGAAATGGCAATTAACCTTGCAAATAGGTATAAACGACGGTCCAGGAGATAAGAGTATTGACAGGTACCGTGAGGGAAGGAAGCTGGAGGAGAGGCGGCGGTAAAGGAGGAAAAAGCAGATGGAGAAAGATGCAGGGGCTGGTGGGAGACGATGCGGCCCACGGGCAGACTGCTCCCACGGGCCATTGTTTGTTGTGTCTGCGCTGGACTATTGTTTCGGTCCCTATTAACCTCTTGGCCCTCCGTGCGAGAGCGGGAAGGGATGGGCGGATTCAAAATGACAGACATGGCCTGGTGACGTGGGAGGTGAGGAGTGGTTTTAACAGGGGCTTAGGGGCAATGGGGATCCTCGCTGTCGGGGTAAATGAAGAGTGGGGGAGTGTGTGTTTTAAGATGGAACTGGGGGGGAACATGTTCCTGGCCAGAAGGGGGAGGAGTTGGTCAGTCGAGAACTAGTCTGGGTAATGTGATCTCTGGGGTCTGTACCCCTCATAGAGGCAGACCTGTATCTTCTCCTACCTGGGAGACTGTTTTCAAACCTGTAAAATGTGACTCTGAATAGGTTTTTACATACAGCAGGCGTGTCCAGTCCTGGTCGTGAAATTGGACCGTAAAAATGTCTGGGAATTAAATGTTAGAAATTTTGAGCTAATTTGAAATTTGTTCTTCTTCTTTCCCACATTCCGTTTCACTCTATGGGGATAAACTGCAGACATATTAGCACAGATACACCGGAAGTCTCACATTCTACACATTTTGAAGTGTTGGTTTCACACCAGTGGACTTCTTTACATGGAAAGAGTGACTTTGTAGTGATGGTAGTTTTTTTTTTGGGTGTCTGGCTTTGTAGACTGCCAGAGAAACATGAAACATTGCAGCCAAGGCCAAACACCACTTTACAAATCACATGCATTAGGGTTTTCTCATACAGATTACAGATATGTGGTAAAGCGACAGCATTTTATGAGATTGAATCGTATTGGAGTTCACTCAGTATCAGGGCAGAATAGTCAGTTAATTGTTCGAACTGTTGATCCGCAACAAAAAGATTGGGAGAAGAATGCTAATATGTTCTACCTTTCAAAACACATTGTAAAGGAGGAATTGCAAAAATTAGGATCAACCACAGTGAAAAAGACAAAAAAATACAGTATGGCTGTACAAAAATTAAGGTCTCTCGCTTCCTAAAATTAAACAACCTCCTGGCCACACCAATGAACAAAACAGACTGATTTATCCCAGAACTGCATTAAAAAAGCAGAGAACCCCTCAAAGTTTCATGAATCCTATCACCAAACATAAAGTTAATGCAGAAAACTATCCACCAGCACTTGAGGCAGCAGCAGAGAACACCAGGAAAAGCCAGAATCGCGAGAGCTCCACTGGGCAAATGTCAGAGAGTCTTCTTGTTCAGGCAGGTGGATGAAGCTCCTCTTGAGTGCTTTGCGAACTACAGGAGTGGGCTGCATTGAGGAGTGTGTCTGTGTCACTGCAGTGGCGGATCAGGCTTTCACTTGGGTTTGCTGGAGTGCGCCTCAACTCCCAGCTTAGACAAGACAATGAAGATGCAATACCATTTTTACTGTTTAAAGGCTTTATTAGTTTTCAGCATGAAACAAGTACAATGTTGAAGTTCACATTCACAAACCAGTTCTACTTGTGTTTTTGTGACGGTGACCACATTTTATTTTCTTAAAAAAAAAAACAGAAAACATTCATCCAGCTGTCAGTCTTGTCAATCCCTGCTCTACCGTAGGCTCTATGCCAACCAACTCTGGATGGGTGATGGAGGAAACGCAGCGATCCATCTCCGGTCTGACACACAGACTTCCACACATCTTCATGCAACATGTTTTTGGACTGCGGGAAGCAGGTTGAGTGTTGCATTCAGAAGCCCCATGTGCTCAGAGGTGGAACATGCAAACTGCACTCTGTTGGAGCCTCTGCTTTTAGTCACCTTACCAAATTATTTTTCTTATCTTGCTGTTACACAGATTGGATGTTTGATTTGAAGAAATTTCAGTCTCTCTTTCTCTGATTTTGTTTCGTTTGGGATTTTTCTGTATCAGGAACAGGTTGTCTGTGCTATGCGGGTTTTGCAACTTTGTTTTTTTTAATTTTAAAATACATTAACAAAATGTTCTTGAAAGAACTGTTCGCATAAAAATATATACATGTGCAAACTAACACCGATCCTTTGTGAATTTATAATGTCACAGTTTTTAAACTTTCAGCCAACTCAGAGGGCACCGTGTATCTTGTCAGTGGTTGAGAAGTTTTTCCTCGCGAGCCACTGTCGCTTTATGAATAGATGTATCACTGGAGTCACTGTGTCAAGAAGCTGCTACGGGAATCTTTTGAGATTTACATGGGGACGCACTATTTCCTGCAAACGAAGGGCGCCGTCTCAGCCTATAGCAATGTGATAAAGCATTACAGGATTGTGAGAACAGGCGAGCTAACCCCTGAGAGCCTTACCTGTGCTCCAGTCTGGAGCAAGCGATAGCTCTTTGCCACACATTGCGAGCCGGTGGGAGGAGGAAGCTCGGAGGAAGGTAGCCCGAAGAGGATGAACCGTGGGATTTAGAGTCCTGTGGGTAGGGTAGGATGCCAGATATACTAGCTGAAAAGTCCTGTGGATCAGATGAAGCTGTCAGACAGGGCAACGAGATGAGAGAGCCATGGGGAGAGGGAGCTTGGAGATGGAGGCCGGGCAGGGAAGCTCGACGGATAGCTGAGACAGAGAGCTTAGGCTGAGGATCAGGGTTGTTTTACAGGAAACTGTCAAAGGTAGGAAGAAAAAAGGAGTTGAGATAGTGTGTATGTGTGTGTGTGTGTGTGTGTGTGTGTGTGTGTGTGTGTGTGTGTGAGTGGAGAATCAATGAGGTGAATAAATGGAAAGTTTAACACAAAATAATTCCCACAAAGATCAGATTAAGGAAATTCCGTTAAAAACTCAAGTCGGGTTTAATTTTAAATTCTGAAGACCACAATGTGGGAACAGGTTAAGTTTCTGAGATCTGCTCCCAACTTAAAGTGAGAGCCGCTCAAGTCGCCGGACATGAAGGGTCAGCCAGTGAAAGTCTCCGAGTAGACTCGACAAGACATATGAGCAGTGTTTAACATGTCCTGGTGTGTCTGAGCGTCACTTGTTCGGGGAGTCTGGGAAAGTAGTGTTAAATTACGCAGAAGGAGGTAGCGGGGCCCTGTCAGGACGTGGCGTGGCGTCGTGTAGGGAGCAGTGGACGGACGTGGCACTGCTCTGTGCCCCCCGGAGTGCCCTGTCAGGCCTCATGACCACATTGTGCAACCTATCATACACACTCACGCTCACACAGTCACACACACTCCACAATAGAAGAAGAGGGATCGAAGAGTGAGAGAGGGAAAGCGAACCACCAGATTTTTTTTCTTTAATATTGTGTCCATTGTACCTCATTTTTTTTCTCAGTACAGATTCTTTCTCTTTGCCTCGCTCGCACACCATGTTGTGGTGATTTCAATGCAATTGTTCTTACAGTTTTCTGTCTTTTCCTCTAACAATAACATAATCTCTGGTATATTTCCAGTCACTACCAGCATTATCATGTTAGGATGTAAAATAAAGTCACAGTTACTATCTTGTCCATACATTATTGTTACTGTTATTGTTTTTCATACTCATTATCATTGTTCGTATTCTCTTCCTTTGCTACTCTTTTATTACTGTCCACTTGCTGCTCTAACAATGCAAATTTCCTCATTGTCGGACAAATAAAGGAAGATTTTTTTCTCATCCTAGCATTACTAAATCTTATGTTACGACAGTATAGTTCACAGTGAAACGGATATTTTCCCCAAAAAAGTAATCCAGTGTCCTTGAATGTAAAGTCTCACTGTGTGGCAGCTGGCAGCAAGTCTTTTTCTGAAACTCTATCGAGCTGCATCGATCAGCTTCTGCGTTGGTCAAACAGCCTGACAAAATGTTGCTCTGCTCATTAAATCAGCGACTGACATTAACATGCGTGAACGGTTTCAGCTGTTTTAACTTGAGGCAGGTGTTTTTCTATCATTCATCTCAGGGCAAAAAGCATCCATCAAGCTGTTAATGCTGACATCTGATCGGGCCTTTTCAGGCTGCTATCAGTGACACGTCGCTGAGACGACGTTTAGCTTTAATCACTTGCTCTCATTTTTTGACTCGTCTGCCACACTTCCAGTGCTGCAGGTGGTTTGGTTCAGAAGCCCGTTCCGTTCTAATCCAGGATCATGGTTCTGGTTGTTATTCTTGCACAGTTTTCAAGTAGTATTACTTCTTTCTTTTTTTTTAATTAATAATCAACACTACTAAATTTAAATAATTTTGTGTATTTGACATACAATGTATGAGATGTCGTGTGATTTTTTTTTTTCATTCAATTGAGCCAGAAATTATGATTTCCTGTACTCCACAGCTCCTATTTGTAAAATTGTGTATTCTTACATTGAAAATTGATAGAAAATTAGTTTATTAATAGCGTAAAGGCTAGGGTCTGAGGTTTTTTGTGTTTAGTGTTTGCACGTAGCAGGAGTTTTCTTTTTTTCTACAACTTAGCTTGGCAAAGTCAACTTATGTACAATAAATTGGCTGGAAATTTTTTAACATAGTCTCCAACCTTGTTTCCAAATCCTCTTATAGATTTCATAAAATAGACTCCTCAGAAAATACCACCATATTGTATGGAGAGCCGTGATGTCTACATGTCCTTGTTCCTTCTCCGTCATATGTGGCAATCCACAGCTTCGGTCTGTCTTTGTCTGATTCAAGGCGCCACAGAATGTCATTCAACCCACAGTCTGAGGCTTTATTGTGCTGCGTGGAGTGAAAAACCTTGATGTGAAAAGTTGGTTGCTTAGCTGATAGACACGGTCAGACCGTTCGGTCGGGGAGGGGGGTGGGGGGTGGGGGGGGGGGGGGTTGGGGGGGGGTGCATACGGCAGGTTAAAGGCTTCCTGCAGCATCACTACCTGAACGAGGCGTCGGGGAACAGCATGAAGGTGAACAAGAATTCTCCGATAGTTACTGTATGGACGCGATTTTATTCTGACATTCAGCACATTTTGCGACACTTCAGGGGTTACAAATCGGATTAATAAATGCCTAATTACTTTGAAAGGAAATTCCTCTGGCCTTATTTGAATATTAATCACTGCTCATTGTTGTCTTTTAGTCTCACTTAATTACCATGCTTTTCTGCTTTTAGCAGTCTTTTTTTTCTTTTACTACTGTTTTCTGGGGTTTACATAGATAAAACAGTTAGTAATCTGCTGCCTTGAGACATCTTTTTCGACTACATTTTATTTTCTTGTTTGAATTATTGGAACCTTGAATGCATGTTTTGTGCATTACTATACATTAACCTTATTTTCAAACATGATATTGAAAAAACAAAAAAAAAATAAAGGGTTTCTAGTAGCAAAAGATGAGATACCGCTTGTATAAGAATGTATCACAGTACTGTATTTCCTTTATGGGGCTCTGTACTTCAAGGTTTCATGTGTTATAAAAGTGAATGATTTCAGCAAATAAATCTAGCTTATAAACAGGTCAGTCTAAATGGTTCACTTTTCTCCTTAGATTACGCAGTCAGGTTCACTCTCCCTCCCGGTACCTATTCATTACCTGTGGCTACACAAAGAGACAGACATTTTTGTCGACCTATCACGTGAGAGCTGAGGCATTTGTCTTGAGGGCACTGACTGACCACACGAAGGAAGCTCTGCTGCGTCCAACCCGAATATCCCCTGACATGTCGCTCCGGCAGCCAGAGAGCATAATTCAACCTGATTGGCCGGCTCTGCTGGAAGGCATGATTCTGGCCTGTCCGGCACCATACATCACTGTGGCCTCGGGGCACAGTGGGAAAAGGGGGGAGCGGCGTGTTATCCTGGTCCAGTTAACACCGGTGATTTAGAGTAAGGAAAAGCGCCATCAATATGATTTCTTCATTTTGTGTGTGTGTGTGTGGAGGGGGGTGAAGTGAAAAGTCCAACTATTTGAGTACATTGCAACAGTTGGCGTCGGCCGAAAAGTTTTCCTCCTTCACGTTTTTTGCTGTTTCCTACTTTTCTGTGTGCGTCTCCTTCCCACAGCTTCCTTCCCAACACTCGGCCAGCTCTTGTGCTCACATGTGTGCAAACGGTGTGCACTCTAGCATGTGCTCCTCTTTTGTTTCTCGATTGTGACACAAAACTGCTATGGGCCAAACCGGGGAGCACGAGGGATGCTTAGCCTGATTCTGTCTCTCTCAGTGCCCCCGGATGCCCTGCAGGCCAGAGTGGACGGCCTGGGAAACTTTGCCATGTGCCGGGCTTACATCATATTTGGCCGATCTGCTCCCTTTGCAGCCGGGACGAACGACGCGCTCGCTGCCTGTCACTGCGAAATTGATGAATTAATGCCTTTATACGTCTGCTAATATCCTCCACTGTTTAAGTAAAATTTGTCTCTATTATTACCACTAAGCAACAAATTCGGCTTTTTTTTTCCACTGATGCTCATGTTATTATGTTTTTCCTCTCACTGCATTACTCTTTAAAATTGGGTTATACGCAGAAATGTCCTTGGTGTACTATTTTGTGTATTATGTATATATTTGTTTATATGTGAGTAATCCATGTAGGGGATGTAAGCAAAGTAATATCCCTCCGAGTGAGGAATTACCCGTTTTTTGTTTTGCTTTTCTCTATAATGTCATGAAATCTACCTGCATCTCTGATATCAGTAATAAGAGGAGGACTGGCAGAGAACGCAGCGGGGAAGTGATTAATCTTCTCCCTTTCTTCTGCCACATCCTGGCACGATGAGTCCTCTGGTAGGTATCACCAGCTGGATCTGTTTCCTTCCTGCAGAGCGCAGGAGAACCAGTCCTCGCCATAATAACAGCAGCAAATTGCATTGTCTTAATGAAACTACCCCCCCCCCCCCAAAAAAAAACCCATCCTCTTCCTTTACCATATCATCTTCGAGGGTTGGAGGGGGGGGGCAACAGTGGTTATGGTGGTACAGGGAGATGCAGAGCGCGGCCGATTATCCTCTAATTAACGCTGATACCTCCCCCATGGACAATGTCCCATCTCATCAGTGGGCTGCTGCTTCTTAATGTTAGGTGCTAACTGCCTCCCTCACATATGTCAGTCCTCGTTAAGGGACTGCGTCGTGCAGTAATGTCCTCCCGTTTAATGGCTTGTAAAAAGATGGTTAACACTCACTATTTGGCTTCCCTCCTCTCTCTTTTTTTTTTTTTCTTTCTTTCTTCCGGGCGCCACAGTGAGATGACAGATACAGTATGATCGAGCACTCTTTGGGGGGATTTAATTGCAGGCAGAAAAGTACCTTGGTGTTTGAAGTGAGATGGCTGATAGAGGGTAAATGAGTGGCCCCCTCGGCAAATCGCTCCACTGTTAAACCAGTCGTAGTCGCAATTTGGTTACAGGTGACATGCCTGGCCTGCGTTGCCTTACTAAATTATCCATCAGCGCCGGTAGGTACTTTAGTAGAATACACTTTTACCACAGCTATTCCATAATCATTACCGGCGACCAATGACACGGCGCCCGGTGCGAGTAAAAACCTCATCAGCCACTCCCCTCTGTGAACAATTAAATGTTTTCTGTTTGAGCTTCACTTCTGCATTCATTAACCAATAACCATGTCTTAGAAATCTATTACGCAGCATAGGTTTACTGTGCCATTAGTCTGCAAGGCAGTAAAAGCAAATGAACTGTCACTTTGCGTGTGTGTGTGTGTGTGTGGTAACAGTAAGAATTCTCCTAACGTCAAGAGCAGTGCTTCTTTTTCCCTCCCTGACTCTCCTCACTTGTCCCCACCCCTCCACCCCAACCCTCCATCTATGCATTCGTGTTGTATTATGAAAAAGGCAAACACGATTATTTTTGATTTCCCGTTTGCCTGAGCGGTACATTTGGCCCACCCCTCTCTCCCCCGACCCTCTTGATTGAGGGCTAATGAAAAAGCTGTCCTGAGCGCCGCTCCCTCCCTGTATCCATTAAGAATAATTAGACGGGAACAATTTTGATGCCTGTAACCTCGGCGAGTGTGGCTAATGGTGTTATAAATTGCTCCTTGTCCTGGGCCCTGCAAGCACTGGCGCGCGGCGGTGGGGGCGAGACGCTTAATTCAAAAGCACTCTGTCAACAGCACTGATTTGTGTGGTTAATGAGAGCGTTTAAAACAACAGGCGCAGCTCATGCATCCTAATGCTGATGGCAGGAGCAGGTTCGATAAAGAGGCTTGTCCACCATAATTAGCCACGACAAACGCCCGGGATTAAGAGACAGGGGGCCGAACATAGTGTGCCCTCTTAAAATGAGCCCCGTTAGCTCTCACTCTCCCTCTGACTCGCTCTCTCCTTATATCCTCTTTAAGAGCATGACTAACTGCATTTTTCTATCATCTGTCTCTTTTGGTCTGACAACTTGACTGCTATCTTTTCTTTTATAATTCACTGTAGCCCTTCTTTTTTCTATATATCTAATATATATGTTTCCTAGGTGGTGGAGAGATGGAAGCGGTTGAAGGCTCTCTGGGGCTGCTGGAAGGGATACATGTTCCTTTCTCACAAAAAAAAAATCTCACATTTTCTCCCCCCGAGGACTCAGCCTATTTCTCCACTGATCTTTCCTGCGTTTCTTTTTTTCTTCCCCACTCTCTTTATTGAAGTGCTCAGTTTGTGTCCCTCGACCTGTTCAATCTTTTGTTTATTCTTTCTTGTTTTTAACCTCCGCTCCCCCGTGTGCCGTTAGCAGGGCATGAGCAGTTTTCTGTTTTTGGTTTTTGTCCACTTTCTGTACCTCACAGGTGGTTTTTACAGTTAACGGCGGAAGGGTTTGAGATGCCTGCGGGTTGAAGGCCTCAGGCTAAGAGACGGAGGAGCGTCATAAAACTTCAGCAGTGCCTGAAAGCTGTCCCTGTTTTCTCAGACAGGAATTTGAAAAAAAAAAGAAAAAAAAATGTTTTAAATTAGAAAAGGTGAGAACACCCTTAATATAAAGAGAGATTGACATATGTCTTAGTGACTTTGATGGCTTGATACCATATGAAACGCGTAAAGCTGAGTTAATGTTTTTCCTAGCCGGTGCTGTGTGTTAAAAAAAAAAGAAAAAAAAGCCTCTAACATGTTTTAATCAGCTGGATTCTGCAGAAGGTCTTCCAAAGGACTGCGTCTGCGTCTCGGTAATGGATGGAGAAGGGGAGAGTGACAAAGCCAGGCCCACTTTAAAAGGTGTTCAGTTCCCCTGTAAATGCATGCTGACAAGATTAATTGAGCATTGCAAATGGTAAACTCTGAAACCCACACCTCAAAAACCGGGAGCACATGAATGCAGATGCAGGTGTTGACACACTGAGGCATGCAGCCACACACACACACACACACACACACATAAACACAAACACTGCTGCGTGCTGACAAACACATGCATACTGTGCACATTAATATACACATACTCACAAGTCTGCATACCACACACACACACACACACACACACACACACACACACACACACACACAGTGCATGTGCACTCACCACCCTGCCGGCCTCCCCCAGCCTACTTCCTCATGTCTTGCCCAACACAAATGACTTGATGGGCAGTTAAATGCAGGGGTCGAGGGTTAAATGAACACCGTTGTTTATGAGGATGCGGTGTGAATCCATTTGCATTCTAATATTCTCTCTATTTTGAAGACGCACACATGCACGCACACACACAGGGCCCGTTATGGGCGGGAGGGAGGGTGCGAGAGGAGGGGAGATGACTGGTGGACGGCTTGTTTTAAAATCCCATTATCAAGTTATTTATGGAATTCATGGCCTGACAACCTCTGTGACCTTGTTTTGTTAAACATGAACCAGACACGATTCCGGCACGCGGCGCTGCCTATTAGCTTTTGTTTTCAATAGCCTTAAAATGTCAGCAACTTCAATCACCCTTTAGGCAGCTTCCCACTCTTGTGTTTTGGCCCTTATAAGACGGACACAAAGTACACATATACAAATATTATCTGAAGCATCTCGACCCGCACAGCTATAAAACGGTCCCGCGTTCATGCGGCACGCTCGGATTTAAATATGTACACACGCTTGCATTGAAAATGCTTGCATCCCCTCCAACCCTCCCGTGAACTGTCCCGAAGCCAAAAGCGGTCATGATCCCCTCTCAGACCAGATCCCATTAGCCTCTGTCTCTGTTTGTGTTTGTTTGGAATTGAACCCAAACTCCATGACTAGTCATGAGCTGACTGCCGCACAATGATGAAATCTATGTAAATCCCACCTTCCTTACCCTAATGCTCCTTTTTAAACCTGGACAGCGCATTCATCTCCCTTCTGTCCTCACTAGCGCACATCAGTCAGTGACCACTCATCGTATGCAAATAAACTTCAGGACTAAAGATACAAGGATGCTGTGCCGGTGTGTTTGCATCAAATCGCTTATGTAGTTAGTATGTAGTTAATGTTTTTGTGTGTGTTTAAATGAGGTAAACATGCAGTGTAGGTCATAAAGTATAAAAAGAGGGGTCAAAGTAAGTGCGGAATCTGAAATAATTTAATTTTTATTGAATGTGTTCGACTGTTCTTATATATAATTTTATTTATTATTTTTTTTCCCAAGAATGAAGTTATTTTGCTTGTTTTTAATTTTAGTTTTTCAGACATTATACTTTCTTTTGACCTCTGGAGTGTGTTTCTGTGTGGGATATTGTTAGTATGACTTTCAACCCATTATGTCCCGAATCAAAGTGATTTTTTAACAGTTTGTTGAACTGTCTATACCAACCTGAGACGCTACAGTTGAGGCAAAATGTCGATTTTTAATCTTATGGATTTCTTCGATTTCTCTGAAGTTACAAGACAACTGGCATCTCCCATTCCAAATGTAGCTGTGAAATACCATGCAGGGATTTTCTCACAGCGCCCTCTTTTGCTAATTGTTTATTTACACAAACAAGTTTTATCCTCTAATCCCTCTTTCCACAAGTTGCTCCACTATTTAATTGCACCATCCAGTGTATAAATATACCATAGACGTGCCTGTTTCAATGAAGAGTGGAGATTTTACACTTTACACAGAGTTCCTTTGCTCCATCATCATTTCTCGCGTTATTTGCCCACAAAACTCAGCGACGCCACCGGCGAAGATCAAGTATTTGAAGAGGGCAAACGTAAAATCGAGCCACAGACTGCCCCTGTGCGTCTTACATTATTTAACGAGGCCCCAGCTGTGAGGCATCGAAGATTAAATCCCCCACATTCTAACATATGCCAGCTAAAAGACTTTAACACCAGTGTGGGCCAGTGCCACCAGGCACAAACAGACTAAAACAACAACAGTCGAGCAGCCCTCGTGTACTTCATGATACTTTTCGAACCCTTTGAGAAGATCAAGCCTGACACTGATTAACATTTAGCGATCAAATGTGGCAGCTATAGGTCTGCCACAGGCCAGACTTGACTATGCAGTGTCAATCCATTATATACAGGCTAAAAAAAAATAAAGTTAATGGTGTTCAAATTGAATACATTATCCTTGGCTATGTGTGCAGCCTGCAACTCAGGCCACACATTAACAAGTCTTTGAATGTTTATCTTGTTTTCTTTTCTTTCTTTTTTTTTTCTCTCTCTCTCTTTTTATTTTCTAACACCCTGTAACATGGGCTTCTATGTTTTTCAGTAGAAATGAAACTTCATTTTATTCAAACACCTCTTGGGTATCACATTAAAGAGCTGGATTTACAAATTATGGAAATACGGACTAATTTAAACTCTTTGAAGCAAAAGGACAGATGCATACTGACAAGACTTATCATTCTCGGTGGCTCTAATACTGCATTGTCAGCAAAAAAAAAAGCAAGAATATCTGTCTTAAAAACTTTAGATATGTTGCTAACTAGAAATGCCTTCATAACTATATGGCAGTCTTTCATATTTTATGAGAAAAGTCTAAATAAAGGTTATTATTACCAAATCTAAACTCACAAAAGATGTCCATAAAAAACTAAGCTTGGACCTGGTGAGTTGATGGATTTATTTTAAGAGTTGTAACTATATTAAATAAGACCTATGGGCAGTTTACTACCTGTATTGTAAAGATCTGACTTCATTTTCATCTCCTTAAAGGGGAAAAGAGAAGCCATAACCAGCAGTAAAAATCTCCTGTGATTATTTGATGGGTCAATAAACTGAGGCGTTTTTCACAAGGAAGCTTTGAGGTTGGCCCTCCAGTAGATTACTGTTAAGGCGCACTGGACGCTCAATCTTTGCTGTTTTATAGCTGTACAAATGCATCATGTGGTTTATTTTATTTTACTTTCTACATTTACTGAAATTTAGCTTAAAGTTAAATGATGAACTCCTCATTATTTGTGAGGTGGACATTTTTAAATACTTCAAATCCAATTAAATGAAAATAATATTTGATATTAATTAAACATTTGATTTGAAAGTATTTTCATTTGAAAATGTTTCTCCTTAACAAATGTATTCAGCATTCAAAACACCAACGACCTCCACATCAAAATTGTGAAGTGATCGTGGAAAAGTAGCCTGATTTCATGTTGTAGAGTTTGAGTTTTCTGAAAATAACACAGGTCTGTCACACACAGAGAAATAAGCTCACACATGCACACACACACACACACACACACACACACACACACACACACACACACACACACACACACACACACACACACACACACACACACGCTCACATTTACAGCTACAGGCAGCTTATAGTTACCGCTTGGCCTCAAATGGAAGTTTTGGGAACGTGAGTGGAATCAGGGCACAGGAAGAACATGCAAACTCCTCAGAAACCAGGGGGCATTCTTGAGAGACTTTATGTGAAGTGGACCTGCACAGACATTATGAGGCAGATCATATTGCCAATGACAGCATTTAATCCTATTTTTATCAAGTTTGAAACTGTATCAATCCCTCACTTGACGTTTTATCTATTTCCACCTGTGATCATACTTACATGTGATTAACTAATAACCTTTTCACAATGAAAATATTAACTCAAGCAAATATTTCTCGTGGAATTGAATTTGTCTCGCAGCACACTCAACACAATCAGCAGATCACAGGAACTTAATCTACATCCCGCGGAGCTGAAAGAGGAGGAAACTCGGCCCGCGAGCCGGTGAGCGCGGCTCAAGTGTTCACGGTCGTCAGCCGTCGAGGGCTGCTCACTTCTCCTTTTGCTTCGTTACCAATAATTTAGTGTTTGAAGGCTGCGAGAGAAGACTTCAAACAAACTGGAGAGAAAGCTCACGGCCTCTGCAGGGGTTGAGTGCCGGAGCTGACATAATTTTATTGATTTGTTTTTCCCAATTAATGCAACCTAATTAGCTCTTGCTAATTTGCTGCATTCACTCCACACAGTAACTTGAGGTCACATTAGCAAGTTGAGTTACAATTTTGATGTTGTATTTAATTACTTTTACCTTTCTCTCCTCAGTTTTTTTGTTGCTTATCTGTTCAACGAGTGAAGAAAAGCAAATATGTGTAGCGTGATCAATAATAGTCTCCCTTTTGGGGATGACAATTAAACTTGAATGAAAAACCTGTTTTAAAGAGGACTCTCTCCACCCAAAAAAAAAAAAGGATATTCACAGCTATGCCTGAACGCGTGCAGACGTGTGTGCAGTTTATACAAACTCACTCAGAGAGTTGTGGGACACGGTGCAGGTGGCTGCCGGCGCCCGGGGAAAGAGTGATCTTCACTGAGAGGAACCAAAATAACTGAGCCCAGGACAACAGTGCAGTGAAAGCAGCAAAAGACAGAAAGTAAGGCGTGTTTTTAGAGAAACAATGATGTGTTTTACTGTTAGAATTTCCAAAATTTTGACTGTAGAGTCAATATGAATTCACCTTATGTTAAAAAAAGAATAAAACAAACCACAACTCAGTGGAAAGTTAAATAATATAGTGAAGATTTGTACTCAAGTCCAATTAAAAGCCAGTATTCGGTACTTCTTGAAGTCAAAAAATGCTCGTGAAGGTTTTAAATATTAGCTCAAATTTTAGCTTACTTTTAATTTTGAATGTAGAGTGGATTACATGATTGAAATTCCCCCTAAATGCTACTTAATGCAGTGATTTAAGTATTTGTAAATCACTACTTCCGCTCCTTGTTATAATAATAGAGCAGGTAGTTTAATAAAACACATCACAGGAAACATGATGGAATCACTCAATATAAAGGTTTTATATTCTGAAGTTGAATAATGAGGGTAATTGTCTTCCTAGCTGGGTAAATGAACTGTACGGCTGGTTGAGAACATTTTTACAGTTCAGTGTTCACACTGTGGAGCTGTGGTTAGTCCTCAGAACGAATGATTTAAGTCTAAACTTGGGAGCCTGTTTTTGTGGATTTTGTGCGTCTTTCCTGTGCATGTTTTTCTGTTGGTACTCAGGTTTCTTTTCCCCTCTGGTTACTCTAAATTATGTTAGTGTGTGTGATGCTGTCTCTCTCTGTTCTGAACTCCGTTAAATATTTTATTTATTTATTTTTCACATCTTTATTTTGTGAATTGCTGTTTGAAGTAATATTGTATATTCAGATTTACTCTCACTCTGCCTCCTTTCACTTTCTCTCCGGCTGTTCTCAGTACTCACGTACACGTGAACACTTTCTTTCCCCTGTGCGTTTAGAGCAGGTGCCACACCTGCTGTTGCATACAGGACGGTTTTGACTCTGTTGTGTACCGAAGCTCCCGCCCGGATCCAGAGGTGGTCCGCAGGGCCTCTTGGGCAGAGATCCCGCTCCTCTCCCTCCACCCCGTATGTTAGCAGCTCCTCTCGGGAGTGTGTGTGTGTGTAAGTGTGTGTGCTAGGGGTGGCAGCGCTCCCCAGTGTAGTGTTGGCCTCAGGCAGCACAAGGTAACATCAAACGATTCTTCTCTTTATGACTTATTTATTTATTTAACCCGCTCACTGTACGCGTAGGGAAGAGAAAAAGAGTGTTCGGGTTCGTACTTGAACAGGTTTTTATGAATTTGTCACCGGCGCTGGTTTGTTTTCATTTTGTGCTCAGACACCGCCACAGGTTGCACGAGCGCCATCCCCGGTGGCGAGGAAATGAGCCAGAGGAGAGCAGGGGGTCCCTGTAACTCTGACGATGAGACCCCCTCGAGTCTCTGTGCTGCAGCATCCACCGTGTTCAAAGGATGCAGGAACCTCCCCTCGTCTCCTGTAACTACCGTCCCCGAGCAGCCCGGCACACAGAAATGCATAAAACTGAAGAAGAGAGATGTTTATTGGCACTGTCACCTTGGATGAGAGTGATTTCCAGGACTGGCTTCATGCCGCACACCCTGGGAAGGCTCCCGCCGCTGGATGTGAACATGCAGACGTCAAGGAGAAAAAAAGGCAAATGCAAAAGGGAGACCCTCTAAAGACGGCAGACATGGCAACGACGCCCAAATCGAATGTTCACACAGCTGTGACTGTTGTTTTATAATTGCTGTAACTGAACATTTTTAATGGAGAAAAAAAATCATATTTAGCATCAAAGCTGAACAGGTAACAAAAAAAGTTAAATCAAGAGCGATAGCAAGATACGTAAAGTGTGTCAAACTTGAACATCATCTTTTGTTTACTCGCACCAGACCTGCGGTTCTTTGATTAGTGGTCTGGGCTCTTCCCCTCATCGTGCATACGGGCGTTTCAACAGCCCACAGAGCCGTGCGGGAAAAATCAGGGCTCCTACCTACTTTACCTGTGATGAATCGCATTACCGCTGGACCCGGCGCCGGCCGAGCCCCTCGCTTAAAAAATCGGCCTGCTAAAGCGGGCAGACGGGAAGCGGCGTGGCAGAGCACTTCGTCCCGACACTCCCCCCGCCTCCCCTTTCCCTCCCTCCAAATGAATATCCAACCTCGTCCTCCATAAAGTGCATTAGGCACGGAGAGTCATTAGTACAAATGGGCTCAAGGTACTCCTGCAAGGAGGCTGTGTGTGTGTGTGTGTGTGTGTGTGTGTGGTGTGTGTGTGTGTGTGTGTGTGTGTGTGTGTGTGTGTGTGTGTGTGTGTGTGTGTGTGTGTGTGTGTGTGTGTGTGTGTGTGTGTGTGTGTGTGTGTGTGTGTGTGTGTATAATGTGTGTAATGGGGATCGAGACGGGGAGGTGTTCAAGCTGAAGGAGGCTTGTGCCTCTTCTGCCCAATGCTTGGCATGCCCACCTAATCCTCACTACACACACACACACATATCGAGTTTGGCCGTCTGCACCTATCCCTCGTCCGTCTCCCCCCCCCCCCCCCCCCCCCCCCCCCCCCGCAGCCCCACCATTCCTGTGGAGAAGACAGGGTGCCCCCCTGCCCCTTGTTCTCTCCTGCTGCGATGGGGAAGTGCATCCTCATTTAATAATGTATCAGAGGGAAGACGGAGCGAGAGAGAGAGCTCTGACCCAGACGAATGCAGCCTCTCCATTATTTAGCATTTACAGACACCTTCCAGCTCATTTCTGACTCAATATTTAATATAGCAGTTGGAGAGGCAGGGCATGCTCTAATACTCACACCCACTTGATTCTTCACTGTTAGTTTGTATTTTGGCCTAATGAAAAAAGAAGGAATATTTGCAGAAGGGAACAGGTGAAAAATGGAGGACGCGTGTGGGGGGGGAAGTGTCCTGGATGAGCTTTGGGGGTGACGTGGGGACAGATGAACATGAAGGAACATGCCCACGTGGCGAGGAGCTGCCCCGGTGCTTTTGTTCTGCTGGATTGGACGTGATTGGACAGATGAGAGGTGCTGATGGGCCTGATGGGCTCGTGCGTGCAGAGGTAGTGGCTTTAGATGTAGCGCTCAGTGGGGGTTCCTGACATGGATTGACAGACGGTCTTGAAAAGCACAAATCCTGGTTTTGTCAACACGGCCAGCTGGGTCAAGTAGACTCATACGTCAACACTTTCTCCTTTTTGTCTGTTGTAGAAATTTGTGTTTGACATCTTGGGGTCAAATGTTTGACCTGTCCACTCACGAGAAAACATGATCTACTATTTTTTTTTGTTGTTTTACATTTGTTTTGCACTGTATGTGTTCTGTTTGCTGGGACTCAATTAAACATTGATTTTTACATCACTATTTTTTTTTTTTTGTAAAGCAACTTGATTTATTTGAACATGATCAAATTATGCAGTCAAAAAAAAGTTCCTTAATAAGATTCATTCATTTCTTATGGGCATTGTTTCTTTTCTGTTTTTCTATAGTTGAACCATTGTTGGCTTGCACAGTGATTTAGTGGTTCGCACTCCCTGGTTCAGGTCTGGGCTTGAAGCCTTTCTCCATAAAGTTTAAGCATTCTTTCTGTGCTTCCTCTCACGGTCCAAAGACATGGATTTCAGTTAACTAGTCACTCCAGTTTTGCCACAAATGTGAACGTGAGTGTGACTGTTTCTGTCTCTTTCATACATACAGCATCCTGAAACAAACATACAGCAGCTCATGTGTGACACGAGGATGTGCCATCCCTGTCATGTAGTGTCTTTTAGATACATGCGAGCAGCCATTTTCAAAATTAAAATCAAAAATACCAACATATTTGATGAAGGAACCTTCTGACTACTGGATTGTGGTGGAAAATCTCTGCTTCTTGGATCTGCTGGGTTCGTATAACTAATCTCGATGTTCCCAGTTTGTGATTTTATTCAGCACATGTAGAAGCATTGTGCACTCACGCCTGGATGGACAATTGCCAGAAAACCTCTTTATTTGAGATGATTTATAACAGTTGATGCAACCAGTTTTTAAATATTGTTTAATTCTTGATCTAACTTGTGAATTTCCGTGACAGCTTCTACTAAAGACACATCGTTTCAAACATTCAAAAATAAAAAGCAAACTTAGTGCTTTGTTTAGTTGGTTCATGGAATTACATAGTTTATCCTATCACAGTCACTTGACGTCTTTAATCCTTACACCAACATTCAGTTTCTGATATATTCATTTGTTATGTGTATGAACGTGTGTGTGAGTGAGGATTTTCGTGAGCGTTTGAAGCGCCGCACGGTAGTTAGCAGGTTGGGAGAAAACATTGCCTGTGCTAATAGATGTAAGGATATTTGCACCTGTTTTTGTGACAGTTTAACAGTGTGCCCAATTTAAATGAAATATTCATCACAGCTACAATTAACTTTACATTGGAATTAATGAATTCTCAGTTATTTGAAAGAAAAAGTGTGTTTTTCTCTTGTCCACAAAGAGCACACACAGTAATGCAACTGGTGCAAAGCACGTGAAAATGTATGTATGTATGAGTGTGCACGCATATCAGCGCTTTAATCACTGTCCAGAGTGACACAACGCACAGTAGTTGGCGTAAGACCAATGGCTTTTAACCCGGCAGATATGTCACGCCTGTGTATCATTAGTTGTGAGCCGAGGAAGGAAGGACACGTGGAAAAACGAAGGCTTTTTATATGCAAATGCTTGGCCGTGGATTGTCAGGGTTCACCTCTGTCCCTTCGACAACAGAAGAAGAAGCGAGGAAACAGAGAGTGATACAAAAAAATAAATGTGAAAAAGAGAAAGAGGGGGAAGTTTGCTCTCTGGTTTGTCCCCTGTGGGAAAAGCACCGGCCAATGTAAATAATGCCCAGTTACCGTCCACAAGGAAGCTGGATGCAAATGATGGTGAGTCGCACTGTGTCTCCCTGACAGCTTTTTCTTCTTTTTTTTTTTTTTTTTTTGAATATACATATTACCTCCTTTGTATATCAGTTACTCACCCACCCACTTATTCTACCTCACTCTCCCTGTTCTGTTTTTCTGTCTCATAATTTCACTTTACCGTTTCCTGTCCTTTAAGGCTGCCTTCCTCACGGCTCGTACTGTTGCACAACTTTCCCTTGTCACTTCATTTGTGAGACGGCACAACGGTAAAGCGGCTCTTACAGTATTGAGTTATTTCACTTTGTGGAAAAGCTCCTCAGGCGGTGTCATTTTTCAAGTTGTGTAAAAATCACTTTGTCGGGGCTGATATAAATTACCTAGATAAGCGCTGTCTGACCAGCTCCTCTCTCTTACAGCTCCCTGGGTCTTTCCTGGCTTCAGGAGGAAGATAGAACATGACTTCATGGTGCAGTGGTTTTGTGTGTGTGTGTGTGTGTGTGTGTGTGTGCGCGCAAGTGTGAGAGATTTTTCTGTTTTCATCAAAAGAACATTTTTCTGTTGAGAGGATGGTGCTGCTTCGAAAACTAGATACTAGATGGAGTCAATCTGGAGCTACTGAGTTAAATCAGTCGTGATTGTGTGATTATGCTCTCTTTGCAGCATTTCTATCACTGACGCCTAAAACTTCTGATTTTCATTCATATAAGCGTCAACATATTGGGGGAAAAAAAAACCCCACAAAACTTAATTTGTTAAGAATAACTTCATTTCATGTGCAAGACTGCTAGTCAAGCTACGTATTCTCACTAAATTGACTGTAAATGACTTGTGAGAAAAGAGGGAAAATTAAAGGAGGTCGGGCAAAAAATGTTTGTTTCAGAAACCAGCCAGCACATTTATTCCAGCCTTGGTTGTGCTCGGGTGGGTGTGGAGGGTCTCTCTCATGCACACACACACTCACACACACATACACACACACACTCACACGCTGCCAAACTTTGATTCAGAAGTAGTGCCTGAAGGTTACTCAAGGACTTTGCAGCTTAGGTCTTAAAGTGGGGAAAAAGATCCGCGCTCGTTCATTATCTCCCCCAAAAATGTGCACCACAATTTGAAGAATTCGGTGACCTTCCAGCCGTGTGTGTCTGCCTTTAACTGTTCTTGTTTCTCCTTACCGCGGTGGTGTGTATTTTCTATTTTTATGTTCGGTTTTCCTTCTCCCCGCTCTCACGGCATTTGTCTTGAAAGCACAGGCGGGCGCACAGAGGAAGAATATCCGTCCTTACAGAGGGGGGGTAAAAAAAAAAAAAAAAAATGAATGAGACGGACACGGCTGCTGACAGAATTGTGAATCTGACACAGAAAATGGGCGCGCACAGCCACCGGCCAGCCCTTTACCTCCTTCCCTTTCTACTCTCCTTCTGTCAGTGCCCGCCACCGCCGCCATTTCTCTTTTTCCCATGGAATCCATTTCACATAATTAAAGACACTCAAATGAAATGGACCCTCAGGAAAAGTGGCTTTCAGCAAGGACGAGGCTGTGGAGGAGGAGGTGGATGAGAGGCAGAGGGCTGGGAATGGGGTATTGGTTCTTCAAGGAGCAGCTCTCCCTCCCTCCCTCCTTCCCCTTCTTGACTGGGGCCCACCCTGAAGGGGAGGCAGAGTGGCTTTAGCCCCAGCGCGGATCAATATCATCTCCGTTATTAATATCAAAAGCACATTACTTTGTTTTGCGTCTGGCAGCGGGCCAGCGCCGCTCGAAGGCCCCGTCCCGACCGACGGCCGTTTCCTTCCTTCCTCTCCGCCCCGCCCTCGCCGGCCATTTACCGGGACCATAATTTACTTTGGTGAGTTTTTAGGGTATTGTTTTGTCAGGGCCAATCAGGACTGAGTAACAAATGATCCCAGTGGAGTGGCGGTGGCCCGGCCCCGGCCGCCCCTCCTTCCCACCCCATAAGTGACACACGTGGCCAAATTCATTTTTGAAAGTTTCACGTCAATTGCTTTCGTCCTTGACTCCGGGAAGAACGGAGGAGAAAAAAAAAAAGGAGGGGTGAAGAAGGAATGAAGACGAGGCGGCAGAGGGGGATGGGCTTTGCGAGGACATGCGGGTGCCAGGGTTAAACTGGACGGGGTGGGTGCCGTTCGCTGGCTCGCCCCGCCCCGCTCCACGCTCCACGCTCTCCCACCGGGGATGAGGTAACAACACAAACAAGCATCCCCGTTGCCAGAATTAGACATGACGGTATCTCTAATTGGCCCATTGAATTAAAAGGGCCGCGGTGGAGCTCGCTGTGAGAAACAAAAAATATTGACCACTTAAAGGAAGAGAAGGGGAATTGATTTTCAGGACGACAGCGAGCGTTTACCTCATACGGTGGAGTTCACTCACTCCAGAGAGGAAAGGCTTTAAAAGTGTTCGGCATGATAGCTCAACCATCTCTCTTCCTCTGTTGATTTGGTGTGTAGCTGTAACAAGTAATCAAATCACAGTACAGTCGTGTCAGACGGTGAAGGCTGCTTTTACATTTATACTGATATTAAGCTGAGCGATTGTTTGCATTTTGAGCAACGGTTTTATTCTTTGCAAAAGCTAAATCAAACTTGAATGTTGTTTTTGATTTGAGAATAGTCTGAAAGGAATATTAGATCATGACAAACTCACTTTCTTTTTCAAATTTTAGCCTCACAAAAAACTATGTGTTGCTTTAACTACCACAAATTGGGTTTTTTTTCCCCGAGTACTTTGTGCCATATACATTGAGTTTTGACTTAAATAAAAAATAACGTTTAATTTACTTATTCAACAATGCCAACAGGTGCCATGTGAGACACTCAGTCTTCATTTGGAAGAATTTTGGTGTTCAGATTTCTTTCTCAAGGACATTTTGACCCATTAACAGGGTGAACCTTGTGACTGGAAGACAGCTCTGCCAACTTAGCTATAGCTGGTTTAAAAACTACAAAATCGTTTGTGCAGATTGTGGTGCATTTATCTTTTGTCTTTGAATAAATTCACAAAAAATTTAGAACGTCTGTGGTCCCTCATGTATTTTGAAGTGTCATTGTGAAGAAGTCAGGGCTAACAGGTACCTTATACGTCTTATTCCACATGTCAATGCATTAACCTTACAATTAATATATTTGATTCAGTTTTGTTTCACATTCATTTTTCCAATCAAGTTTGAAGAGAAATATGATTTTCATCTATGTAGAAGTAAATTATGCTCTTGATCTTTTTTCCAGATTGTGGAACTCCTTTAGAAGAGAATATGTTCCCACTTCATGCCTTTATCAGGCCTTTCTTCTCATCCTGTTGCACAAAAAGCTTTTTCGCTTTTGCCTCTTGAAAGTTTTCTTTCTTCTAAGTGGCCAGCAGGGCTGACTTTCAACTTTTAAAGTGTTTGTAATTTGACACCAGGCTCATTTTGCAGACTGTGGTTGTGCCTTGAAAAGACCAGCAAAGAAATCCATGACGAGCTCCAGCTTGACTCAAGAGGAGTTTGGCACCCAGTGCCATGTGGTTAACCTTTATTTGGCAGTGAAGCAGTCATGTGTGACTGAAAACCTGCAAAGCCTTTAGATCGAAGTGTAGAGTTGTTTGTTTTAAATACTCAACATTAAAAATGGAGATACGAGACACATGCATGCTCAGGAATAATAATTCAGCATGTCTCTTTCTGTGAATCTGCGGCATGTACAATTGCTTACGTGTCCACCTCTGGAAGTCTCCTTCACTGAATATTTGAGAGCTGCTGATGGCGTAGCATTGTCTAACGTTTGCTGAACAGTGACATCTCCTCCCAACCATTTGGCCTCAGACCATACGTGCTCACAGCTTGCTTTTCGCTCCATATTGATGTCACGCACCGGGAGGTTGCTTCAGGGTGCCATTGTAGAGGGTGCTAATTTATGCTTCTTTCAGGGCGCCCAACACCAGGCGCCGCAAACATCCCAGCATGAGTAAACACTCAGGTGCACTTCCTCTTTCTCAAACCAAAGTGCAAACGAGAATCAATGGAATTAAAGAGAGAAGTGAGCCCTGCTGCTGCTGCTGCTGCAACGGAAAAAAAAAAAAAAAACAGAACAAGCCACCTTGGTTGGGGTGAGATGGCTGGAGGCTATCCAGTAGGATGGGGCGGATGCTGGAGTAGGGTGGATGTCAGAGTGAACACAACAACAAAAATACACACAATACACACTAAGTTTTTTTTTTTTTTTCCTTTTCTCAGCCTCACCTCCAGCACAACTCGGCTGTTTAGGTGGATCCACTGGGGATCCAGAAATACTTTGAAGAAATGAAGATGTTTGCTGGAAGTCAGATTTTGTGACGGTTTCTTTTGCTTCGAGACATTCAACATCGCTGATTAAGATGTGAGCTGAAACATCACAATTAAATTTGACAGCTCTGGAAAAGGAAAAAAAAAAAAGCACACATAACATACAAACATCACACAGTTTTTAAAAAACACACACCAGCCAGCGCGTAGTCGGTCTTTATTTTTAGGAGTGCAGCATTTCTCGAGCGGAATCTGGTAAAGAGGTGAGAGCGGCAGGTGGAGCTGCCGGCAGGTGGTTGCTGCCACGCCATGTTCTACTGTTTGACATGAGAGTAACGTGTCAATCAATGGCTTCCTCCCTGCTTCTCCTGTGGGGCCTTGTGCTATTGATTTCAGAGTGTGTTAGAGTGCCAGGGGGTCTTTGCAACCACGCGGAAGATTCACACCACTGAAAAAAGGTCTTCTGAATATACACTGCGAGCTCTTTGCCACCTAGGTAAATGAATTATTTGTGCAGTTACAGAATAGGAGAGGAGCAAAGATAAAGCTGTTTATTGAGCCGCGACCGGTAATTGAATGAATGACACGGATGGATCTTTAATAAGAGGGTTTGCCTTTACTACTTTATTGTGTTAATCACATGCTTATCAGCTCAAGTGTGTTATTTAATTTATGTCTGCCCCTCCGAGTGAGTGCAGGGCTCTAAAACAATCTTTAAATGTGGCTGCATTTTCCAGCAGTTCACAGGCCCGTCGTTTCTTATTAACCCTCTGAGGACATATCATTAACAGCTCATTAAATCATATCTCCGCTGCATCAGAGAGTCTTCTCTTCTGGCAACAAATGGGCAAGGTAATAAATCCCATCATCAAATGGCCTCCAATCACAGTTGCCGTGGCGTGTTTGTTATCAAGGAGAGACGTTGATTAGAGGGTCCTTCGTCCTTTCATTTTCGTGAAGCATGTTGAAATTGGAACAAAGAGACACAATAAAGACGAGTCTTGTACAGATAAACATGACTATGCCGTTGTACAGTATCTGCCCGTGCTACCTCTTCCTTCTTTTATTCCGGTGCTTGAGATAGCACATTTTGAAGTTCGGACGTGAAGAAAAAAAATAATTAAGGAGCAATTGTCATTGTGGTATTATTAATTCAACATTTAATTGCAACCTCTTTATGTTTCACCTTGTCGGAGAAAATGAAAGTGTGTCTTTATTGCACCTGGAATTCAAGGACTGCTCTCTTTCAAGGTGTTACTTTCATGGCCGAGAATCTTTGATTGTCTACAAAGGCTTCGGCAACAATCGCTTGGCACAGGATGTACAATGAAATATCATCTTCTGTTTTCATCGGTTGCGTGTCACAAAGTGTTTCCTGAATGCATAATTGGCATAGTGTGGATCCAGTAATCACTGTTCTTGTCTGATTTCCAGCCGCGCTTATGTGAAGCTTACAAGAACTGGAGCAATGAAGCAAAGTGAGGTCACCCATATTGTTATGCAGTGGCTCGGCTTCTTCTCTTCCCCTTTTATCTCTCTGAGTCTCTTTTACTTTCCATCCTTTTTTCTTCCTTACTTCTCTTTCTACTTCCACTACCGCCTCCCCTCCACCCTCCCTGTGTCTCTCGGCACGGTGGGGGGAAGATGTATGCCGGTGCCCAGGTGGAGAGGGGGAGAAATCAATAGTGAGGCTGTTTGAAGTTTTCTGAAAGACTTCCCAGGGAAGACGCTCTTGTCAGGGTGATAGATAAAGCTCGCGCCTCAGTCAGCCCTGGCAAGAGGCGGCCAGAGGAGAGGAGAGGAGAGCGCCTCACCTTTTTAAGTGGGGCCCTAATAATAAAACAGCATGAATAAAACATCCTGGCTGAACCACGCGCTGCATTAGCGCTGCCGTCCCGTTATAAATGATACCGGTGGCCCTGGCGCCATTTGGGTAAAAGCCCACAGCACCGCTTTAAAAGAGGGCTGCGCACAGGCAAAAGAAGATAGATTGATATGTGTGTTCTGCACTTATTTATTTATATGTTATGGAGCTCAAGGAAGAATGAGGGAGAATTAGTAAGCTTTAGTGTTGCAGGGTGACTTATTGTTACTTTGGTCGGCGGTGGGAGAGTTGGTGTGATCAGCAATGTGAGGTCATTATCTTTGCACGCCATCCTTCCTCCACAGTGACCTAGAAAGAAATCCTCGAAAAGCAACAATTAGTGGAAGAACAGTGACAAAAATAGTTTGGTTTTTTTTGTCCCACTCAGCCTGTGTCCATATCTCTCTCTGGTTCTGTGTCTCAACAGTTACATCAGATCCCCTCAAGCTCAAACACCTTGTAAGTTTTGAGGACAGTGAACTGAGCTCTTGCTCTCATGGATTGCTCGTCTTGGAGGTGATGCCATGTCGAGACAAGTCCATGCTGAAAACTTTCTTTTTGCCTGGAAAACATGCTGGAAATTCCAGTTCACTGCTGAAAGTGTTAACTCCAAGCTCATCAGCCAACAAGGACGTTTTCTACCCATTCGACAGTTTAGCTCATTCATTGCTATTATGTCAGTCTCAACTGCAAAAAGATCACAGCGGCACAGTGCGAATTTAGCATTCATCAGCAGCATACAATCTGTAGCTCTTGTCTTTCGTCTCTGAGCCAGAAGGCTATCGGATCTTTAGAGGAATATAAATCTCCCGCCACTGCTGCCCTGACCTCGTTTGTTCAAGCCTGACCATTTATATCTGAACGCAAGGCCTGTTTTGGAAGGGTAGGTTGCAGCCACAGGACACTGGACCAAGGAAAGCTTACCGAGCCCAAGGGTAGACCGGGTCAAGTGGCCTGTCGCAGGGGTCAACAACCCTCAATAACCCTCCTGGCCCAGAGGTCAAACGCTTGACCTCAGCTGTGGCCGGCCACTTCAGAGGGAGGCAGAAAGAGAGGTCAGGCTGTCCCCACCTCCACTCTCACCTCCTCCTCCTACAGCCACACAGGTGTCAGGGGCCTCGGTCCTGACCAGAGGTCAGAGGTTCCCTTACCAGAGAGGGTCCCCATCAAAGCGCTGGATCGGGCCGTAATGTGTTGATACGGCTGCCGCAGGACCGAGTGTTGACACAGGGGCAGCAGGTGCAGAAGCTGTAGGTGCAGGAGTTTTACTTATCTACTTAATGGTTTTTGTGTTGCTGGTTGACTCCTCGTTGGCAACAAGCCATGGGGTCTTGTTTGCATGGCTTAAGTGCTTAACATTGTGGATAAAGTTCTGTTTAATCCAGATAATGTCTGCGGAGAAAACCTGCCCTTATGTGAGTGTTAAAGACTTTAGTTCTCACTATACTAATTGCTTTTCTGCTCTTTGCATCAGTATCCTTGGCTCTGCCCAAAATCACTTCCTAATACACTGTATTTACTCATTGTATCTGAGTGCCTAAATTAAGTGTTAATCTATTCATTATGTAGTATCCTAAGAAAAGAAAGGAAAAAATCAATTCTGCAAATCTAACAAGGAGGGTACCCGTGGATTTTTTTTCTCTTCTATGTGAGTTTATTCTGACATTTTATTTGTGCTCCATATATTTACAAAATTATTGGTACATCTTACCTCACGCACTGAAAAATAAGGGTTTTTACTCTCGGCCTGATTTTCAGTCATCTTAGAGCAGTTGTCCAAGCTACGGCCCGCAGGCTGCCTGCAGCCTGATGGTTATTCTGAATTGGCCAAAAGCAAAGCATTAAATTGAATTAGAATCTGGCCGAGCCAACCTGCACTTGATTGTATTTTTTTAATTCTGAGTTTCAAAACTATGTAGATATTGAACAAGAAACCTGAGGCGTGATCAACCCTTTTCTCCACTCCATCTGATGATCCTGCTGTTAAGTCTTGTTTTTTTTGTTTTTTTTTTTTTTTGCTGTCAAAAGTTTGAGCAGTTCCCTCTTTCACATCCAGACTGATTTCATACCGAGAAAAGAGAATGTGGTTGGTGCTGTAACCTCACAGCCAAAAGTTTCAGGATCACTTTGATGATCTGGCCTATCTGTGGTGTTGTTACATGTTCTCAATGTGTAGATAATTTGGCTTTCCACCAATGTGTGTTTTCCTTCAGTTTGCCTGTATATTGTCAGTGTTTGCCGGAATGGGCTGTCGCCCCCTGCAACCTTGACTTGAGCAAAGTGGGTTTCTAGTGTGTGTGGGTGGATGGAGGACAATTCTTGTGAAGATCCATCAGAACATTTCATCCATGATAGACTTGTAAGTATGAAAACAACATCAAAGATGTAACTACAGGGAACAAAAAGAGATCTGATCTAAGAGAGAACTGAGGTTAATGTATGTGACGTTTGTGAATGGTGGATTCAGTTGTGACAGAGCTGAATTTTTCATTTTTTTTTTTTTAAGAAAACTACCTGTACTTTTGAAGGTGAATATCTCTGCATTTGCCGCCTACAGGTAGTGAACCTCATATCACAGATGCAGAAGTTATCATGTGCAACCCTGGAAGCTAATAAGTGTCTGTGTTTACTTTACGTATTTGAATATCACAAACAATACTGGAATAATTTTGCACTCAAAATTCACAGTTCAAAAAGGATTATTTAAGCTGTGATGAACATCGAGTCATCGCCGATAGTGAAGACGCCGGCTCCAGCCCTCCAAGATCCCGAGCTGAATAAAGGGGTGCAGAAGATGGATGGCTGGCCATCAGCTCTGTGTCACACTGTTTTAGTAGCTCACACAAGAAACGAGTGTTGAAGGGATGGTTTGAGAAACATTGCGAACGACATTGAGAAATGTTGAAAATGCACAAACCAAAACAAAAACATCGGGAAGATGTTGGGCGAACATGTCGGCAGCGCGAGGAGAGCGCAGCTGGAGTATTGAGTCTGTTGCGTGCTGAGGGAAGATGCACGCCCAAATCTGACAGCACCCCACCGAGACAATCACAGAACTGGGAGTCTCCTTATTTGTTTAGCAGCCACCAGATAAATAACAACACTCTGCTCTGAACTAAAACACTCTCTGTCTCCCTCTGTCTCTCAGTCTCTTTCCTGCTCAGATCTCTCGTTCCCCCCGCCGCCTCCATCGCCTGCTTTGTCTCTTTCTGTGCCTTGACAGTTATTTGTATCTTTGTTGCTCTCTATGTCTACCTGTCTGCAGCAACTCACACAGCCAGAGGCTAGCTGTTTCTTCCTCTTCTATGAATTGTAATATCTCTTCCTCACTCGGATTTGCTGCCTCTCTGACTCACTTGTGTTGTATGGGAACCGTGGATCTGCAATTTTTTTTTTTTCTTTTTTGAGGAATTACGACAAAGAAACTGAATATGCAAACCAAAGTGGCAAAGAACAACAAGATTGCAGCAGAAAAGTGCCAGTTTTGTTGGTATATTTCTCTTTTGGCTTCCTGCCTGTGCTCCCCTCTGTTTTTTTTTTACTTTGACTGACAAGGTGACAGGATTTGAGGGAATATCTTGGTTACAGACAGGGCGATACCCATCGAAAACCCAGGTTGTGTCCAGATTTCCTAGATATGAACCAACCAAGTTTTATATTCAGGGTGTCGAGCGTCGATTCATAAAGATTTATTGTTTCCATTCTGTACTTAAAGGATTATTCAGGCCAGAGAGGATGATAAGCCCGTCTCCCAATGTCTCCTGTTAGCCTTCTAAAAATTCCTGTGGCTTTTACTTGCTATTATCAGATGAATAGTTATCATATGGTTTCATCTACACAGCTTCTTCTGGGCTTTAGCAAAACATTGTTTTGTAAATGAAATCTTGTTCCTATTCAAATACATTTGAATATTTTTGAATTAATGCATGCAGAAAACCCACAGTGGTTAAACAGCAACAAAGTAAAAAAGAATAATTGATTTGAAAAAGTGATAACATGACTTGCTCAGCATGTTTTTCTTTCTGCTTATGTATTTTTTTGTGTGTTCAGATTCCCACATTAGATGGCACTTCACCACTTGCCAAACAGAGTTTGACCTTACATCTCTGGGCCGCTGTTGCACTTGAGCACATTAACACAAAAACATATGGTGACATCAGGCGGCGGCGTGGCGCACAAAATGCTATAGTGCAACTAAACAACACCAGAAATAGAGGTTATCCCAGAGGCTGACGGCTAACAGTGTCATAGCTGCTCCATGTTTTAAAACACAAAACGTCCAACACAGATGCAGAGCGTGTGTATGAGATCATCAGCGGCTCCGCATTGATCGGCATTAAAGCCTTCACTCGGGAGAGGCGGCTCCGCTCAGAAATTTATGGACACATTAGAGCCCCTCCTATAGACTGTGGGATACATCATGGTGAAAAGTGTGACAATAAAGTGTTGGTGTGTTGCTTTTCACTCCTGTACAGCGGAGTCAGAGAAGATGGAGACACTTAAAAGTTGTTGGTTAATTGTTGATGGATATTGCTTTTATTTTAAGCTTAGGAACTCAGTTTAAGGTGGTTTTTGTGGCATATACTCAGCTTACAATGGTGACACAGTGTAGAAAATGCATTGGTGTGCTTTATAGATTTATAAAAGATCTTATTTAAGTCCGATCATGTCTTATTTAAAGCACTTTTTGTTGCAAGCATCATATTTTCGACCGAGCAATATGTCTCATGGCCTGCAGAGTGTTTGCACAATGCTGTTTATTACAGGTTGACACTTATAACACCCGCTCCGTGTGAATGAGAGCTTGACAGGGGATACCTTGGCGGTATTGCTCCAGGTTGTGTAATTAAATTTGCAGATGAAATATCGCAAACGTCTGGGAGAGAGGAGAGGCCGAAACCGGTCGAGCTCGTAGGGAAAGTGCTGAGCAGCACATTCGGCCGGTTTCTCTCCTCAAACAGGCTTACCGTTTCACCACTCACACACACACACGCATGCACAGATGGAGCACGGCTGAAATGGGTGCAAGAGGTGGCAGGGGCAAGCCAAGAGAGGCCCCTGGAAATTTATGAAGTTATTGATTGACTGGTTGGGCTATCGCTGACCTTCGCCCGCCGTGTGAGGAAGAGGAGAGAGATAATAAAGAATATTTTGGTGCGGGCCTTTTTTGTGTTTTTTTTTTTTTTTCCGTCCATTCTGCCAAATATTAATCTCCTAATTTTTAATTTTTAATCTGGACAGAGCGGCAAAATAAATGCCTCTGTCCAGCAGGCCATGGTAAATAATTAAAATTGAAAATTGATTGTTTGTGCCAGAGCCGGGATTTATGGGATAGGGGCTCCACCACACCCCCGGGGGACCCACTCTCACGTCTGCACACACCGGCCTTGTTCCCGTGTGCTAAGCATTTTTTCACATTATTCTCTACCTAATATGCTAAGGAGAGTGGGTATGGGGGTTGAAAAGGGAGACGGAGGGAGGGAGGGCGGCGTAAAGGTTTGCTTTGTTAGATGATTACTGTGGTATTTTCTTTTTTTTTTTCATAGAAATCAATGGATTGGAACCTTCCCCCCATCTTCCACATGGCTCTAATATTTATTTCAATGTCCTGTCAATAAATATAACAAGGTTAGTTTTATAACGGTTTACCCGGGGAATTTGATTCAAGGGAAGTTATATTTGTTATGCCCGATTAAAAACAGGCAATCAATACAGGAGAAACTACCACATTACCTCCTCCCATCGCAACTCCCCTCAAACCTCTGCCACCCTTTACCGTTTCTCCCAAATACCTCCCTCCTTCGGCGAAAAAAAAAAGAAGCCATATGCAATGCACTTATAATCAAAAAGACACGCCTCCTGTCTGCCCGGTTACAAACGTCCCCCGACTGCGGTGGCCCGCCGTGTCAGCCCCGCCTGACTAATGAACAGTGGGAAAACAAATAATAGTCCTCCGGTTAAATTAATGAGCGAGGAAATGCGCCTCGCCTAACATTCGTTTTTTATACTGCTGACCGGCTTTACAGCATGTATGTGGGTGTTCGCTGTAATGATAATTCACTTCATGTTGCCTCGCATCAAGATGGATCTCTCTAATCACCTGTGGCTCACAGTTTCGTGGTATATTGCTCCGACGTGGCAACGCTGCGGATAAAAATGATGGAGTTCAGCACGTGAAACTCATCATATTCATTCCACCAGTTAGATTTAGAAGCAAAGACTCTTTCTTTCGTTCTTTCTTTCTGTTTGTTTTCTTTCTTTTTTTTTTTAGCTTTTTTTCGTTGTTCAATTCAAATTTGATTGGTTACACTCTCAGGTGAGTCAGATTCAGCCTTGTTTGAAAGTTATATGTCACATTTAACCCTGTTTGGCTGCTTTGTTTTTTGGGAAAGAAAGAAAAGAAGAACTTTTTAGTTCTTGTTCATCCCTCCTTGAGATTCAGAGTTGAGTGTTTGAGTTCTGTTGTCCTTCTGTTGTGCCACCTTGCAGTGTTGCTCTCGAAGCACTGTGCTGGCAAAAATTCTAATTTCTCGTCTCTCTGGTTGCTTGCAGAGAACAGTGAGATAACCTCTGTGGTTCTATCTTAATAATTAAAACACAGTGGTATAAAGTGGAGCGCTGCTCCTTTATTTATGAGCGAAGTATGCGCACCGAAGTGATTGTGTTGAAACCAGGCAAGTCCTTGATCCCTGACATGAGGGTTTGTATTTTCAGGGCATATTTGAATATCAATGCAGAGACATGATCACCCTGCTAGCACAGCCCCACCACACACACGCACACAGATGCATACACACTCGCGCACACACACACTGTCACCCCAACCTAACACCTTCACAGCCAGAAGGCCTTTGGACGGACGGGGGGGAAGACCTGTGATCAAGTGTGCATCAGACATCTGTCAAACACACACATTTAGGTGTAATGGTGTACATATGCTGCCATTCAAAAGCAAATGCATGCTTCAGTATATAAGTTAAAGGGTAAGTTCACTCATTTTTGCATAAGAGATGCCATATTGCATATTGCAAAGGCTCTACTGGCTGCAGGTTCGTGGATGATTTGGAATAATAAATACATTTATCCAGGTAATGTAAGCACCGCAGTCTGCACATTTTCACACCTCACCAAACGAACCTGGAAGTTTCTGCATTTTGTGAAATGATTTTAAGAAAACAGGTTTTTAATGTCGGCAAATCATGGCTGTTCACAGAGCATTTTTGCTGGCCTGTGTGTCCGTACCAAAGCCCTCGTTCTCATTCTCACAACCGTTCTCCACCAGCAGAGACAGTGATTGGCTGTTTTAGTTAACAGGCGTCAGGTCTCTGCCCAAAGTGATGCGACAATCCTGCTGTAATTCTCCCATGTATCAAACTCATGGATGCGTGTGCTGGAAACACATAAAGACTAAGAGCTTCTTCTAGTGTTCCCACCATCGCCACAACACCATCACCACCATCACGACGGGGAGCTCTGAAGAAATCAATTACTCCCAGGGCAGGCGTGTCGGGCTGCCGGCAAGAGCCCATACATCCAGCAGGGGGAATTATTTAGGAGGCAGAGGGAAAGGTATAAGGTGGGAGGAGGGAGGAAGTGGAGGAGTGTGGCCTTGCCGGGGCGCTCCATCTACTGCAGCTCTAAGCCCTAATCCCTGAAGGCGACACGGGCCCATCTCCTCACATTACTGCGTCGATACACTTCTCAATCCTGCTGGCCCACCGACTCATTAGATCCGCATTAGCTTCTCTTCCCTTAGCCCGTTGCCAAATTGCCCGATCAGAAGTGCCGGGGAAAACAATACCTATTCAGCAGCGTGATGCCTGCACATGCACGCATGAATGTCTTTCCTGTCACGCATGCACGCACGCACGTACACACAATATGGGATTATGAGGTATGGCGTACCGACGGGAGTCATAGTTGCAGCGATTGCAGGATCCAAGTATGGAGTAAAAAAGAAAAAAAAAAAAAGAAGGAGAGAGAGCGTCAGAGTGCGTGTTTGTGTGTCACACATGTATGTGTCTGTTTTTAATGTGGGAGTGATATGGTTATGTGTAAAAATATGGAGAGAGAAAACAGTCACCTCTGTCAACACACACCTGCCCAGTGCATGCTGTCGCACTTGACACACACACACACACACACACACACACACACACACACACACACACACACACACACACACACACACTGCCTGTTTCAGTGCCACGAAGGTCTTTGAAGACATTGATATCACAACATTATATTCAGCTTCTGCTGGAGGAGTGTGTGTTGTTAAAGTGTATTTATCATCTGGGAGAATGAAACAGAAAAACTTTACAAATTCACTCCTACAAGGTTAGTCATTAAGGGCTAACTGGTGTGAATTTTTTAAAACCAGCCCAATGCCAACATTTATTTTCACTTCCAAGGCTGTGTTGTTTTTGAATTATTTTGTAGATATGTTAAATTTAGAAGCAAAGTAATGCAAAAAAAAAAAAAACTCGTTTCAATCAAACAAATTTGTCCATTTATCATAATCAGCCAGTACTGTCCCCCTAATATCACTTTTGTATTTAATGTCTCGTGCCAGACTGGATAACGCTGCCTAATGTGGCTGTTTTTTCCTCCTACAACGGAAAAGATACTTTCTTTTTTTAGAATGAAACAGTGGAATGTTTTTCTTTTCTCGATGGGCTTTGACTGGATTCGGTAACCTTGTTTACCGTGTTCGTGCTTGTGTGAATGTTACCGAGCTCTGTGATGAGCTCGAACATCTTTTTTCTTTCTTTTTTTCCAGAAATATGTTGACGTCCTTGGAAAGTTTCATGTCGGCTTTACAGTTTGCACTGAACATTAACTGACCAGGTGTAACAGTAACGGTGTGAATGTGGAGCGGCGCACAACAGGGTCGTTGACAAAAAATTCTTTTGGCTGAGAGAAATAGACCTTCTGGACTTTTGAATATATTTGTTTACTTCATGGTGGTTTCTTGAGAACAGAGATGGTTTGATTGTGACTAAAGAATTCATAAGGTGGGGTAAAGAGAGGACAGAGGGGTGGAAGGACATGCAAGAGGGACTGAAGTCAAGCCAACCACTGATATCTTTCAATATTTTAACTGCTATTAGTAGACATAAACTTTTTCACTGTTCAGGTAGCGCATTTATTTATTCCTCCTGTTTTCAGGTACATGTGATTTCTGTCAACATTAATGTCAGGTTGGATTTGTCCCCTTATACTCTCCAACATCTGTTTCGTCAGTGCAGTTATAGTAAGATAATCAACGGAATAAGAAGCTTCAGCAGAGCAAAATAATGGAAATACTATTCTAACATATTTCCTCATTCTATGGTCACTTGTTTAATTTTATGACAGTGAAAAACGTCGACATTTCCTCACAGGAAAATCAAGGTCTTCAGTAGTTCGGCTCTGCTGATTGGTGGCAACTTTACAAAACTGATTGACATTATTGTGCTCTCTAATTGTAAATCACCACAATTACAATCAATAATAATTGGATCGGCACCTTTGTTTCAAAGTTGAGCCGATTGTTTTTAATGCCGAGAACTCACTTTCTTCTGCTGTGTGCTCTATTTTAACTAATCCTCTATATATTTATATTGAAATTATAATTATACTGTTTGGGGTAGAGTCATTTTAGTGATACTTTCCACTTTCACTGAACTGGAGTCTTTTCGTGAAATAAAAAAAAAGAGGCCCGTCTTTACCAGACCTGATTCAAATGTAAACCCTTTGATATTTTCGATTGAAGACTTTGAACCTTCGATTTGTGCAAAATCCAAATAGACAGTTGTTGTTGTTTTTTTCCATAACATTAAAGACCAGAATAAAGCATTTCATTGGGAGATTAATTGACGGCGCTTCATAAAACCTGATTTCATGCATGACATTTCATACATGGAATCCTGGACTTGTGGCTCAGTTGTTGCAGTGCTCTCCTCTAATATTCTCCTTGATGCTTCTAAGCTCTTGCCATATACATTGACTCTGAGCAAAGAAGGGAAGCTTTCCCTCCACATCGCGATGTAGGGGGTGGAGAACCAGAAGGATGTGGGGCGGAGAGGGAGGGAGAGGGAAGCATCGGAGGGCCTTGTCGGGGTCTCAGGTCATTAAATATCCATGCTGAGGAGGAGTGCTCAACGCTTCCCAACTTCCAGCTGCATCACACCGCATCACGCTGGCTTTGAAACCACACCGTTAGCTCGGTTTTGTGCACTCCTCCCCTGCTTTACCCTTCTCCTTTACTCTTTCTTCTCTCTCTCTCCCGTGGTTTTCGCATTCTGAACTGATGCGCACACATCTGTACAACAAAGTCGCACTCTTTGCCAATATCTGACACACTCGGTCCTCTGCGTCTCCCCCCTCTGCTCGGGAACTCCTCCCTCTAAATTGACTCACAAACTGTGACTCTGCATCACTGTTAACTGCATGTGGAAGATACACTGTGTGCACTCACCTCTTTCGTTCTCTCTCTCTCTCTCTCTGACACACACATACACACACGTACGCACACACACTGAAAAAAAACCCACACTTTCTACTCCACAAAAATATTCTCCCATCCCGAGAACCCCTATGTGATTCTATTAATAGCTAATACCTACCGCCATTAGCATGCATGGAAACCTCCCCTGCACTATTAATAGGACATGTCCAAATCACTGCTGTCGCATTAGTGGCTAACCGCTACAGCACGGGGAGTTTAAGTGTTGCTAACCGAGCGTGCCTGGTTTATTATGCCTTGTGTGAATAATAAAATACCCTCCCTCTCTCTCTCTCTCCTGTCGTCCCTGCGTCTCTCCCTTAGTCTCTCGCCCGCTCTCTCTCTCTCCCCTGCCACACTTTCTTCCCATCACAGCACCTCCACATACATGGATGAACTTGGCAGAGCACTTTGTTTGAACACTGAGCAGCTCGCCCCGTATCGTGAATATTTCACTTTCCCTGACGGGCTGCGGCTACCGTTGCGTCAGAGGGGGGCCAGATTAAAAGAGCTTGCCACTGATTAGAGGAGTTTGAGATAATGTCAGTTATATTTCTGCCAACTCCTCGCTCTTTATTTGAAGACGGGAGAAGCGCTTTGAAGAATTTGAAGAATTCGCGTTGTGGTCGGATGAATCAGGATGTTTTGGTATATTTAAACACACAAAGTAGTTTATGGTTAGGATTTTTTTAATTTGAGTGTTTTTTGACTTGTATTTTCATTTACACTTTATAATTTTTAATACTTAAATTACATGTCAATTAGTATACATTATATGAAAGAGTATTTGAATTAGTGCATCCGTCATTTTTTTTTACTTTTTCAACGACTGTGATTTCAGCTGTAACAAATAGATAACCACTTTTTACAGCATAAATTTAAAGACAAGTTTTTAATTTGCAATTATTTAAATGTAAAAAATCATCGTTGCTTAGTTGATTTGTCATTTGACTGATTATCTTCATTTCAAATTTTGAAATTGATGTCAATTACTAGCTTTTGTGGATAAATTAAGTTTTTTCTTTTTGTATTTTGAATTAGAAGTTTATAACATTCTGCTGTGCCGTCGTGTAAATGTGTCTAAACACTTGTGTCAACACTTTTGTCTTCCTGCTGTATATTGTTATAAAGCTAAGCGCATTACTTGAGAAGAAAAATTGCTTGGCAGACAAAATCTCGGCTGCAGCGTGATAGTAGGCCGGTAGATTTTACAGGGTTGATAATAACTGATAAAGTCGTCCTCCCAAACTTTGCAAACTTGATAAGCTGTCATAAGTACAGTATAAATCCCAGCGTCTGTGTCTCAACCAACACCTCTTCAGACTTTGCTTTTGTTTCTCCTTAACTAGGCTTCCTTCCCTTCCACACACCCACATTTCCCTCCTCCGTCTTTGTGTCTTCTTCTCCCCTTCCCTCGCTCATTTCGCACAGAGGAGGTCTCCCGGGAGGGCATTTTCATGTAACACGCCAACAAGCAGAGAACAAGAGGCGAGGAGTCTTAAATGTCCCGCTAAACTGTATGTGTGTTTCCCTTCTCTGTGTTTTCCTTTCGCTCTCTACCTCTCTCTGTTACTCTCATTACCTTTTGTGTCACACAGGAGGCTGTTAACGCCGCACTTTCTTTGTAACTTCCTAAACTGTGCGTGTGTGTGTGTGTGTGTGTGTGTGTGTGTGTGTGTGTGTGTGTGTGTGTGTGTTTTATTTTCCTGTAGTGAAACAGTGAATCTCTCTAAATGTTTTTTTTTTTTTTTTCCTTTTGTGGTTTTTGTTTTGAATTTGAAATCATGATGATGTTCTGCTCATTAAATTGACAGTCTTTACTCCGAGCTTGATTTGAATGGACCTTTAGCACAATTAAGAGTTGGAATTAGACACTAACACATTTCCTAGTTTGTCCGTGTATCGTTGCTGTTATCTGTCATAGCTCAGAAAAAAAAAAAGAAAAAGTGTGGGAGTCATTAGAGAGCTCAAAAAGCTTCTCCCATTCACTCCCAGTTTTTCATGTTCCAGGGTCGTGATTCTTGATGGGCCAGGACGACTCCTCATCCCAGCCTCCTTGGATTTGTCATTAGCCTATCGTGAGGTCAAGGGCTATGGGCCAGACCCAAAACAGCAGCGGCCCATTATTTCTCAAGGAAATTGATTATTGATTGGGAGCAACAACAGAACTGATTGAGGCCGGGGCAGGGAAGACAGATCGAGGAGAGGGAGCACACATGAGAGAGACTGAGGGCTCAATAAAGAACGATTGAAGCATGTCACACAGCGGGTGTATTGGCCGGACGGCAATCGAACCAGAGATGCACCACAATTTCCGTACATTCCCACAGGAACCGACAGATCGTCTCTGCGCCTCCAGTCTTTTCTTTTCTTTATAAAACTCTTTTCTTTTAATATCTTTGTTTTCCGAGTGTGTGGCCTTCACACTGCCGTGTGCATAGGTTCATGTAGCGGATGTGTTCATACTGTAACTGTATCTACTCTTTGTGTGTATGATGTTGTGTTTGCCCGTTTTATGTAACCTATTTAATTGTGTATCTGTGTGTATCGGCGAGCGAGTGCGAGGGCCGGGTTCCTGCAGTGTTGACAGGTCTCTTGCATGTCGCAGCCACTCTAAACAAACCAAGGTTGGGTTTAATCTTATAATGGCCGAGAGAAGGCCTCCTTAAAGCAAATCACAATGCATTGACCAAAAGGCTCATGCATTATTCAGAGCTGCTTTTTTTCATATCACACAACCTCAGCAATGCACATACACACACACACACACACACACACAAGCATGTGCGCACACATCTGCACTGTTTGTGCGTAAAGTGCACACACACACACACACACACACACACACACACACACACACACACAAAACCATATGCACACTTGCCCATACATCCAGTCACATAGGATTTTGTTGTAATTCAGATAATTGATGCGTATCTTTAGCTTGATTGAATTAGTGCTCTTGGGCTAATTCAGGTATCCCTTTGGTCTTGTTATTAATTTTTCCGGGTTGCAAATACAATTTGACATAGACCTTTTGCATGCATGTAGTCAGAAAATCATTCCAGACATTGTGTATTCATTACATTTGCAGATAATAAGGAGGGCAAGCTATATGTTCACCCTAAATAAACTAGATTACAGAGACTCACCCCTTAATACGAGGTGCGTGTGGACTGTCTGTGCACGTTTCACAGTGTAACCCTCTCATCACTCTGTATTGTCCGACAAATTAATTGCAGAGAGATTAAATATTTATTAAGAAGTATTCGTAAATAATCTGATTGATCGGAAGGAAGAAGAGGAGGGCAGACTTAGATGAAGGTGGGCATAGTTTATCTGTGTTTCCCTTTTTCAATTAACATCACAAGCAATCACAAAGGTGTGTATTCACTTCAGGGCTCCTCCTTTAACCAGAAAAGAATACATTGGATGTTATAGTTAAATACGATGGAAATGCAGGTTAGAAAAGAAATTGCAGCAAACAAGCTAAACTGAAACAACATGAAACATTGTGATCAACATTTATGTGTGCTTAGCATGAAAATATTGATAGGTTAAATACATCTTTACACACACACACACACACACACACACACACAGGCCCATCCGCAGTATGGCTTGTTGGTCTGTATACTTCCCCTCGGTGTCCTACCTTCTTCTAATTGGCTGCTTTGCAGCAGATCCCTGCCTCTGAGATGCTGGCTGTGCCCCTCTCCTCCTCCGTCCACCTCTCCGTGCTCTGTTTTCTCCTCCATCTCACCTCCACCCTTCAGCCCTACCCTTGACCACCCACCTCCTTTCAGGGGGCAGCCGTCGCCGCCGGCCCCTCGCTGCCTTTCTCTGAGTGCGCCGATGCCAGGTGCAGGAGTCACAGCAGTCTTGATTTTTGTGTAAATGCAAAGTATGTTCTTTTTATTTTTTTTATTTTGAAGCTGCAGATATGGTTTTAAAATGTCACTGAAAGAATTTGAATTGGAATCATAATTGAATTGTTGATAATTGCATCTTCAAGCCAAATTAGATTTTTCATTTTTGTAGTATTTTATAAAACAATTACAAAGCTTAATGGAAATTAATTTTATGTTTTCAGTTTTTTTCAGAATATTGCTGTGGCGGAAAGTTCTATTTTTCCAGAATATGGTCGATGCTTGGGTTCATATCATGCATGTGACGGTAGCGAGAGGTCATAGTTCAAATGCTTTCTTGCTGTGTATATTATCACATGATGTGCAGATGAAACGTGGATCTCTTCTCTCCAGCAGACTTATATGTCTGCTGAAACTGCACACGCAGACAGCGCAGCTTGATTTGGAACATTGTCCTGTTTCAAGAGACAGCTTAGCCATGTTTGGCCTGAGGGGACACTTATAAACACATGAATGTGGCTCAACCCAGACACAAAGAGATGACACCATACACAAACACACACACACACACTCACCCATAGCATGTATGCACACACATGTGGAAAGACAGACACAAACACAGACAATGTGGACATAAGCAAGTCTGCTCAAGGTGTTTGGTGAATGAATAAATATACACTCATGCATGCATGAACACACACACCCATATTCACACTGACACACACACACACATGCAGACCCACACTCCTACTCACCTTAATTGGCCCACCAAGCATCACTTAAGAAGCCTTTGAGACGGGGAGAGTGTGAGATAGACATGGAGGAGGAGAAGGGGGAAGTTCAGAGATATAGACAGAAAATGGAAAGAGAAGGAGTCTTGGAAAGGAGGAGGAGATCGGGAAGAAAGGAGAAAGAGGGAGGGAGGGCAGAAGGCACAAGGAGGAGAGAGAGAGAGAGAGAGAAAAGGCTCCCTGTGTATTTCTGGGGGTAATTACAGATGCAGATTTGCGTTGCCACTTGCAACATGGCTGAATTCATTTCCATCTTCGCTCTGCCCTTCCCTGGTGCCCCTGGGGAGGTACAGACATCAGTGTGTGTGCGTGTGTGTGTGTGTCTGTGTCTGTGTGTGTGTGTGTGTGTGTGTGTGTGTGTGTGTGTGTGTGTGTGTGTGTGTGTGTGTGTGTGTGTGTGTGTGTGTGTGTGTGTGTGTGTGAGAGAATGTTGAAGGAGGCAAATCTGGGAATCTGCATAACAAGCTGGGAAAGAAAAGAGGTAAAAGGAAGAAGAGTACGAGAAGGAGGAAGACAGTGTTTTGAAGAGGTGTGTGTGTGTGTGTGTGTGTGTGTGTGTGTGTGTGTGTGTGTGTGTGTGTGTGTAACAGCTACTAAATGATAAAATCCATTTAATTTCCACCACCTGATTTGAAGGAGCTGTCTTGTTATAACATTAGATTTTAACATCTATAAATATATTGGAAACGGAGGAAAACGCTGTTTACAATATTATGTGTTTAAATGCATCTCAAATAATCAAGCCGTGCATCACAGAGAGAGAAAATAACTGACAAGATCAGCAGCGTCAAGTTCTGCTGCCGTTCCTCGCTTTTCGGGAAAAAAAGCATTGACTTCTCAAACTCGGGAGAAGTGATTAGGTCTGCAGATAAAGGCATGAAAAGTGTTTGCAAACACTTCCATAATGTCTCGTTGTAAACTCCATACAGTAGGTGCCAGCAGCACAATCAGTGCCTCATAGTTTCATCAATCACAGGGAAATATTTGAAAGTCAATTTAATCCACTTCTGTGTGATTGATAGCTCGGGGAAAACACCTGAATTGCAGTCCTGCAGTAAACCTCACCCACCTGCTGTCCCTCCGCAGATTAAAACAGTTTGAAAATAATTTCACTTCTACTTTATGACCTAGTCTGTACTTTTGAGTAAAAGGCTGAGTTCAACTGAATCAGCTAAAATCCTTTCTTTCCCTCGGACTGTTTCTGTTATTAGATGTTATTAGATTCAGACACTCTCTTGACATATCAATATCGGTTGTTCATTTTCTGATTTTAAAAGCAGAAAATGTCCAGCATGTAGCTCCGGCATGCTGTTTATCCTCCGTATGTTGTGTGTGCTATGGGAGAATACAGGTGTTTGATGCCAGAGTTAAAATCCCCACGGCGTGTTTACCTCAGACTTGTCCTTCAGTCAGCTGAAGATTGATGGAGAGAGCTCCGCGCTCCCCCAGCACTCTGCTGTTTGTGTAATGACGGCATGTGGCCACCAGGGGCTTACCAATCACATGACTTTATCTGTGTGAGCAGAGGAAGAAAGAGTGAGAACTACAACAGGAGGAAAAGACTTAAAAGTGAGTGCTAAAACTAGACAGTAACTGTGCGTATGAGTTTCAAAAATCCATGAATGTGGCGTGAAAGCCCCTCTCCTCTGCTGCTTCTCTGCCCCCATGTTTGTTTTTGGCCATTGTCCCTTGAGATGTAGAGCAATACTGAATCTCTCTTAGTTTTTAATCCCTTTGTGGAAAACAACTCATACAAACATACGCACGCAGAGACGCACACACACACACACACACACACACACACACACACACACACACACACACACACACACACACACACTGCTTCCTGAAAGACCACCTGGCTCCCCGCTGCCAGTCCGCCAGCCAGCTCAGCAGCCAGAGACTTGGCCCGATTAATTATCTTCCTGCTAATTGAATGTAGAGGGACTCTACAGGGATGGGTCATTAAACTGATGCAGCGTATGTTTGTCTCCACTGTTTATCTAACCGCAGCTAAAAGATACATCAGACTCACACAAGCACAAACACACGCGCATCTGTGTGTGTTTGTGTGTGTGTGTGCGCTCATAAACATTCATGACGCACAGGTACACTCTGCAACTGATGCACATGCAACAACAACACGTGCACAGAAATAAAAAACTTTTGGTCTAATGACAGACTACTGGAAGCTGCGCTTTCCACTGAAAGAGTAAAAGTGGACATTGTGATGTCCTTTAATCCAATTCTTAATTTTTCATTTTGTTGCGGGCAAGACGTTTGAATCCAGTAACATTCAGTCGACCTACATTAAACAGATAAGCAGCAAATTCCCTTGTGAAATGCCATATCAAGTGAAAGACCAATTAGTGATTTATTTCCGATATAAGTACCTTAAACAAGGCTGAAGTTGGTGAATTGATTAGTCACTGTTAATTACCAGAGAACTGTTAACTATTCCATTAATCATTCAAGCCACTTTTCAAGCTAGAAAAGAAAAAAAAGAAACAAACACGGTCTACCTTCAGCTTCACAGCTGTGTGATTTCACTTTGGTTTTCCTTTAATTCAATTTAATTCTGTTTTATTTAGAGAGTACCAATTAGAACCGAGTCATCCCAGGACACTGAACATTACAGTCAAACGTGAATAAAGGGGAAAAAAAGGTAAAATTGAAGAGGAGACACTGCCTTTATAAAGGATGAACCAGTCAGGGTAAAGGAAAAGACGCAAAACTAAATAAACCACTGATTCTTCTGCTCTATATAATTGAAAAATGATCATTTTGAGGGTTTTTTTTTCCCATATCAATTTAAGTTTCATCACATTAAAATGCAGTATTCTCTAACGACTTTAAATGGAATACATTCTAAACTGAATGGCAGAGTAATTAGTTATGGAAACATCTACTTCGAGTGCTATTTTTATTTCTTTTATCTATGTGGAGGAAATAAATATGATCATTTCAAGTATCTATAAACCTTTTCTGGAGTCTTCATTGTATCAAATTATTAAACAGTTGTTTCACTTATCTGATTCATTTCTATACCCTATGCTGCTCAGTTTTTTTTTTTTTTTTTAATTAAATCTGTGCATTTGTAGAGGAAATAAAGGGGGAAAGAAATAGTTTCTAATGTTTGAGACAGGCTGACACTCAGAGCTTCAGCACAGAAAAAGTCAGGGTCAGGGGGTCGGGGGAATCCCTTTTCCTAGCATGATAAATTTCCTGATCATGTTTAATGATGTCACAGTAATCATGAAAAAAAGGGAGAAGCTGAAACTATCACTTTGTTGAAACTAATATTTTTAGAACTGATTCTACTCTAAGTGCAATACAAGACAAATAAAAATGTATATTTGAATAGTGCATGGCCATAACATCTGCAAACTCTATATAAAAACACTGAACATATATGTTTTAAAAGCATCTAACTAGCACAGGTAGATTTAACTTATTATCTTTTCATATGGAGCTTTAGAAAAGGAGCATTTTCTCCCTTACTAACTGATTTCAGACGCAGAATGTGAGATATAATGTTATTTAAGCTCCATGCCTCAGTGAGTCAACTGCCCAAACCCTTGTAATAAGCTATTAAACATTGGATTACTTCTCTTAGAGATAGTTTTAGTATGAAAACTGCTCTTGCCATCTATAAATCCATGCATTGTTTGTGAGTCCAACACACAGACACACACAGACACGCTCCAATCATGTGCCACGTGCTGACGCCTTATGAAATTCGTATTAATAGAGAGTATATGGGGTGTAATTAATGCAAAGCACTTTAGGTGTAACAAGCAAGCCCCTCGTCTCAGCATTAAGCCTACATTGTTCCAGTGCTAACGAGATGGCTCTCAGGGGAAGCGGCTCCCTTCTTCTCGTCTTGCGTCCCCTGTCTTTCTTTATCATCCCCTTCATGTTATTGGTGTCATGTAATCCTTGATACTGTGACTCTGTAATGATATGCTTGGAAAAAAAAGTGTGATGTTGATGCATTCCTGCTGGATAGGAGAAAGAAAAAGGGACATATTTATGTAAACGTTGCAGATTACTAAATATATGTGGCTTCTATCTCAGGATTTCTGTTTAAATGTCAGTTTTTGTTTTATTGTCTCACAACATGGAATCATAGGTTTGAATTAGCTATTTAGGATCGATCGACAGAAAAGAACCATCGTCATAGAAAATAAATCCTCTAATGTAGATGAATTACATATTTAAAACAACTGGAAGTTTGCTTGAGTATTCACCATCTATAATGAGTGGAACCCTAATAATCAATCCTTAGACAATTGCCTTGAGAGGTCAAATGATTACTTTGTTGAGCGGCAAAATGGATGTAATTGATTTTCGTATCAACACACAAACAAACAGCTTTACTACAGATGAGTTTATGATTTTAAGTGCCGTTTTACTGTGCCCAATAAATTGCCAGAGGAGAATCCTTGTGCTACATCATTGTTACTACCATCCTCTCGCTCTGTCTGAAAGATATTCCACATTGTTTGAGAACTCGTGGGTTGGAGGGAAGCGGTTTAATCACGATCACTTCTGGTGGAGAGTCGACTCGGCGTCCAAGGAAGCCGATCCGTGAGGCGGCTCACCCCGCGCCTCCCCGTCACCGGGGACTGTGCAGACTGCAGCGATAAACCTGAGACCTACACATGAAATGAACCTCGCTGTTGCTCTCATGTCTGCCGATGTGCACGCTCTTCCCCTCTCTCCCTCTGCCAGCCAAGTGCACATGCTTTGTTTCCCTCTGTTGTTCCCTGTTCACCTCTCTTTCACTTTTTTGTGCCAGCTGGTTAAATGACATTTAAATGCACGATTGAATTGATTTCCATTCATGATGGCAACGCCGGGTCACCAAAGCCTGGCCGTGTGTGATCTGAGTCCAAACCTGAGAGAAAGGATGTGGCAGTGAGGGAGCGCCGGCTCACACTGGGCGACACACACACACATCCGCACAATCATTTCATCTAAATGTGCTGTGTCCATCTGAATAAGACACAAAAAGATATTTATAGAGCTAATAAATGAACAAATTTAGTCAAAACTGCAAAGATGAAGCTTTTTTCGTTTTGATCAAGAAATTCCTCTTTTATTTAATCATGTTTCCTTCGTCTTTAGTTACTGACTGTCTATACTTTACAAGGATTGAAAATCAGATTGATACTGAGAAGACAAGCTACTAAGTCTTCCAACAATGCAAATGATAAAATTACGAAAGCAGTCTTACTTTACTGAGCGTTTGGAATTACAAATGCATCTGAATGTTGCACCTGTGTTGATTTGGTTATGTTATTGTGCACTGTGTTGAAGAAACTAAATTATAGAACGCCTTCTTTCTCTTAAAGTACAACATTTCAGTTTGGGAACTGTTGAAAAAACATGTTTCTCTCTTGGTTTCTAGTGGCCTGAGATCTAGAATCAGCAATGGCAATGTGTGATTTTAATATTTTTTTACACAAAATATTATCTGCTGGTATTGTTTTAACACTGTTCATGATATGAATAGATGCGTTACTTTGATGATTGTGGAATTCAAACGTCTCCAGCAGCCTCCGTCATGCCTTGTTTTCCTCCGTGTCTCCTGAGCTCTCAGCATACGTGAATTTGCCGGCTTGAAGGGTATTCAACCCCACATATGAGGCCCATTGTTGGCTGGTAAAGGCTGACGGCCGACACAGAGGCCCATTCCCCCCACATGCCTGCACACACATAATGGCCATTTCACCGCTCGTCTGGGGGTAATGGAGCCTGGCTGGGCCTACCAAGATGGATCGCACCCAGATGGGGATGAAATGGGTGATCTGGCAGGATTGACGAGGCCTAGAGGTGCTTTTAGAAGACTTGATGACCAAAGTTAGATAGCCAAACCGCCGCCCATCCTCATTTGGTTTAAGATAAAGGCTTGGTGAAGACAAAAGGGTGACTTTGACATTATTGTGTTTGTCACGGGGATGCAGTTGATGAATTTGTGTTATTACCATGAATGCAACTGTGCATGCCTGCGTACCGCTGGATGTGTGTTTATGGGCTGAAGTAGATGATAAGAAAAAAAAACACACACACAAAATGCAAAGCTGAGATGGACCTTAAGCGGTCACGTTAATCACCTACTCAGGATCTGCAAAATTGCCTGAATCGCCCGCTCAGCCACACACCCTTCCTCGTCAAACCCGGCCCCACCAAAACACAACATGACTGTGCTGGTATTTCGACAGGACCTTTGGGCGAGCGGCGGCCGACGTTATAAATGGCGTGTGGTGGATAATGTCAATACTCTGTGATTGGACTGAGCTTGCTGAGTCGCTAAAGGTCAGGGAGGAGCACATTGCTGATTGTTTTCCAAAGACAGCCCATTGAAGTTTGCCTGATAGGGGTCATTTAGTTTAAGAAGCGCTCAGAGGCTAAATTATCAGTCTGTGTCAGACCACCTTCTCCTAAAGTGCTATTTATCTCAGAATGAGTTTTTTACCCTCCCATTTTTCTTAATTTTCTCTCAAAAGTTTTGCAGTTTACAAATATTAGCTGAAATAAGCTATACTGACACTGTTCACAATTAAATTACAGTTGCAAAACACAGTGAACACAGTGATCGAGGGTCTTACTCTCTGCTGCACGGTAATGTAGGGGTCACAGAGTTTGCATGTTCTTGCTGTGCCTGCTTGACTCCCGGAGCTCCAACAATCAGACTAAATGACTTGTAGATGTGAGTTTCTGTCTCTGTATGTTGAAACTGCGGCGACCTGTCCAGGGCGTACCCTTCCGTAGCGATTCGTAGGATCAAACTGGCTCCAGGCCCCATTAAGTTTGATAAGTGATATTAAAGATGGCTCAATGGATGAAAGATGTTATTGTTTTAATAAGATTAGCAGACACAGCAAAACATTGTAGCAAATGTTACTTTTTTAAAACCATTAGTCTGAGAATTGCTGTGACGTGGACAACGTCTCATTTGTCCCATCGCACATGGAAGATCCGGATGATCATAGTCGGTTTGGCAGAAAGAATAAAAACTCAGCTAAATGCAATCCCCAGACTAATATGAGTCTGGAATCTGTGCCATACTTCTGTCAGTACTTTATGACTGAGAATAAGGTCAATTTCAGATACTTTAATACAATAATGAACACAATATTTGAACAAAGCAACATTCTCAATTTGACAACTTATCCAAGAGTAGCAGAGAAATAATTAACATTTTGTACAATTACTCACAAATTCAGGCCTTGAATATCTTTTTTTTTTTTCAGAACTATTACATGCCCATATTTGTTATTGCTCAGAATTGTGAGGCTTTGTCTCTTGACACACAAAGTGACGTGACAAGTGTCTCTCTAGAAATGTGAAGGTACACCTAGTTCTTTGAAACGTAAGTAGGACTGTGCAATTAGATGAGCAATCTTTATTAGTTTTGAAAAAGAGCGCCTGTTTCTCCTACTGATCTCATGTCCATTCACAATATGAAAAGATGCTTTCATCTCAGCTGTGTTAATGTCTATTTAAACACGTACACTGCACCAAACACATGTACGCATGTATTATCCGCTAACTGAGGCTTTTAGGTCTAATTTCATTGACAATGTTCCCTTTGTGGTATATCAACGAGAGGCAATCTAAAACACACGAGATGCAAATGTGGATATTTACTATCCAATCCGCCCACATCATTGGAGATTCGGTGTGTGTGTGTGTGTGCGTGTGCGTGTTTGCACAAGGTGCATGCATTTGTGCTCACGACACCCCTCGCTTCAGTGACTCTTCAAAGGCATTGAGTGGTGCCCTTTGTGGCGCCCTCGCCCCCTCCCCTTTCACTCTCCCTCCTTTTGTCTTAGCGTTTCATATTTAATAGAGCTGGCTCCGAAACAGAGCGTGGATGGGTACCTGAGGCACGGGGCGAAGGCCCACTGATGCCTGGGTGAAGTGTCTCCTCTGTCTCCGTCTCCGCTCGCGTCTCCCTTTTTCTCCCATGATCCTTTCAAGAGAATATGTGAGCGTCGGATCAAAGGCTCTCACAATGACGTCCCCCGTATTCGGTCGGGACGCCGCGGCCGTTGAGATGCCCGCTCTCTCCCTCCTGTCTGCTTTTAAACAGGTGTCTCGACTGATAAGTGGCGCTCGGTGTTTCAGAGAGGCTAAGCAGAAATGTAGAAGCTCAAAAAATCTGAACGCACAATTTGCGCTATCTCCACATTTGATCCACTTTATCCTTGTTTCTTTTTTGTTGTAGTTCTCTCACAACTGACAGTACTTCCCGCCTTCATCTTACTGGTTTTGGAGGTAGGAACACCGCCACAACACCCAGTAAGCCGCCGTACTCCTGCTCTCCCTCTGTGCTCCACATTTCCTTCTCGCAGCGAGGCGATGAGAGCCAATTGGCGTCTGTCAAACTATCTGGCTGATTTTATAGCTGGCTTTCAATCACCTGCCTTGTAAAGAACAAGAACACATGTTCCCCATTGATCGTCAATCAATGATCAATTAAGCAAGCCATTTGTCCAATTAGAGCAAAGGGTCCATCCGGACCGTGGCTTATTTAGCTGTTTGATTGGAATGGAGCAGAGGGAATGGATAAGCTTGCATAATTGATCAGTATCAGGTCTTTAAACACTTATCTAAGTCAGATAGTGAGGCTATTCAGGTTGCTGTCAGGAAATTATGTTGCCTTGAACTGACTCAAGAATCAGATGTTTTTTCTTCAGGGTTTTTTTTAGTATTTTATTTACATCAGGAACTTTATTTTAAGAAAGTATATGTTGCTTGGACTCTTTTTCACTATATCAGTATGTTTTGTCTTTATAGATAAACAGATACAAAGATTAATGACTTAGTGGAATAATAGATTGCAGAATGTAATAAGTGTGATACTGAAGTTCACCATCCATTCCCATCAGCGACCTCATTACTTTTAGATAACTGTGACAACAAAAGCTCAAAAAGTTGGAAAATATTTATATATTATATATAACTTTTAATTTCTAGTGTCCTTAAAAGGAAATCAATGTACCTGTGGAAAGCAAAAATGAAGCTATTTCTGCCTTTTGTCTAATGTCAGCTCAGCTAGATGTGATTCTCAACTGGTGGATTGTGACCCAAAAGTGGGTCATGGGCCGTTCAGATGTGACCATTATTATTGTTTTGTTGTTGTTTGTGTTTGCTCGAAGTTGAGATCAGTCACAGAATTATCATACTGCATTTACTGCACGATATTACTGACTAAACACTGCATTTAATTTACTTGAAAGCATCTAATAAATGACCTGTGCCCCATGTGTTGCTCAAAGGTTGAACTTGCTTCCTGAACTCTCTAATTCAAGCTCTGTTTCAAGGGTTTGGTTTTGGTAGGCTATTGGTCTCATTAGTCTGGTCTTCGGGTCATTCAGATGCAACTGGAAGCCTTTAATGAATGAGGAGAAGGAGTTCTTAGATCTTTGTGTTTTCAAGTTTCTCAGTCAAAAGCCAGGTTTGTATCGTATCGGTTGCTATACGATCATTTCCACCACCACAAACTCTATGAACCCATCGACTCCTTCTCATGTCACTTTTTTTCAGAGGACTCGGATTGTTTATTTGGGTCAAATAGTCAGTTTTCCCACAGAAAAAAAGGGGGTGTCTTCTAGCCCTGCCATCCTTTTTCATCCATGTCCTTCTGCCTCCTTCTCTTTCTTTTCCACTTTTTTTTTTCTTTTTTTTTTTTCATCCATGGCCCCTCCATTTTAGGTTTTCAACCATTTAACCAGTCGGCGACAATCAGAGCTGACAGAGTGATGGGAAACAATCGAGGCGGGGTCACTGGAGGGGTGACCTCAGAGGGTTGGGGGGTAGGGATCGAAGGGAGGCCCCGGCAAAAAACCGCCACCCAGTGCCGTGTCCCGCCCGGCTCTTTGTTGCTGCTGTCCAGTGAGAAAAGCGGGACACTTCAGTTCACCGTATCCCGCTCTCTCCGCTCTTTTGGGTTTACCTCTCTATCGTCCTCTCAGTTGCTCTTCTCGTGCTCTTTTCTCTTCCCTCTTTGTGTTTTCGCCCACAAAGGCCGAGCGGAGGGTGCAGAAAGTGATAAAGTGACTGACGGGCCACTTTTCCTCACATTTTTTTTTTTTTTCCTCTCCACTCTGCCTTTCTCCTCGCCAGTGTCTGTGACTGCGTGACACCCAGGACCGTGATTGACAGGGGGCGTGGAGGTGTGTGAGAGCGTGTGTCTGTACGTTCAGGAAAGAGGCAGTGGCGGAGGGAGGGGGGGCGGCAAAGTGACTGCATGTCTTTGTGAATGTCTGTCTGGACGCTTGGGGTAGCGAGAGGGGGGTTCGGGTGGGTGTGTGTGTGTGTGTGGGGGGGGGTGTTGTGGGAGTTTTCGAGACTAAAGTGGTGCGAGAGGGAGGAGAGCCGACGGCAGGATGGAATAGAGTCGAGGGGAAGAAGTGTGAGGGCGAAGAGAGAGGAGGAAGGGTGACATGGGGGGAGTAGGGAGGTGGGGGAGGGCGGGGTTGGGTGGTGGGGGCAAGGGGGGTGGCGGGGTTCATCCACGCATTCTCTCGCCCTCTCCGTGACAGTTTGGAGGTTTCACACTTAGCTGCCCCTCCGTTTGTTTGTCTGCGCGCCTCAGCCAGGTTCCCACGTGAAAGTGCGCTCTCACCGCGCGCCCGTCTGACCGTTGGGCATCGCAGCGGTCCGAACCCGAGCGGAGATGGACGTGAACGGAGACTGACAGCTGGGCGCAGGTCGGCAGACGCAGGCCGGTCTGCACGTTGGGACGACTCCTTCTGGTTCCCATGCTGCCGCCGTCCACCGGTTGACCCCATGAGTTTTGTTTACTCCGGTCTGAACAACTAATTACAGAGCATAACGCCTTGTTTCAGCAACCATCTTTTCATCGATACTTATTTTAATCAGGCGAGGAATATTCTAATTTAACACATTGCTACGGGTAATTTTATTTTTTCTTTGCAGACATGTCACGTTGCGACGTCGTGCCGTCGGAGCAGTGTCCGGCAATTTGTTAAATAAATCACAGACATTGTATGGATATTATTGCTTCATCTACTGGAAAATGTCAAACTCGGTTGACTTCATTCCCTCCAAATATCAAACTAATACACTGATACGCATAATTAGAGGTCGTGGGCTGGCAATTAAAACAGTATCCCTTGTTCTCACCGGGCTCATCACAAATGTATGATAATTTAATAATTTTGCCACTGGTGTCATATATGGATGATTGATTAGAGATGGAGGGAAGGGATAGCGAGATGGGTGGAGGCAAAGTGGGAGGGGAGCAAAAGGGGGAGCGCGGGATGAATTAGTGACGGGACGGAGGGAGAACGAGAGAAAAGAAAGGAGGAAGAGGGCGGGGGGGCATTCCTGGTGATTCAGCAGGGCCGGGGTGAGGGAGGGGACGGCGAGCGGATGGACAGAGGGTGGGAAGGATAGATGGAGGGAACAGGAGGAGGGGTGGCAGGGCTCCCCTCTAGCAAGTGTGGCGACAGGGACAGATGGCGTCCCTCGGCGGACAGAGTGAGTCCCAGTTTTCACCTGCGGCCCCATGGGAAAAATCCGCCTTCCTCGCACATGCAGCCATACAAGAGGCCCAGGAATGCTCGCGCAGTGCTACAGCAAGATGAAGGATGTACGAGGAGGAGGGGGGAGGTGGAAGGATGGATGGAGAGTGGGAAAGGAGGGAGGAGAGCAAAGAAGCGGGTCAGGGGAACAGTGATGCGGGGTAGTCTGAGAAAACTTTGCGGGCGGAAAAACGTAGAGTGGGAAAAAAAGCATCGAGGATTAGAAGATTGTGGAAAGGAGAAATTGAAGGAAGCTATGAAAGTAGGCAGTCAAAAAAAAAAAAATCAATAAGCACAATGTTTGAAGAAAGAAAAGCAGCGGGGAAGCCTTCACACTGTGAAAACTATTTGACAGATACTTTCCGACAGACAGCGCAACACCCAGGCAGATGCCTCTCGCTCCCGCTCCCTCCTCTCCCTTTCCTTCCCTCCCTCCTCGGCCGTCATCTCCTTTCTCTCCGCCTTGTTTTCTTTCCTCCTCTTGCCCCGTCTCTCCCTCTCTCTCACTCCCTGACTGTTGGTTGATACAGATGGTGCTTTTGAGTTCTGTGAATGGGGTCAGGCCGGGTCGGGAGGGGAGGGAGGGGGTGCCAGGGAGGACCAGACAATAATGTAACGATTCGACTGACCCCCCCCCCCTCAGACCAGCAGGGCCGTGGAGGAGAGTGAAAGTAAACAATGGTCCGTCGCTGAGGGGGTCAGTGGGAGGGGAGAGGGAAGAGGGGAACGGGTCTGCGGGGGGGAGGGGTCTCCCAGGGTCTTGACGCGGGCCGCCGGCAGGAGGGGGCCGAGATGGGCGTGTTTCTGAGCGTGCGTGCTCGCAGGCTGGCTGGAAGGGCGCAGAGGTCACAAGGTAGCAGCACTTCAGTCTTGGCATGTGGTCTACGTTTGCAAGTTTCTGTTTTGGAAACTCATTACTGCTGCCAGCTCTTTAGTCTGCTGCTTTTGTTTTGAGCAAACCTCGTCTCCCCATAGTCCGCCATAATTAAGATCTGCCGGTTAGCATTCAGTCTTCACTGCTGAAACGGTGAAATCGATGGTAGTTTAGGCCAAAGAAGGAGTGACCCAGACAAATGTAAAAGTAAATGTAGGATTTTAAAGATGGTTTATGCTGAAGATGTCTTTGCAAACACGGTTGAGTTTGGTATTTTCTGTCAAGGCCCAGTTTGACAGTAGAAAAATGTTAAGCTTTGACTTTATCAACATTTCATGAGAAATAAAAGGTTCAACAGATGACCTCTGTTGATGTTTCAATGCCTCAGAATAGGAAAGTCTTCAGTGTCTTTGCAAAGGAAAACATACACTGACATTTACATTTCACAAAGAAACAAGGGGAAAATGGGATCAGATTTATAACATTATTTGTCTAATACTTTTTTCATGACAGCTTTGGAGAATGAAGGCATCTAGATTTGCATTTAAGGCTTCATACCTCAAGAACAATTCCTCTTTTAGAAAAGTTTCATTTAATTCTCTGTGTCTGTTTTGTTCATCAGCTTCAAATTATTCTTCCGGAGGATGTGTTGAGCTGTATGGGTTACCATCTGTGCTCTGGCCGCATGTGCAGAAGTACAAATGAAGGGGATATTGAAGTGTGGCAGTTGACACGTGGCTAAGCAGGCCTAAAGATGTCTCATTGATTTAATTGACTGGAGAGGCAGAAATCAATGACAGTGATCAGCAGTCCCCCAAAGTCCAATAATTTGCACAATGGCTTCACTTCTGCTGCTCACCAGATGCTGGCCTCTTCAGCTGATACTGACCTTTCTGCAGGACATAATTTACTACTTCATGCTACACACAAACACTCACATTAATCACAATATTTTATTGCAGATTATAAAATATACCAAATATGTAAGTGTATATTTGTATTACATATATATAAATAGACACACGCGAATTTATATGAGGTATAAATTTGTGTGTCATCTGAAAACACAACTAAAACACTCTGTGTATTTTCTCTCCATTTTCCACCTGTGGCCTTTGATTGACAGCTGCTCAGAAGTGGAACGGTACTTTCAGCGCAGAGATGAGAAGGCAGGCGGCAGGGGTCGAGCCCTCGGGCCACGAGGGGCCGGCCGCTCCTCCTCCACATCTATTCCAGGCCGAGGGGCCCGAGCGGGAGCTCCGAGGTGCCGATCGGAAAAACCACATTGTGTTTGAGGCCGCTCCCGTTTCAGTGTTAGAAGTCAAAGAGTGTTGTGACACGATGTGGGCAGTGTAAGTGATGAGACACGCACATGCAAAATGTGTTCTGCTGAAGCGTCCGTGCACTGGCATGCTCACGGTGCATCAGTGTCTGCCTGTCAGGAGCAGAGAGGCATTTATGCGCAGATAAACCCCCTTCATGATGGAGAATGCTTACACACAACACGCCACCCTGTTTACTGCCTCTCTGAGTAATTCCTTCCACAAACACGCAGCAGTGTATAAGTGCTACCAGTAAACTAGGTATATGATGAGTATTGTAGGGTCACCAAATTGGAGGACACCCTGCCCTGCCTCATGGAGATACTGAAAGATACTTAAAGACAACTAAGTGCTTTATGATTCATACATTTATTTATAGCATTCTTGCTCTGTTTGAAATTAAAATTTTCTGTCACATAAATATAAATATCATCTCACAACATGTTTAAATGCAAAAATATCAAAAATGCCTCACCTCTTAGTTAAACAAACAAAAGTGATCTGTAAAAGTGCGGTTGTGCTTTGGCATTATGTGTCTAAGAGCACAGTGGAGGTGTGTTTTCTGCTCTGACCTGAGAGAAGGCGTGGCCGGCGTCTGCCACGTCACACTGCATACGGCGAGCATGCTCAACATCTTAGGTGCATCCGAATAATGCCAGTGGCCCAGCGCAGTGCTTCATTATGAATATTGATGGTCTGTAGAACAAGCTGAGCAAAACCCAGACATTTTAGGGAATTTTCTAAAAAAAAAACCCCAGGACATAATTTTTACGACCGAAAAGGAGGACATGTCCTGGCGAAAGAGAACGTCTGGTCACCCTGGGTTAGTGGCTATCAAAAAGATGGAGCTGTGAGTTAGAGAAAATTCATACCAGTCAGTTCAGTGATCTGAGGTGAATATTTTACTGTTTCTCTGGATTGCTGCTGCTTCAGGTGTTACGTTCTCCATATCTTCCCTCTTTATGCTGACAAGAAAACTGATTATTTGAAGGAGGCGAGGATTTGAGAAGACTGTTTACGAGTCACTAAAGAACATCAAATTTTCTCTTGAACACAGATTCAGCCTTCTTTGGCTATTAGACTGTTTGCCTATAAACTTAAAACTTAAATCTGAACTGTCCATTATGGAAAATGTATATATTGGCAGCTGATGCATTTGATGAGACACGATTAGAAAATATTGATGAAAGTACAACTTACTTAAAACATCACATCATGTATTTTTTTTTGCATATTATTATGAAAGTGTAGTTCTTTTCTCACATGTTTACTCTAAAGAAGTTCATGAGAACACTGAAGCCAGATAGATAGCAGGATTTCAGATTATCTTAAAAGTTGGTCTTCACTAGATGTGTATTTTTTGTTTCACGTCAAATTCTATTTTTTTTGGTCAAATGTGAGATGTTCTGATGAATTTCACCTTGTTTTCAGTTATTGTTAGAGGATGTTGGGACCCAAAAGCAGTAATAAGCATAGTAACTTGTTCACTCAGAGGAGGCTCGACCCACATGTTGAAAACCACTGCTCTAAAGTAAAACCCAACAACTGCACCACAATTAAATATATCTTTTTAGAGTTGATCTAAAAATCCACAGCTTTGGGAAGCGATATTACTCACTAAAAGGTGTAATCCTATATCACCGGGGCCCAGATTAGTGCATGAATATTGCAGGAGGGTGGCTGCATTGCCGCTGAGGCAGCAGTATAAAATCTGTGCACACCCAGTTTTTCTTGGAAGACTTTTCACCACCTGGTGAAACAACTGTATAAAACTCATTACCTCAACTACAGCTCAGTGATTTCAAGTCAGATGTACAATTTCTTTCATTGGAAAGAACTGAGCATATGAAGCAACAGTCCAGCAACAAGCGACTTGATTTGACACCGTGATAAAAACACTAATCGCCAAAAAGCAGCAGTAAAGAAGTGGATACACTCAAAAACTTGCATTAATCTTGTGCAGTGGTGCACAGTGAAGATCCAGTAAAAACCTTCTTACTTACATTAGAAGAGGATTTAAAATTCATGCCAGAGTTGGCTGCAACTGAGCAACTGAAGAGGAGTGCTGAGCATCGCTCATGCAAACTTCTCTCTCTTATTTTTCTCTCTCTCTCTCTGTGAAATGACTGTGTTCCAGTTGAATGACCTTATTCTGTAAGCTGCTGAAGTGACCGTTGGTCTGACCTCTTAAGCAACTTCAAAAATAATAGCTTTTGAAAACACATGCCTTGAGTTGAAGTGAGTACGTTAAGATGAACCTTCAGTGCAGAATAGTCCAGATGTGGGAGGATGTGCAAACGGGCCATGGGAGAAAACATTATGTTTAAATAAAGTCGTGCCTTTGACAGTCCAGCGAGAAACTTAAGGACAAACGTGAACATGGCCATTGAGACGTTTTTTTTTTTTTCAAGGTGAGCAAAGGTTGATGCAAAAGAACTTTAATGGTGCGTTTTCCCGGCTCATTTATAGTATTTATTTTATTTCATTATTTTTTTATGTGTGAGTGTCACATCAAGCCACTGCAGTTGCTTCACACGTTCACGCTTTTCCTATCGTGTTTGAAAAATACTTTGTTTTTTGTTTTTATGTTTTGGAACTGTGCATGTTTGGTTTGTTTTTAGTTTAGTGCCTATGAACACAATAAAACAACACAAGACATTTAACAATTATTGGTATTTGGAGCTTGGAAACGTATCTCTCTCGTTCATCATCAGTCATCAGTGCTCTCAGTCACTGCAAAGTGCATTGTGAGGTTGTTTTTTTTTTTCCTCAGGTTCCTTTTATCTGTGCTTTTGCAGCCACAGCACTTTTAGTTTTGCATTGTTCAAAACCTACAGAGATCAGATTACTGATGAGACCCTAACAGCAGCACAGTGGTCAAATGCAAAAACCCTCAAGATAGCTGTAGAAGTTTTATAATCACTTTCTCTCTTATGAGAAAAGGAGAAGAACATAATTTTGCTTTGAGTAACTCACCCTACAAATGCTCTCTTAAAGAGGAAACAGTCTAATTCATGGACTTGTGTTGCATCTGCTGGCTAGAGGGTATAATATCCATTCAAAGAAACAAGGAAGGAAATCAGCTCGTTGTTCATACAAGAACAATCTCTCAAATTTGAAAAGATTGATGCATGGAATCTGATCTGTAGATCCCAATACAAATTATGACCTTTTTTCTAAATGTTCATTCTTACATTCACAGATGTAATCCATGGGTTTAATGCTGTCCCAACAAGGAGAATTTACAGGAGCAGTTATGTGGGCAGTGGTCTAGGGTATCTGGCTCCTATCATGCAATTTTATGACATAATTGTAAATCTTTATAGAAAAATGAATACACAGCAAGGTAGGTGGATGTTCTCGGAGCCAGAATTTACAGGGTGATAGTGGAAGATGTTGCATTGAGAGAAACCTCTCAGGACGGATGCCATTTTTAACTCCAGACTCTCGAGGGCTCAGTATACAGCAGGGAAAATGTTTGACATTCTCTCTGTCAGATTTTAGCGCAGTCAACTGAAACCTGAGGATGCTTGCAGTCCGGCGATGACTTGCCGAAACTTCTGTTTCTGTCCAGCAGCAAACATCGTCTAAACATCTTGAAGCGTGCCATCAGTGTGAGGCAGCAGTGTTGGTGTTTCGAGAGGCTGTGGACGGAGCCTGGTCATGCGCGACCACTCCAGCTTTCTCCCCACTACAGCACTTCACCTGTCAGGTTGTATAGTAAATAACAATCGCTTTTTAATCTGGTTGGTAAAGGAAAGGTCATGAATACGTTCTTGTTAATTTTCTGATAAATGCGTGGAAACACGTGGAAATAGGTTATGTAGGCTAGCTTCACCAGAGATTTTCAGAGGTGCAAAATAGATGTGGGGGTCAGGGGGAGTATCTTTTCCCAGCTTTAATGCAAAAATATTAGTGTAACATATAGAGTTGCAGACTTTATATAAAGATTTCCAAGCTGTACAATGTAAACTAATAGTCAGATGACTCTGTGTCTACCTTAACCAAAGCTCACATGCAACATGTGGATGAAAAGAGGAACCAGCGTGCATCACAGAGATGTATATCCTCGGTCAAGTGCTTCATCCTCCCTTTGACTCGCTGTGCCTTCATATGAGTTTGATTGGCAGCCACAAGAGCTTTATGAACAGCGAACACTGTCAAAAGGATGTACAATTCAAAATCTGGTCTTTGTGCTGCTTTGCCTGGCAACAAGACTGAGGAAAAAAGAAAAAAAAAAAACTCTCCGGGCCGATTTTACACACCCTTCACCTTTCGGCAGACGCTCAGAGAGAGTGACAGCAGTTTTGTGCATACATGAAGATAGATGTTCTGTGTATTAATGCCAATTCGTGTGTCTTCTACGGGTCGGTTTGTATTGCAGATGTGTCGTGTTAACTGTTGGCGATGTGTGAGAGATGAGAGGAGGCAGAGCTGCATATGAAGGACATGTGGGAGAACGTGGGGAGCGACAGTCAGAGGGAGAGTTGGTTGGGGTTTATAATGGGGCACAGCAGACACCAGGTCCTGGCCCTAATTGATCTCTGGGTAGTGCAGAGGGCCCAGCCTCGGGGGCCACTGGAGGGGTCATTAGGATGCAAATATAACAGTGTGTTACTCCTGCACGCACTCGGCAGACACACTGACAAAGGAGGGAGTGATGGAAAAGAAGAGGGCTAGGCAAAGCGCAGAAATGTAGTCCACTTCTTTCTGTTATTCACCTTCTGATCGTTTTTACCCCTCTTATTGTCACTTGCTGTATAATATGTAATGCGAATTGTTCTCTTGTCCTTATCTAAATACAATATGCTGCTGCTTGGAATTATCAACTCTTGCTGACATTGAGCCTGGAAAATATATTTTATTAAAATGAAATGGACCATAATTGACAGCTGGTGGGGTCCAAGGACTGAGGGAATTGTAGAGCTAGTTTGAGTGACTTTCTCGGTGCATGAACTCATGAACTGCAGAAGGTATTGTTGTGTGTGGAAAAGTTTTTTTTTTTTTTTCTCTCTCCACATGTTGAGTCAGAAACTTTCTGGTGTTATAAATCAGTTTGGGACTGTCAACTAAAGTGCCTGGAATCATAATTGTCAAAGGCGCCAAAATTGACAAATAAGTAGGCAATGCTTGACAACAACTCACTGGTTCAGATATAATTCTTTCCATAATCCTCCCTACTCAGTAAAAAGTAACTTTTCCAAGGAACTTACCCACTTGCTTCAAGAGGGTTCATCATTCTGCAAGTTCTGGATGGTGTGCAATCAAAACATTAGCATTATTTTCCTCTTTATATACTCGAAAGCCCATTTTAAACTCTTCAGCCGAATCCACTTCCTTTCACTCAGTTTGTCAAAGTGTGGAAATAGCACAGTTTCAATGATATCTAAAGCCAATATGTGTGAGCACTCACCATGATAAATTATTTACATTTGATCATAATGTCAGTTATTGTTTTGTTCCTATGCGGTACTTGGAGCCATAGTTTGACAAAGCAAATAAAAACAACACAAAAAAATAAAAAAGATGCAAATCAGAAACATGCTCCTTTGATGACAGAGCCTGCCCCTCTTTGTCATTTATACTTATTGTTTGTACCAAAACACCAATTGTGCCCTTCCAGTGAAACAAACCTGGACCTCTGCCCTTTCCAGGATGCATGCTGGTTATCCCAACGCCTGTGCCCCGCTCCTTGTACACATGTCTCTCATTATTTGTCTTTTTCATGTCTCCATTTTTTAAGACAAAAGCTGAGGATATCCGTGGCAGGGGTTGGGGGCTGGGGGGCCAGCCCGAGTGGAGATCGTTTTTTCATTCCCTCCTAATTGACGTGAACAGTTCTTTTGACCCTAATTAGCGCTCTGTAATCTCTCATTTGCATATCACAAAGGCAACAGCATTTGCATATTTGTAAACGAGATGGGCCCTGCATCTGCATGCGTTCCCTTGTTTCCTCGTCTTTCTTCTTTGCCCCTCGCCTTTCTGCCTGTCTCTCCCTCTCCCGCCATCTTTGCTCTCTCACATGGATGCAGTGCCAGAAAGTGGCGGTGACAACAGGGCAACACGCAGACAGCAACAAGAGGCGGGCGCTGGGTGCTTGGCACACGCCCTGGCACGGGCAATGACAAGGAGAAATTGGAGCTGAGAGCAACTTTTAAAGAGTTTGTAGGTACAGAGGGTATTACGAACAAGTTTGAAACGCCGAGTAGCGGGAAGACTAATGATGGAGAGCAACAGTGTGAGATAAAGGGACACCCGATGGTGATAAAGGGACAAAAAATGGTGATAAGATGCAGGACGCAGAGAGAGAATCCGGAGAAGGAGGAGAGTGGGAAAAAAAAGGAAAGACGTTCACATACCACATGCAAATCGCTGGCTTGGTGTGAAGCCCGGCGCACACCAGTGTTTTTATGAGGAAGTTTTTTACTTTGAGTCCTTGCCGATCCAGCAAAGATCTGCTGTCCTGGAAGCTCTTCTCATCTGCTTTCACTGCTCTGCGAACATAGCTCTGAACCAAACTAGCAGGATAATATGAATTGTTTTCAGATATTCACAAGGTCTCCATTTGTCCCTTTTCTCATCTGGAAGCTAACAGGAGCGCTTCACATATAGCCGTTTGTTTTACAATACCCATTATTGGTAATCACTACCACTTAGTGCAAGTAGTTGTAAGTCATTATTGATGCTTTGTGGAATGGCCACATCAAATTGGCCATTTGTCTTTGGCTTTCCCCTTTAATTTTCACAATAAATTCATTGCTTCTTCAAAATACTCCATGTTGCACAAGGTCGCCGCATCTATCAAGATGTCTGCATCCCAAGGTGACACCGTGGAGCTTTTCCACAAACTACTCCGCTACACACTCAGGCTTTCTGTAGTTTAGAAAATGTTGCCAGATGTTTTTCATTGAGATTCTTTCACCGGCGTCCTTCACTGTATTCCTGTCGCACCTGTATGAGCTCGCCCCTGCCAACCTCACCTATGGGTGACTTTGTCTGCCCCCTTTTTTTTGGCCATAATAGGGACTGACATTGGTGTGCCTTCAGGTGCGCTGACATTTTTTTTTTTCTCTTTCCCTCTCACTCCCGCTGACCGCTCTCCTCCTCCCCTTGTCAGTCCTGACCCTAGTGACGCAGCTCTCTATTACTATGGTAATGGGGGCTAATTGAATGGCCGAGGTGTAATGGAGAAGACAACACAGCCTACATTATGATAAGGAGCCTAGACAATAGCCCCATGTCCAGGGTCAGCACTCGCCAATAAGGAGGGCTTAAGGAGGGGATAGATGTCCTCCTTGCCCCTCTGCCCACTCAGTTTTTCTTTTTGTTTTGCTTGCACAGGTGAGTCTTTGAATCATAAGCCCAGTGTTTATTTTCCAGGATTGCCGCGGACTTACTTGTGGAAGGTTCAAGGTGTGGTTGCATGAAAGTAGGTGTACCGTAGGTTGAAGATGTGTTTTTGGCACGCTGGTGCGCTGGGCGAGGAGGTGGATGTCCGCTCACGTAGGTGCGATGAAAAATGTAATGGGGATGAATTGTTGTTTTCCATCCCTGCCGCTGTGATGCGGGGCTGCTCGGGAAGTGAGCGGGCATTCATTTGCTCTCATTCTGCAGGTCCTCTAATGTATTCAGCTGGGAAAGGTACTCTGTCAAACGTGAAAGCGAGGGGGTTCGCTTATATTGCCTCTCTTGCATACGTGAGATCATCTCCTGATTGCAGCGTTTGGGACAATGTAGTTCTAAATGTGGCTTTTTCCCTGTTTTGACACCTTAAATATTCACTCGGAATATAACCGCCACACAGGCCAGCGATGGAAACATTAAAATAAGTAGCCATATATTGCAGAGGAGAACTGAAACGAGAAAAAAAATACATTGATTCTTTTACTTTTGAGAAGCATGCCATTTAAGACATTAACAGATGACCAGATATTTGGCAACTTTTGGGTTGCTGCTGTTGTATAACTCAAGAGAGCTGCAGTTCAGAAACATGGTTGATAGTAATTAGAGATTTTTTTGAGCAGCTTCCATTATGGCTGCCCATGCAAACAGAACAATGTGGTGCTTCACAACAAGGAGAGGTGTTTTTGTGAGGTGAGCCCAAATTCACCACTTACCGGAAAAACATTAAAGAGGGCATGCGGAGAGGAGAAAGTGCTGCTCCCTTTGATTTTGTTTACGTTCTGGAAATTGCATCGCCTTTGCAATTAGGCTAGCGCAGTGTGCATGTTTGTGCTCACATGTGTGCTTAAACAGATAAAAGAGGAGGATGAGAGAAGACGGTGTTACACCTGATAGAACCTGCTCTCCTGTTCTTCGCTTCATTGTTTTTGGATAGAAGAACTTCAAAGTGATAATGGGGTCAGACTGCTTTATTTGATTAATTTTTTTTTTAGAGTTCATGGTTTAATTTCCCTTCATAGCAACAAACTAAATTCCTTTTCTTTTTTCTAACTTTCCGAATTCCTGCTCAAATCTATACCCGTTTACTCATAGTCCTCTTCCGCTCGACCAGCTCTTCCCTTCTTTGTGTCCTCTCACCTTTGGCCACCCCGGATACTTTGTTGTTGTGAAACTCCCTGACCTGAGAGACCCAGTGTCCATGCATAAAACATGTCATACAGCGCTCGCACCGCTCCTCCAGGCTAGCCATGTTTTCTTTTAGCATTTATACAAAGTGGGACTCTCTTGACTTTAAAACTCACATGAAGCTACTTTCAGAAGTTGGGCCAAGCTTTTTGCTTTTAGGCCTCTTGGTGAGCTCAAGAAAGGGTGAGTGAGGGTGTGAAATAACGACAGGAAGATGGACAGAGGGTGGTTTCTTTTAAAAACAGACCCCTGTGTACAACTTCTGCAGGAGCACAAACACACACATATATGCTGTATTCGGTCCAAACCCCTGCGTGGTCGCCGCAGCAGGGTCAAGCGAGCTGCACTTCCCAATCACAGCACTACCCCAATGAGCAGAGCATCAGTGAGGAAAAACAGAGAAACAGAAAAAAAAGAAAACTGGGCACCGAGAGAGAAGAGAGAGAGAGAGAGGGAGAGAGAGAGACATGAAGGAAAAGAAGAGAGCGAGAGCAAGGGAAGTCATTTGAAGCCATCTACTGACGCAGGCCTGGACATCTTCCACCTCTCCTCGTCACTCTCCACCTCCTCTTTGCCTTCGTCGTGTTGTTGCTGTGTTTTTCACCCCTGCTGAGGGCCCACTCACGCCCCCCTGCCTCAACCCCATATTGGATCTCAGTAGGTATTTTTTGCTTTTAAATGAATAGGCAAATGAGAAACAGGGTCCAATCGAAGGAGGGTGGGCAGGGGTAGGAGAGGGGGAAACAAATAGCAGGGGAGCGGAGGCAATCGGGTCTCTGGGCGGAAACGCGAGCCCCCACCCTTCACCCTCGATGCTCTCCACACAATCACACACATGCACGTACACCCAAATGTCAGGGGTGGCTAAGAGCCTGGGGGAAGGCACCTAATTTCAATATGGCCTCCTGCCGGGTGCCCCGATGCAGCAACCGGGAGACCCCCGCTCAGAGGCCCACTGATCTGTGATAAAAGCTGCCCCTGCATCCTCATCATCCCCTTCCAACTTCAAAATCCAATTCCAACTCCTCCAAATTGCATATTGGTCTTTTTTTTCTCTCTCTCTTTTGGTACACTGCACCTTTATACACTGTCATGTAGTAGGACATTTATTTCAGGTCATACTTTGCCTGACATTTAGTTTTTTAAGAGTATCTATAAAGAACATTTACATTTCTTACAATTGTGGTTTCAGGTGATATTGTTTTTTTTTTTTTTAATACACAAAGTTAGTCTTTATTGTATTTTCTTTCTTAATGTTTTTATGACTGGGAGGTCTGGATTTACTCAGATTTTTTGCTGAGTGGTTTGCAGAGCGGAAAACAACACACATAAGAGAAGCCCAGTATATACCACTGTTACTGTACCAGGTGAACACACACTCAGGTGAAACGCATCGGGGCAGGGAGCAACCATCAAGGAGCCTGAAACGAGAGACGCTGTGATAACTTCAAAATAACACAGCGAGCTGGAAATGTGCACCATGACACCAAATGTGATAGCAGAACAGAAAAGGTCATTTCTACCAAGAAGAAACCTCCAACAGAGGAGAGACTCAGAGACAATAATTTTCACTGCACAATGTCAGTTACCCAGATCAGGGGCGACAAATTTAAGTATTGAAGCAGAACCGAGATACTTAATAAGCAAACCATTAAATACAGAGAAGAATTCTGATATGGAAGCACGTGGAGAATGTGGATGTGGTCCGTCATGTAACCTTGTTAAGAATCTGCAAACTATTGTCTGGGTGAAGCCGGCGGTGTTGTTGTGATGTTTACGTTGTATCCTGCTGCATTTCTGTTGGTTGCTTGTTGCTCACACACTTTTAGGCGTGGCAAAGTTTTGCACCTCGTATAAATGGTTGTAAAGCTTGTTATATTGTCAGAAGATTTTCAGGGGCGGTCTGTGCTTACACAATGACAATCCAGAAAGTCTTCTGACAGAATTTTTAAATGCTGTGCTTTTTTCCTTCAGTGCTACCTTCTGTGAGTACATTGGGAAACCTGTGTAACTGCCTGACACATCCAGTACCTGTTCTGTCTTAAATTGAAGCATGAAGATGGAGTGAAATAAGGGCCAGGAGTAGAAATAAAGACAAAAAGGTTGGAGCAGGTAGGTGAACTGGCGTACTGCCGTGCACCCATGTCGCAGTGGTTTGGTGAGCTGGTACAGGGGTCTCCAATAAGGTCCAATGAAATATTAATTTTCTCCCCTCCTACAGTTGAAGTGTGACACACACACACACACACACACACACACACACACACACACAGTAGCTCCCAGTGGCTCCCGCACCAAGCCTGCAGAGGGGCCCTGAAATATTAATGTACAAAGTAAATTAAAGCTGCAACAAAAAGAGATAGGGCTTTCTCTTTCGCTTCCTGTATATCTGACTGTCTGTGCTTTATGACTGGGTGAGGGGGTGGCAGTCGGCGTTAGGAAGGAGAAGGCAAAGCAGCGGGTGGATGAATGGAGAGAGGGGAGTAGGTGTGGGTGGTGGGGGCAGATGAAGGGAAATACAACCCGTCTAATGACAAAGGGCATGCAGAGGTTTCAGCTGGCACAACTTTGGGCGATGTTGATGAGCTGGTGGAACTCAGGGCTCGACGAGATGAGGAAACCTAGAGAGTGCGTCGTATAGAAAACACAGCAAAGACATGAAAATAAGAGCGCAAAGTTATTAGGCAAAAGTTGAAGAGAAATTTGTGAGGCCACGGGTCATGTATGCTGGAGTTCAGCAAGTGAATGAATTGACACGGGCTTGTTAGCATGTATAAGCATACCTTTGCAGCTTGTTTGTGAAAGTTTGCTCGTTTTTTTCCCCGTTCCTGCCTGTTATAAAGTTGTGCGGTGAGACAAGCGGAAGGGCAGCAGTGACCTTGGACCCCTTCGAACCCACCTCTGACCTCCTTGACTGGCACCTCATCAGACTTCCATAATATGTTTGAGACAAGATGATCTCAAACAACTGCATGGAGGTGCATACATACCGAGAATCTCCAAACCTGATTATGGCAACTTCACTCCGTCTCACTCCAGTCTCTTCAACACAAACTGGCTTTGGTCTTTCTGTGCATTTTCTAACTGACTTGGCTGTACAGTATCAGCTAATCAGATTGTGTCAATCAAGATGCGTGTTTCTGCTGGACAAAGATTTCCCAAAAGCCCCAAATTGCCACCTGATCAAACACTCCCATAAAGACATTGATACAATCCATAAATCTTTCTCAGCTCCATTCTCCTCCTTTGTTACACAATCTCACCCACACGTTTATACACACGCACGCACGCACTCACACTCACACACACATAAACACTGAGCGGCAGCAGCGTAGACTTTATCTCCACCATCAATTTCCGCTTTCTGCATATGGCTGGAGCTGCTTATGCATGTGCTGCGGAGCTGTACTTTATCAAAGGACCCGTCCTGGGCTTGGGGCCATGCATTATTAAACACAAGCACCAACCACACACACACGCACGCACACACACAGACACACACACTTGGAGAGGGCTCATTGCAGGACCTGGCCCCACAGGTATACACACACACACACACACACACACACACAAACACACACACACGCACGCACTGCAGTATTTGCAAACATCACTGACCAGGTGATAGAGGGCAGACGCCACAGAAGCTTTCACAGAAATTCAGTCAAACACACAGAATGGCGCTCATATGCGCAAATATGTACATAGAATATTATGATCACTGCCTCTGTAGGAAGCTTTTGCTTCCATGACCGAGGCGCACTGACGATACGCCTGTGCACAAATGATGGCCAAGCCCACTGTCCAGCATTATCTCAAAGGAAGAACCAAGCGCGTTCATTTATGGTGCACTGAAGTATTAAAGCGCTGTAATCTCTTCCTTTATTTGTATACGCATTTTTCTTAAGCGTTATATTCATTCATTTTAAAGCTAAAGCTCTGGGCCACATTCAAAAGAGCATTTAAGTGGGCTTCATGGTTCTTTCAGGTAGTCAGTGTGTGTTTTTTATTTTTATTTTGTATTTTTTTAATGGCTAAGAGAGTCAAACATTCATCGTGTACATCTAAATCACATCAGAACAATGACTTCAACCAACACCTTCCTGTATTGATGTGACTCACTGACAGATATACAAACTTAGCGTATTTTTCGGGCTACAAGGTTCATATAAAATCTTATAATTTAGTCAAAAAACAACATTGTGCTTTATAATCTAGTAGTGCACCATGTGTAAACAGTGTGGCCACCTAGTCAGGAGCCTTGTCATATCTCAATTTAAGTGTTTTTATTGGCAGTGTTCAATTTAGATAAAGGTGAAATATTTGCAGTGTGAGATGTATAAAGATGTGCTGAAACATCTGAAACCTTCAACTATCAAAAAGATCAAATTACAAGATGAGGATTTGGTTGTAACCTGTTATGTGTTTGTGCATCTCGTGTAAACACTGAAATTATACAGATCTCAGACACCCACACTTGTCACCGGGATCAGCCGAGGTTCAAGCCTGTGATGCAACACGGCGTGGAGAGTATAGCACATGGCTGCTGAGTGCTATAAAACCCTCTGTATAGCTTTACATATAGCCTACACATAAAACACCCACATGTTCACTCTCACGCACACACACACACACACAGTCTCCACACTGAGCCTGGCAGCTCACCAGTATAATATAACCTGTCACTCTAAAGAAAATGAATTTGACAAATTGAGCCTGAAGTGTTCTGTACACCGAGTCTTAGACCTGGACTACCATTAAAAAAAATCCTTTCATTCTCTGCAATGAGGGAAAAATTGAAGAATTCAAAGTTTTAATAAACTGGAGGATATTGACATGTATGCTGGAGAACCGGGACTTAGCAGATGAACTGCTGCTTGCATTGCGGAAACTTCAGTGACAGATTCGTCCTCGTGCTTTGTTTACCTTTTAATTAAATGATCGTTAGATTTTCCACTAATGGCAGAATGAGTTCGTGGGAACCCAAGGGTGTGCTGGCCATTACCGCGTTCTTGCATCAGCCGTTTATTGCAGCCCTTTAACGCTGTAATAAAGTGTGATATGTGCCTCCCCCTTTAACAGGTGTGAGTGTCAGCCAAGGTAAGCAGCTGCTGGGTCGCCCTCTCTCTCACCTCGCTCACCCGCTCTGTCTGGAAGGAACTGGAACACTTACAGCGTTAGTGGTAGGAAGTACCACAGCTGTGTGTGTGTGTGTGTGTGTGTGTGTGTGTGTGTGTGTGTGTGTGTGTGTGTGTTGCGATAACATACCCAGCCTCACCCGAACACTGACATGCCTGGCAGGTGTGTGAGGAGACTCTTGTGATCTTGGAGCCATTTCAAAGTTTGATACAGTGTGATTGGAATTTGATTTATGGCTGGATTGGTATGTTTTTATATCAGCTAGAAGGAAAACTAGTTTGCACCCATCCTGGTACAAGGAGCAGCCATCCCAAGTCATACCTGTTATGAATCTGCAGTCTCCTGAGGTGCCCTCCTCAGTGTGTGTGAGTGTGATTGATTGATTAATTGACTGATTGATGCAGGGCAGGCGGTTAGTGTTGCTTGAGCTGGTGGATGACTGCTGATTGGCTGACCGCTGAAAGGAGGGAGGAACCAAATCTTCCACTTCATCCCATCCAACAATGCCATTGTCAGTTCTGTGTGTGTGTGTGTGTGTGTGTGTGTGTGTGTGTGTGTGTGTGTGTGTGTGTGTGTGTGTGTGTGTGTGTGTGTGTGTGTGTGTGTGTGTGTGTGTGTGCCTGAGAGAGAGAGGGTTCCTGTGTTTGATTGCCTGCAGAGAGTAGTAAATAGGACAAGTATAGTAAAATATGTTAATTAGACAAAAACCAGAACATTCACTTTGTAGTAATTTTATTTCCTTTCAATTATTGTCAGCAGTTGGAGCGAGGAAGCCTGTTTTTATTTGGCACCGACACACTTTTCTCCTGTTTTTCTGGTAGGAAGTTTAGGTGAGAAAATTATCTTTTTGTTCCCTTTTGTTTTTTTGTGAGAGAAGTTTAGGGACATTAGTGTGTTTTTGCACATCAGAGAAATGAACCCTTATGCTGCCGTTTTGGTTATTTAAGAATTGTGTGTGCTCGCCTTGAAGTGGGAAGAGTGAGGCTCCTGGACTGGAGACGTAACAAACCACTTTGAAAGTGAAACCCTGCAAAAGAAAAAATTCTGACTGCTTTTGTTTTAGTTTCGCGTTGCCTCGGATTTAATGACTTTTATTCAGCAATTACAGCAAGAAGAGGCAGCACAACAGCAGTAGCCACAACGCAACAGCAGCGGTCAAAAGAACACCAGTGATCAGGAAATTCTGTTCCTTCATGATTGACCATGTAATTATTCCAAGAACATGGATTTACATCTGATTTGCAGTGGGTTTCCCTATTATCTATATTAGTAACTCTTTATTAATTCTTATAAAAGTTTGTATGTACTGTGAGTTAAATTTGCCCACATAGTTGTCTGTGAATGCTTTTTTCTTTTCTTTTCTTTTCTTTTCTTTTTTTTTTGAGGCCAGAAGAGTAGCAGGCAGGAAAATATCCAAGCTGGATTAGATACTCACAATGACTCTCTCAGCCTGTGTCCTTCACCCGGCTAGTGGATGTTTGCTTGTTGTACACAGCGAGGAACTGTTGAATTTTTGGCCTCTGGAGAAAAATCTTTCTTTTGATCCTGAGCAATGCAAGCTAATACTAGACCCAGATATAATGTGCTTTAAAGGTGTAATACAAGATTTTCTATTTGCTTTGAGTTCCGGGTGGATCATCAAAATAACTGGTGGGTCTGTTTGTTAATCATTCTGACGAGCTGCTTTTGTCAAGCCGTTGTGTGCTCGCTCCCAATCACTTTCTACGTATTGCACACGCACATTCAGAGTGTTTATGTAGCCGGTGAGCTTCTGTTTCAGCTAGTAGCTACTTACCGATGGCGAGTCTGACATAATGAAAGTGTAACTGTTTCGGAAAATAAGCTTTATGAGCGAGGCCGATCGCAGAAACTGTAAACAGAGCCGTGCACGCCCGGAGAAGAAGAGGACGCACTCACACGCTTCCGCCATTATAGGCGTTTCCTGGGAGAAGCAGGAGAGCCGGGCGGATGATCTGGCGCATGCGCGTTTTTCAAAAAGTGAGTAACAGACGTTTGGCTTCGTCTTTTCGAGAAAATCCTGTGTTACACCTGTTTTAATGGAAAGTTAATTTGTTTTAGCATTTGAAGTTTTATTTTCTGTTTCAATTACATTTTCTATTCATTAAATCGTCAAATTGGAAGTTTAAATAGTGATATAGCTGAAGAAATTTATCAAACATTCCCCATCATGTCGGTGTGATGATTCTTTTAGATGAGTGCATTGGGATAAATCGATGTGTTCTCTGGCCTTCTTTCCTGATCTTTGCTATTGTAGGTTGCTGTAACAGTTCCATTCACCCTCTGCCAACTTTTGTCATAATGACTCCACTGAGGTTTAACTTTCATATACGTGTTCATTAAAGGGAAATTTTTCCCCACAGAATCTCTGCTGCTTGGATTCTTTGACCGCTCCTTCAAAGAGCGTCGCCTATAAAGTCAAATCTAACTTTAACACTATTTCCTATCATTAGTCACTTTCTTTGTCCGTCTGTGACTGAACCAGGAGGTTGTTTGTAACCTTTGTGATCCTCTGTTTTCATTTGTGTTGAGCTCCATTATGGAACTGCTCGCTTGGATTCAAGCACTTAACCAGTCAAGTCAATCGACGTAACTGTCCTGTAACATGTGGCAGCAATTATGAGGGTGAAACTGCCCTGCACCTTCTCCTGAAGTCTTTGTTATAAATTCATATTTGCTTTTTTATGTTGCATGATGTGTTCGAGGGATGGCTTTAAAACAAAACACCTTGTTTTAATTGTGTATAAAACACACACGTAGCCTTTTCTCTGTGTGTAGGCGCTCCCATTTCCGTTGGCAGAAAGGACCGGCTCAACTTTTGTCACAGCCATTATTCTCTGAACCAGTGCTTTTGGTGCCATGAAAAGAGTGGATTTTTATTAATATTTAGGGCATTGCTCGCACCTTAGCAGGAAGTGTTGGGTATACTGATGAGCTCATATTGTGAGTATTCACCTCTGACCCTCTCAGCACAGACATGAGAGGGGTGGTGCAGCACCGAGTGATGCAGAGCTGTAAACCAGTGTGTATCGGTCATCAAGGTGACTGGAGCGCGGAGAGGGCAGCAGATGACCGCTGTGTTCTCCACCCTGCATGTCTGTCACGCCTCGGACCACCGTCGTGACCGTAGCCTTTGCAAATGAGGAGCACGGAGGCGGTGGACAAAATGCATGAGCTATGATGGGATGGAAAGTGAGGGGTGGAGGAAAATGCGGAGATGGAGGCGCGCACAACACCCTCCAAACAGGTCATGTATATTCAGGGAGTGAACTGATGCAGAGGGCTTCTAAACCCTGTCATGTTCAGAAATGAAGTGTACATATTTTGTTGTGTCCCACTGCAACATGAACATTTACAAGGATGCGTCGCAGGTTGTGACCCAAAACCGAGATCAGCGTCCTTCTGCCGCGAAGTCAGTGAGCCGGCCGAGGAGGAGTTGGTAGGAATCACTTGCACTCTTTATCAATCCTTGTCTGCTGCACAGTGATGAGCTACATCAGATGGTCGGAGTCGAGCACATCAGCCGAGCTTCCCAGAGGCTGTTAGCTTTTGACATTCGTTCATTGGTTGGAGCTGTTTGGTGCAGGCTGCACAGCTGGATGCATCTGTGACCTGTGGCATCGTGTAATTTGTCAGGCATGTCCGCACGGCCAGGCCCTGTATGCTTGACGATTGCCGGCTCCTGCTACCTCCAGCTCATCCCCGTCCGAGGTGACGCCGGTCGAGTTTCAACTTCAGATCTTTGTCCAAACCCTCCATTAGCTTCATTTGCTTTTTGATAAATTCATCAGACGGGTTATCAATCTAAACGCTTGGCTCCTTCTGCTCGCAGACATCCCGAGTTTAAAGGAAATATAAATCTCACATCGAAAGTATTCTTATATTTATCGTAGTAATTGCTTTCAAGGTGTCTCTTAACAGTCACAGCTCACGGGTGACAAGCTAGAAAAGCAGTCTAGCACATTGTGTCTGCCTCATTGCACCCGCACCCAGCCGCAACATGCTTGCTTACCCCAACAAAATGAAAAATCAATACATGTCTCCCATCTCCCCCATCTTTTGCAGGACAATTGACCCTGACACCATGATCTCTCAGTGTGAGTGATATTATTTCCACTAGGTTGGGCAAGAGGTAAGAGACACATTTTTCAATAGGCAAGCAGGACACCTCAGGAGGCACCTCTCTGCCAATGGCCAATAAAGTCAAGTGCAGGCCATCAAACAAATAAATAGTCTGGCAGCTTTAAGGTCCTATAGGGCATTTATGTGCTGAAATTGAAATTTCAGCACAAATAAACAAGTTACACTGAACTTTTCTTTTTTTTCTTTCTGTCAAATTAACAAAAAGTACAGACAAACATTGCCGGATGTTAAATAGGGATTTAACCTGGCACACCCGCATGTCACCACATTTCATCAACTTCACATGAGAGCAAACAAACTCTTGTTTCTCTGGACTTCTGCTGGATTCCTCACATTTCATTGCATGCCATCGCTCAGAGCTGGGGACACCGGCTTCCTGCTGAGGCTTTGAGCTTTCTCCAACACAGCCATGTTTTAATGTATCAAAATACACTCTGTCAGCACATTTCAGAAATTATGGGCTAGATTAAACGGCAACTTTGACCCACCTGTCAGAGGATACAAGCTTTTTTGCTGAGAGAGATTAATGCTTTGCTCTAACATTTTCTCCTGAACCCCCCAGAATGTTAATCAGAGCCCAGGAGCAGCAGTAGGGAGATTGGTCATTAGGTGAGGTGGAACACATTGATTTTTAATTTTGACATGCAAATTTGTTTGCCACCCTATTTGTACAGTAAGCTGACCTGCTTGCGTTCCTCTCAGCACTTCTCAGCATCATGGAATACTTTGTTTCAAAGTGAGTGATTAGTTTACTTTCTTGGCAAGTTGTGTGAAGGTGGTGTCGAGGCAGCTCCGTTTTTCAAGCTCACAAAAAAAAAAAAAAAAAACAATTTCAGACTTTAAAGCAATTTCATTTCATATCGTGACAACGTAAGTCAATGAACAGACTCAGCAAATTGCAAAATAGAACGTATCCTTGGATCGAATGGTCTGTTTTACAGAAAATTCTGTTGTACAAATTACACTTGAAAACATATTGCATTTATTAAAAAAAAAAAAAAAATCTGATAATTTGCTGTCAACCTTCACAAAACTGAGAACAAAAAAGAGAAATTAACGTATATGTTTTTTGCTTTCGTTAATTAATTAGTTAATACTGGATTTGTGTTTAGAACATTTAATTTCATTTGGAAAATAAAAAAAAATTACATGACCAGCTGATTGTTTTGTGGGAGAGCTTTCCATCTGTTTGAAAGAGGAAAGCTCCTGCTAGGAATAAATGCGTGGGTGCGTACGTGTGTGTCAGGATCAAGCTGTGAAGTCGGGTGTTTTACAGAAATTGATCAAGAACTTGAAGCAACAGGCTAACGTCAGTTATCTGAAGACAGACGTCTGACATGTGAGGGAGACAGCGGGAAGTCATTAGGCCACAGACCTCACCTCCCGGCTCAACAGGTCGCTTCTCGCCTTGAGTACTTCCTGGACCATGTGGACATCGATCGATGCGGGTTGAGGAGGTGGCCGTGCTTCTGACCTCTAATCCCTACCTCCTTAACAGGACTGAGAAACAGGCCTGGAGGCAAGCAGGGATCAGGCCCCTCAGGAGAGCTGCACTGGTGAGAGGAATAAACAACAGCGCGGAGGGAAGAAAGCGCACAGCGTTAGCCGTGTGGAGGGGTTGGAGAAGCAGTATCAAGGGATGTTATATGGATGAGGACGGGTTGTACCTGAGGCTCAGCTCCAATTGATCCGTTCACCTTCTCCCGCACCTCTGGCATCACTCTTACTGTTTCTGCAAAACACCTGCTCTCTGCAAGTTTTGTCTTTTACTTTCTTCACCGCTGACCTCCTCATCTACATCACTTTGACTGACCTGTGTCCGTCTCGCTGTCGGAGGATTATCAGAAGGGCTCTGAGGTCGCACACTTTGGATATCCAAGGAGGAAAGTCCTTCTTTTCCAAGGAGGAATAGAAAGACCTTTACCTCACAATACATCTGAACCCCTTCTGCATCTGTTCTACTGCACGGCTAAAGAACTAGTGGGGGTATAACTCCGTCTACCACAGGGCTAGTACCTCGGAATTGTGTTAGCTATATCAGGAAGCCAGATAACTCACAAAACCTGCTCTCTCGTCAAGGCGTGTCACAAATTCGGCTCAGTACACTGGAGCGCCCGTGGCACTGTCAGGCGGAATTAGAAAAAAATTAAGACATCCATCCGAGAGACTTCCAGCAGGAAGATAGAAGCAGAGACAGGCACGGGTAGATTGACATATTTGCCACATATTCATTTGAGCGTGTTCATGGGAGCACAAGCGGTGTCAGTGACAGCACTTTCTCACCTCAGTGACAGTGAAAAAGGCGCTGTGATCAGTGCAGTGGAAGGCACAGCATGGCGGAGTTGGATTAGCTATGATAATATGATGACAGTAATTGAGCTTGTCATAATTGCTCAATCACTGAGCCTTTCCCCGGGGTCTGAGAGGCAAACGTTAGTGCTGTACAAGCCTTCATTACGGGGTTGTGATATCAGGATAATTCACTTACAGTGGGACGACTGGCACAGCGATCATTTATTTGTTACCAGATCAGGCCAGCGCAGATGAAATAAACAGAGCCGGAGCCAAAGCTATTTGCAATCTAGATTTAGCTCACAAAAAATACATTTGTCAACAATTGAATCAACTTGTGTGCTGGCTTAAAAAGTTTTGGGGTTTTTTTCAATATTTTACTCTCTCAGATTTTCGCTGTTTTGACGAAGGGTGGAAAAATTACTTCAGTTTGTTGATTGACAGTAAAGACTGGCGGCCTGTAAACGAACACATCACAAGGCCCCGACTCATGGACAAAGGCAGACAAAGAGGATGAGATGGAGGACAGGACTGATTGAAAAAGGGGAGGGAGAGAGAGAGAGAGAGAGAGCGATATTGGGACCGGGAGGTGGCCACGACAGGACCACCACACGGCGGAATTTACTGTCAGATTTTCTCCACGAGGATCTGGACCAAAATCCCCCTCGCCATGAATGAGAGGACGAAGAGGGGAAAAAAAACGAGGGAAATTGGAAAAAACAGCTGAGGGTGTAAATAATTCATGCAGACAATATGACTTTTTTATGTAAATTCAGTGCATTAACCCTCTATTATAATGATGGACGACAGATACGGGTGATGTTTCCTTGGTAAGAGCTAATGGATGACCATCATAAATTCACTGCACATTTTATTGTGTTGCCGGGAAAATTGTGCCTGCAGGCAACGTTGTTTACTTTTATGTCAGGGAGGAGGAGAAAAATCCCGCCGTCTTCAAAAGGAGAGAGGGGCAAAAAAGAGAATGGGGAGTAAAAATAATGGGGCCCACACAGTGCGCCTTGTTCCATACCTTCTGCTATGTTTGGAGCAAGCGATCCCCCAACTGCCTCTGTGTGTGTTCTTCCTCCTGCTCATCCCTCTGCCTTCCCTTTTCCCTCGTCTTCCCTCTCCCCTCCAGCGACGTCTTCCTCAGCGAAACAGCGGGGTCTAGTCGCATTAGCGGCGCCGCACTCCTCCACATCGCCACTTCGATTACAGATGACTTACTTTTGCCACCACTGCTGCTCTTAAAATTTGGGGCGGTAAAGGGACGTCATTTTTCATGACTGTCTTTTCTGAGGAACGTATCACTTGCTGGGCAGTGTGTTCATCTGTCTGTGTGTGATCTGGATGTTCTCTCATTTTCGACTCAATTGTGGGGTCCAGCCGACTGCATGAGGCCCAAAATGTAGGTCTTGCACTGTGTTGCATGTTTTTTAAAGGGTGAGGTGAGGCCTCAGGGTTGAGGTTGCAGGTTTGTCTTTGATTAGGGTTAAACACTCACACATCACATAAATGGAAAAACTCCCCTCAGAAAACACTGTTGCGAGTCTTTATGTGTTTGTGTGTAGGTTCAAGGACATGACAATGCAACTCATAAATGTGAAAGTGCGTACGTGCGTGCGCAGGTGCACACGTCCCTCTTCATAATAGGAAACATCATTGACCGCCAAACCCTGAGAAGCACAATTTTTGAACAGTCGCAAGATCAAAACGCATATTTAATTGTCTTAAAATCAAGTGACACGCGATGCTTTAAGACTGACTTTGAAGCAAATAAGTGTGTAGCTAACAGATTTTTCTCTTGCCACTTTGGTTGTTCACTATTGATGAAAGGGAGAGAGCAGCGCAGGCCTGATCAGCGCCTGGTTAGCCAGTCTATCATACCCCTCTCTGCCCTGTAGGCTGCCCTCAGGCCCTGCTCAAATCAACACCATGCCCTCCCTCTGTGTTTCTCAATCTCTTTTCCCTCCTTCCCTTTTCCTCCTCCTGCGCCCCTCCTCCCTCATTTCCCTCTCCTTCAAACCTTCCCTCCATCTCTGATTTATCTTGTAATATTGGCGCCCTAATTAACACTAGAACCGCATGTCTCATGTGTCTTGTTTTGGGTGGATTTTAGCATACTAACCCCCCAACCTACCAATCCTCTTCTTTTTTTTCTTTTTTTTTCCCTGAGTCTGTTAGAAAGAGTAGACTCGCTGGAAGCAAATGATTAAGAACCAAAGGAGAAATCTAACATAAACTAGACGGTGTAGCTTTTTAAGAACTGCACATGCATGTTTTTTTCTCAGCTCAACAATAAATAACAAAATATTTTCTCCTCAGTTTGATGGGCTTATAGTCCTAACATGGCGTGCTATACCCTTCTAAATAAGTTTGATTTTATATTTATGCATGCTCTCTTTAATTGTGGGTGATACATGGGGAATAACACTGAGGGGAAAGACTGGGAACACACGGAAAACACACACACACACGCAGCATATACACACTGTGGCGCCGCTGATAAAGAGGAGTAGCAGATGGTGGGAGCCAGCTGTTTCATACAAAGCTGGCAGTGGGCACACATGGAGGCACTGAAAGACTCACATGTGAGCACACACACTCACACACACACGCACATCTGGGCCCCCTGCTCCCAGCTGGATCTTCATGGGGTCACTCTCTCACCTTCCCCAAGGACGCCAAGTTACACCGGTTCACAGCGAGGCTGCCACAGCCACCCTGGCGCAGCCGCACGGGTCACACACCTGCATCACAGTCCAAGGTGCGAGCCACGGCTGGCCTGTCAGCGCCTGCCGCGGGGAGAGTGCTGCCGACAGTTAACGGAACGCAAACTCTGCAATCATCCCTCATGCTCTGCGGCACGCAGCTAAATGGGCAACCGAGTGGTTAAAGCAGTTCCATATATGTTGCCCTGTGTGAGGGTGCCTTGCTAAACACATAATGATAATTACCACCCAGCTGCCTGGTGCCATGTGCCGTAATAGGTCTCGCCTCAGAGCAGGGTCCTTCGAGACTCTCCCCGCCCGCACATTTGCTAATTTCTCAATTTGTCCGCCACATTTCCTTTTCTCACTTTACTATGCTTAACCTTTTCCGTTCGCTAATGTGCACCTTCCCTGCCTCTTTGTCAAATCTGGGCCAGCGTGATGCTTCCTAATGATTCACTTTTACCGGCACAGTCACTCTGCGGGTTCAAAACGAACAAACAACAGCTCAAAGCTCACCGGGGAATTTGATTAATAACACCATGTACATAAGAAATTGATAAATTTAATGAATAATATGCTTTTGTTCCAACTCGGAACAAGACTTGCTAGGTATTTAGTTGATGCTGTTTGTGCTTAGAAGTTCCATCCTGTGCCTCTGGCAATGCAGGCACTTTGTACAGTGTAGGACCACTTCTCACAGCCCGGGAAGTGTCTGGGGAGCCCATCTCCATCGCAATTGCTGCAGGAAAACCAAAGCTTGGCGTCGTTTCTCCCCTTTTGTTTGCGGGCACTTGGAGGGTGTTTATCTAGAAAAGAATAACAACTTGTTTTATTCATATTGAGAATGGAAGATGCCACGGCCTCCCGAGAGAGAGTGGGGGAGCGCTGAAGAGGGATCGTCCTTTCCTGTTGTGTCATACAGTATATGAGTGTGTGCCGGTGTGTGTGGTAAGGTTTTTTGGACTGTCTCACCTTAAAATACTTAGAATCTGTGTAATGAACTGTCAAGGAGCTATTAATCATAACTAATTTTCAAACTTACAGAAAGTTATGCTTGTAAGGAGATTTCGTGGTTTTGCTACTGAGTTGATTTTGTTTTGCTTTGTTCCAATGTTCTGAGTAATACAGGTCAATATTTGGCACTCAGTTAAATTCCAGCATTTAAATAACTTTGGATCTGATTTCTTGTAATGCTATTAAATATTTTTTACCTGTATGGTACCATAACTGGAGCTGAATTTAAATCAACTGGACTTTTCTTCATCTTTGTTGCATTAGCTGGTTGATGAACCAGATGAGTCCAACAAACAAATAAGAAAAGTACATGAAATGAGTTGAAACTATCAGAAGAAGAAGAAGAAAAAAAACTATTTCAACATTTGTTTGCATCAAAAATGTTCCAATACTTCTTCGAGTGATCTGAACTCACAATAAAACGTTAATTTAAAAAAAAAAAAAAGAGGAAACAAATGAAAGCATCCCATCTCACAAGTTTGAGTTAAATACGTAAGGAAAGCAAAGTTTGTGTGTTCATATAGAAAACAAATAGGTCTGTTTGTGGCACAGATTGAAAAAAACCATCGGACGTCAGTACACAACACGATGTGCGCATAAGTTGTCCATGTTAGGAAAACAAAGTTGCTCTCTTTGCTACAGGATAATTTGATGTTTTTGGGTTTTTTTTTTTTATTTCAAGGTACTGTATCTAACGCTACATATTCTGAGTCAATTTGCATAATGATTCTAATGAAAATGTCATGGGTTTATCAAAGTCTTACTGACAAGTGTGCACTATAAAATTTCCACCAATTTTGTGATACCTCAGTCACTGTGTTATTGAATAAATTCTTAAATTATTAATGATTTTTTAAACAGTAATTGTTCCTTTTTTTAGTCTTTGATCAGTGCTGCTGTTGCTGTTGGAGTCGGTGTGAAAAAAAAAAAACTAGCTGTAAAACATGACATCTTTGACATTTGAAGACAGGAAGCGCAGCACGTCAGCCTCTGTTCTCCTGTCGGTTAAACTCCACTCTCACTACCAGCCGTATTTAATCCAGCGGCAATTAAAATATTAATCATCTTACTATTAATTAAGCAGTTAAGTGCTAGTTGCGGTTTTATTAGTGCCGCCATTTGGTAGTATAAGTGACAACCCTAATGGGGCCACTCTGAGTAAAAGACAGTAATTGGGTTTGGCAATTCCATTTCCACCACCGACCATCCTCTCACCCACCCGCTCCCCCATCAATAATTTATCTAATTACTGATATTGTGGCATGAGTCACTCTCAATTTAGGAGACAAACATGATTATTTAATAATAATAATGCTTCCAAACATATGCAATGTCTCCAGGCCTGCCTTACTTCCCTCAATTTTTAATGACTTGTTAACACAATGGGCAAAAGAGACCTCAAACAGCACAACAAAAGAAGTCCATCAGTGACCTTTACTGGCTAAATACCAGGAGGAGAATTACAACAATACAAGCTGCAAAGTACACACAAAAATGAAGTGTGTGTGTGTGTGTGTGTGCGCGTGTGGGTGGGGGTGTGTGACTGCATGCTTTATTGATAAATAGGAACTAGAATGTTGAAAGCTTTAGTAACCTTTCATGAGAGGTCTCCAAGATTCAGAACTGCAACAAAAAGGGTGGGATTGGAGGTGGTGGTGGGGGGGTTGGGGGGTTGGGCGGAGAGACGGGGGCATCTGAATACTATCCACATCCCATAATGATCTCAATAATAACCCTGACAACACTCATGGACATAAAAATAGTGTGTGATATGGTGATATGAGTGCAAGTATATGTGCGTGCGTATGTGTGTGGTTGGCTTGGATTATGAGGAGCAGTAAAACACAGAGAAACTCAGTGAATATGCTGGAGGTAAATGAAGTCCCACGGGGGTAATATTCACCTCGCCATAATAATTCTGCCACTGTCAAAAGCCAGCTAGCTTTGCTGTAAGTGCGTGTGTGTTTGTGTGCGTGCATGACGCCTCTGCTGAGACTCGCACGCACACACACACACACACTCGCTCTCCCTGCATTGCGAGCCAAATCCAACTTCCCTTGTTCTCTTTTTCTTTCTCCGTGGCAAACTCGACAACTCGGAACTGCAGCTCTGTAGTCGGCTGAGACGAGCAGGAGGAAGTAGTCATTCATCCAGTGTGTGTCAACCAGAAGTTGACTATGAGAATGAGCAGGGAAGCAAAGCGATGTCTATTTCTGTCTCGGATGAGTGGGGATGGTCAGGGAGGAGAGCGCCGACTTCCCGCCGAGGGAGACACTGGGTTTCATTGTGAGCTCCGGGGCTGCGGGGAGCAGTGATCGGAAGGATGGATCTGTTGAATATGTGTGTGTTTGTGTGGCCGCGTGTGCGCCTGCATGCATGCTCTCCACCCAATGTAAGGCGCTCATTAGCCTCACGTTAGCCTTGCTAGCTGCAATGCCCTGCAGCAATGAGGTCACGTCCAAGGTCACGGCTTGATTACATGCTAACACTCCTGCTGACATCAGTGTATAAGTAACACACTCTTGAGACCAATCTGCCGTATCGTTGCAATACAGCTGCCAGAGAAAAATACATCAGTGCGTTTCTGGGTGGAAAGAAAAACCACCGCACGCTATCATGTCGTCATATCATCTTCTCATCATTTAATTTGTGTCATATCTTTCAATCTTTATTACTTTATAAATTATTTTTGGAGTGGGCTATCGTCTGGATTCAGCAGCAACGTTCCATCATTTGCTTTTTAAACAACTTAAAGTGTGTTTACTGTAGGAAATAAATGAAACAACTGTACTGATGATATTATGTTTTTTAACCTCTTTTTATTAAGAAAAACAAACAAACAGCATTTATTGAATTAAACACATTCTTGTTTTATCATTAGTCTGTTCAATATTGGTGTTTTTGTGGTGTCAATGCATTCTTTGAAGTGACCATTTTTCATGTTGAGGCTCACCAAAACAAAACAAAAAACTTTGATACAATTCTAAAACTTCATTTAGTCCCATAATATAGTTCAAACTGTGTGATTTGCTTTGAGAATTATGATGCAGAAACAGTTTTATTGATGTGAAAAAGTCAGTAGATGAAAAATCCAAGCGCAGTTTACACAAATAAGAGCAGGTTTTAAATAAAAAACAAAGCTTGCATATGGCAGAAGGTGCATGATTTAAACTGCGAGATGTTTTTCCACATGAACCAAGACTTCCTTCTATTGTTTTTTCAGATCTGATTCAGTAATTTGTTTGGTGGCAAATTATCAAACTTTGACCTCTCAGGACAGAAGGTCCGTCAAGTTTACCTGTTGATCAGTGATCTGCTTTATTTTTTAAAACACTGTTGCAAACAAAACAGAATGTTGTATTCGATGTAAAATTAGCAAATTGTTCAGTTAATTTGTGATTACTTGTAGCGGTGACCTCTGCAGCCAGACAATCACCTAGTATTGTAAAAACAAAAATCTGGACACACTTTTTAAGTAGCGAAGAAATACAGAAAAATATCCACAGAATAAGTATGCTCATGTTGCCTTTGCCTGTGTCTCAGAATCAACTGCTGAGGTTTGTTTGAAACTATTTCGTATTGATACTTTGCAAAAAAGAAAATGACAGCATTTTAAATATGGAAGAAAATGCAATTAGGCTCAAATAATCGTCAAGGATTGTGCAAGTAACTAATTAAGTGCAGGGTTGCTGCTGAGTCCTGTTTGTCCGGTGTGGGGATATAAAAAGGAAACAAAAGTGAGAGGCTGACTGCGTTCTCTGTCACCAACAGTGATTTGTTGTTCCTGTTGTGTTGTCAGCTCTACTCTCTCTTGTCTGCAAAATCTTTAGCCCGGCTCACTATTAACACAAACCCACAGGACAAGAAGTCAAACTATACAGGTGGTTAGACTGAGGACTGTTGATGCTAATTAATTGATCTGGGGTCAAATGCTTCCCCACTACTGGTCCGGCTTCCATAAAAACCACTGTTGATGTTTGCCGTCCACTGAGGACAGTTTCTAATGTTTGTGATAAACTTTGACCTCTTGTCAACACTACCTATCAGATTAAAAATAAATAAATAAAATCCACTCCTACATTACCAATATGTATGATATTGACTGTTGCTCCTGCACGCTCCCCAGTCGTAGAGCTCCTTCTGTCTTGATCGCTCAGTGATTTTCCCCTCCAGCATCACCCCCGGGGCAAATTGACAATTTTCGGCCCTGTAGTAATAAGAATCCTTGTACTTCAAAATTGTCAACATGTTGCTTGTTTTTCTCATTTTCTGGTGCGATAAGACAAATCCTTAAGGTTCTGTGGACCTACTGAGATCTCAGAGCGAAGCAGTTCCCCTTTGTTTGTCCACTTGTACATGTGTGAATTGACTTCAAATGATTACCACAAAAGGAAGCAAGCAAATCAAGATGAACGAAAGCAAAAATAATGGAAGCAAACTCTTATATCAGCAGCACTGTGATTTTTAATTTCTCCCGAATAAGACTCAAATATAATTGTTTAAAGCTACATGATAGGAACTGAACTGGCATGTCAGGTGTGCTAAACAGTGAAATGACTCATATTTTCAGTATTTCTTATGAGTGTAACATGAGCATGGCGGCTGCGTGCCCTGACAAGATTTTTAACCTCTGTCAGCAAATTAGTGTCTAAATATCATGCAATGCAGGCCAGAATATAAGTTATTTCCTCGTGTCTTTTTCTTCAAACCCACCCTGAATGGTCTGCGTGAAAATCAGATAAAACAAATGTATCTTTTGTCTGCGTTTGAGCTGTAAATTTGCTGGATGCGTTTCCGTGTACTCATGGTGGGATTTGTGGTTTTGCTCGTGTGGCATTTTAGGAGCATAAATCCTTGAGAGTGAATTTATGTGTGTGTGTGTGTGTGTGTGTGTGTGTGTGTGTGTGTGTGTGTGTGTGTTTAGGCTTTAACCTGAAGTTCTCTAACTCAGACTGTCTGCGAAAACAGAGGCGAGGCTCTACCTGAAATTAGTCTCAGTGGGAAGATGAGCTGCACCGCTAAGGCCTTCTCTTTTCGCCACTTGGCCCAGCCCACAGCTGCCCAGCCACTGTCACACTGAGAAGCACATGTCATTGAAAGGAGACATTAATTGCCTCGGTGCTACAGCAGGACGCTCACTAGCCGAGCTCAGGTGCACCTTTGCTGCTGCCTTGCAAATGAGATGCAGAGTGTTGGCTGCAGTACCTCCTTCCCGAGGATAATTGACCCTGGGGATCCGCCTTGCAGTCCACCCACCCTCCTACTTGCCTTGCTTACCTCCTCCTCGTCTTCACCTCCTCCTCCTCTCTTTCCCCTCTGTTGCCTCCAAGACAGGACAGGACACCTCCTGATTGGTTGGTAGTCAGCAGGATGGGGCTGGCCCTTTGACCCGCAGCCTCCCTGCCTTTCTGTGGTGCCGCTCCCTGTTTCCTCGCAAGGGCGTTCACGTGGTTATGTGGCCAGAGAAGAAGAGTGGGATCTGGCTGACAATGTGGCCATTGCTGCAAGTAGAAAGCATATGGTCCTTGTTTTTTTAAAACGTGTCCCACCCAAACTCCCAGTGCTAAGTCTTAATTTTTTTGCTGCATCTCCAGGTGCTAATGAGGCGGACGCTCACTGTGTTACAAACCCAGGCTTCACTGAGCATCACTGTTTATTTACAACTAAAGATCTGTGCCATTAAACCTTAATCGACCCACGCATCACTCCATTGTGGGGTAATATATGGAAAACAACGGCCTGGCCGCACACTGTCCTGAGGTTTACCCGCTGCATCCTCGCAGACGCAGCGCTTTCGCATTGTTCCTTTCACTCTCTCTAACTATCGCTGTTGATTGTTGGCCGTGTCTTCCTTTCAGTTTAATCTCTCTCTGTCTCTCCCGTGTGCTTTGCTTTTCAAAGCACGGCAAAAGCTGTTAGTGCATGCCTGGTAAGCCATTTGCAAGGAGCCTGAGGCTGAGATCGCAGCCCCCTGAGCATAATATACAAGGTGTGGCGGAGAATGACACTGTTAATCTTGAAGGATTACTTTCTCATGAAGCAATTTGTCACAGGAAAAGTCTATACTGTTTACTTATGTACTCTGTGCATATCCTCTACCCAGTGTGGGTTTGCCTCAGCCGATGTGCATGTGTGCTCTTGCTTATGTGTGGGTGTTAAAAATGTTGAATTACTGATCAAGTGTGATTGAATAGTGGGCCATCTGCTTGGATGTTTATCTTTTCTTTTTCTTCTTCTTCTTTTATTTGCAGACGTATTCACACTTGTGTATTTGCACATGTCTGATTTCATCTTAATATGAGAGCGTGTGCGTCTCATCTGCAGCCTTAAACTGGCTGGAAGCCCCCTCTTTGGTGGAGAGGCCAGCCATGGCAGAAGAGGGCTGTGCTTAGTGCATTTCATGCTTAATTCTGTGTCAATTAGTTGACTGCTACCTTCCCTCCAGCAAAAGAGCGTGGAGAGAAACACAAGCCCACAGAAATCCTCTGGCTTTGACAGGCGCAGTGTTCAATCATTTATCCCAAGGCCCCAGGCCACGGAGCACTGTCAACAAACATTCCATTGAAATCATATCAAGCCTCTTCTGTTCCCTCATTTTTGTACTCTCTCCGCTCTGGCTCTCACTCTTTCCGTCTCCCTCTGCCTCTTTATCTTGTTCCTTCTGTACCCTCTGCTTCCCCTCTCGATATGCTTTTACCCACCTTCGCTTTTATTCCTCTCTTCCTCCTCACCCTTCACCCTCTGGGGTTTCTCGGTCTCTGCAGCAGGGGCTTTAGCTTTCTATTTAAGCCGCTGTGCCTCTTCCTCCCTCCCAGGACTTGGCAGCGGAGTGGTAATTTGTTAAGCTGTTCCCTGTTTGTGCTGGTTTCACCCCCAACTTGGCATGCAGTCAAGCTGTGGTCAGATCTCAAGATGAGCGTGAGATTCGCCCAGATCAGAAAAAAATTAAACATCTCAGCCTGAATTTGTTTCAGAGGAGATTTTAACAAGACGTGAATGGATGAGTCATGAAACATAAACATCACTGGCCATTTACCAAGTGATGTTATGTATGTGTTTGTATATGAAACCCCTCTTGACCCAGTATCTATTTCACTGTGAGCACACACACCATAAAACCTATGCCCACGTCTTTTTCAGATGCTGTGCTTCTCACTATAGGTTGAAGTTGAAAGGAATCTTTGATCACAGCATGCGGCTGGTTTGAAGATGTATGATCTAACAAATATTGAAACTAAAGGGAGGTATCAGGCACTGTGGTACTCTGAAACCAAATCACCTAATTCTACTCAAACACTGTCAGAATCGAGTGAAATAAATCATTCTTATTAAATATTTTTGTGCAGAGTTTTGCTGCTGATGTGCCATTTGAAAGAAAATAGAAATCAGGCAATTTGAAAACATTGGCCAATTAGCTTCCCAGCCTCCATCTCTCCAACCCCCCGCCCCCCCTTCGTTCTTTGCTTTTGGGCCCATGGAACTCTGGGAAATATGCTGATGTAGGATATTCTGCAGGTAAGGTGGACAGAGGCCAAGTCTGATTTTTTTTTTTTCGAGGCTTCCTCTGCTCTGGGCTACAAATACTGATGCAAAGAAGAGATAGCAGAGAAAAAGGAGCGGAATCTTCCACTGCTTCACCTCCCTGGAGCATTCATCCCAGGAGAAGCTCAACTCACCTGGGTCTCTCCATGGTGGAGAGTAATAAATAAATGTATCGGGTTAATTATTAAAGATTGCCTAAACGAGGGGAGCTGCTATCCTCTGAAGAGTTGGTGGTTCCACAAGACTGATCTCAACTCAGATGTTGTTGTGATTCCTGTTTATTTGCCCCAGCGGTGGTCAGGACACAGGATACCCTGCAAGACTTCGTATCTGCATTCCGTCCCTACATTTACCCGAACTTACCGCCCTGATTTTGTCCTTGATTCTTCCCGATTGAATAGGAAGGTGCTCTTACTGGATCAGACAGACTGTGAACGGAGTTGGTGGAAATGAAAACTTCTCTCACCTGCAACAATGCCTGAAATGGGTTCTTGAAATTAACCCTGAGTACGTGACGGCTCTAATAAAATGGATCAAAGGGTTTAATTGTATCTGGTCTTGCTCGCTTAGGATTTCAGGCCTTTGAACAATTTTTGGTGGGTGCAATATCTTACTCAGCACAACATGAGCCACCCACGGTAAAACCGCAGAAACTGTCGGCAGCAATCATCACAACATCAAACTTTTGTTCATTTCTTTCCGAAGCAATGAGATGTCAAACAGAAATCTTACAGAAAGACTACTTTTCCTCTTTGTTATCACCGAATAAGATATGTATTTTCTCTGTAAACTCTCTGCAGCTCAAACCGTCCTCGGGCTATTCAGGTTTACCTCCCATAGCAGAGTGACTCTGACTTGACAACGAGAAAGAAGACAACAACAGGGCCCTTGTATCAGTCCCTGGACAAAGCCAAATTAATATTTAAAGATCATTACAAATGCCCTGAAGTAAAACGCAGAGACTAGGTAATTAATTGATTGAACTGGGTGGTCCGCAGAGAGATTACACCGGATGAGTGTTGTTTATCTCTGTTGTTATTGAAGTGTGTGTGATTGCTTTGAGCAAATAATTTCCTATTGAATGTAAAGAAGGGGGACACAGTACTGTAAGTGTGACCTGTAAGGCATAAGCAGCGAGTTCATTTTCTTGGAGTGATATAACCAGTTGGGGATTAATTGTCCCTTGTGTTTTCTCCCGGCGCGAAGCGCCACTAATGTATTAAACAACACAGTTTATATTGGCGTGCTAAGTGGACCTGTAGACCTGTTATCACAGGCTTATACAACAAGTGGATGGATTTCCACTGCTGATAATAGCAGATGCACTTGGCAAGACAATAAGTTGTGTTCTACATCATTTGGCCGACTTCCTGTGTGAGCTGCTGGATGTGAATCGAGTGTCAGCGGAGTGCTAATTGTTGTTCGGCATTTTGATTTATCACAGGCGCAAGCCAAGGAAGACCAGAGGACGATTTTGTATTTGGCAGACTGTCCTCATTCCCGAACAGCATGCCGATGGTTCTCGTCCTGGTAAAATGCCTAACTTCAGTCATTCAGCACCCTGGATAGAGCTGCGTGATCAACCCACCTGCTCTATCGCTCCGTCGTGACTCCGTATGCAAATACTCTGAAGCCTGTATGTAGTTTACACTTATGTGGTCTGTAAATCAATTAGTTTGATCAGGTTTGGTGTTTCATTTTGGCAGTTCTGTCTAAGCGGACATTGTGCTTTTTGTATTTTCATATCTGGAAGCCAAAATTACATTGGTGCTCATTTTTATATGTGGAAATAATCTAATGTTAAACAAAAAACTCATCTCATCACCAGTATTTAAATAAGTTCCTGCTCACTTTTAGAAATGGTTCAGTTCCAACGGCTGAAAAAACTGTTAAAAGGGACTCACATCTTGTCATATCGTTATGATTTCATTGCATTATATCTTGATCTGTGCCTGATAATAGTCAAGAATATAATTCTAGTCTTTTTTCTCAAAATTCCCATTTCGCGTTCTTCCTGCAGGCCATTGTGAAATCTTAGATGACTTGTCTGACCCTCAGCCATGCTGAATAACTCTGCATCCTATAGAAATCTTACAGTCTGCCTCCTCAGAAACAGCTCAAACTGATGGTGGTATTTAATACATATACAGAGTGACTGACTTATAAAAATGTCAGTCAAAATCTGGAGCACATCCATTTTACTTTGAAATTTTTTCAGCAAAAAATACAGAAATATGTGACATTGTGACACACAGTCTTTAAATGTGACATTTTTTACAGCTAAATGAAACTACTCGACTGTATGTTTCATCTAAATAAATTGAGTGACTGATACTGAAACCAAGACATGTATTAGCAGGAACTTTTTCTTGTACTTCATCCATATTTAATTCCCTCATTATTAGACTTAGTGTTTCGGGGAGCGTTAGCCGTTGACAACTGACTGAAGAAAAGGTACATGGTCAGGTCACCAGTCACTCACAGGGCACACACACACACGTACACATGCACACACAGTGGATTGGATTTTTAAAAATTGTATTTCACCTTCATATGTCTTCAGGAAGTCCCGTTAAGATAATTGAGATAAAGATCTCTTTGGCAAGGCATTGTGGGCAATAAAACAATCACATGCAACGGCCCTCATAACAAAATCTAACCTTCCGTTATCTCTCTCTGAGGTGAGAATGACTGAGTGCTCACCACGACACCGCTCTGTGGCCTCTGCAGCATGAACTGAACACCCGGACATATTGTTCTTAAAAAAACTGGACTATATTAGTGTGAATCATCATCTTGAAGTATGGCCAAGCCAATCTTTTTTCCTTTTAATTGCACAGCAGCTAAACTGCTAGCATTTACTGCAGCATGTGACAGCGACAGTGGCTGTGTGGCAAAGTTTCGACTGTTTATTTCTGGCAATGTAAATGCAAGAGGCAACACGCCACAAAACATAAATAATGTTTTAGACAGCATATTGAATAAACTTTTCTAAGTTGCCCCGAATGTCCTTGGCTTAGAACACATGAAAAGATGTTCTTCCTCTCTTTTTCCCTATTTTTCCCCCCTCTTTTGAGCGCGTCTTGTGAAAGGAGCATTCAAGAATCACCAGGTTTTTCACAAGTTTTTGGAGATGCCTGTCATGAATGAACATGGCGGTGTGTTCCAGTGCCAGCTGGCATGAGAAGCCTAACACGTCCCAGAGATGAGCGAAGGGCCAGCTGGATGCCCGCCGAGAGCTTTAACACACTCTTCGCCATTGCTGCAAACTCCATCAGCCCATTCTGTTAACTGACAAAGCACAACACTAATTGTGCATTAATCAGTGGGTTTAGTTACCCAATCCCATGAGCCTGTGGTGCATTTCAGTGGTTGTGAAGCAGAAGTCTGATATTTGTGTTGCACTGCTCTAACTCTCCCCGGAGTGCCGATATTGGCTTGCTGTCTGACATATGGCTGCCGTGTGGTATCGTATAGATTTTGAATATATTTTGAGATTGGTGGTTAGATGAATATTAGCAAAGTTTAAACTGTAATTCTGTATTTATGATCACGGGCGATCAATTTACATCTCGCTTGCTTGATTTGTTTCAGGGTAAAGAAGTTGACAGCGCAGTGCCGAGCACCTATACTTCACCATGAATTTCACCCTAGTTTCTCCAAGGTTGTCATCATTTTCTACTGAAAACCTTTAATACAGACCAGAAAAAGGTCAAACTTTCAACAGGAATTTCGGATAAGACAGAAATTTAAGACGAGATAAAACATTTTTTTTGAAGAATGTCTTTTATTAAAACAGTATATAAAGTAGAAAAAGCACCTATGATGGACTTTTAGACTCTCCTGAACACCGGCATCAACTCCCCGCCAACTGTGAGAAAATATTCACGACACAAACAATACTGACTGGTTTTTTGCGCTCTGCTCATTTTTCTGCTTTAGGCAGTAATCAATCATCAAGTCATTTATCTCACACTGGTGCTCAGCTGCTTTTATCAGCTGCCAGGTCCCCTCAGCTGCACAGCGTTACTGACTGCAGGTTTGTTAGTTCGCTTTGTCAGAATTACAACAAGATAAAAAGTCAAGTTCCCATGCACAGGAATCCTGTGTCATTGTGTCACTTCAGTGATAATGAAATTAACCTATTGTATTGTGATTATTATCACATGACTCTTTTTAGTCTGTGGTTTGTTGGAGCCACTTTTGTATAGAATTGCCAAATTTTTCAGCGACTGCAAAAGTCAGGGCTCAGAGTAATAAATTCCTAGACAGCATCCCTCTCTCCTTAATTATTGCGGCATGTAAGAAAAAAATTCATGAAAAATAGAAACAAATTCAGAATTTAACCTTTGCCTGCAATGATTTTGCCATAAGTCGCCCCCATTTTTTGGCCTCGGGGGATGTTAACTGTCAAAGCTGCAGCGTGTTTGGCCTCTGAGGGTCAAAGCTGGCCGCGTCTGGGACGGTAAAGCGCCGAGGAGAGGGCCCGTCTGTACGTGTGGGCGTGTGTGTCTCTGTGTGTCTGTGTGGAAGGGGGAGTTGGAGTGTGGGTTCATGCAGATGGTTCACAAGCCAACCTTTCAATTAGGCCCGGAGTATAAATATCCGTGGCTGATTGGAATGTGGCGGCTGCTGGCACAAAAGGCTGTTGGCCAGTCTCCAATGCCCCGTCGCTCACTCACTCTCTCTTGCTGGAAGCCGCCCAAGGTTACTCCGTGATTGGACGAAATGATTTCTAACTCACTGTGTTAGTTTTGACCAGCCTCTCTCTCTTTTTTTTTTTTTCCCCCTCCCACCCGTGTTTGAATCCTCCCTGTTCCATCTCCTGCCAGCTCCATAGCTAACTTTACATTTGAAAGAGGCCTCCAGTTGAACCCATTTGGAGGTTTGATGTCCCTCCTTTCCTCCTTTCTACCTTTTGTGCATCAGCTGGATTTTGAAGTCCCATTGCAAAAAAGTCTTAACTGCATTTTCAGCTTCAAATATTCAAACAAATCCCCCACTATGTGATTTTGTATATGCTCATCTATATAGATATATATAATGTTTTTTTTCTTCTTCTTCTTCTTTCCCAAAAGCGGGTGTTTGTGGATCCAGTCCGGCTCCTAATCTTATTTAGCTAATGCTGCAGGTGAACAGTCCCTGTATTCTGCCTGGGGAGGCCTCGTATATCCTTCACAGATTATAGGGATGAGCTCCCAGACAACTTATCCCTCCGTCCCAAAAGCCTGTCACCGTAAGCTGTCTGAGAAATTATCCACACACCCAGACACATGGTGGTGAGGGTATGAAATGACAAAGCAGAAATGTTTTGGTGGAAGCATACGTTATCCCTGTCACAGAGCGATGCCGGATGTTGTGTAGTGCACAGCCTGCAAATCGGATTTGAATTACCGCCGTTACAAGCTACTCGTAAGCTGCTATCGTTTCAGTCTTGATTTTTGCTTTTGATATTTTAAGTTTGTGAACTTTTTCAGGGCTTCGTTACATTTTGCTGATGACTGAACTTGACCTTTGTTGCTAAATATTTCTCTTGTTGTCCTCATGAATTTCCGAAGCAATACAGCCACGCTCAGCCATTAATATTATATGCCCTTTGTTAAGAAACCTACCCTCTTCCATCTTATCCCTACACCCCTACTCTGCCCCTCCTTTTTGTAACCCACCTACCCAAGCTGTGTCAGGGAAGCCCCCCAGTCTCCTATGCATCCCTCTGGAATCAGGAGAGATTAAAAATTAGGGGATTAGGTTCCCCTCCTAGCCCTGTAATCCAGCAAAACAATGCTTTCTAACGTTGAGCGAGAGCTCTCCAGGCGTGGGTAAGTCCTCCACGTCAGTTATTCCTTATGGAAGGATTCCCTTGGAAAAGACGCACACTCCCTTTTCTGTCTCCGGCCACCTCCTCCATGCCCAACCCCCTTCCTTTATGATCCGCGCCTGTAATGAGGCAACATGGGAGACGGGGCCTAATATCTGCTAATAGGGTCAATGGAATAAACTGTTTTATAGAGGTCACTGTTGGCACAAGGACGAAGGGGCCGCTAAACGCTCGTCTCCTCTGATGCCAGCCGTAACTGGGATTTTTTTTTTTTTTCTTTTACAACAATACAGTGTCAAGCAGTAATAATGATTCCGATAACGCTGAGGAGTCTCGGTGATGTAAGACATGCGCGGGCTACTGAATTAAGGCCCTGTTTTAAATATGTCAGTGCCACGCTCAGGCTGGAGCTATAGCTGGCCGTGGCATGCACTTCTTTAATTTCATCGCTCTGTCAGCTTTTATTAAAACCCATTCGTCACAAAGAGAGAGGGAGAAAACAAAAAAAAAAAGAGGGAGAGTGTAAAAAGTGTACAGGAGGGGGGTGGAGACACATATGGAGAGGAGAAAAGGGGGAAGAGAGAGAGAGAGAGAGAGAGAGAGAGAGAGAGATAAACAAGGAGAAAGAGATGAAGAGACAAAGAAGGGTGACTTTCCGGAGGTGCTAGATAACAGAAATTGTTGTTTTGAGGAGGGGCGAGTGTTGCGGAGTGGGAGGAGGACTGCGAGGGTGGGTTGCCATCACCTTGGGGAGTGGGTCTTATAGGTGGAAGACAGGGGTGGCAAGGAGGAGTGGGAGGGTCTGAGGGGGCTCAGCGGGAGTGATTAATGATGAAACTGGGATATAGTGGACCAATGGGACTACCCATTCCAGTCTTCATCCCCATCCTGCTCATCCACATTCCCCCCACCTCTTACCTAATCCCCCCCCCCCCCCCCCCCCCCCCCCCCCCCCCCCCCCCCCAGCCCTCTCCACCCCACCTTTATGCCCATTTGTATCTGTCTTGGAAGGGACCTGCTGATGTGCCCCCTCATTTTTTAGGAAAAAGGAGAAATGTGTCCAGAAATGTGTCATATTCAAATCCAGCTCTTTGGATTTCCCTTGGACGGCTCCTGTTTATTAATGTCACTGATTTAAGTCTAATTATTTCACCACGCGTCTCTCAAGAGAGAGTCCTTCAGATTCAGACAATCTTCACACACACGCGGTGACTCACATGTCACTCGGCTCACAATAAACACATTTTGATGTTCCTCTTGTTGGAATCCAAACAGGACAACATCCAAACTTTTGGCTTTCATTATGAAGGTTTTTATGTCACCACAGGCCAAGACAAAGCCGTGCCGTGTTGTGCCTTTATTTGTTCTCGCTGGGGACCGAGCGAGGAATTCAGCCAAAGATTTTATGTGCCCGTCTGAAGATGTGTGTGCGGCAGCCACACTTTTTTTCCACTCTGCCAAATAGCTTTGAGACGACGCGGAGTTCTGAAATGGCTTCAAAGTGGCCCGATGCCACATCTCCACCCCGTCCTGTGGTCCCTTACTCCCTGTCTTCCACCTCTAAACCCACGCACCCAGCACCTACAATCAAAAGGAAATTGAATGATTTATATCTTCCAGCATTTTTTTTTTTTTTACAAAGTAAAAACATAAAAAAGAAAAGAAAGGGCTTTCTGAAACACTTGTACAATGCTTTTTACGTTTTTCTCTGTTCCCCTCATTTCTTTCTAACTGAATAGTACATGATGACACTTGACGTGGAAGAGGAAGAGGAAGACGAAGGAGCGGGGAAAGGCAGAAAAAGGAGGAAGAGTGAGGGAGAGAGAGAGAGAGGGAATAAAATCAAGTGTGACAACATATGAATTTCAAATTTCAGAGGAGACATCAAAGTGCACCATCCGGGGTGTCTCTTCGACAAGGACACTTTCTGATTTTTAATTCCATCCCCTGATTGTATCGCTGAGACCCTAACGAAGAACGGAGTCGCAACGCCAGTGAGTGGCATCAGGCGGCGAGAGATAGAGCAGGGCGGGTGGGATGAGGGATGAGTGAAGACGGGGGTTTGGGGGGGAGAGGGTGGGGGGGGGGTGGCGTAGAAGAAGGAGAGAGTAAGTGAGATCAGAGGGGGTTAGAAGAAATAGAGAAGGAGGAGGAAGGAGAGAAGAAAGCAGAGCCTCATCCAAACACAAGCGGCTGGGCCCTTTGTTGTCGAAGCGATCATAGCTCCTCTTTCATCAGACAGAGAGATGGAGAGGGGAGAAAGGAAAAGAGACACTGAGAGTGAGAGTGATCCACTCCTTTTTCCGCTGGGGTGACAGGGACATGGATAGAAGGAGGGCAACTTTTTTCACCCTTCGCACATATCACATCAAGGCTTTTCTTCCAAGGACTTATCATGTGGCGCACACTTTGAGAACAAAATGCTTACAAGTAAAAAAACGGGGGAAGCGCGTTACCAGCGCGCTCACTTTAACCAGAAACAACATGTCTGTTTGCTCTCAGTCGATTGGCTCTGTCAACACAAACTCGTATATGTCGTTAATAGCGGGTCCTGTTCCCTCGGTTCAAACGGCGGCTCAGTACCACAGCGGTCTAATTGCCTGGGAGGTTTCTCAGCGGGAGTGTGGCAGGCTTCTGGCATCGCCTTCCCTGGCAAAGCTCCGTGCCAGTACTGCCGCAGTGCCAGCCCGCCCTGCCCAGCATCCACGCCAGGGGTCCCATAACCCAGAAGGATCCCCCATCACGAGAACTCCCCATTAGGCCTCATTGGGAACGGATGGAAAACACCAGGGAAGGAGCAGAAAGGTTGGAAAGGTCATATCACAGGCTCACATTTGCATGTTGTGCAATCTCGCTAAGTCATTCTCACTCATGTCTCCCCCTGACATGTGAACACACACTCAGTCGTGTATCCATCACAGGATGTTACACTGGCTTACATAACTGCTGCTCGTCCGAAATCTCAACCTCAATCCTCAGATTTAGATTTAACAATTCATAATTTAAGTAATTCTAATGCTTTCATCACAGCATTTTAAGTAAAAAAACAACTTCAGGTTCATGGCTGGTTAATATGTCTTGATTGAGCAGAATCCTGAGAGCAGAGTGGTTCATTTCAAAACACATCCGGTTTAACTAAAGCCAGCAGTCACAGTGTTAATGATGTCAAAGGCTCAAAGCTGAACGTTGTTGTTTGTAACCCATCTGGATTCCCGTTCACTGCCAACCGCACCACCCAGGAGGCCGAGCTGCAGGCAGCTACACAGACACACCTGGGATTTATAGCTTTACCTGCACTCGCATACATTACCTCAGTGACATGAGGGCCAGACATCACAAATTCAGCAGCAGATAAAGAACAGGAATACTTTTTTTTTCAGCTAAGTGATAACACAGGGTTGAAACTGCTCTGAAGTTTTTCAATAAATGTGCTTAACATTGCTTTTTGAATTGCCTGATCTCCAACAATGTGACAAAAAAAGGCTCAAAAAGGTGAATAATCTTCTGAAAGGGTGCCCAAAATGTCAAAAAGAGTGCTGATATTAGATTATAATTGTAATCTTGTTCTGTAATTTCACAAAATTCATTTTAGGATTTGAAAATTTAGACTTTTTCAGTACTGTAATATTACCAATGTTTTTTTATTCCATTTAAACATCTCTTATAAAAGCTCATGGTATTAGAACAGAAGGTCAAGCAGAACCACGCTTTGCAAAAACCCCGTCACCCTGAAAACAGAGACACACACTCACACTCACGAGGGCCCCTCCTCAGCGCTGGAGAGGGGTGCACGGTGAAGCAGCTGGGAGACGTGGAGCCACAATGGCCCTTTAGGGCGAGACGGCCCTAATCCGTCCCGCGTCCGACAGCGGCAGTGAAAGGAGGCCTGTCAATCACGGCGTGGCACCCTCAGGTCTCAGAGATGGGTGTGCTCAGATGTAGGATTTACTGTACCCCCTCTTTTCTGTCTTATTAAAAATCTCTTTGCAGCCTAGACAGCGATGCATGCATGCACGTGGCCGCATACTGGCATCCATGCACATAAACAGTCTGCTGCTTCTGTTCTGTCACAGCTGAACAAGATATGTCAATACGAGCTAGTGTGTGTGTTTGTCCGTGCATGTGAATCAAGTGAAAGCCGCAGCCCACCAAAAACTCCACATCAGACAGGATTTTATTTGCATGTTTTATTGGAAATATTTTTCTAATTTATTACACAGTAAAAGTTACATCACTTGCTTAAACAAACAATGAGGATGATGTCAGTTCAAATGAGCAGTTTACACATCATTTTATAACACACTGCCTGCGTTACTGACAGAGACAACCATATAGAGAGGAAGATGATCATTTTGGATGCATGTCATAAGTTGACACACACACACACACACACACACACACACACACACACACACACAGTGTCATGGATGGAGAGGCAGTCATACACGCGGATAAAATGCAAAGGCAAATACACACGCACGGATGTACACACTCCATAAACACACACACCCATACACCCAAAGAGTAAACACTTATTTAGAGGTGTCAGACACTGCATGTAATATCCTCTGGCACAGTGGCCGTATGTGTGCATGTGTGCATGTTGCAATGAGCCGTCAGCTGAGCTGCGCTGTGCACTGTCCGTTGCAGTCGGGTGATGGTGATCAAATCTAACAGACAGTGTGGACCGGAGCATGCTTTCTGCCTCATAGACAGGGAGAGAGAGAGTGAGGGAGCGCGTGTGAGAGAGAGAGAGAGAGAGAGAGAGAGAGCACCAAGACTGCCTCTGGCCACCATTATCTCTTCAGTGCATGACTGTGTCCATGTGAGTGTGACAGTGTGAGAAATGGAGTGTTTTTTTGTTTGTTTACTTACTCTGTGTGTGTGTGTGTGTGTGTGTGTGTGTGTGTGTGTGTGTGTGTGTGTGTGTGTGTGCGCGCGCACGCGCACGCACACGCACAATGTACCACTGTTTGCTTGCCCATGTGTGTGCCTGTCAGTGGGCCCGGATGTGTGTGTGTGTGTGTTTGCGGTTCAATATGCTGAAACCCATATAACTGACCGGGAGATAACTACTGAGCCAGATGACAGAGCAGAAGGATCCTTCCTCTCAGGCCCAAATTCAACCCCTCCAGCCAAGGTTAAAGCCGCTCAGGCTTCACTCTGCTTCCCTCTCATGCACGACCGGTCCATTTATTACAATTATTAAAACAGAAAAAATCCTCCTTAGCCGCTCATATCAGTTGTAAACTCAAATAAACTTCCATTCAAGTTCTAAACCCATTGGAACTACTTAATGCAGGCTGTAGGTTTTAACTGAAAGTGTGCTTGAGGTGGGATCAATACACACCAAGTGTCAATACAACCAAAAACAAGTCCTGTTGTGAGAATCTGTTCCAGCATCGATAGGATCAGAGTTATAGAATGTTACTTTTAAGCCTGCGATCGCCGAACTGCTATCTTCCCTGTCTGTCATGTAAACAGTGGTTTCAGAGAATTTTGTAATCAACAGTTTTCACTCTACATGAGATTGTAGCTGCAATTATTCAACCATTTGCAAGAAAATAATTTGCTCATTGTTTTAATAATTATTCTTTTTTAGGAAAAGAAAAATTCCCATTAAGTTACTATTTTTTGATTTCTTTGGTCAAAGTCAGAACAAAAAGTTTGATTTAAATTTTTTGACCCACAAAATATTTGGCAACCAAGATGATTTTGAGGGTAAAATAGGAAAATTTCTGATGGTTGTCATCTGTGGAGAAATCATGATACTGCAGCAGCAGATTTTTCTATTTTTAAAAGTTGTAAATTTTGAATTAATCAGTTGGAATCTGATTTTAAGTGTTCAAAAAAAACTGCCTTCAATAATAATAATCAGGATTATAGTAACAATAAGAATAACCTGCAAATAAACAGTATATTGAAGTTAAAAAAAAGTGATAATAATAACTCCACGAATATATATTCATTATCCAAACTGAGATGATTTCTTCCCCTCATTTCTGTTGATTTCAGCCTTAATCACACTTTCATGTCTGTCCTCTCGGACCACAAAGTGTTTCAGACTATCCTCCTTTAAACAACGAGTTTCACACTCAGAGAAAAAGGCCCAGAGCTGAGATGGCCTGGAGACCCACATCATTTAACATACTGCCAACACCTCCCCGCCTCTGTAGCTGGCGCACGCCACGCACTCTATCCACACATCAGTCACTGCTCGCTGTGTGTGTGATACAGACAGAAAGTGTGTGTATGTGTGTGTGAGTGCAAGGGAGAACAGAGATGAATGACTGTCTAATCACTCACACAATGCAGCTAAGCCCCATAATGAAAAGGGTTGATAAGAAAAATTAACATAAAACCTAAGTGGTACAGAACGAGACAGTGGACATAAATAAAGGGGGCTTCTCAAGCCATAAATCTAAACTATAAACATAAATATATAAGACACACATGCGTAAGTCAGAGACCTCCTCAGTCTAGGGTGAACGAAAGACCCTGAAGCATATGTACACATATCTGCTTCATCCTCATTTTTTGCTTTTTTGCCAGTTCCCGCAGAGCCGGGCCCTCCTCTCATAGCACGGTGCAGTAAGTTTTAATGGTAAATCAACAAAGAGCCGACATGAAAGAAAGGCTAGCTTTCCAGTTTGCAGGGTGAAGAATTATTCATCAGCACTGTAGTGTTGCACTGCAGGCGAAAATCCTGCAGCAGCGCTCCATTTTAATTGCCAGAAAATGACTGTAAATGATACAGAGAGAGAGGTAGAAGGGGCAAAAAAAAAAAAGGAGACAAAAGGAGAGAGAAAGGAAAGAGAGAGTTGGAATCGGAGGTATAAAGAACAGGAGTAAAAAGGACACCCCCACTACCAACAGCTGCCCCCCAAATTGAAGGCCATGGTGATAAAAAGCTACGTGGCAATCAGAGAAGTGGAGTGTCCCCCCAGCAGCCTAAAAGAGAGATAGTGAGGGGAGAAAAGAGGAGAGGAGGGCGAGGGGGAGTGCCATCAAAAAAGGAGTGGTGGGATTAGGTCTGAGAGAGAGTTTACTACGCTCTTTTTGTGCGCCGAACCTGCAGGATTAGAGATAACAAATGTTAGCCGAGGACGGGCACCTGCTGTGAGCTGAGAAGAGGAGGAGGAGGAGGAGGAGAAGAGGGGAGGAGAGAAGAGAAGAGCTAACGCACTAAAAACAGCAGAATGGGCTTTTGTAGCCCCATGCAGAATTAGAGGAGAGAGGGCTGAAGGAGGGGTGAGAGAGAAGAGGATAAAGAGGGCGGGAGGGAGCGCCGGGGCAGGGGGAGAACGTGGATGGAACGGGTACAAAGTAAATTTGTAATTGTCAAACAGATGAAGGAGCTGAGATTTTGTGGAAGAGTAAACATTGAACTTGCTAATCTGTGGACGTCGAAGCCCCCTCAGCTCGGAGCCTCTCTCAACGCCACTACGTATTTCTGTGTGCTTGGATTGTGTGGCTGCTGTAAATCCCAAGATCAAACTTCAAGTAAAAAAAATAATAATAATAATGCACAACAACTTTATGCAGACTGTTTCGCTCCTTCCTTTTCTGCCATCCTGTTCTCCATCTCGTCCCGCCCCTCCACAGCGCTGTGGGTGTACGTGGCTGAAATTGCCGCTGGGGCCTGGGGACCTCCCCGTCTGCTCCCGGCGGTGACCCCGGCTCGGGAAGCACTCAGACTGGTCAATCAACAATTAAAAGCCTGTCTGTGGCCACTAACTCAATTCAGCCACTCAGCTTAGTCCGTTAGAGCCCAGGCTCCCAGACAGAACTGAGACAGACCGGACAGCACTGACCCCTGCCATCCTCCTCATGTGCATGCACACACACACACACACACACACACACGAGTGTGTGGCGGTCCGAGCGTCTGCGGTCACTCCTGCACAGCCTTACCGGCATCTGAATCTTTTGGGATGCCTCCTAATGGTAAACAGCGACCGACAGACGCACACATGACAAGAGGTGGCAGCGAGTTACCTTCAGGCCGACTCTGGACAGAAAGGTCACGACCTCCCGCTTACAAATGTCTCGGTACCTGCTCTGCAACCTGAAGGTTTAACCCTGCTTAGCGTTCAATACCGAGTCTGACCTTTCCTTTTGGTCTGACTTAAGGCATTTACTGTAGTGGATTGTGGTCAGTGTGTGTGTGTGTGTGTGTGTGTGTGTGTGTGTGTGTGTGTGTGTGTGTGTGTGTGTGTGTGTGTGTGTGTGTGTGTGTGTGTGTGTGTGTGTGGCCCAGCCACATTTCATACACACAGCTCCTTCAAATAAAAAGTGAAAATAAATGAAGTAGAGAAGAAGACAAACATATGGGTAGTAGCTTTCGGTTTGAGGGTACAATCTAAAACTCTTTAACATACAAATATGCACACAGACATGCTTCAGTCACCCCGTATGTTTCCTGTTCTTCACTCTTTCATCACTCACTCACTTGCTTGAAAGAAAGAAGAAAAAAAAAACAGACTTGGAAATGTAATATAAAAACAAAAGCCAGAGAATAACTGCAGGGGTTGGTAAACGAAGCATAAAGACCCCGAGTGACCGAGGGGAATTATTTGGCTCCATTAAGCAGGCATTAACATGAATTACTATCTAATTAAAATTAAACAGCTCATTAATAACTTTGCGGTGGGGCCTTAGTGTGGAAGTTCTCTGGAGTGCGTGTGTCTGGAGTGTGTGTGTGTGTGTGTGTGTGTGTGTGTGTGTGTGTGTGTGTGTGTGTGTGTGTCTCAGAAGCTGTGTTGTGTCGTGGCCAGGAGAGCAATCAAGTGGAGTAAACTAAGAAGCTACCCCAAAGGAAAGTCAGGGCCTGAGAGGTCTTACCTGTGGAAGATGACTGATGTGCAAAAAAAAAAAAAAAAAAAAACCAGACGCTCTTAACCAAATAAAGTTAACTTTAGTCACTGTAACACTGTATTGATAGAAGCTGGCAGCGTGGGGCCTGGAGGTGGTGATGCCAGCTGTGGAGCGCATGGTCTCTGAAGAGTGTCTGAACTCCATCACATGGTTCTTTATTTCTCTTCTCTCTGTTTTCTGCCATTTCTCCGCTGTCAAGTATCTTTTCACAGGCATATAGAGCCTTTAAAGCAGAGATTTATCTGAACTGCTCAAAGTGTGTTCAGGTCTCAAGACATTATCAGTCTGTCGACACTAGACTGTGGTTGTTGAGTAAAACTTCTCTGTTGTCAACTTATGAGCAATAAAGTTGTTTTTGTTTAATATTTATTCTATGATCGCATTTTTTTGAATTTGGAATAAAAAAAAACTGACACACTGTTGACAGCAGACTGACAGGAGCCTCACGCATATCTGCGACTTACATAAAGTTTTACCTTAAGTCTTTATCTAACCTCAAACATGTTTTCTCCTTAAACTGTATGGATTTGTGTTTTGTCACCATAAAAATGGAAAATGTCCAATTTGTCTTTGCTAATCTATACACACACACACACACACACACACACAGAAAACAATTTAAAATAGAGTTGTAGATTAAATTAAAGGAGTGGAGCTCCCAAGTGGAGCTGGGAGAGTCTAAAACAATAACGTTAGTGCACACACACAGACACAGACACACACACACACACACACAGTGAGATTGTGAGACTCGTCAACTCACTCCTGCAGTGTCCTCTCGGAGTCGTGGCCTTCGTATTGTCGAGCGGCTCGGCCTGGATGGATCTGTCAGTAGAAGGCAGAAAGAGAAAGAAAGAAAAACAAAGGTTGTGTGACGTTGTCGTCTGCAGCTTCACCAGCGGACGTCGCGGAGGAATGAAGGATGAAAACTCCACGTTATCAGAGATGGAGGAGAGACAGCTGATGGGGACGATGACAGTGATCACTGTCCGTGGTTCTCGGTCCTCTGTGCTGCGCAAAACAACTCCTCCGACCGTAACTTATAACTCCCACTTATTTCACTGTTTAAAAAAAAAAAAAGTGCAGCATCAGCATTTTGAGGCCGACGACTTTGAGCCCGAAATCCAGTTTGCGAACACCCTCACCTCCCGTGTATTGATAATGGAACCTCATCACCCAAATCCACAAAAACTGTCCAAAGCAAAAACGCAACAATCTAACAACAAAATAAGGTGAGAGAATAATGATAGATAGTCCTTGGAGATGTTGAGTGAATGACAGGGAGTGAGGGATATGGAGTTAGGCCCCAAATGTATGCCAGTGCATGCATCAACCACAATCCACCCTCCTCTCCTCCTCCACCTCCCCGCTCCTTGCTTCTCTTGGCCAGGAGCTGTTTACCTCTCTATCAGCGGCGCTCTCTAAAAGCAGGGACCCCATCCATATTCACCGGCCTCAAATTCCTCTGCTTATCTCCCCCCAACCCTTGAAAAAGCTCCTCGTGTTCCCCTCTGCACATACATACATATATAAACACGTCTTTATGGAGGCAAGAGGCAAACGCGCTCGGCCAGGAGGGGGTCGGGGATAAGAATCACCTTGAATTCAAAGCAGAGGATTGTGGGTCCTCGGCGGACGGATGGACAGGCAACCAGGCACATAGGCTGAGGCTCACGCCGGTATGACACATAACCCACCAGGCAGGTTGACTGAGGCTTTAGGCGGCGGGAGCAGATGTGTGCACCGGGCTCCATTAGTAATTCAGAGGATTTGGATCAGGAAGGTGCTTATGAATGTGTGTGTGTGTGTGTGAGTGTGTTGTCAGGATCTGTGTCATTAGGTGACGGGTGAATGTGCAGAGCGCTTCCACATTTGTGTGGCTCTTTGGATGGATCTGGAGCGAGCGCCTTAACATTAAATCAAAATTTTGCTCGCATGTCAAAAAAACAAGTGATTTCAAGAAAGTCCAAAAGCTCTGCTGACACAAGGAAGGAGAGGGGAAAGAAAAAAAAATCTGTTTTGGAGCACTCCAGTAGTTATTGAGAAATCTAATTGGATTATCTGTAATTCCCAACTTGGAGATTTATAGGAAGTGGACAAATCACATGGTGGCTGCTTTGAATTGAGGAGCAGGAGACAGGCTGATAAGAACTGAGAGAACAAGTGAGGGGCTCAAAGAGTGCTCGAGCAGAAGCAGAGGCACGTGGAGTGAGGGGGGGACCGGTACCCCTTTCCTCTGCAAGCTGCGTTGTTTGGGGATTGAAGTTGGGAACTCTCTCCACTACTAATTGCGCGCCGGTGCTTTTCATGAATATTCATTCTGGCGCGTTCAGACCCCGCCTAATTAGCCGAGAGATAGAGGAAGAAACTCACACCTTTTACCACAAGAGAAGCATTTCCCCCTCCTCCTCCTCCTCCTCCTCCTCCTCCTCTTCCTCGCTGCATTCTCAGGGGGATGCTGGCAGAATAGCCCAAGTTCATTAGCCAAAAAAGAAAATGAAAAAAGTTACCTAAAAAGCACGGGACGATTTGGTCTTCAAAATGGATGGGCAAACAGGGCTTCCTTTTTTTTTTCTTTTCTTAACCGCTATTGCATATTTAGTGCCTATTACGCATGTCTATCAAAAAAAAAAAAAAAGTGGCAACGAAATACAATTATCTGATTGAGTGAGTCGCTGGATATTATTCCAGTGTAGTTAGGTGGTACATCACATGAATTTTAAAATCTAAACATAGCTTGTGGCAGGTCGAAACGTTCCCTCTGGAATTGGGGAAAAGTTGTATTAAACATCTAATGTGGGGTCGGGGTCGTTTTTAGGAGTGTGGTTGTCTTTTTTTTAGCCGGAAAAAAAAAAACTATAGAAACTTTGTTTCAAAATGAAATGTTCGCTATTTAGATGGGATTGGGACCAATATAACCGGCATCACTGTCTCGATCCACTTTGAAAACACTCCCATTTCACGCTTTGAAAATGATGAATTAATTAGATCATAGTTAATTTAATTTGTTTTTGTGTAATCTTTATCAGAAAAAAATACATTTAAAACGTTTCGTTATAGTACTTGCTTTTGTTTTCTGCTTTTTTTTTTTCTTCATTCTTACTGTACTGACACTAAGTCAGTCTGGGAACAAGTGAGGAACTCGCTCTGTGGAAGGGTCGGGGGGGTCCTATTGGTTGCGCTGCGTCTTGACAATAACTGCTGCATATTAAGTAGGTTTGAGGAGAGATTAACACGTGACTGGTGCAAACAGAAAAGGCCCTTAATCCCTAATAAATGAACCCTAAAATAGCTGCAGGAGCACGCTTTTTCCTCAAAAAAAAAAAAAAAAAAAAAAAAGATTGTGTTTGGTCAGCAGATGCGTTGCCTTTCGTGTCCATCCTGTCCAGTTAAAATGCTTTCGTGTAAGTTTTAATGTCTCTCCAGTTCTTGGATGCATACATTATTCCAGGACAGCACAGGAAAGACACTCGTGGAAAAAAAAAGTAAAGAATAAATCGGATAATTGTGTCCTCAGGGTGACACAAAGAAGACTTATTTCTTCTAAAAGAGGTCACTCAACTTCCTCTACACTCATGTCTGCGGTTCATACTCAGTGCGCTTGATAATTTCTTCCCTTTTTTTTTTTCCACTCTGTTTTTTAAATCCATCATATCGTGTTCATGTCCAGTCGCCTTTTCCTGTACGGCCTGTCATTCACCACCAAGTTCTGTGTGATCCCTTTCATCGAGCGCACCATGGAAACCTCGTGCGTCCTGGCAAAAATGCACCTCAGCGCACACAAGGCCATATTCTTTACAAAAAAAAAAAAAGGGCCAAAGCATCTGGATCTTTCTTTTCCAGCAGCCCTTCGTCGCATGGTACAGCACAAGACTGGGTCTGTGTGGCAGAAACCACTGCTTTTTATAGACTGCGAGACAAGAATGACTGAATGGTTAACGCATCTTCATTAAGCGGGAGCTGCGCGCGGCTCCGGTCTCTTATAGCGATGTCAGCCAGCCTCTGGGATCTCTGAGGAGTTTTGGGACGCAGGAAAAAAAAAGAGAGAGAGAGAGACTGTGACAATAAGAAATGTCCTGGCTGGGATTTCTCATTAAAGAGTCGCGTTAGAGGAACATTGTCCATCATTGTCATGTGTGTTATTTTAATTTATTCATTTACATTTTGACCGATTCCCATCGCACTTTATTTACACTATTAATTACGGAAAAAGGGATGAGTTATTAATTATATTAGTTTTTATAGTATTCATATATGACAGCCTATTTCACAATAAAAAATAGCGAATTTGACAAATTATTTTTTTCCTGAATATTATATATATGACTTTGCAAAGTCTAGCAAATTTATAAGACGTGTTTCTTGAAAATAAAGACCGTCAGTAAAAATGTCCGTTGCTTTAAAAACGCCATAATACGTCGTAAATCTGGACCGTCGCTAATAAATTGCTCTAAAATGACACGATAAGTCGCGAGGACTGTCTCCTGCTCATCCCAAATAAATATATAAAGGATGGGTGGACAAAAACCACGCCTTTCAAGAGATGATGACGAGCACCTGTGACCCCGACAACATTTTCCACACACACACACAGACACGCGCGCGCACAAACACACACACTCAGTCGCGTGCATTGTTAACGCCGGAGACAAGAGTACAGCAAGGACGCAGCAACAGCAGAAAGGAGACAACTTACCTTTTAGTCATGTAGTCCCGGATTAAAATGAACAGTAGACTTGAGTCGTCCTGTAAATAGAAAGAGAATAGTCGCATGGGGAAGATGACAACAAACAAACACGCAGCAGAGATAAAAAGGCAAAACATTGCTTTCAGGTAAATGATTAAAATGGGACTGTTGCGCCTGAAAAACCTTCCAAAAAGCTCCTGTTTTAGAAGGAGCGGAACATGTGCCTGATTGCAGAGTTTTAGGCGAATGGAACGGGAGAGATGTAAGATTTGTTTAAAGCCCCGCATTTCCATTTAAGAACGTGATTGTGTTTGCAAAGATCCCTTTCAATCTTCGCATCCCCCCTCCTCTCTACCCCTCAGCGTCTCTGAGGCTGCTTTGCAATTCATAGAATTGGTAATTTGCTATTGGGACAAAACGTGAAGGGAAAAATAATCAGATCAACCGGGAGAGGTAGTGAGGAAGGAGCCAGGAGGAAGAAACACAAGGTTTCTCTCTCCAAGTTGCTGCTTAGTAAATTGCTTCGAGAGGTAAATGATATAAGAATATAGCCTATTTTATTTTCTTGAATCGCTTAAATCAAAATTTCCAGGGCTGGGGATTTCCAGAACAACTGTACCAGCTTGGCAGCGGGGGTTACATGATACTGTCATCATGTAGGCTCAGCATCACATCCCAACATTGTTTTATGACTTCTAATGATCCTCCAGCCAAAGTCCACTTGAACGATCTCAAAATAAGATAGTGACTGGAGTGAATAAATTGTGTATTTATGTCACCTCTGTCACCTGCACTGTATGATGAAGGGAGGGGGGTGGGGGGGGGGGGGGGGGGGGGGGGGGGTTAAGAGCGAGATGGAGCGCGTCTTGGCCTATCGCACCTAAGTGGGTGGTGATGATGAGATCATACAACATTGAAAATTACCGAGACAATACAAATAAATGACAGACGCGGAGGCTTTGAAATAGAGCAAATGCTTTCAAATTTGTCACACGTTTACAACGGCATTCACAGACACATCACACGGGCTTATTTACACGCCTCTCGTTGTGTGGGTGTCTCGCGGAAGCCGGAGCATCGCTTCTTCATAATCTATTTAAAATGAGGAGCGCTATAATCATCAGTGACCTATTATAAAGGTGTACGGGTGTGCGTCTGTGAGTGCACGCATGTGAGTCGGATGGGGGGACCCTTCAAAAAGATCTCCGTACTCCCCCACGTGGTTATTTGCAAAACAACCGATCCTAACCCGGGGAAACCTAATGAAGCCCTGCTGCTGCTGCCGCCGCAGCCCCGATCACCTCCCTGAGAAAATCTGATGGACAAGATCTCTGTGCAGTTTCACAGAATCAGGGGCGCGCAGTTAAAAACTCAAAGAGACGTTTAATAAATAGAACATATGTTTTTCTACAACATATGTAAGATCGGAGTTTCTATCCATCGTGTGCGTAAAATGTGTTGCGCCACGCTCTGAAACCCTGCGCCTATTGAATATGTCCCCAGTGGGCTTGAATCGGAGAGGAGCCAATACAAGCGGAGGGGAGGCGTGTCTTCGCTCTTCCCCAAGACCTCCCAGAGCAGGTTGTTGCGTTTTGGCTCTAAAGCCTGGAGACCTCCGAAGTGCTCGTCAGTTTTCGAAGTCGGAGCCATGGCGACAACAGCTCAGTATATTCCGAGGAATAACTCCTTACCGTCTAACCCGCTCATGCATCCGGACTCGGATAGGATGCATCAGGGGACGACCTACAGAGAGGTGCAGAAAATGATGCACCACGAGTACTTGCAAGGGCTTGCGGCGACCAACACGGGACACCCGATGAGCCTGACGCACCACCAGTGGCTGCCCACCTCCAACACCGACTGGTCCAGCGGCACTCACATCGGACAGCAGGAGCACAAAGCCAGCGTGCAGGCGAGCAGGGAGGACCTGAGCAGCGGCTTCCACCACAGATCTCACCTGGTGCACCAGCAGACGCAGAGTGGCCACCATGGCTCGTGGGCGCCCGCCACGACGCACCACCTGTCCCCGCTGTCCCCGGCGTCCAACGGCCACCAGTCGCTGGTGTACTCGCAGCCCGGATACACAAATCTCAACGCGATGCTGAGTCCCCAGCCCGGCTCCCTGCACCACGGCATGCGGGACCCGCTCCACGACGACTCGGGCAGCCACGACAACCAGATGGAGTCACCCCAGCAGGCGTTCAGCCACCACCAGGACCACTCGGACGAGGACGCGCCCAGCTCCGACGACCTGGAGCAGTTCGCCAAGCAGTTCAAGCAGCGGCGAATCAAGCTGGGCTTTACGCAGGCGGACGTGGGCTTGGCCTTGGGCACCCTGTACGGAAACGTCTTTTCTCAGACCACTATCTGCAGGTTTGAAGCGCTGCAGCTCAGCTTCAAGAACATGTGCAAACTTAAGCCGCTCCTTAACAAGTGGCTGGAGGAGACAGACTCCAACACGGGCAGTCCCACCAATTTGGACAAGATTGCTGCGCAGGGCAGGAAACGAAAGAAGAGGACCTCCATTGAAGTGGGGGTGAAAGGGGCGCTGGAAAATCATTTCTTAAAATGCCCAAAGCCATCTGCTCATGAAATCAGCACTTTAGCCGGCACTCTGCAGTTGGAAAAAGAGGTTGTCCGCGTTTGGTTTTGTAACAGAAGACAAAAAGAGAAAAGAATGACACCAGTGGGGGTCCCTCACCCGAATATGGAGGACGTATATTCCCAAGCAGAGACCCCTCCTCTACACCGCACACTACAGAGTCCTGTGCAGTGACTGTTTTCATGAACAATCCGAGCATTTCCGTGGGGGGAGAGGAAAAAAAAAGGGAAAAGGGACTATGGAGTTTACAGTATTTAAGTTTGGCTTTTGTTTTCCTGAGAGAAAAGAGACATGGAAAAAGTTGAACAGATCAGTTTTGCCTTTAGTTTTCCGGAGATCGTCATGTCCAACAAATAGATGGCGAGAGGGGGAAAAATGTCGAGGGGGAAAAAAATTAAGAAAAATAAAATAAAAAAAAAAAATATTTCGCTGTAGCTGAATCTGTGCGCATTTAAAGTGAAACAAAGATCTTTTATTTACCAAAATTATATGGAGGAGACATGCATATAAAGTGAATTTGATATCCCATGGCTGTTCCAAATGGGGAGCAATTCAATGTGGCAACTGAGCCCATCTCCTCCTGGTGTACCATGAACTGCTGGCGCTCACCAGAATGAGGTGGTTGCCTGAAAATGATCAACACTGGAGATGAGTAGCCTACACTGAATGAACATTTTTTGCTTTTTCGGGCTTAAACTGATTAACCAGATTTCTGAATATTAGTGTATACTTTCTTTGTTATATTAGTGTGATGTTTTGGTTTGGAAATACTTTAACTTCAGTGTCTCTCTCTTTCTGCGGAGTGTCTATGATTTCCTTTCATTCTTTTTGCTATAGGTACTGTAACTCATCAGAGCAGCCTCTCATTTTTTTTCTTTTTCTTCTTCTTCTGTGTACTCTGGGAGTTGATGGTGGAGAAGTGATGAGAATTGTGGCACCCGAAAACACTCATAAATCACGTCAGAAAAAAAAAGTCCAGTGCAACAGGACTTCTAAGTTCTGTCTGCATGCCTTAAAAATATTCACAGCTTTGCAGCAGACCTCGTCGAAATTTTGCAAACAGGACCAGACGCTACACACACATTCACTTGTTTTCTTTAAAGGGGGGTCAATTATTGTCAAATTATTGCTTTTTTTTTATTTTTTTTTTTGCATGAAGCACTTAATCTTTTGTTAATATTATTATTTCGATTTATGTCTGTTAATAAATTGTGAGTGTCTCATTAGGCTCGAACAGAAGCAGCCTATAAATCCCATGTTTACAGGTTCCTGGTTATCACCACAGAGCGCTGTCAGCTCTCACTGCTTGCTGCCTCTTATCCTGTTGTAATCCAAAACATTTTCAAGAGAGATTGGTCAAATCCGAAATGAAAAGTAATAATAACTCAGGTAACTTCAGTGCCCCATAATGGAATATCACGCCTGTACATGATTCTGTCCATGTCTTTTAATCTGGTTACAACCACCACCGATTTCTTTGTTCCATACATCCATTGTATTATAATGAAATCGCTGGAATCGGAAATAAGAAAATAATAATAACTCCTTAAGGTTACTCGATGAAGGCGTTCACTTTAGATATATTTATTTTTTTTCTTTCCCGACCTGTAAGGAAATCCGAAAAATCTCATGCGTTGTGTGTCATTTCTCAATGTTGGACCAGTCCAGAAGTCTACAGCAGTGCTATTCAATACAGAAGAGGGAAACTTTTTTTTTTTTCAGAAAAAAATGATAATTAAAAAAAAAAAAAGATTTTAGAGAAAATGTTGCCAGGATTATTTCCGATATGTAAATATGTCCAATATGTAAACTTGTATTTGTTCTGAGATATTGTTTTGTTTTTGTTTCTTTCCGGGCAGTTTTGTACACTTACTAATTCCAAGAAGATATTTTAATATGATTTCATTTATGAATCTGACCATTTATATATATATATTTATTTCTTAAAAGTGTTTGGAGCTTTTTGTTTAGCTCTGTTAATGGTTATGTTGCAGTGGATTTCAGTATGTTTTTCCTTTTGTTTACTACATTGGTTGTATGTTGATTGCTAAATGTAGACTGCAAAGTCACATTTATATTTATGTTATAGTAATATTTTATTACTTACATAAAACATATATACAAGAAATGGTCTTTTGTCTTCATTAAGATCGGAACCAGTCGTCTTTAAAAAAAAAAAGAAATGATGTCTGTAGCATCAGCAGGCAAACAAGATAAACATGATCATAAACTTTAATGCTGTTCAGTGTGCTGAGCATCGGGGAAGTGGTGAGCACACCATGTGTTCATTTTAAATAGCAGTGATTCGTTATGTAACAGGGGATCGTTTAAAATCAGAAGCTGTGTACATGTGCTGTTAAGGGGAATAGACAACAGTATTTTACCTCAGGCATTCCCTGCTAAGTTCACAGTCTGTGACGTTGTTCACATCTTTGTGTAATCGCAGTATTAAATTGTGCAATATTAATACGGAATCACTGTCTTTTCATTGAGTCACTATTATTATTATTATTATTATTATTATTATTATTATTATTATTATTATTATTATTATTTCGGAGGATCATTAGCGTGGGCGAAAAAAAACAGACTTTCTTCCACTGTAGTTTGAGCTGCTTTCCATCTATAAACCATCAACCATCACTTGACATGTTTGAAGCATTTAAAAGACGAATAGTGACGAATCTTTGATCTGAGACAGAAGTGCCTGCAGGCGCAGAAAGAATCAGCCTCTTCTCCAAAGACAGAGACAGCTTAAACACACATTCAGGATAAACACAAGCGCCAGGCCTTCAAGTTTAATATGAAGTCAAGACAGGCCCACATGCAAGCAATATATTTTTGAAAAATTCATTTTTTATAAACATTCAGAGCTGAATCTGAGATTAAATACACAATCCAGGTTAGGCCTTTCTGCTCAACGTATAAAAATGGGCCAAAGCGGTGATGAATATGTATTTTTTTCATTTGCGTTTAAGATACATGGGATGGATTCACTACAGGTGCTGGAGTATGTTCTTATAATTAACGGTTTAATTATGAAATTGATTTAAAAATAAAAAAAGCACCGCAAAGAAGTTAAGAATACAACACAAAATTTACAAAAATGCATCCAATTCATGAGTCGCTGAGAAGTTTCATGATTTGTGAAAAAAAATAGTAGCTTTATAAGATGGAAGCTTACTAGATATAAAGGTAATCTGCATTATTGTTTTAAAACTTACTTCAACAGTCAAAGTGTCTGAAGATCAATTCGGAATGCGCCCCACAAAGTTTGAAGTGCCTTTCAGTTTCTACACAAAACCCAAGTCAAATTATTTAAATAAACATTTATTCGGGTGAAAATATCTATTTTTAAACCATCTGTGCTTATTTACCGTCTGTAAAATCTCACGTCCACGAACGTTTTCATATAATTTGCCTTAAATCCGCATTTTATCAAACACAGTTTTATCTCCTCCGCTTCTTCTGCGCACTAAAGAGACGGACACAATAAAACTCGACGCATTAAAATCCTGCAGATGGGAGTTTGCCGGTCTCGCGCGCTGCTGAGATGCGCGCGAGTGAAAAAAAGTGCGTTTGCAGCGGCTGAGGTGGTCAAACTGTTTGGAGAGGAGGCCACGATCAGGAGCGAGCCGGCGCCGTGGACAACAGCGAGCCACAGGCGCCACCTGCTGGCGAGCCCGGAGTCCTGCAACGCTGAGGCGTTAAAAAAAACCCCTCAAAGTTTGACATCAACACAGCAACACAACAAATGTGATGACATTATAATGATCGTCATTAACGACAACATTATCTCTCACTTTATGTGGATTCCTGAAACAAACAGTTCGAACCTGCATCGCAAGTAGCTTCGGCTCCTCAATCATCATGCGTGCACCTTTTACAGGATTTAATAACAGACACTCAGACTGATAAATAAACTTAAGACACTGATGAACATTGTGAGTGTGTGGCTGTGTTTTGGTGCTTGGGCCGCTCTGCACTCTCGCAGCTTCTTTACTGTAAAGAAAGTCTGCGGGGTGAAAGTGCTGCTGCGACTGAAAGTTTTAAAATGGAAGTCAAAGAGCAAACGTGGACGCTCCCAGCAGAAGCACAGGATCTTACACCACACAGAGGGGCAGCAGAGATGGGCGTAGGAGGGGTTCACAGATGACCGGACTAGAGAGAGATTGTGGTGACTAACGGCAACTGTTATTTTTTTGATGATTTGCAATTTTTATTCTGTGCCATATAGAGGGACACAACCTCAATTATGCTGTTGAATCAATAATACATGAGGAGAACTCATCACCAAAACAGCAAAACCCAGCTATTTGACCTAGGAATCACCATACTCGGTGTCTCTCCTCCTCGCCTCTCGACAGTCTGCTCTCCTGCACTGAGTGGGCCCTCGGCGGCACTCGCAGACGAGCCCCAGCCTCGGCGGTGCCCGGGCGCCGGCGAACGGCAATGCCTCCTTCATCAGGGAAGTATCGTCGCACACACACACAGGAGATGTGGATTAGTGATGATTAGCAGGGATTATGGCTGGTTAATGGTGGGAAAATACATTAGGAACCATCAGCTCGGGGAGGGGGAGGGGATTTCACTCACGCTAGCGGATTTGCATTGATCCACAGCAAATGAATGAGGATTAGCAGCATCAAGCTATCTGCCAACAGATAAATAACATTAAGCGTATTATACGCCAACGCCTGTTATTAATGACATTACAAACACGACTACAATGCTGGCAATTATGGAAATAATGGGAGTCGCTGAATAATGTACTTGGTGAGGATTCTCGGGATTCCAGATCATCCTCGTGTAGAGACGGCGGGAGACGCTGACAGGCCAGCCTACTCACTAATGCAAGACACATGTAGTGTATGGCTGCATCTCTCTACTCGGTGTCTGACGTGTAATTGAGCATCTACAACCGCTGCATAGATAAGTAACCAGTCATTTAGGGAGCGCACATCTGGGCTCTTCAGCTGGAAAATATGATTGTTATTCTTTAAACAAATGAAGTCAAGAACAAAATCGTGTCCCCTAAGAACTTACCTATCTATCCATCCATCCAGCTCTTATCCAGCTTTATCCAACTACGGGCTGATCCCAGCTGGTTTCATCCTGGACAGGTCACCGATCCATCTCAAGTCAAACAGAGAGGCAAACGATCACACACACTCACATTCACACCTATGGTCAATTCGGAGGGAGGATGCTAAAGATAAACCTCCCTGAGCACAGGTAGAATATTCAGACCCTATCCTAGACTCCAGAAAATGATACTCACACTGTGAGGCCAGACCACTAGCCATTACAGCTCCACGCAGCTCAGAATCATGTTTTCTCTCTGTTGACAAGAAACAGCACAAAGATTTTTAGAGTATATTCATGAAAAAAAGGGAAAATAATGCAGCCAACCAATTTAACATGTACCAAGACAAAATGCAGCAAACTGAGTTTTTCTCAGTTAGTTTCATTTCACAAATAATCAATGTAGTAAAGCAGAATAAACCAGGTGGAACATGTTCTTATACCATCAGCAGCTCGTTCTATCATCAAACCTATATTTTAACCCTACAGGTGGGAGGAGGGGGGCTTCGTCTTGCTCTGTGTTACCAACACTTCCTCCAGCAGAGTCCTCCTCTCCTCTGCTTACCGTTTATGTAATAAATACTCATCTCCCACAGTGCGCGGCAGAGAAAAGGGGGGGGGGCTCGAGACAGGAAAAAGAACCGAATAATGCATTTTTTCATCAAAAATTCCTTCTCTTCCCTTACCTCAAGGTTTCCTCCTCTGAGCCACTTGAAAGATGGGCAACAATGTGGCCACACAGTGAACACCTAGTTACCATATGAAACACTCCAGCAGTGAAGTGAAGGAGACGGAGAAGGCAGAGGAGAAGTCTTGTGTTATTTATGATACTGGACCTTGTAGCTATATGGGTTCTCCCTTCATGTGTACTCTGAGGTATGGCCCCCATATGCGGAGGGGTATAAGTGCAGCTTTAGAAAGTTACTCTCCCCTCCCCACTGTATCTTTGCTCCTCACTCACAGGTTTTGAAGAAGAGAAGTAGCCTGTCTCCCTCTTTCATGGCTTTGAGGGACATTTTATATCGCCTCAGGTGTCTGTCAGTGTGACTAACACTTGTGAGAGTGGAGAACTAATATCTCAGGAACTTGCCTTCAGGCGGCCGCGCATAGATGTGACTGGTGGTGGCATACAATGAAAAGAAAGTCATCCTTGAGAGACATTCAGTAGCAGCAATTACTCCTGATTCACTGAGCTGGCTGGTATTAAACAATGGCTGTGACAACCTGAGCAGGTGATAAGAACACAGTGGGAGAGGCAAGATAAATGCAATCTTCTGGGTTCACTTTGTAGGAGGCCTGACAAAAGATAGCAAAAGAACCAAAGGATTTTTTTTTATTTTTTGGGGGGAGGGGGGGGGGGTGATTCACTGACTAAACAAAGCCATAATAATAGTGTTTTCATATTAGAGCTGCAGCTTTTAGGAGCCGAAACCACACAACACAGCTGCCGAGAAGGTCTTTTAGACTCCTGCACAAGGCTGCAAAGTTAATTGTTGTGCCTAAAAGGACATGGCAGTCACTTGTTAAAGGTTGTCCCCTCTCTTCACCTTCAAGCCAGTCTTTTGTCAGTTGTAGCGAAGGCGTTGCAATGTCTCTTGACTTCAATAACAAGGTTTACTGCAGAGGAGCGGGGAGGAGAAAAAAAAAAGACAAGGCCTTGCAGTAAAGAGACACACACCAGTAAACAATAGGAAGGTCATCTAACCCTAGAGCACACGGAGATGTTCAGGGCCTTCGTTCCATCAAATCTATTCAAAAAGGAAAAAGAGAAAAAAAAAACATGGCTTTTCAGAGTTCAAAAATGTATAGGAACAGCTGCTGAAAGATAATCTTTCTGCTTACCCAAAGCAGCTTGATTGTTTCTTAAAGTAGTACATATGGACCATCAGGAAAAAGGTTTGCAAAGCGTTTTCACATGTAAAGGATTCAAGTTCAAGCTCCACTCCACTCCTGTGCCACCTCTATAATCCAGACCTAAAGAATATTATTTTGCCGTTGTGTCCTTTACCCATGACTGATCCTCCATGCTATGCATGATGGAATGGATGTTACATTCTGAACTCTTTGCAAATTGGAGCCGGACAATAAACAGATCATCAAAGATGATCCCGCTGCCCCAGACAGCCGGTTTTGCCCTGCGATGCCGAGTTCAAAGGATGGAGATCGGTGGGCAAATGAGTGCTGTTGCTCAGCACACAGTCAACCGAAACAACAACAAAGATAAGGCTGATGGAAATAAATAAATAAGGATGGCGAGAGGAGAGGAGAAAAGAGAGGGGAGAAAAATAAGGCGAGCAGAGGGGGGGATAGATGCAGCACAGAGATGAAATGGAGACCTGCCACTGTGCTCAAGGACACCGCATGCCACCATGTAATTAGAAATGTACACAGATGATTTGGATGCAGCGATATGATTAGGCAAAGCAGTCCCCAGTCTTAGGCCTAATCAGCTCACTTCTGAGAGATACTCCACAATTGGATGTGTGTTTGTGTGCGTGTGTGTGTGCGTGTGTGCTCAGTAGAAGGGGTGTTGCACACGACAGTGTCCCCTCACTACGAGCTCTGGGAGGGTACACCACAGAAAGTTGCGTGCCACCTTTTAGACACATAAGGTTGGAGAAATTGGAAGAAACACACAAGGAAAATGGTTTGAGCTGACATTTATATGAAATAAAGGAGATGGGGGCTCAGCTGTATGTCTGATGTTCTGTGGTCCCTTAGTGCTGAGCAGCACTGTGTCATTACTGCTAATTTTCAGTCATCCATCCATCCATTTCCACCTACCAATTGACAGTCATGGGGGTGTTTGTTCAATCTTTTCCCTGCCGAAAGTGAGCAAAGGCCACTTCCAGGACGAAACTACAGAGACACCCACATACTCATATTCACACTGATGGGAAATTTCAAGTCAGCAGTTTAATTAAAAATGCATTTACTCTGAGAGAAAAGTGGAGAAAAATCCACATGCGCACAGGGAAAACATGCAAACTCCACAAAGAAAGCCCAACCAGATCGGAATCGGGGACATTCTGAAAAAGCAGAAGTGATCATCGTGATATTCTTTTCTCATCCGACATATCGGCTACAAGAGTATTTTACATCAGGAACAATAGAAAATTACGGTAAGTAGAATCACGCTGTATTTTCCTTCTGAAATGGTGCGTATTACAGGGGTCACACAGTGAAATGACAGTGTCTTGTTTATACTTTCATAATTATGAAACAGAATTGGAAACTGAGACAAGTTCAGTTTAACATGGAGCCAGTTTGGATGAGTGTTGATCCAAATGAAAAAAAAGAATCAGTGTTGATGCTGAGGTGAAAGGAAGTTGCACAGGGATTGTTTTTAATAGTTGAGCCTCCCTCAGCTCCATTGGAAGGGAGATTGGGATCACCTGTGAGCTGCCTGCAGAGCTCTGTCTGATTGGCCAGTCAGTCAAGAGCAGAGGGGATAAGAAGACGATGAAAAACTGTTTGGAGAGGATTTCTTTTCAAGCTCTTGTGTCACATTTCATTTATTTATACTGAAACCCTAAAATTCTGTAACGCCATTACAAGCAGATGATCAGGGCAGGTGAATGTGTGCACGGCTGATCGTCTCGATACCCAGAATCAGCCGATACAGCTTTCTGTGACCCGAACCTGAAGGCAGCAGGTATTGAAAAGGGACGGATTTGCAAAGGTCTGACTGCCTTATGAAATTCATACAACCAGTATGGCATTTGATGCCATATTTATCATCTATGTAGGTTATGTGCAGGTTGCTTTTGTAGCAACTGGTGTCAAAATAAATATCTACAAATCTGGCCTGCACGTGAGGAGTGATAGTGAAACTGCAAACTGTGGTTTGCTGGTGAGCAAATATGCAGAGCATGTGTCTCTGTCGGTGTGAACTTCCTCATACCTGCTCTTCATTTTGTTTTCAATCATGTTTTGAACTTTTTTTTTTAAATACACATTTTTATTACAGTTGCTTTAATATTGTTTATTTCAAAGATCACAGACTTTTTTATTACAAGGATCGTCTCCTGTGACCCTGAGCAGGAAACAATGTTTGATAGTTAAAATATATGATAAATGTATACATATCCACTTAAAAATTTGAATAATGGTAGATTTTAATCTATACTATGTATACACAGGCTGTAATATATGAGTATTTTATTTCTATATACACATCAAATATTTCAGTCTTCATTGCTGTCACATTTTGTTAAAACTTTCAACGAGTGATTTGAAAGCCACCTTTTCAGCGTCGTCTCAGTCGTGTTTAACAAAGCCACCCGAACCCCCAACACATATGTGACCCAAAGCCGAAGGCCGAGCTGTGCACAAAAGAGGTAATGGTGTACAAAGACTGGAGTAATGAGCAGAGGCCAATTAAAAAGAGCTGCTGCTTCCACCTCCCTTTCTCCTCCTCGCTGCGTCTGTCCTTCTGTCTCTCCTCCTTCAGTGGCTTGTTATTGATCACCTTTAACCTCGTCTCTGAGTGGTGTCAAAACTACCATTTAGGCTCATCCCCTGGGCTAAGCGTGTGTCGATCGCACCCTGCCCCATAAATCATTACTGGGAGGAGGACCTGGGAGGGTTGGCCCTCTTGAGTTGCAAAGAGAACGCCTGACTTTCACAGGAACATTTCACCGGAGCCCAACCCCATGCCCCCCGGGGGTCAGAGGTCATCGGTGGTCCCATGGATTAGCACCCAGACACCCCCGCCAGCCCTGGCTTCTCCATCCAGCCCACCTCTTTTCCCCCGCGGGCCAAGCAGTGGCACAGTTTTGATTTTTAAATAAGACAAAAGGTCAGTCCTCATCCTGCCCTGTCTTTACAGTGATCACCTTCTCCCGGACGTGACAGTCCTTCTTTATTCATGACGGACTTTAATCTCCTGTCTTGTTGCTGCAAACTGAATAAATGATTAGCAAAAGTTTTATAGGTAAGATGTGAAGGGAAGTTCGCAGAATTATATAGTCCAGAGAATTCGACCGGCTCATGAATGACTACTGCTGGGACTATTGTTGTTGGTGTGTATCTCTTCAGATATCTCTTTCTCAGACACACACATACACACACACACACACACACACACACACACACACACACACACACACACACACACACACACACACACACACACACTTGCTCTCTCTTTCTCTCTCCCTTACCTCCTCCTGGGCGAGTGGCGCCTCATTGCTTCAGTACATTGCTGCATATCAGCCAGATGCTGCATCCACCCACAGCACTCCTCCTCTTCTCCTCACTCCTTTCTTACCCCCTACATGCTCCCTGCGCTCCCCTCCCCGTATACGAAAGGCAAATAAACAATTCTCTTTCTTTTTTTCCTTTCTTCCTCCCGATCTGCCTCTCTCTGGCTGCCTGTCCACCTGCCGCTCTGCCTGCAGTGGTCGGACTAGGTGAGGCTGCCCTCTGCCTGCTGGGGCCCGAGGATGACGAGACGATGGGCAGAGGTGACAGGTCCTTTGTTGGGGTAAAGACTCGGACCCCCGGGTAAACGAGCAGCGTAAGAAGAAAGGGAATCTATCCCTCACTTCCAATTCGCTGCATTGAAATCCCGCCGGATCGTGTCAAGGTCATTTTTGTGTTATTGTTGAAGTGCAGCCGAGTCTGTCTGCTGAAATAAAGCTTGTGTGCAATTTAAAAGAACAGATAAGAACCGTGATGAATTGAATGTCTTAAGTTTACGTTTGTCTGAACTTGATAAGAAACTTTGTGTTTTGACTTGACCACTTGAAATAAAACTGTTTGGAAAACACATTCAACCAAACCTATAAACATAGATATAAAGTAATGTTCTCTCCCGCTGAGCTACACAGTCAAAACAATCTAATTAGATTTGTAAGAATATCACAGATACTAGAAATCATCTTCCATCATGAGCTCTTTTACTTCACTTTTCAAAGAATACAGTAGAGTTTCTGTTTTACTTCAGTAAAATCATTAATATTTCCTCAAACTGTAATCATAAACATTCAGAGTAACTCATTTGGGTGAGCAATGTTTGTTTTTGCTTTTTGAAATTCCACTATATCCATGAGCTTAATCAAATTCAACTTTAAAAGTGATGTTCCAATAATTAGAGGACGCAATGAGTTTTTGCTATTGTTTCCCCAGCCCTACAATAGTTCAAATGAGATAATATGAATTTAGAGGTAAGAATATGTAATGATCTATGATACGGATAACTGTTTTTTGCTTTGTTCAATATTGGGATGCCTCTTGATCTCTTGGATATCACATGGTTTATGCATAATGGTTTTCACCATTTTTGAATTAATCATACTGATAATTTTGCAAACACAAACATATTTTCAGTGTAGTTAATCCTGTTATATCACACGTGTATGCACGCATGCAGTGTAAATATTGGGAACAATGATTACATTGAGGAATATTAGCTTTAACAAAGCGTGCAGCTAATTTCTGTAAGAACTTAACCTGTTGGGTTTAAATGCATGTAGTAAGAAATGGTGAGAAGTTTGAGCAAGAAAAACCTTGAAACTATATTGCCCTCTGTAAATATGTGAGGAAATTGGGAGATGATGGGGGGACAGCTACAAAAACATTTGAATTCTCAGATCATTTAACTGTTCAATTTTGACAACAAACTTTCCTCGCCACCGACCTTTCATATCCTGAAAAGATTTTTCACAAAAACACTGTTTCTACTTGACGGTACTGTTACTTTTACTCGTGTGAAGAATCGAGACACTTTCCCTGCGATGCCTGCTATAAATACAGATCTTTCTTGTAAAGCCTTCATATTGGTGTCTGTTCAGATATGATTATATATTTGGAAGAATGAATCAAAGATCACAGGCTCACGTCAATCAGTGTGAGCTGCTCACGAATACACACATGAAAGGGATTCATTGATGTTGAGGGGGGAGCCGCGCAGAGGGTATGGATTTGGTACCCATTGTTGGTAGAGGGTTCCCATGTGCCTCTCCACCCACTCCTCCCCACCCGCCTCTCCCCTGCGGGACAGCTCTGCCAGGGGGTGCAGGCGTGGGACAGGACACTCTGCCACCAAAGGGATTAATTGGTGTGGCACCTCTTTGGTGCACATGGTCAAAGCAATTAAATAGTGGCCCTAGGCCTTCAGTTTGCTACTATTAAACCAGTGACAAAGCCGCAAATTGCCTCTTTCTCGCCTCGTACCCACAGATGAGTGCATATGTTGATGAGATAAAACATTTTCTGCGTCAGATCAAGGCAGAATTACTGCAGGTGCTGCAGCATCAGATCCACCGGGAGAATTAAAAATAAATAAATAGTAAAACCACATTCTATGAAAAGTGTGCGTTGTGCATGTTGGCGCGTGGATTGTGTCAGAGTTTCTGGATGGCCATTTGGATGTACTATGTGGAAAGTATGAACAGGGTCTGGTGGCTTTCTTGTGTCTCCCACTGTCTCTCCTGCTCCCTGCAGCCGTCAATTAGTGATCCTGGGTGTGCGAAGGCCTTGTGCTCTTTCACACGAGCCTTTGTTGCTTTGCTCTCCCTCTCCCTCTCCCCTCAGTGTTTGAAGATTGAGAGAAAGACACAAAGCAGGTTACTGTAGTTTCTCTCTGGGGTTTTGGTTGCTGCCTGCCCCTCTGTGAGACTGCCTGGACCTGAAGACCACAGAGTCCACAGAACCTTCAAACGCAGGAGGGAAGGCTGCCGAGCTCGCCACGGAAAGGCCGCCTCTGTGAGTGAAGGATGGCTGCATCAGATGCATCATCCCCTATGCCAATGCAGGTAGATGTGTATGAACATGCAAAGTATAGTGTCATTTTTTTTAAATAGAGGTAGCTGCTATTCCTGATTTGTTCACCATGTTTTAGTCAGAGAAGCAGACCTGAAACACTGTGATGCCAGCAAAGAGATCAGTGATACAGCAGTAAAAAGCTCAGTGCTTAATTGCTAGCAAAGTAGCATTAGCATCAAAGCTCTAAGGGTTTTATAAAAAGATGTTTAATTAAATGTTAATTTTCCCATAATGCCATCACCTCTCTGCACTTAAAACAAAGGAATGGAGTTGTCATTATTTAAAGGTTATTAAGTGATCATTTTATTCATAAGACCAACTCAAGATCAAATTGGGCTGTATGTGGCCTGAACTATAATGAGTTTGACCCGGTTTACAGAAAGGTAGGAAGGTGAGAAAGAGTAGAAAGGCATATAAAAGGATAAAAAGATGGATAAGAAAGAAATTAGATGAGTAAAAATATATGAAAGGAGGCATAATGACAGGAGACTAGGAAAGACAAAGCAGAGAGGAGCTTTGAAATGAATGGAGGGATTAAAAAGAAAAACAGGGGCCGGGGAAAAAAGGGGAAAAACAAACAGACAACAAAGAGTGTGGATGAAAAGCATCATCTCGTACTTATGCTTTATGTGCTTTATTTTTACAGTCTTTCTTTCATGCTTTTTTTTTTTAGGGTAAACAGGTGTTTTCCCAACGCTCATCATTTATGTGAATGAAAAAAATGAAAAAATGTAAAGTGAGCTAAGAGGAATTTTTTTTGGTGCGATGGTTGTCTTTGAAGCACAATCGGTATGTTCCTCTGTTAACAACGGACGCGATATATGAAAGCCTCTTTAGTTTACCTGTAGAAACCATCACAAAATAACCCCACTGTTTTTCCAGTGTAGATGTGTTGAAGATTTATCAGTTCACTGGTTGTAAGTAGGACAGAGATCAAAATAAAGCCTGAAAACCACCTTTCCGTGTGAATTTAAAGTTCTTTTTATCTGCTAGCTGTCAATGTCAAAACTACTGCGCAGCAGTTCCTGGAGCTTTATTGAACAGCTGACAGATCCACTTAAAAATTCAAGCGGTTTCACTAATAGTAGTTGTTCTATTAAATACAATTTAGCCAAGAAAGAAGCACTGAATAAGCTTTTTATTTTCTCTTTTTTAAAGGGTGCACACAACCTTTGTCTAACAAAGCCAGTCGCGTTAACCCCCAACTGCCCAGCCACCTCAGCACAGACCTCCAGACACTCGGCTGGGGAGAGGCGTGGAGAACGGGCCCCGACTGCCAACCATCCATCACATCCGTCTGACCCGCCCCGCGGTGCTGAAAAGACCACGGTTATCACTCACCCCTGACACCGTCATCGACGTTTGCCCTTAAAAGTGCGCGCATGTACGCACACACAAAGACGGCAGAGCGGCACGCACACGGACGATCGGCTGCATCTTTGCAGTCAGCCCCAAATGTCCCCGTCACCTCTCGTCCTTCCCTTCATTGAACTCTCATCACCATCCATCAACCCTCATCATTCAGAAAAATGCCAGCGTGCTCAACAGATGGCTCCGGCCCAATAAAATCCTGACAAATGCCAGGTAACTCCCAGAAGGGACCGATCACTTCAATCTGCACCCTCAACAAGAACACACTTATTTCCAGCCGTCGAAAATAGTTATGCAAAGCTAGTGTCAGTTTGGATCTGGACTCGGTGTGGGCCTTTGTGCTGATGTGAGTTAGGCGTTACAATAGCCCGTATTGTCCCGCTGCCTCTCAGCTTTATTACATATGTATGTGTTGATTGCAGCAAAACAACAATGCTGGTGCATGGCATTAAGCAGTAACAATAACTGTGATGCTTGGCGCTCCTACTCAGCGTTGGATGTTTATCCAACAAACCTCTGTGTTGACGCCCAGTGCCGAATGGTGTGAAATACCAGCGGACGAGCCAGCTCGGGAATATCATGAATGGGTAGTTCGGTGGTGGCCGTTCTCCTGTACTGGGTCGTTTTACAATCTTTTAAAATGAAAACTGGAGCAATCAGGGGCGGCGCTCAAACATGGAGCATCTGACAGGCAGCTCGGGGTGTGACTGGTCCTATGTCATGTCCATTGTTGTGCAAAGGTGAAACCAGTGATTTCATTGTAAAAAGGAAATTAAATCCATACCTGAAAGTAATTTAAACAGAAACGGCAGGACTCTACTTATTGTGCCCTTCATTTCACTGAGAAGTTAATTCAATGTTTTTCACAGTAGAAATGAAATATATGTATTTGAGAAGGAGATAATTAAGAAACAACAGAACGAGGGACACTTCTAACCTGATGTTATCCTTGACAGAAAAGCACAATCTTTCCAAGTAGAAAGAATCAATTGTCCAACATAAGCCAGATGAAGGCAGAAACCTACTAATTGACCAGTTGAAACATTTATTTCCACTTAGTAGTGTAATATTAGTAATACACATCACTGTATCATCAATTTTAATGCTCTTGGTACCCCATATGCCTCTATTCCAAAAACTCTCTGAATCCACCCCAGGGAACAATTAGACACAGAACTGAGTGCATTTATCATTATTTTTAAGCGACTGAATGAAGCAAGCATTGTTTGTACTGTTAAACGGCACCGATTTAATGAATAACTGAATAAATGGCTTGTTGGGTCTGAGCACAGCTCTGTATAAGAACCTCGTGAAATCCATACAGTGTAGATGTGTGAGATTGATAGCGGCCGCGGCACAATAGACACATATGAGAGCGAACCATAGGCTCAAAGGTCACCTGGCCCACCCACGTCACTGTGGTGTAACAAGCCTGCGTGGAATGTCGGGGGGTCGCTCTGGTAGAAAACCTTGGGTTTGTCACCCGCCCAGCCCTCCCGGCATCGTGATACACCCGAGCGGGCCAAGCTATGTGCCACCCCCGCCGGCACCCTGCTGAAGCAGAGACCTTCCCCACCCTTGGGTCCCATTCACGCCAAACCACACATGGGCGTTTGCGGACAACAGCCATCTCTGATGCCCTTCTGATTCTCTCTTGCTGGCATTTAGCTGGAGAAGAATCAGTGTGTGTGCGTGTACGTGTGTCAGCGTGTGTGTGTGTGTGTGTGTGTGTGTGTTTGTTTCAGCACGGCAGTGTGCTGCAGGGAAGAGGTGACAAGAGTTGTGGTGCAGATGTCCCCAGAGCGAGCCGAGCCTCATGAATGGCGGCTGTTGTGACGGTGACGGGGAAACGCGTTGGAGGCCTGGCCTACGCACTCCGGCCATCTGAATGGCTGGAATTCAGCACGGTCGAAAAGACAAGCTCATGCGTGCAGATTGGGAACAAAGTGCCCTCTTTATGACTTTTTTTTCTGTCTGCTACTGTCACTCTTCCTTATTTGACTTTTAATATTTCTTTTTCTCAAACTGTAGTTGCCTTGACTGAAGCACAACAACACGTACAAAGAGGGAAAAGAAAATGAATTAATTCTCGGTCATTTATCAAATGTAGAGAGTTATTCTTTCAGGAATAGGTGCAAGCTTTTGGGAGGAAGCCACAGTGTAATTGATCTGAAGTGGAAATGTTATGATTGATCTATTGATTAGCTGTCCAGAGCTTCAGCCCTTTAACAGCAGACGTGTGCCTTTTACTCAGGAGACCCTGAAGCTCGGGTCTCGGAGGAACGGACACACGGCACGGACGCGTCTATTCACCGTGTGGCGATCAGGACTAGAGACAAAGGGAGGACGAGGCAGCTCTTCAAGCTCTGTCTCATTAAACATCTGTTCGGCCGACCTAAGTGGCCACTGCCCGGTCCACCGCCTTTTGTGTCTCAAAGGCTGTTTGCATCTTTGAATTAACTGGCATTTATCAGCATTTCGCTGCAGAAATGGTACAACTGATTACCATTTGACAGAAGACAGAGGATGAGTCGACTCCATAAATTGAAATCGATCTGCTATCAGTTCATTTTACTGTATACTACATGCACTGAACAAATGTTTATATATTTATAGTTTTTGTCCCCATTTTTCATGAGATGAACTCAAAGATCTGTTTCTGTGTATACTAAAGGCCAATTTCTCTCAAATATACAGTACTTTATACTGCACATGCTGCATTTTAATAAAATCATGTGATCTGTTTTGTTTGAGGACAATAAAGAAATAACTTGATTGCTTATGAAATCATGTTTCCATCCATCTTGTGCAGCACTTTATCCAGGTTAGGTTTGATGTGTACTGGGGAACAAAAGCAGGGCAACAAGTAGACAGGTTAACAGAGACAAGACAGGGATTCATGCCTGTGGGTTTTCCTTGTGGGAGTACCACATAAAGGTGGAACAAACAAACTCTACACCCAGGCTTGAACTGGGGATATATAAATGAAAATGACACATATTAAGAACATGTGAAAAACATGTATTTCGTACATATCTGAAATGTTTTTGTTCAAGAGAAAATGTTTTCCTGCTGTAGTTGTGGCCTAATCACTGCTCATTTGTTTCTGCAAAGTTTACATAGTGATCAAATTTCTGGAAAAGTAAGAAAAAGACACAGATCTATGCCTTTAATCAAAACATTAATATTAAAGGGTTTGGGACACATTTTGTTGAGTTCACACTGCTGTGTCAAGAATATACAGGAATTCAACAACATCTGGAGTTGTCAAGTGTCTCTGATTGAATTCAGTGGAAGAATAACTACATTTTTTACATTCTTCTGCATAGTGATTCTCAGGTAACGTATTAATCAGCAATTTTTTGGTTTATTAACATTATGTATCAGCTCTGTAGGCTTAACACAGGTGCACACAGCTCTCTTTATCGTGAGTGACACTGAAGTGGACGGCCAGACTACAGTGACGTCCTTTATCCCGACTCACAATGAGATAAATCACGAACCCCCCACACACACACAGAGGAGAGACAGACAGTAAAAGTCTGAGAAGAGGAATAAGAAAAGGATTCTTGTTTGATGCAGGAACTGGACATTGTTCACAAGATGCCAAAGCGTGGGCATCCAGGCACAGATTAGCCACAGGGAAACATTATCTCTCTGGGCCCGTTTACAAGACCCACTCTGGACTGGCTTGGCGTATTTTGACCGTCTAGGTACTTTCTGTACTGAGTGGCTCTTGTCTCCCGTACGAACAAAGTGGGAGCTTGTTGGAGTAACCTCAAGGGGTGAGTCCGTGCTCTCCTCCCACCTCCATCCTCCCAACTTCTCCTCCTCTGTCCTCCCCTCCGTGCCCCGCAACAACTGTGAGGCTGCCGGAGTTCAAGACTGGCCACGTGTTGGCCATTACAGTCCCACAATGACCTTGTTGAGCTCAACATTTAGAGTCCCATAAAAACATTATTGTCTGACTCCTGGGATCATTTGTCCACTGCCACAAAGACTCAGCGAAAACCAAAATGTTAACCCCTCCAGGGATTTGTGAAGGCGCATTTTTCAGATTCTGCCCCCATCTCTGCCCATTTGCCCCCCCCGGCAGCACATTGCACCCACATTGACGCACTTGTCAGTGCCCACAGGGTCCTCCTACACCAGCTCATTCAGATATGAGGAGGGCCGTATGGTCAAAATGCTACCCCATAAAAAAGACATTTTGTCTGCTGAGTGCCCAAAGAGCAATACCAACAATATCCATTTTCCTCCTGCTACACCAGCTTTTGGCTTTTTCCCCTTTTAATTTTATCGACTTTTACCAACAAATGTTACTGTTTGTCATCTGTCTATCTGTTTGTCCATCTAACCTTCCCTTTCAGGTGCACAGCAATGGACCAATAACAGCTAAAAGTCTGTAATGGTCATTTAGCCTTTATTTCCATTTCACATCGGCTCGGTGCGCGTACCGGCAGAGTCAATGGGCAAGGTCGTGCCAGCCTATTAGCCATATTAAAAAAAAACCAACCCATTATGGTAATTGGGAGGTCTAATGCATGTACAGGTTGCTTAGCGCCCATGTATTAGCTCTGATAGATGACTCAGTGATTAGCATTGAAAGGTACATTGTAGTACAGTGCCTCTGCTTGCCCCCATGCTCACCGTCCTGTGATCCTGTCTCTCAGCGCGGTGACCTCCACAGTGGACACTGAGGTCAGTTCTGCAAACGCTCGGTGCTGGGAATCAGAGTGACTGCTGTAGGCCAGGGTCGTTGTTCCCTGTGTAAATGGCAAAGACACGGAACTTAAAGAAGATGAATAAATAACAATATTCTAAATTGCCTATTTGTGGGAAAGATGGGAATCTGGTAAGGGACTGTGGAGGCTATGTCTTGTTTCATTTGCATTACCATGTGATAGGATGTCTCTAAAAATAAACGGTCTTGAACTCAACAAATTTAAAATACTGTGTCTAAAATGCTCTCTGTTGCAAATACAAGACCATCAGAGCTTAGTGTTGCTCCCGTTGGTAGAGTATAGTTTTTATCTAACCTCAATGCAGCTATGTGTGCTTGTCCTGTCATCCTTACTGAAACCACACAGGTTTGTTCCTAGGCAGTGATTTTGTAAATATTAATTCAATTTGAAGACACTGTGTTTTTTATTATGAAAAAGTTTTTTTTTTACGATGTCGATGTGAGTGTTAAAGGTTTGTGAATCTCGTTTTGTGTGTATGTGTAAGATTTTTATCTGAAGGTTAAGATTGAGGTGCCTCAGATCAAATTCTGGATTAGCCTCCAATCATAAATCAGCTTTCGATCAGGAGCCCACCAGTTTAATCCCAGACTTATCCATTCCAGGTGTAAAAGTGTCCTGAGGCAAAATGATGAAATACTTCTGTGTTTCACCTGATGGGAGATGAGCGCCTTGCATGACAGTAATGCTGCCAGTGGTGTGTGAATAGGCGTGTGTCAATGGGTAAACGTGTCCATGATATTGTTTGAGAGCATAAAAGAGTTTCAGCCCTGGAGAGGTTTGTATTGGTCTGAAAATAGAATGGGACCTTTGTACGAAGGTTAAAAACAACTCCAAACAAGTCACAGTGCCTTTGAATGCTCAGTTTTACTTTACAGCCTTACAATAAAGGGAAACTGTTGTGATCAAAAACTCTTCACATTTTGTGATAGAGAGACAGATTTTTTTGGTTTGATCTCAAACATCTAAAAAATAAAAAGGATAATGTGGGTGAGAAAACCAAGCAAGCAACATCTCACTCCACTGTTAATACAGTAATAATTTTTAATTTGGAAGCCCACAAGGAAAACACTTTGCCTGGAGTATCCAGATCACATTTCATTGAATTTTTGCCATCTGTCCCGGACCACGGGCACCCTCTACAAACCTCATATTCCCAATATAGAGCTTCCATCCCATGCTCTGTTAGCGGCCCTGACTGGGTCTCTCAGGGAAGAGAGCACATTCTCCTTTCATCCCCTCTTAGAGGACAAACATCAGTCCCATCTCGCTGCCCATCCATATTCATGAGCCGCTTATAAATATCTGATAGCAGCCTTGCTACAGCTGTTTAGCTGGGAGAGCAACGTAAAGCCTCCTGCACATGCACAAACACACAAAAACTGTTTTATCGGGGTGTGCATATATGCATGTGCTTTAACATGTAATGTATTGTTCTCCTTGTCTCTCTCTCTCTCTCTCTCTCTCTCTCTCTCCGCTCTCTTTCTCACACACACACACACACACACACTCACACACACATGCATGCACTGGTTGGTTGCCAGATCTCAGACTTGTCTGCTAGTGGCTCTACCTGCCTTGCCCCCCCCCTGATAGCATCGGCTCATTGCAGGGCTATCACTCTCTCTTGTTCTCTCTCTCTCTCTCTCCAGGCTTTAATTAAAGTGTAAGTGTGACTACAGAATGAGAGAGGAATCCTTAAGTGCTGTATTTACCTTCCCTCTGACAGGACTCATGCTTATCAGTGAAACTGGAGTACTGGTGCCAGAAGACAGGGGCTTCTCAAAGGCCTAAGTAATCGCCAGGATCCCTCCGTCTCAACACACACACACACACACACACACACACACACACACACACACACACACACAGATTCCCAGTCTGAGCATCACCTCCCTTGTGACGGTTTTCCTCCTGTTCATGCATATGGAATACAAATGCTTCACCCCAGTTCTGGTGTTTTTCATAAATTTTAAATGGTTAATGAAACATAGAATCGGTGTGGAAGGTCGGGCTATCCCAGCATTCATAACACCTCATTATAAAAACTGTGTGTTGAAGATGAGAATTCCTCGTGTAAATCCATGACTGTTATTAATTATTCTTCTTTTAACTCCAATCAGCCGGTATATTTTTCATTGCGCCTTCAGTGTTTCACTGGTCTGTCTGAAGACTTTTTTTTCCCATTGATACATTATTATTGACACCTACAGTTAAGCCCAAAATTATTCATATGCCAGGCAAATTTTCCCTTAGTTGCTTTTATTCAACCAACAACTTTTTATTTTTATTTTTTATTTTACCAGAAATAACACAGGGTTCTTCCAAAAGATAATAAGACGATGTACGAGAAGCACCGTTGTGGAAAAAAAATATTCTCAGCCGATATTTACATTTGAACAAACAAATGATTCATACGCTTCTCAATAATCAATCCAAAAGCCTTTATTGGTTATTATGGCAACAAAATGCTTCCTAGAATTGCCGACCAGCTTTCTGTCTACCCAGGTATTCATTTTTAGCAATGAGCTTCAACTCTTTCAGTTCGGAGGGTCTTGCCATCACTCTGGTCTTTCGCTCTTCCACAGATTCTCAGTTGGACTGAAGTCAGGACTCTGGCTGGGTCACTGCAAAACCTTCATGTTTTTGTCCGCTAACCATTCCTTCACCACTCTTGCCGTGAGCTTTGGGTCGTTGTCCTGCTCTCATGGCCACATTCCTCTGCAGACTGCCTGATGTTGTTGATTGGAATTTTTTTTCATGGTGCTGTTTACTGTGATCAGGTTTCCTGACACTCCCAGAGCATTAGGTTCCCACCAAGACATTTGACAGTGGGGATGCTGTTCTTTGGGTTGAAGGCTTCTCCTTTTTTATTCCAAATGATGGACTGTCTTCAGATGTTGCAGCCAGCTGATCTCAGATTTGCCAGGACGGCCTTGGTGATGACCTTTGGTTTCTTTTTGACCTCTCTTGCTTTGCTTCTGGCAGGTGTCACTTTTGGCTTTGGGCCACACCCTCTTGTATTTTTTTAATAGCACTTTGCAGCCACTGGAACTTCAAAACAATCAGATGTGGCCTTATAACACTTTCTTGACTTGAGAGCAGAAACATTGTGCAGCTGCAGATCCTCAGGGAGCCTCTTTGTCTTGGTGTTGACTGTCCACAAACCAACTGCAGAGAGCTGCTGTTTTGCATGTTTTGACTGAATTAAAACAACCGTTTCCAATT